>NC_045430.1:190573861-191205424 GCF_902635505.1 Sarcophilus harrisii | reverse complement strand
TCACCAAAGTTAACCTCCAGAACCAGTTATTTCTCTGTTTTCCCCTTCACTCTCCAAAGATCATCTTCTTCCTTTTTTTCCAAAATCCTCTGGATTCTAGAGGCAAATGAGAGTCAACTCTGTCTGTCCTGGCTCCATCACTACCCTGCTGCTTCTCCTTCCCACCATTCACTTTATCTACCACAAAGAATTCTTTGTTGTCCTATGTCAACCCCTTTTTCAGTAGTGGGTGGGCAGGAGACAGGAATTATAGGAGGGTGTTTGTTTTTTGTGTTGATTGTATTTTTTTTTCATCCCTGAATTGATTTTAGAGTTCCTAAAACATGAACCTTTACTACTGGGGGCTCTTTTTTGTTTCCTTTCCCCTCTCACCTGATTCCCTTCCCCCCCCCCCTCAGACTGTCTCCCCTGGGGGACAATCTCAGTCTCTTCTGCATTTTCAGTGGAGCCACAGAGCCTCCTAGAGGGATAAAGTTGACAAGTCTTTAATGCTCCTTTCTGGTTGGGTTTCCAGGAACAAAAAACCTCTTAGTTATATTTTGACTTGTCTGGATGCTTTTCTGTCAGCTCTTCCTCCCTGCCCTTCTGAGTTAAGCCTCAGAATGTTTTATTAATTCTGCCAGAGTCTCCAATTACTATCCACATACCTTCTTCCCAGTTATCTCTTGCTCGGCTGCTTTATTTTACAAATTCTCTTCCTTTATGTGCACATCTTAACTTCGCAGGATTCAGTAAAATGAGAAACTGTCACTAAAATGTTCCTCAAGTCAGTTGTGTAGAGTACAATTCTCACAGACAGTCCTGCCTCCCAGGCCAGCAGGATGATTGTCTTGAGGAAGGCAAAGAGGGAGCTAGCTACACTTTCCCCTTTCCCACCTATTCTACAGTGATAGTTTGAATAAAAGGGAGTAAATGCAATTGGGTAAGCACAGCAAAAAGAACTTAGGGGAAAGAACCTCTCAATTCTAAGAAGGGCAAGAAGAAGTGGGTTTCCCACTCTATAGGAGTACTATCCTAAGTATATGGGCATTATGTCTTTGGCTCTCATTGTTTCAACTCTGATTTTTGAATTTGCCAGTATAGACAAAAAGCCTCAGTTCTGATGTTTCAGAAAGAAACAAAAAAGCAGAGAAATTTAAGAACTAACATATGGAAGATAGATAGATGGATAGTTATATTTACATATATGTATATATGTGTGTGTATATATGTATGTATATATACATATATGCATATACACTGTAGAAAGAATGTGTTATTATATTGTTTGGAAAAAATGCTTTATCATTTAAATCCAACTCTGTGTTTTTGTACCCAAAAAGTCATCAGACTTCAGTAACTCTAGGAATGCCAGAGATGGCTATAAGGAATTTCTTCCAGGTCCTGGATTTACCAAAGCATTCTTGTTTTGGAAGCCCACTCCCAGAACTTGTTTGGAAATGCACTCAAACTTGTGTTTTGAGTTCTCTTCAGGTGATGTTTGTGCAGTACCTTTGTCAGATGATTCCTATGGGACTCGTGCAGAAATCTTTGTCAAAATCCTAGATAACAGAAATCTTGCAGAACTTGAAGCAAGAGAGGCCCCTACTTTCTGCCTCTGTCAAATGTCTCATTAAATTTCTTTCTAAAGCTATTTCAAGTTTGGGGATTTATTTTCAAGAATAACATTATAGATGCATTATAGATGCACAAACACATATACCTACACCCATGCTGGAATTTGACAGTTTCAATTGAAATCATCTTTTGATATTCTGTTGTGTGCATGAAAAAGTCATTTTTTTATTTTTAAGATTAATTTTTTAAAAAGAAAAACACCTTCAGATTGGAAGTTAAGACACCTGAGTTCTAACCTTTACATTTCCATTAAGTGGCAGTGACATTTTGAGCAAGTCACTTTATTCTTCTAGCCCACAAGTCCCCTCATCTGTAAGACATAATTTAACTAAAATTATTCCCTTTAGAATTGCCAAATCTAATGTCTTTTTTCTCAATTATCATCCTTCTTAATCTTTCTGCAATCTTTGACACTATCAGCTGCCCTCTTGTCCAAGATACTCTCTTCTCTAAGGGATTTTAGGAGATTGTTCTCTCTGGTTCCCCTGCTGTCTCTCTGACTGATCCATCACAATGTCTTTGGCTATGTTTTTATACAGGTTTTTCCCAATAACTTTGGGGCTCTCTTTCTTCTCCCTTTATACTATCTTGATTGTCAAGGTCAGAGATGCAAAATGATACCAGTGTACTAGATATGTGTATAACTGTGCTTCAAGTGTCATCCTTCTCAGACTTTTCCAAAGTCCTTTCAGAGAACTCAATTTCAAAGAACCACAACTCTTTCTAGGGGCAACAAGATAAATCCATCAGACTGTAGCCCTTATATCCTTCCCCAGTCTTCCAATCCTTATCAAAGCAAAACTGAACATTAAAAGAACTAACTAGTTTAGGCCAGGGATGTGTGAAGCACCAATCAAAGCACCCACCAGGAGGTGGACAGCACTGACCATCATCTATTGTAATGAAGAGTGCTCTATTACATTTGACTGGATTTGTGTGAATTTATTCCTGAATTCATTCAGTGAACATTTTTAGGAAACTCAAGGAGAAAGTGCTTTCCTAGGTGATGAAGATGATAAAAAGAATGAGTTCTCTACTGTGCAAAAGCTTAAGGTCTGGTTAGGGAGATAAGACATGTACACAAATAAGTCAGTATATATATAAAGCTGTAATACCATGAGTATAGGAAAGGAAAAAAAAAAGCTTGGCTAAGTCAGGAAGGTTGAGTCCCATTTATGATATACATACATTTATGCATACATACACACTTCTATATATGGGTGTATATGTATGTGTGTGTGTGTGTATATATATATATATATATATATATATATATATATATAATGTGTGTGTAGGTTTCTAAACACTACTCTCATATTTTCCAGTCGCTAAAGGAGTGAAGTAAAGTTATGTGTTTGCTCCTATGCTTCAGTTATGCTGTCAGATGCCTTCAATGAAAACAAATACATAAATCAAGGTCAGCTACCACACTGATGAAAAATTATTTAATTGAAAAGGCTGCAAGCCAAGACTAAAGTAGAGGGAGATTTGTTTTTTGCTCCCAGATGAATATGCACTCAATGCAGGCTCTGAAACTGAGAGGCAACAAAATATGGATCTATTCTCTGCTGCTTATGCTAATTGTGACCTAACAAATTAATACCCCCCCTAAAAAAAGCCACAGGTGCTTCTCCAGCTAGCATCACATCATCCATACATGGGCCGTGTAGCAAATGGAAACATTGTATGTATCCCTCAACATTCTAGGATTTTGCATTCACAGTTTTTGTTATTTGTGGATTGACTATCAATAAATTTTTGGAGATATGCAGCATACTACAAAAAAATTTTAAACTTAAGTCATAACTGCATAAATACTATATATTATTCATCTATTTTATAATTTACTAGAATACATTTATATAAATATATATTCATTATAAACAGTTAAATTTTGTTAAAAGTTTCAGTGCATTAAAGAACTATGGGGAATGTATTCTCTTTGGAAATATCTCTGTCATCTTATTCATGTGATTTTATCCATCAGTGATAGTTAAACCTTGTGCTTTTAATAGGAGAAGGAAATACATGAAGAAGTTGCTGCAGCTACATCCAAGACTTCCAAGACCTTGTATGCTATGCAAGATACTAATCTTACACAGACATTTCAATGTTTTGTGGGTATAGTATGTTGTGTTGTTTTGTGTGTTAAATAAATATTCTCAAAATTATTAAAATACAGGGGTTTTGGAAGGGGTTTTGTTTCATGGTTTTTTACATTCAGAAAGGTCCCATATCTATAATCATGGTGAAAGTTGAGAGATGACTCTGTATGTGTGTGTGTATGTAGGGTGTGCTGGGCAAAAGTACTTCATCTCTTGTGCTTTCTAGCAACTCTCTCAATATCATTAATCTGCACTGTTCAACAAAGTATCTCCCTATAGCAATAAAATCATATAACTGGCTTTTAAAAGTATGCATTATTATTAGTCAACAAATATTTATTAATGACATGCTATGCACATGTACTATCATCTATGTTGCTTTCTTTATTACAATGACAAGTAAGATAGCAAGATAGTAAGTAAGATAGACAAGTAAGATAGTAAGATAGCAGGACACTATTAAATTGGCCTACCTTGGAATCCACAGTGAACAAGGATTGAAATCTAGCTACAAGGAGTTTAGTAGATGGAGTAAATTGCAAAAGGTTGACTGCTTTAAAAAGTCTCAGTAGCAATAAAAAAATGTGTTTAGTTAGTGATGTGTTGAGGGAAGGTTGGAAGATTAGGGTGCTATGATCAGATAGAATGATGAAGAAGTTTAAACATTGGAAGTGAAGCAGCAGTGTTTTTTGTAAAATAGTCCAGTTTAGGATATTCTTGAAGTATATCTGAAGTAGAACAGAGAGAAGTTCTATAAAGCCAACAAAATAAGCAAACCCAAAGACAACGTTAGAACCAGTGAGTATGATAGTGAGTATGTAGAGAAACAGTATGATCTCGTGTAGAAGAAATCTAGGAAGATAAAAGCAAGATCACTGGCAAGAAGGAACAATGGATAGCTTCAGTCATTATAGGAGAAGATACAGAGAAAGATGCAGACAGAACAGACATTTTTAGGGGGAGGTATTAATTTGTTAGGTCACAATTAGCATAAGCAGCAGAGAATAGATCCATATTTTGTTGCCTCTCAGTTTCAGAGCCTGCATTGAGTGCATATTCATCTGGGAGCAAAAAACAAATCTCCCTCTACTTTAGTCTTGGTTTGCAGCCTTTTCAAATTAAATAATTTTTCATCAGTGTGGTAGCTGACCTTGATTTATGTATTTGTTTATGTATTGTGTATCATTAAGAACCCTGTTCTCTATCCTTATTTCATAGAGTCAAGGGGAGAGGGAAAATGTAAAACCTCCAAAGAAATAGTCAAAGAGTAGATGTGTTGCCTTCAGGAGAGACCCAAATTTCATTTAAAGTAAGGAAGTTAAAGTAGGAAGAATATAAGAGAAGTTGGATTAAGATACACGGCCATTTGCCCACAAAATATATCAAAATCAAAAATGTTGTATGACACAAAGAACAGTATAAAAGCAATAGAAGAAAAATGAAGATAGGAAGCACAGGTGTAGGATAGGAAAGAATGAGAGGGCATTTGTAAAGATTCAAAGAGAAGGAGTTAGTCTGAAAGGTTTGTGATTAAAACAAGGGGTTGGATAATTGGGAGTTGATGGAAGGATTGGTTTAAGAGACAGAAAAGAGGCATATTAGAGAAAAATAGAAATTCTAAAATCAAGAATACATTGAAACTGAATGGACCATTTCCAAGTCTCCCTGTCTTGAAAAAATCCTAACTAAATCTTACCAATTTCAATCAATTCAATAAACATTTATTAAGTGTCAGGAACTATGCTGAATGCTGGAGATACAAATAAGAAAAAGAAAGCTTGCTCCTGTTTTCAAGGAGTTTATAATTTAATGGGAGAAGACAATACACAAGAGGAAGCTAATATGAGAAAAGAGATATTCATTTAGGGATGGGGATCCTCCAGCCCCCAGGGTGTATAAGACCTATGAAATTGTTTGCATTATTAATGTTACACAATGATGATATGAAAGATAGGTACAACAGCTTTCCATTGCTTGACTTCTTTAAACTGATAATTTTGTATGGCCCACAAATGATATTATAAACATCTAAATGGCTCTTGGAAGAAAAATGGTTGCCCACCCCTGCATTAGGGGGTGCCAGGGATTCCAGAGTCATTCATTTCTTGCCCAAGATTTCATTATAACAGCAGATTTCTTTGGCCACCTAGAAACTCCATATTCTGGATTTTGCTGAATTTTCCAGAGAGTAGTTCACCTTTTCATTTAATAGTTTCATCAATCCTTTCTGCCTCTCCTGCTCAGTCTCATAGAACTCCTCAACCTCAGTACTTTATCCAAACATGGAACCCAATTTAGTTCTAGCTAGCATGCTTCTGCCAGTTCTTGAAGGGTTAATGCCCATCTCCCTTCCCTCTCTACACAGAGCAGGTGCAGCCACAAACCTACCCTGGAGATGGGTTGAGCTCTTTAAAAGCCACATCCAATGTTCCTGAGATAGCCGTTGGTTGTTGGGGATACAGAAGGTTTGTGCCAAGAAAAGAAATGACTCTTCAGTGCAGTGGCCCCGCCAACAGCACAGAGATATGTGGTTGAATTCCTTAAACCTGGGGATTTAATGTTAAGATAACAGAAAGAACTACTTGGTAGACCGCCATGGAAGTTATTAAGAATGCTGTTTATCCATGTTTCATGCTCCTTATAATAGTAGAACATTATCTTTGGTTCTTGCTCCATTTCTTGTTGACACCAATATATACTGTCTTCTTCCAGATCCTGCTCACATCTCAGTACCATAGGCTGCCTGGCCACTGTAACCAGATATCTGGAGGTTTGGCTAACTTTGCCATCTGTGAAATATGTGATGGAAGGAGACAGAAGTTAGGAGATTAGCAGGAAACCATGAGGAAAAAGTTTCAAACTGGGTCCTGGTAGATGCAGGTCAGGGATGTTCTCTCATTGCCCCAGACTCACCTACTCTGAGGAGAAAAATAACCACATAGCAGAAAACACTGGAGCCCATGGTGGAATCAGAGCCACAACTGGTATGTACGTAGGTGGGCTATGGCTGGTCATTTGGTATTTTATGCGTTATGGCCAGAGCCCAGGGAATCTCTTGTCCCTATTGGATGGTTTCCACCAATGATGTCACTGACTTTATTAATCTCCCCTCCCTAAACCCCACCCACCTAAGCAATACTTGGAAATGTATTCCAGATCATTCCTGTTCCTTGTTTCATTCTCTTCCTAAAGCTAAATTGGCCTTCACAGACCCTGACACATAGTAAGAGCTTAATGAAATGATTGTTAATTGACTGATTAATCAATCAATAAACATTTATTGTCTGCTATGTTCTAGGCACATTAATAATCTCTGTGAATACATAAAGAAGCAAAAGGCAATTCTTGCCCTTAGGGAATGCACAGTCCTCCTTACAGGAGGTGTAAAGAACCTTTTCCCCCTCTACCAAGGGTTATTTAGATATTTATAACATCATTTCTGGGCCATACATACAAATTATCAACTTGTGGAACTCAAGTAGTGGAAGGTAATTGTACCTAGTTTTCAGCTCATCATAACCCATGGTTGATTATGCAAATGATTTCACAAGCCTTTTATAGCCTAAGAGGTTCCCCACCCCTGTTCTAACGGGAGAGACAACATACAAACAATCTATATACAGGATTAATAGGAAATAATTAAGAGAGAAATCACTATAACCTAGAAAGATTGGAAAAGGCTTCCTATAAAAGATGAGACTTCGGCTGGGAATTAAAGGACTCCAAATTTGGATGAGTTTTGTTCAATGTGAGAAGAGTCCCAGTCCTTAATAACTAATGGGGTTACTCTACCTGCATCATATCACACACAGATATAACTGTATTGCTATGATTCTTCCATTTCATCTCTTTGCCATCTTTGCTCATCTTTCCTGCTCAACACTTACACAATTTGCTGAACTTAATATCTTATCTTATACTATTTGATAGTTCATCATAAATCCCGTTTTAAACCCATCTAGAATGTGACCAATCAGACCTTCTTATCATCTCCTCTGTAACTCAGAATTCCACATAGATTTCACGAACAACCTAGACATTCATGTATGAAGTTGAGAACTGCTCACGGGGACAAATCACCAAAGTTAACCTCCAGAACCAGATATTTATCTGTTTTCCCCTTTCTCCAAAGTTTCTCTTCTTGCTCTCTCAAAATCCTGTGGATTCTAAAAGCAAATGAGAATCAATTGTCTGTTCTAGTTTTGTCATTACCCAGCTCTTTCTCCTTCCCATTATCCACTTTATCTACCACAAAGAATTTTTGCTGTCCTCTGCCAGCCTCTTTCAGTAGTGGATGGACAGGAGATAGAAATTATAGAAGGGTGCTTGTCTTTTGTATTGATTGTATTTATTTTTTTCATCCCTGAATTGATATTAGAGTTCCTAAAAGCATTAACCTTTACTATCAGGGGTTCTTTTTTGTTTCCTTCTCCCCCCCCCAGACTGTCTCCCTTGAGGGACAATCACAGTCCCTTCTACATTTTCAGTGAAACCACAGATCCTCCTAGTGAGACAAAGTTGACAGGTCTTTCATGCTCCTTTATGGTTGGGTTTCCAGGAACAACTCTTGGTATTATTCTGACTTGCCTGGATGCTTTTCTGCCGGCCTTTCCTCCCTGCCTGTCTGAGCTAAGTCTTAGAATGTCTTTATTATTTCTGCCAGACTCTCCCACCCCTACCCACTTTCCAGTCACCTCTTGCTCAGCTGCTTGATTTTACAACTTCTCTTCCTTTATCCTTTCTCCTTCCATAGATAAGAAGTGGCACATCTTGACTTCACAGGATTTAGTAAAATGAAAAACTGTCACTAAAATGTTCCCTAAGTAAGTTATGTAGGGGAAGACTCTGACAGACTGACCCAAACAGCCCAGGCCAGCAGGATGATTGTCCTGAAGAAGGAAAAGCTACACTTCCCTACATTAAAAACCCAACCCCATCCCCATGGCTATATTGGATGTGGGGTGATTTTAAAAGCTATAGAAGAAGCTTGAATTTAAATCACTAGGAGACACTTAGACCATATTTTCTGTAACTATTGCCTCCTATTTTTAGAGGAATCAAATCTGATTTCTTCCTCTCCATTTCACATTGTTCTCACAGCAGCTGGTGACACAAGGAATAGAGTATTCAATACAGAATCAGCAAGACCTGAATTAAAATCTAGCCCCAGACACTTACCTATCAGTTGTTTGACCCAAAGCTCATCACTTTATCCCTGTTTTTATCAGTTTCCTTTCCTGAAAAATGGTAATAATCATAGCATTTACTTCACAGGGTTGTTGTCCAAGATCAAATGAGATCTTTTTTAAAAGCACTTAACACTGTCCCTGATACACAGAAAATGTTACATAAATGTTTATTCCAGTTGTCTCAACCACTGGTCTAGTTTGCTTTCATTGTTAGGAATTGTCAAGGCTTGTCCATAGTGGAGTAGAGAGGGCAAAAGGAAGAATGCAGCTTCTCCCTGAGGTCTTTGATCCAAGTCCCTTGATATGTGGACAAAAGCTGGAAATATAGAGGCTACCTTCAGTGACAACAGTCATTGTTAGGGGAGAAGGTTTTAAATATAATTGATTAATACAGAGCCCAGTCCTATCAAAGCTTTCTGACAGATGGCTTAGGAGTCACACTTGGAGCTGGAAAAGGACTTAGAGGTAATCTAGTTAACTACATTAAATTCAAATAGAATAGAGACTAATAATCCTTGCATAAGGATCTCTCTGCTGGCTACATAATGACTTAGAAAACCATACATTAACATTGTCTATGTTGTGTGTGTGTTTTATTTATTTTGTTAAACATTTTCCAATTACATTTTAAATCCCTTAAGGCTGCCTTTGAGTCATTTATATGCCCCAGGAGGCCTAGAGGACATGTGTTTGATACTTCTGATCTACTCCAACCTCTTCACGCTGGTCAAATGTGATGAAATAATTTACCTAAGGTCACCCAAGTGATAAAAGGGTAGGAATTGAATCCAGGCCCATTGATTCCAAAATGTAGAAAAATTTTTCATGCTCCTCTCCTATCTTCTTCCCATAATATTAATAACCTTATCCCTCTTTATTTTCACTGCTATCACCATAGTAAAAGCTTTTTGTTATTGTCCCTTTTGGACCAATACTAAAGAGTAGATTATTGCCAAAACCCTAAACAAATGGAAACTTTCCTCAGCTATTGTTTATCAGATGGGTTTAAGGAGCCAAATCCCTCTCCTATTTCAAAAGAACTCCATCCTGGGATCTTTTTGTTCCATAGCAAATGGGGAGAGGGGAGGAGGGATGAAAGAAACTTCTTTTCCTTCAATTAGAAATCAGATTACCTAATTTTATATCCTGGCTTATATCCTCTTAATTGTGCTGTTTTAATACATAGAAATCAGTTTTCACTTGTATTTAGGATCCAGTGCCAAGCTGAGGAGATGTGGTTCTGAATTGTTTTATAATTGGCATGCCTTGATTAATAAATTAATATTCTCAGAAGCTCAAACCTTTGTTCCTCAATTATTTCAGATGTCACCCAACACATAACATAATATCATGGCATTTCCTTAGGAAATGGCGTGATAGGTAAGTAAGTGGTTTTTGATAGAAGTTACATAAGATTCCTCTTTAAATATTGTCTTGCCTTGAAATATTTGTCAGCCCATTTCTTATATGTTCCATTGAGTTGGTCAAACTCAACTCTTCTATAGTCAGATTTCTAGCAATATTTGCTGTCTTGTAGAAAGCATACTGAAGCTTAAACTGATCCTGAGTGTTTTTAATTAAATTATTTTTTCCTACTTAGCAAGAATTCATTTTCTTTTTCTTTTCCATTTCCCCCTTCCCACCATTGAACAAACAAGCTTTAAAAAAAAGAAAAGAAAAGAAAGAAACTAAGCATTATGACAAATATACATTAGTAAATATATATAATAAAGAGAAGCAAATCCTGTCATTGGCCATGTTCAAAATTGTATGCCTTGTTCTGCATTTTGAATTCATCACCTCTCTGATAGAAAATTGTTTTATTTTTAGTCCTCTGGAAGTGTGATTTGCCTTTAAAGTTCTTTAATGTTATCATAGTATAAATGTTATACAATGCTGTCATTGTATAAATTGTTCTCTTGGAGCTGCTCACTTCACTCTGCATAACTTCATACAAGTCATCAGTTTTCTCTGAAAGTATTCATTTTGCCATTGCTTTGGGCACAATAGTATTCTATTATATTCATATTTACAATTTGTTCAATTATTTCACAATTGATGGGCATCCCCTTAATTTATGGGTTTCTATCACTATCAAAATTGCTGCTACAAATAGCTTTGCACAAATGTATCCTCTTTCTTTTACCTCTTTGGGGGTATTCTTAACTGTGGTATTACTAAGTCACAGTTTAGTGATTTGGGGGACATGGTTCTAAATTGTTTTTTTGAATAACTAGAACAATTCACAATTCTGCCAACAGTGCATGAATGTGTCTTTTTTCCAGAGGCCCTTAAGCATCTGTAATTTTCTTTTTTGGTCACTATAATATAATAGGTAAGAGAAGGAACCTCAGAGTTACTTTAATTTTTATTTTTCCAGTAATTCGTAATTTGATATAATTGCAGATAGCTTGGATTTCTTATTTTATCAACTTGTTTGTTCATATCCATTCATCATTTATCAATAAGGGAATGGATCCTCTTCTTATAAATGTGAGTTAATACATTAGAAATAAGACCATTATCAGGGAAACTTGATGCAACCTACCCTAGTATTTAATGCTATGGTAAGTATTATAAAAGTGATTTGTGAAAGAAATGAGTTCTCATAGAGATGGTGGTAGGACTTTTCTGAAAATCCCAATTTTTCCTTTTCTTGAAAGAGACAGCTAGACATCATCAAAATTATTCTCTCTCTTAGAAAGCATGAAGAAGCACTGCATGAATTAAGAATTCTAACACTAAACTTTACCCCAAATTAAAACAGAATGAAAAGAAACTAAGTCCTTCAAAATAAATCACTGACTCAACACGCATTTTAAAAAATGCCTCCTTTAAGCCAGACATTGTGTGGGGCGTTGAAGACAAAACAGAAAAATGAGACCATCACTATCATGAAAAAGCTTGCATTTGACTGGAAGGAGGAAGAGAGCATATAACATGCTCATAGCTGAGTAAATACAGATACAAAATAAATGCAAAACAGTAAATTGTTGGGGTCACTAATTGCTGGGAGAATCAATAAAGGCCTCTTATTATAGTTAGCTCTTGCGCTGAGCCTCTTAGGAAGCTGGAAGCTCTAAAAGTAGGGGGAAGGAAAGGAAAGCAAATATTTTAGGATTAGGATATACAACCTGTTTAAAGGCAAAGAGCAAGGAAGTGAAATGCCACTAAGAAGACTATATGTGAAATGTGTGAAGAGGAATAATGTATAATATATGTAGCTATCTGTCAGATTGTAAAGAGCTTTAAATGCTTGAAAAGCTTTTGTAGTATATTTTATAATAAATATTAAAACATCTTGAATTACTTGGGGTCAGTCTATAATTTTCAGAAAAGGGTCTGACAGAATATAATCTATAGAATGTCATCCAAGGCTATCTTTCTCCATTTCTGAGTAATTGTGCATGTCTCTGGGGAAAATATTTTAAACTCTTTAACTCTCTTTTTATTCAATTATATAATCAAATATAGCATTGAAATAAATGTTTGCAAGGCCAACTTGAAATAGAAAAAGATATGACAAAGCAAAGAACATTTCAAGTGCATTTTACAAAGTCAAATTTAGATCTAATGTAAGGAAAAACTTAGACCTACCTAAAAATGTAATGTGTAACTTCAAGGGTTATTGGATTTCCTCTTACCAGATATCTTCAAACAGAACCTGGGTGGACCTTTCCAGATATATGGTAAAAAGGACTTTTTTTAAAGTATGGATTATGTGATCTCAGGTTACTTTAAATTTTAAGATACTGTAATGCTAATTTGAAACTATGTCCACAGAGCTATAAAATTGTGCGTATCCTTTTTTTTTAATTTAAATTTATTTTTGTAGCTTTTTATTTACAAAATATATGCATGGATAATCTTTCAACACTGATTCTTTCAAAATCTTCTGTTCCAAATTTTCCCCTCCTTTCCCCCATCCCCTCTCCTAGATGGCAGGTTGTCCAATATGTTAAATATGGTAAAATATATATTAAATCCTATACATGTATACATATTTATACAGTTATCTTGCTGCGCAAGAGAAAAAGGATCTAGAAAGAAAAATCTAATAAATTTTCATCTGTGAAATAAATGATGAAACTATAACTAGAAATTCTGGGTCCTGGAGCAAACACCTCAAAATTCATCAGTAGGCAAAAAGCATGAGAGATATCCTTTAGTCACTTTTTAAAGCAAGTTCAGGCAGGCAAGGGAGTCCTCAGATCTCAGGACCCAAAAGATCAATGTAGCTGAAACTGAACTTAGTCAAATAACTTGTCCACACAAGTAGGACATAATAAATTTGATATTCAAACATGAGTGTTCAGACTCACTTCTCTAGATGAGTCTGAATCCAAAATTGTCTTTTTGCTCTCTACTCAGAATGAGCAGGTTTTCTTTATGTTGTTAGATCAGATTTGGTTATTCAATCCACTCTCATTTTCTGAGAGTGTTTTGTACACTCTCTGGAAGACAAAATAAGAAGTTTTATAACTTCTGTCCAATTATTGCTATGGAGCTAATTTTCAACCCAACACTTTCTGAACTCCATAGTTCTCTGGTGATTTCTTAAGCCAAAGTCCACATCCTTCTAACTCAGAGATAAGTCGAATGAACTTCTATTTGGGGGAAAGAAAACATTAGATGAACTTCAATGAAGTATTTATAGTATTTAAAGATTATTTCAAAATCTTGTCCTTTGACTTACTGGAGAAGGATAAGTAATAAAGACTGAATCTGGGGGGAAAGACGAAAACTATTTTTAAAGGTCTTTACATGTTTGGAAAATGTGAGACTTTTCAAAAGTTTTCACCATGGAAAAATATTCCTTCTTATCTGAAACTGATGGTGTATTTTAAAAGATCAAACAATCTTTAAATATGCCTTAAATATGCTTTAAATCACAGTCAAAGGGCATTTGCACAATATGTAATCATCTCTTCCTTCTTTCTACTAAAATGTCACTTAAAGAAAAGGGCATAAAAGACCTCTGAACTGTCATGTCTATAGCTAAGTTTTGGGACAACACGTTCAGAAAACAAAACAAAACAAAAAACAGAGGGAACTGCAAAGGCAGTTACTTGAATTGGAAAGTGAGCTTGAATCCAGGAGATTTAGGCACCAATACAAACTAGGACTGGGCTCCTCCCATCTTTCTTTCACCTGTCGGTGAAGGGAAAGATGAGAGGAGCCCAGTCCTAGTTAAGGTCATTGGATCATAGGTCTACTGCACAGACCATCTAATCTAAATTCCTCTTTGATTTTTAATTAAAAATATACTAGATTTATTAACATCATTTTAATAGACTTATTTATTAAGCAAATATTTCCACTAATGACACCGTTGTTGCTATTTTAGAAATGCGGCATATAAAAATTTTGGCTCAGTTTTTTAAATTTGCAAAATAGAGGTGTTCTTAGGAGAGATCAACTTATTTTTCCAAAATAAACAATAGTTCAAGAAATAACCCATTTGTACAGAGTTTCATTTTTAAAAATATATATTTTTAAAATTTTATTTATTTTATTCTGAACTTAAAAAATAAAAAGGTTTCCATAACATAGTAGAATAGAAGGGAAGAAAAAAAAAAGATGATCATATGTGGAACTAAAACTCTATTATCTACAACTTGCCATTCCTTTTAGATATATAATAAATTTATCATGTAACTCTTTCTCCCCCCCCCTTTTTTTCCCCAGGGGAATTAGTGACTCCAGCATCTGTAGAATTTGTTAAAAGGACAGGAAAAGGATGACTAAGTCAAGATAAAGTTTAGATTTAGTCTTCAGCAAAGTCAAGATGAGAGATTCTTGTGGGCTCAAGCACTATTAGCTTTCAGCAAATATAGATCATAGATAGATAGATAGATAGATGATAGATATAATGAGTAATCTTATGCTCTGGAAAGATCCAGGAAGAAATGGACTGTTTCATTAAGGAACTTATTACACTGTCTTCATATCCTGGCATTTGGGAGTTGAGATGGAGGTGAGTTCTAAATCTCTGGTCTCCAAATGCATAATCCATCAGGGAAGGAGATGACTGGCTGCCTCAGGAAATATCAGGAATATTTTTATCCCTTTTAAGAGTTTGGTCCTAGAAATAGAGGAGTTGCCTTGATTTTTCCCCTTAGATCCTGTTGGTACCAATTCACGGTATCATGTTTCTGATACTGGTCACATTTCAGGTTCATTGTCTGATCTGTTCCTGATATTTTGAGTTTGAGTGAATTCATCAATCACAAAGCACACAAAGAAGAGGAAAGAAGCTCGGAAGCTGATCCTGTATCTGTATTGAGGGCTAGTGAGTTAAAACTGTGAGCTAAAGTTTAAATCTGTAACCTCATTTTGAGATTTGCCATTTGTTCCTAGGATGTATCAGCTGCTAAGAGACAAGTGGTGACACAAGTGTGTCCATAGTGGGGTCTGGGCTTCATTGGGACAACCCAGTGCAAGACTGTTGTCATCTAAAAAGAAAGAGTTGGAATTCCTTGTGACCACTGGATGGTATCTAGCTGTGATGTCTTCTACCCTACTGGTCTCCTATATACCGAGAGGATTTTCTTTATAAAAAAAGACCACAGTTGATTTTTCCTTCTAAAAAAATTACCTGATCTCTACAGTTGTCTATATTGTCATGGTGGTAGAGGAGAAATGGACTAGGCAGGGGTGGGTTGGGCTAGATTGATCTGAATTGGTTGTAAAAAAAAAAATCCAGACTCTCTAATATCTATATATATCTATATATATCTATATATATATATATATATATATATATATATATATATATATATATATATATATATATATTTATCTGAAAGAATTGCTCATTTTCCCCATGTTAACTAATTGCACAATCAAATCTATGAACTCTCATGTTCTTCAACCCCCAAATACCCCCAAAATCGAAAACTATCATATATAATAGTACATGACTACTGATTAATAGAACACAAAGAGTTCTCCTTTGTGTTGCAGAAAGATTTGCTCATCTGGTTTTCCTCTCCTTATTCTGACCTGATTTCCTCACTTTCCTGACAGACCCCTCATTTTTACACAATGGTTGCCAGCTGCCCAGACTGCTGCTCCTCTTTTTCCAGGATAACTCAACAAAGGAAGCATTCATAGCCTTTGGGGTCATTAGAGGTAGAGATGGGAGGAACCCTAGAAGAAATCTAACATAACCCTTCATTTCATATATGAGGAAATTGAATGCAGAGAAACTAAATGATTTTTCCATGACCACATAGGTAATAAATAAAAAATGGATTCAGGATTTCAGCTCAGTATTTTTGATTCCAAATTCAGAGTTCTTTCTATTATATCTTATCCTGCCTCTGGCTTTAGAATAAGAATAAAAAAAGTTGGAGATCACCTTGGAAAGGTTAAAGAGCCTCCTTTTTGTCTTGCTAACATGGCTCATCTTCCTGAGTTCAAAATCTGGCCTCAGATAGGATTAACTATGTGACCCTCGACAACGAAATTTAATGCCATTTACCTCAGTTTTATGATCTATAAAATGAGCTGGAGAAGAAAATGGGAAATCACTCCAATATCTCTGCCAAGAAAACCCTAAATGGAATCACAAAAAGTCAGATACGACTGGAAAATGAAATCTTTTCTACTCTTTGAGGTCCTGACCCATTCTCCCTACCAGCATCCTTTTTTCAAATAGAATGAATCTGTGTTATTCTGGCCAACATATTAAGCCAGTCTTTCTCATTATGATTCCATCTCCTAGTTAGATACCCCAGATTGCACATCTTCTATATTGTTCCCACCCACCTCAGCACTTTTTCACTGGTTGTCTTTCCTTCTGCTCAAAAGTCCTGCTTTCTCCTTAGGTGACTAAGAGAGGAAAAGCAAAGGTTCTTGTGGCAGACTTTGAGGGAGTTCTCTCACTGTGTCACTGGTGCTGCAGAAATAAAGGCAACTATCTTCAGGACTCACACCAGTCACTGTCATAGTGGAGGATTTTGACTCTAGTCGTGTAATAGGGAACTTAGTTTCATTAAATCCTTTCTCATAGGCGGCTGAGAAGTCCTGGTTTATAACACCAATAAGCACCAAACCCTGCTGTGGAAGCTGCTGGTACCATAACATGGTGGTAAATTGATCCTCATTTTGATAACAATCAATCTTCACTGAGGTCCCACTCCTCCAGATCCCTCTGCTTGGCTTCTGAGAAACGAGCTCCCCAAGATCAGCACCTGATAGAACACAGAATGGAGAGATAAGAGAATGCAGCCACTTCTGGACTCAGAGAAAGCCTTAACTGGGAAAATATATATTATTTTCCCTTTCTCCAACCACCATTTTTCCAACCCTTGACTCCTAGATCATGTCAGAACCCAATACCATTATATTACCTTTCTCCCCGGAGGTGAGATAGAATCTTCTCCTCACTGTACTTCATTTACTGCCTGAGCCAGTACCCTTAGTACCCCTTCATGCCCTCTAAAGAAGAGCTATTCTCCCTGATACCTTCATACTGCCTCCCCATTCCCACACCAGTAGATTTCATAATACATACTAGTCCCCAAGAGCAACAGAAGGAGCAACATTTTTATTCTTGGCTTCAGTCTTTTGCTTTGGGGAGAGACTGAGATGAAGAGGAGTCTCAGTATTTCTCTGCTTTCCTCTTCTCTCTTCTCCTCTCTGCTTCTGGACCCTCCTCTACTCAAAATTAAATTTATAGAAACATGGAGTAGCTATGGTATGTCCTCTAGTGGAACTATGGGACAATTTCACCTAAAAACCATCCTCATTCACAAGAACTCTCTACCCATCCCATCCAACATATCTATAGAGAACCCCAGAATATTGTTGTGGGAAAGGACCCATTCAATGAGGAAACCCAAGCCCTTAAAAGTTTAGTCAATCGCTCAAAGTCATTGTTTTTCTAGGTCTAAAATAGTGTCACATGTGGTTTATTGAACAGAGAGCTCCTACCCACTCACCCCTTTTCTCAGAATGACCAGATATGGTTCCTGGAATAGAGTAATCCATGGATGTTCAGATCATAAACCTCAATTTACTCTAACCTGAGAATAAAACCTGAAACCATTCCCTGGGAGAATATGAAGAAGGCGGACAGCTTCTTCCCAGGTCTCCTTTCCATAGCCATGGCCATAACCCAAATAGAAAGAGCAGCTGGTGGCCTAGTGGATAGAGTTGTGGACCTGGGATCAGAAATACTCATGTTCCTGAGTTCAAATCTGGTTTGAAAAAAAATTGTTATTTTTGTATGATATTAATAACTCATTATTAAGTTAGGATCCAGACTTTTATGTTAGTTAATCTCTGAAAAACACAACTGATTGATGAGATGTACCCTCAGAGTACATGGTTCTCAATCTTGGGCCAGACCCCACCCAACTAGGAGAACATACATTTGTTTAGAGTATTAAAAAAAATCAACCCTAGGCAAGTTCTTGCCCCAAGGAAATGAATCCCTGTCCTTGTAACCTTCCATTAAAGTTTAGGGTGACCCAGCTTATGAAGGAGAAAACCAAAAAAAAGTCAGAGTGGTGTGGGTACAAATGGATTCCCTTGTCCATATTAGAAGGCAGCTGGAGGCAGCTGAATATCATGATCCTAGTCCACAGATGAGGATTGATTTTTACTTACCAGGGGCATCCCATTTTACAGAGATATTTAAAGCATTCAGTATCTATATTGAGAGTCTAGTTTTCCAAGAGAAATCACTGATTATCAATTTATTATTATCTAACCTAATTAATAAATTGTTTATTAATTACCCCAAAACTCTGTCTCCCAGGTTTTTCTTTAGTCACAGCCTTCAGATACTTATTAGCTATGTGATTCTGGACAAGTCGTTTACTCCTGTTTGCCTCAATTTCCTCATCTGAAAGCTGGAAAAGGAAATAGCAAACCATTCCAGTATCTTTGCCAAGAAAACTCTAATCAGAGTCACAAAGAGTCAGACACGACAAAAAACAACTGAACAACAATCTAAATAGAAGTCTTCAGTACCTCTTGTCTAGGCAATTATAATAGCTTTGTAATTGTTCTGTTTTTGCTAGCGTTCTCTCTTTATAAATTGATCCTCCAATTAGATACCAAAATAATTTTGAAGCACAAGTCTCTCTATGTCCTTATCCTGTTTGTCACTTGTCCTTGTTGGCTCTTGATTACCTATAAAATAAAATGCAAACTTCCTAACTTAAAATTGAAAGCCTTTGATTTTACTCAAATGTCTCTTCTTTGTTCTTAAAACTGTAAGCTTTGGATTCTATCACCTACCTCTTACTTTGGCACAGCCTGTCCCTTATATATTTTTAGAATATTTTTTTTTGCTTCTTGGGATTCTTATCCTCCTTCAAGATTCAAATCAGTTCCAATCTTCCATAGGAAAACTTCCCTGATTCCTCATCTTCTTTCTCAAATTATCTTGCACTTTACCATATGTTAACATACCACCAGTATTATAGGGTGAAAACACACATTCTAGGAACACAGGGTTCATATGGCCACATTACAAACACATCTAAGAAAATTCACACCTCTGATGCTACACAGCTTCCAAATTCAGAATTTATTAGGTCTTCCAAAGATGCCATGGAGTTACTTTTTTTTTCCATAAGCAAGTGTCTTTTGCTAGCCTCTTGTTGCTAGTCTCTGCTATCATCTGCTGCATCTCCTTCCTCTATAATTCACCATCTTCTTCAATAAGAGAAGAACTTGACAGTTCTTCAACTTGAAAGTCCCAGGTATTATCTTTAGCTCTATCATATGTTGAGCCTCTGAAAAGAATGCATGAAGGGTCATGCATGAGCTTCCTAACAACAAAGATTGGTGGGTGGTAATTGAAGCTTGTAACCAGGGTTAAGATGATTCGGAAATATTGTATATTTGTTGTTGGCATAGAGATATGTGACCCTATCCACCAAAAGAGCTTATATGAAGACAACAGAGAGAAGTTAGTTTGGAAATTTTCTGAATGCCTTTTCCCCTTTTCTAGATCACTGTTATAGTAAAAAAGAATACATTATGATTTCTGCTTCAGGTCCCAATAGTAGCAAAAAGTAACAATGAAATATGAACAGAATAAATTATATATATATATATATGTATATATATATAATTTATTCTGTATACATATGTGTGTATATATACAGAATAAATTATATAAGTTCACATTTTATTGTTACTTCCTACCCCTGTAACCAGATATCTTAGAGATTTCTTGATTTCACTGTTAGTAGAATATGTAAAAATAGAAGACAGAATTTGAGAGATTGACTCTGTGAGGGAACTTCATGCTGAAACCCTGAAGAAAAAAAAAGATACGGAACCGGGATCTTCCAAGCTTAGGTCAAGAAGTTTCAGCCCTAAATTCATCCATTACCAGGAGATTAATTTGCAAGGGGACATCTTTAACTCAAAGATTGTCCAGAAATTAGAGGGTTGGTGCTCTAGGGTCTCCTATCACCATTGGGCTATGTCTATATATGATAAAAACTGGGAATCCAAAACATCTTTTGACTTGGGCTTGCCTTGATTCTTCTTCTGGGCTGAAGAGAGGTTGAATGGCTAGAAAGAGTAGTTCCATTCACTAAGGTATTCACATATATTTATCTGAAGTGAATGATCCTATTCCTGCATCAATTATATGGCCACTTGGTCCTCTCCATACAAACTTCTCCCTTCAAAAGAAATTGTGTTAAAAGGCTTGGAGCTATTTGATGAGGCAGAAATATTAGATACACACACACACATACACATACACACCTGATCCACAGCTTGATGGACATGTATTTTCCACTTCCCCATCCAGATCAAATCTCTTTTCTCATTCTTAGTAGCTTCTAAATTTCAATGGAATTACAGTATATTCTAGTGTCTAATAAGCTTGAGTTACATTAATTAGACTGATTTTCCAAAACACATGTAACTTTATAAGTCATAATGGTGATTTATACCAGGACTTCATAAACGTTTTCCCATTCATAATCTTTTTGTCTAAGAAATTTTTACATGATCCCAGGTATATAGGTATATGCCTATATATTAAAAAGGTACACAAGTCAAACATTTACTTATAATAAATCCTAAGTCCACAGTCCCCATATTCAGTTATGAGAATATGGAATCACAAACCATCGTATAAGAAGCTAGGGTTTGTGCTACTCTGGTACAACAATTCAAACTTGTCTAGGTTTAGATGAGTGAATTGCTTCTATTTAAATATTCACAGAATAGATATGAATAGGAGTAGAGAGATATGTAAATAATCCCTTGATCAAATATTTATTATCAATTCTATTTGTTTTCTCCTCCTTGGTTCTTTCTGGCCCTATGCAGAGACCTCTGGATTTCAGTGGAACTATAGTGTCCCCTGGTGGTCAATGGGGTAGGATTCTCTTGTCCTAACTGTTCCATGAAGAGCTGTTGTTGAAAAGATGAGTATTGAAGACATAAAACCAATTTCTCCTTTCTGTCCTGCCAGCAGCCGCCACCAAAACCCCAGAGGAAAGGGAAGATATTACCCTCTTGTATTATTTCATTGGCTTGTTTTAGCTAAGCAGAGAAATAGATCTTTTTATCTTCCTTAATCTCATGCTCTTTAGAACCAGATTACCTTGGCAACCATTTCCATAAAAGCTCCTTCGTTATCTCCTTATGCTACCAGTCAAGGTTCCTCACATTTCCTTGGAACATGACCATGAGCTTAAACCTTTTACTTTTTTCTCAAATATGCCTTACTTATAGGGCTTGACCTGACACATACTAAGTTATTAATAAATGGTTGCTATGGAAACTGTCATACCAGTTCATGAGGAAGAGTTGTTTCATCATCTATATAATAACTGTTTTGTATTCCAACTTCACTCCTCCAGATTCCTTGGCATGCCCTTTCAGAGATGAAGGTGCAAGGCTAAGAAGATGGCAGAACAATTAGAGTAAGACATTTCTCTAAACTAGTCAAAGACCTGTCTTGTTAGCCTCTCCCCTAGAGATGCCCAATACTGTTACTTTATTTTATAGGATAATAGCATCCTACTGAACAGGCAATTTGGAGATTTTTAACCCTCTTCCTGAAGACACCTGAGATTCTAGTGAGGAGAATGAGAAAGTCTATAATGTCAATGAGGATGGAGAGAAAGAGGATGAGGTAAAACTTTTGTGTGATTCATGTTGTAAAGAAATTTTCTAAAGATAATTCAGTGAGAAATGAGTCTTGTCAAAAGGCTTCTCTCATATCTAAGGAAAAGCTGAAGACAGAGAGAAAGGAGGAGAGATCTTCTGTTGAAGCTGTTTTCACCTTTATTTTGCTAAAATAATTTTTCAGAAGGGATTTTACTTAATTTTAATTAAAAAACTAGTTGATGAGAAATTATGCTTTCAGAAATGAAGACAAGTCATTTGAATTTTTAGTGATTTTTCAATGAGGTAAACTGCTCAGAAAAAAAATAGGTATTTAATAAATGCTTGCTGACATACTTCTCATAGAGAAAATATTATAAATATTTGTATTTTTTAAATGGCATAATGGATAGAGCACTACACCTGGAATCCAAAAGATCCAAATTCAAATCCAGCTTCAAGCATATACCAGCTGTGGAGTTTTGTTTTTTTTTTTGGGGGGGGAGTACAGGGTGGAGGAGAAAAAGCAGCAGCTGGGTGGCACAACAGGTAGCGAGCATGCTGAACCTTAAATAAGGAATACTCCTCTCCATAAGTTCGAATCTGGTTTCAAACACTTACTAGTTATATGAATCTGCACAAATCACTTAAACCCATTTGCCTGGGAGCTAAAAAAGGCAATGGGAAACCACTCCTATATTTTTAACAAGAAAACCTTAAATGGCTTCACAACAAGTCAGACACAACTAAAAATCATTGAACAACATCAAAATGTATGTTTTTATGTTGCCATTGATGTCATCATTTATATATTGCATATTTTTTAACTTTAGTAATTTTTTAATCCTAGGAAATTATATTTAATATTTAGGGAAATGTTTGCATGTATATTACTGGGGAAGGAAATTTCTCCAATTTATGGAAAAAATAATATTTTATCAACTTATAGGGGTTCTATACTTAATTACTTAAGAGATAATTGAGACATAAATTGAAATTTCACTAATGAATTAGGACATAAACAGAGATATCCCTAGATTGCCTTGGAGTTCAGATTAAATATAGGAATGTATTAAGTAGCAAGCCAAGCGATAGCATGCAAATGGGCATGTTTTACATCAAATTCCATAACCCTTGATACACTTGAAATTTTCAGTACTTATCATTCCACACCTACCATTTCTCCAACCTTTCTTTACATAAATCCATCAATATCCATCACCATGTGTCTCCCAGACCTCTGGATTTCTCATTAACCTCTCCCAGAGACCATGATGTTACCTCTCTATTGTATTTTTTAGTACCATTATATTTTTATCTTAGCTTTTCAGGACTCATGGCATATTTTGGATTTCAGGAGCCATTATTCCCAGAGAAGAGATCCTAAGGATACTAGAAATCTCAGATTTTTGGTTCTCCTTTTTTCTTGGATAATGAAGATTTTCTTTTTTATCCCAAGAAAGTACCTGTTCACCTCCTGATAGATCTCTGTGATAACTTTCCATTAGATTTCTATTCATTAGTTCTATCTATTCTAGCAATATCATAGAACCCAAAGATATGTAAGAAGATAAGACTCTAGAGATCACAGTCCTCATTTGGAAAATGAGGAAATTAGATCCCTGAGAGGATAAATGAGGTGCCTAAGGTCATTCCCACCATGGACACACAACAGAGGTTCTTAACCATTTTGTTTATTATATGCTCCTTTGGCTATCTAATGAAACTAATGGATACTCATCAGAATAATATGATTTTTTAAAAACTGTAACTAAAAGAAATTCCATATTTAAGTTAAAAGTTATTGAAAATAAAAATGTAATATTTTTTCTCATCAAGGTTTGCAGACTCGATGAAACATATAATTCTTTACCTTTTTGTGTCAAATACTCCTTTGGCAGTTTGATGAAATCTATGGATACTTATCAGAATAATGGTTTTTAAATCATAATTGAAGGAAATTCTAAATTTAGATTAGAGGTTACTGACAATAAAGATGTAATAATTTTCCCCATCTAAGACCACCAACTCAATAAAATTTATAATGGAACTCTCTCTAGGAGATTTAAAAGAATGCCCTATATTACTAAGAAGAAACAAAGACATTGTATTAATGCCCAGTCTTCTACAAAGAGTAACTAGGTTCTTCCCTTGAAAAACTATTCTGTGGTTCTTCAGAACTGTGGTCTTGGATCTCAGAAAGAGTACTGTGGCCATTTCCTGGTAAACAATGAAGGAAAATTGACAGCCACTCTTTATTTACTTTTATGCTCAGACTCAGAACTTTCAACCTATTAGAACAAAATGGATCAGTTAACACACAAGGCTACACCCTTCCCTGGGGAATAGGAAAACATGAAACTCGGAAAGTGTCATGCATAAGGCGCCTGAGAATTAGAGAGTTTGTAGAGGAATTAAGAGGGTTCATCCACAGAGAAGACGCAGGGCTGTGGTTTTAATTTCATACTGGCACAAAGATATGTTGCTGAGAGAGAGAGGTAACAGAGAGTGGTATTTCGTTAGAAGGAAAGGTGCTGTGTATGTCTTTATCCTTTGAAATGTCCTTGTAGAAAAAGAAGCTTTTTTGGTCCTTGATCTATACCTTTTTGGTACTAGAACATAAGGTTATCTCTTTGATTTTGGTCATATATCAAGGTTACCACTTGTCCTGCTCCTACAGAAATCTTGGGATCTCTTGATTTCACCAACAACTGAGCCTGTGAAAAAGAAAAGAGAAAAGAAAGAATACTTATTGAGAAGGTACTTGACACTGAAGTTTAAAGAAAATGTTTTGAGCAGAGTCCTGATCAGAATAGATCAGAACTATAGATCTAGCACTCAACAACTACTACCAATGTTGCCGATGATGTTTCTCCCCCATTCCTTTGTTTAGCATCATCACCATTTCCTCCCAGCTTCCCAGTATGTATGGTACATACTGGGCCCAGAAGCAATAGAAGGATTAGCATCTTCTGTTACTGATCTCTCTTCTTCCTGAAGAAAAAAGAGATTGAGGACAGCAATCCCAAACTTCTCTTTTCTTTACTCTCTTTCTATAGAATAATGATGAAATTTCTATATTATCCCATGGAATCATCAGCTTGTCCTCTGCTGGAGCATTATGACAACTTCACCAAGGTTGTCCCAATATTCATTATAACTACCTAAGATATTCTAGGTAGTATTATAGAACCCTAAATATTGAAACAGGGTGCTAATGATACTTGTTTATTTTTAATTCTATAATTAAGGTGATATCTAAAAGGGGTCTAATCATTGCTTAATATGAAGTTCCAATAACATAATTTTTCTAATCATTGATTCAGTGATTTGGAAAACTTCTACAGGGGAATCCTCCAACTCACATTTAAGATTACACATAAAATCTTGATCACATAAATATTTTCTGTTGATTTAACAAGACAAAATAATTTACCACTTGGGAGTAATTATTTTTCTACCCTTCTAAAACTGAATATAATAAATGAATTGGTTAAAATTATACTATCCTTCCTTCTTAACTCTTTTACTAATATGGAATATATTTTAGTCATTTCTCATTGAGACATGAACTAAGTAGTAAAAAGATCCAAAATGACTAAACTTGAAATGATTGATTTGAAATCTACTTTTATAAATAGAAAAATTGGGGGAAAAGAGTCTTAGTTACTTGCTTAATTACTAAGAGGAAGGAATCCTAGATATTACTCTCCACATTTTTCTAGAGAGAAAATTTAAGGCTCCAACAGGTTAAATGAATTGCCCAAAGTTGTTCCCTTTTTGGGTTTAAGTGAATCTTCTGAATGATTCAAAGAACGCAGAGACTTTGCACTCCCAATGTTCCATGAAAAGGGATTGAGTTCTGTTCTTTGTATTACCATTCTATGTTCCAAACCTCATATTTCTGTGAATGAAGTATCTAATTGTAAGACAGGATATAAATATTATTGTTGTTGATGATGATCCTTCATTTTAAAAGAATATAAATGACATCACAAACCAATATCTTGACTTACCAGTAAATTGGATTTAAGTGAGCAAAATTTCACAAAGATGTCAAACTGAATCATTAAAGTCCAGTGGCAGTACAAAAATCAATATGACTGGTGATGGCCTCAGATGCAATGGATGACCTTGGTGTACCAAGACCTATGTATTCCACAGCACCTGCTTCAGTAGTCAAATCGTTGGAACAACTGTTTTCATTCACCTATTCGGCCAGAAGAAGTCTTCACATGCTTGGGGAAGACATACTCTGACTGGTCTATGGGTCTGAGACAGTTGTTTATCCTTAACCCAATTTAGCCCATTTGTTGAGACAGTTTTATTGGGACATAGTTGCTGCACATGTTATAACTACTTGAAATCTCAGGTGAGTTGGTGATAGGTTAATACCAAAGGTGGATGAGCAGCCATGAAAAGGGCTTAACTAGCCTTCTCACCATAAGTGGTTTTCTTCACTGAACATCCCCATATACCTCACAAATACATTTGTTGCAAAGATCTGGAGAAAAAGAATGATAATGAAGATTTGATTAAAGATGTACTTTCCTAAAAGAGATTTTGAACTAGGATTTAAAGTCAGGGAAAAGCCCATTCCCTTCAATCACCAAGTCAGAAAAATTTTTCCAAAGAATAAGATCTAAGAGTTAATTGGGGAAGGTATTTCTTTGCATTGGAAGAATGGTACAAAGAATTTCTTTCAGGTGCCAGTTCCACATCTTCTCATTCTGACAGAGTTTTCTCCAAAGTAGCCCCATAACTATCTGTCAAAATTCATTGCCATATGCAAATATGCCACTTTATAAGGTAATTTACCACTGCACCAAAATATTTAATAATAATAGAACAATGAGAAATCTCTGGAGAACTCCACTAAAGACTTCTTTCCAAGCTGTCACTGATCCATTAATATCTACTCCATGAGTCTGGTTACTAAATCAACTTTAAGTACATCTGATTGTATCATTTAAAATAATCTGTTATATTTCCATAATCATAGCATGAGAAAATTTGCATGATCTCTACAATATTTGTCAGATTTACTTAAACCATTATTTTTCATCTCAACTACCAATGCCGGATGAAGATTAGAACCATTTTGGAAGTAAACAGAAAATACACATTTCCTAGAATACCAGGGAATGAAGGACCTGACTTGAAAACAAATTGTACTTAAGATGAAGGCTGAAATATCTAGAAGTATATAAGACAATTGTCCTGAGATGGACAAAAAAAGTGTGTTCTGCACACTAGATCCCTGGAATTAACTAAGTCTAGAATTTCGGTATGGGACTGCTGATGGCTTTGTGATGATAAGGTTGAAGGTAACATAAAATTTCTCTTCTCATTGACACAATGAGTCAAAATTATTGTCTCTCTTGACTGTATCCTTCCTTACAAGTTTCTGTTCATCCATTCCACATTAGTCAAGTTCTCTAGCTCTTTCTGATTGTCTCTCTAAAATACAGAGATTAATCATGAAATCATAGATTTAGAGATGAAAAGGATCTGTGATCTATTTTGATCTGATCCAACCTTCCTCATTTTATAGGTGATGAAATTGTGGCTCAGAGAAATAAATGACTAGTCCAAGATCACAAAAACCGTAAGTGGCAGAGTCAAGATTTGAACCCAGCTTCTTTGACTCCAAACCTAGTATTCTTTCCCTTATATCAGAATGCTTCTCTCTCTAAAAATCTGTTTTTAAATGCATACAATACCTTAAGTGATTTGCTAAAGATCACATAGTTAGCAGTTGTAGGATTGATGTGAGATTGCATCCCAAGTTTTCTTGTCTCCAAGCACAAAGCTCTAAATGTATAAATAGGCTGTAGCTGACTTTTTAAATAAATAAATAATGTTGACTCTTTTGTGCTTTGAGTTACTGCTCTTGTGTATTTCATGATGCTGATGAATCCTGATGTCTCAATCTTTTACTCTTCCCTTTTGCATTTTCTAACAGCAGGGACAGCAAAGGTAGATTTCAAACTCCACACTTGGAAAAAGGACTCACAGAGTAAAATCACAGCTCCACTGGAGAATCATTGCAAACATGGAGAATTGACATGAAATTATTTTTATTTTATTATTTTATTCTTTAAAATTCCTTTAGTTCTACACATGCAGTGGAATCTACAGTTGACTTCTGTGTGCAGGGCTTAATCCCTATGTCATCTCATGTTATACTTTACCTCAAAAGTTATTAACTCATGTGTGTGTGTTTGTATGTGTGTGTGTGTGTGTGTATTTGTGTATGATGAACCCCTTTGGCAATCTGGTGAAGTCTATGGATCCCTTCTCAAAATAATGTTTTTAAACCCATAATACAAAATATACAAGATTACAAAGGGAATCTGATTTGCTGAAATATAGTTGCCAAACTATATATTTAAAACAAAAATCTAAGTTCATAG
Organism: Sarcophilus harrisii; assembly: GCF_902635505.1. NCBI lineage: Eukaryota > Metazoa > Chordata > Mammalia > Dasyuromorphia > Dasyuridae > Sarcophilus > Sarcophilus harrisii. Next base: position 191,176,999 of record NC_045430.1, on the reverse strand, counting down.
ACTCTATGTAAAAAAAAAAAACAACTGCTAGTTTCCTGTGTAGGATTACTAGAAATTTATGCACAGTAAAGAGAAGACTTTGCAGCACTGTGGCTGAACTGCTGGCACAGAAGTAGACACCTGAGTCCCCAGGCTCTGTGGGTTGTATTGACAGCACATAGAGTGAGTTTTGGGAATAGTTTGCTGAGAATCGAGGTTTGTGCATCCCTGAATCATCCACAGCAGTGCCACTTTGGAAAGAAATCAAAAATGTAATCTCTTTTTCTAAAAGCTGTTGATACCAATAAACCCAAGTCTGTCCTTTGATAGGGTCACATTTAAATGTCACATTCTCTCCTTTCTTTGTGACCAGGTTTTTCGGGATCTGGGTAACTCCAACATCCATTAGACCTGTGGGAATTGAGATAGAATTAGAGAAAATAGAGGAAGACTTCTGTTTGAGAGAAAGCTAGAGGTTAATAAATTTAGAGTAAGAATTTCCCATCTGTCCCTAGGATTTACCTGTTCTCAAAAGAATAATGACCATATAGCAAAGGAACTGGGTATTCATGATGGGGTCAAAGCAGATAGAGTCACTTGTAATAGCACTGAACTACTCCTAACCTAAACCACTTGTTAATAAACCGTGTTGGTCATCTTAAAATCTTCCTTTTCCGTTTTAAGATGTCTTGATCTGTGCTATCACTCTCTCCAGAGACTCCTCATCCAAGGGTTGCTTTCTTAAATAGGACAGAAACACCTCATATGACGAGGAAGAACCGCCCTTTCAAAGCTTAGTATATGAGTTGCTTAGTGGCCAAGTGGCTCTTGAGTATGGATTGGATAGCAGGCTAAACGAGAAAGTATTACTTTGCTACATTGTTCAAAGCATTTTTGATATCTAAATTGAAACACACAAAAACACAAGGGAAACTTCTAAAAAGCCCAGTTTCTGGACTTCCTTCATACAGAAATATGTGTGTGTGATATATGTATAGATTTTATATGTATATATATATATATCTACATATATATTTATATGTTATACACACACACACACACACATATATATATATACACAACACACAAATACACATATATTCCTGTCATCTGGAAACAGTGTATGTGCACAAATTTTCAGATATTATATATATAATTATATATGTACATGTAATATCCATATTTTATTAATTATACCAATTTTATTTGTTTTGTTTTCTTCCAAAGATGATGGCCTTGAACTATACAGCTTGTGAAACTTTGAGAGATTAAAAATGATGATAAAAAATAATTCAAATAGATTCAGGGGAAAGAAAAAAGTTACTTTTTTTAAGGGGGAAAGCCACACACATACACACAGAGGCAGAGAGAGACAAATAGAGAGATAAGAGACAGAGATTTCCAAAGTGGCCAAGAAAGAGAAATACAGAAAAAAGTCAGAGATGCCTCAGATATATCTATATATCAAGTTATAGGCATATTTACCTCATAATGACATAGACATGTATATTAATGTAGATGACATTTATACATAGATATAAAAGTGAAGATGGTTTATAGATATAGGTTGATAATGAAGAAATTCCTCATTGAGATATTTTTTTGCATATAAAGATTTTAGCCTGTGCCATTCCACTTAGGTTTTCTCTGGAAATTATCTAAAGAGATATCAGAGCCATGGACATAGGACTTGTGTAATTCCAAATGATTTCTTCTGCCCTCTCCTTTTCCTTTTATTTCATTTCCTTGCCTCATACCCCAAGAGATCTCTCGAATATGACTTTCTAATATGTCTTTTTCCCCATCCTTTTCTTTTGCACCATTCTATGCTCAGCTTTGTTAGTAATAATCAAAAAGTATTTTGCTATGTTGGAGAAAGGAGGACTCAAGATCAAAGTTTCCAAATCCACCTGTATTGCTAATGCTTCCTTGAGCCCTCTCTGCTTAGGAGAAATAAACAGGTAAAGCACAAGATCAGTCAGATATACCAGTATCTAAATCATCTCTTTGAATCAGCAATGATAGTGTAGCTGCCACACTTGTACTTGAACTCCTCAAAGCTTAATTAACATACATTTTGAGGTAATACCAGTATACTTAAGAAGATGAAATCAGAGGGATGCTCTTTTATCAAGTACATAAGAAATCCATGCCATGTATAATCAATAGAATTTTAATTGCCCTCTGGGATTGTTTTTGAACAATTTCAAAGTTGAGATTGTAAAAATGATAGAAAAGATCATAGACAATATTGCTTCCTACTAACTCTCCTCCTCGAAAGATGATAGAATATATACCAGAAATCATATACTTCCTTGTATACATATTTTGGGGGATAGAGGAGCAGCAGCTGTAAATTTCTGTTCTCTCCTTTGTCTTTTCTCTCTGGAATCTATTTGTATTCTATTTTTGGAAATGGAACCTTAGGAATTAAACCCCGGAGTAGGATTGTGTCATCCCCAATGTGAAAAAGCCTCATCTGCCTCGGGAGACAAATGGTCACACAGGAATAGAAAATAGGGCTTATGATGGTGTCCTGGGAAGGTAGTGCCTTCTCATGAACATAGGGCTCTAAGCTCTAAAATAGGATGAAAACTGAAGTCATATCCATTCCTAGAGGAAGTAAATCTAGGAGTTTATAATTGATCAGCTCCAAAAACACTAGGGTCTTCTTCGTTGAGAAGCTGGTATGTACTGTGTGCAGGTGAGCAGAGATGTTTTTCTAAGCCAGAGCCACAACCAGTAACTGTTGCCTCTCAGAGTTTTGTGTTCAAATGGCCGAATTTGTATTTGTTTTATGATGCTTTGTCTGAAGCAGCCATTTCATGCATTGTTCATCACTCAGAATGAGGTTACTTATTGGTTGTATCTCTCTCCTCTTACCTTTAACACTGAGGCTCCACCCACTCTTAAGTGGGATAAGTCATTGTTGTCACAGTCTTGACTGTCTCCAAAAACAATAGGGTCCCCTATGGGCTATACTGAGGAGAGAGATATAAAATCTTTCCCTAAATCATGGATACACCTAGAGATTATTGCCTCCCTCAGAAAAGGATGGTCTTTTAAGAACTCTTTTCATCAACTTATACTTTAACATATTTAACGTGTATTGGTCTACCTGCCATCTGGGGGTGGGGGTGGGGGGAAAGAAAGGGAAAAGTTGGAACAGAAGGTTTTGCAAGGGTCAATGCTGAAAAATTACCCATGCATATGTTTTGTAAATAAAAAGGTATAATAAAAAATTTTAAAAATAAGAACTCTTTTCAACTTATTAACCAACCATGATTCATGATGAACATGCTATCAACTTCCTGACAGAGAGGTGATGGATTCAGAGTATAGATTGAGACATTTATTTATTTTGTTTAGAATATTCATATTTCTCTTTACTTGAGAAACCTCTCTTGATGATCACATGAATCAAATCCCTTTGTAATTTTCTAATTTTTTTTTTTTTTTTTTTTTTTGCTAACTGTAGGGTCTTTGTAGACCCAGGACTGTCATGAAAGGAGATCACATTGAATAATATTCCATCAGTACACCCAAGTATTCTAGTCTCTTCAACAAGTCTATTTCTGGTGAAGAAAAATGCATAGGACTATTACAACTGGAGAAAAGCACACCTCATCTCTCTGCAGTTTGCTTTGTTCTGATCTATTTTCATCCAGTACCATTTAATTTTAAATTAGGTTTTCTGACAAATTTTTCTTCACAGCAAGAAATGCTTAGAATTAGTGCATTGTAAACACTTAATAAATGTTTATTGACTAACTACTGATAGTCAAGAGTATATATGTTTATTTTGGAAATCATATTTCACAGTAATAATAAATACAATATATTTATTCTATTTCTGGTTTATAAAACAATATCTTGTGCATTTGGTTAGTATGACTACTTTCCCAGAACCAAATTTCATGTGAGTTGGCTGATAAAGTTGAATGGCAGAGCTTTCAAAGATGAGATTAAAAACAATGGACTTGAGGAGTAAAGTCAGACTTGAGGAGCAGCTGTTACTTTTCACTTGACCAAAATTTTGTGTGATACACTGAGGTTGCTCTCAATCTTAAGTGGGGTAAGTCAGGGATCTCACAATATTGACCACCTCCAAAAAACAGTGGGATCCTCATACAATGTAACTGGCTTATACGGATGGCAGAGGAACAAAACCTTTTTCCTAAGCCATGAACATACCCAGACACTTTTGTCTCTCAGAAAAAAAATGTTCTTTTAAGAACTTTTATCAACTTATTAACCAACCATGATTCCAGCATACTCATGAGGAAGCATGCTATCCACCTCCTGACAAAGAAGTGATGGACTCAAGATACAAACTGAGACATTTATTTGTTGAACATGGCCAATGTGGGAATTTGTTTTGTTTGATTAACATTTATTACAATTTTCCCCCAAATAGAGTTTGTGAATGAGGGAGGGAGCTAATAGGAAAAGGAAACAGAATGTTATTAGTTGAAAGCAAAATTAAAACAAATGATAGCAATTTAAAAAGAGACATTATGTGGTGTGGGTGTGATATGGTATGGGGAGGTAGGTGTGTGTGTGTGTGTGTGTGTGTGTGTGTGTGTGTTCTGCATGGGGCAATCATCTATTTGGGCATTTTTCAGAACTCCTTATAGGTTCTTCCTCTCCCCTTTACTTTCGGGAAGCCTTATTCAATGGTTTCACATCCCTCATAAGCCTTACATATGCCATTGTCCTCACACTACCTTTGAATCCTTTTTGATTTGTTGCAAGTATTTTTGTGCCCAGCATCGTGTTGGGAAGGGGGGTCCTCTGACCAGGTAATCTTACCCTCAAGAGGTACATATTTGATGGAAAACAATATCATGGATTAGTATAATTGGGGAAACAAATTCATTGTTGCTCTGTAGTTCTTTTTTTATTTTTTTTACCAAATAACTTTTAATTATAATTATAATTTTTGAATAGGTTTCCCTTCTTGGGAAAGTAAAGTGAGAGCCAATAAGAGCATTCATTTCACCTTAGCAGTTATATTTCTCATTCTAGATGAAAGAAATGACTTCATTTTTAGCTTACTAATAGGTCCTTTTTGAGTTTGGGTAGCGTGACTACTTTTCTCAGAGCCTGATCACTTATGGGAAAATTGACAACAATGAATTTTTAAGGTTGTGAAGATGAGCACGAGAACCCCCATACCCAGCTTCGCTGAGGTTCTTCCAAAAAGTGAGATGTTCTCCTTCTCTCCTAGACCAATATTTCATGTCCCATCTTTCCTCCTGATGCTTCCTGTGGGGCATCTGGAGAGGTTTATGCACAGAGAACAGGTGATCTTACAATGCTGTGGCTTGACTGCTGGCACAGAGATACATAGCTGTGTCCTCTGGCTTTAAGGATGTGATGTAAAGATCCAAGAGAGAATTTTCAGAAGAGTCTGGGCTGAAGCGATAGGAGACAGTAGCATTCTCAATAAGTTGTTTATTATTGTAGTAAAACATCATCTGAAGTCCCATCTTGGAGTCCTGTCGATACCAGAACATAGTATTGTGACCCAAATTCTGCTTGCATCTCAGCTTTGCATTCTGTCCAGTCCTAGTGATTACATTCCTTGGGATTTGAGTCACACCAGCATCCAAGGGAACTATGGGAAAAGGTTTAAAAAAAAAGAAGTCACTATATAGATCCTGAAAGTTAGTGTGATATTAAAGTTTTGAGCTAAGCCCCAGCAAAGGAAGAACTGAGTTATTCCCAAAGTCTAAGCAGCCCTACCTGTCCACAGGAAACAGCAGGTCACAAAATAAAGGAATCCAGTGCTCATGTTGATGTCAGGGGAGATTTGTAGCTTCTCTTCAGCATGGGCTCATTCTCCAGGATGTGCTAAGAGAGGAGCTGGGACGCTGAGGTTACACCTACCCTGAGGGGAACTATCTGTGATGCTGCAGTTTTGACCAAATTTTAAAAGCACTAGGATGTTCCAAGTTGAAACGTTAGTCTGCAATGGGTACAGAGAAGTGAGGACCTCTTGTTCCTAGGGATTGATGCCTTCCACAGAAAGGCATGTTCTTTGTGTTTTATCAGCTCATTTAAAAAAAAAGAATCTCATGCTTTACATTAATTAATAGTTATCTTTATGCATTTTTCATAAACCTGGAAAGGAACCAACATTCAGCTTCATTCTCTCCTTTCTTATTTTTTGAGAATTTATTTAAATTTTTTTCTACTATGAAGCATTTCTCAAATATTAATTTTAACATTTAATTTAATGTTTACTGCTTAAATTTAATATTTAACATTTAAATTTATTAAATTTTATTAGTTATTTTTACTGTTTCTTTGCCCATTCTCTATGCTTTTTTGGTGTAATTCCCAGTTTTTTACAAAGATGTTGGACTGACTCAGGGTTTCACCCCCCAGTAATATATATATCACCCCTCCATTCTTTATTGCATTGTTTCAGCCTCAAAAGGAGAGATGTGCCTTCTCCTTGGCAAGTAGAAGTCTTGATTCTATAGTCTTGATCTAATCTCTTACTGTTAACTCTGAAAACTCTTACCTCTATCATTCTTGTTTTTAATCCCTCTTTATCCACTGGTTCCTTTCCAGATACTTACAAACATGCCCAGGTCTTCTTTTTCCTTAAAGAAAATCTTCAGTTGATTGCACCATCCCCCCCATGGTATCTTTTCTCCCTTTTACAAAGTACTAAAAAGAATACTTTTACCGCTTATTAATCTTCACCTCCCAGTCTTAATATCTAGCTTCTGATCTCACCATGCAACTGAAATTCCTCTAAAGACATTAATGTAGCCTTTATCCACATGGGAATCAGTGAAAATATAGTGTTTTGTTTGGGGTTTGTTTGTTTTTCACTAGGTGGAAGGACTGAGGGAGTATGAGAATCAGTAGCTACACAGCACTGGGGGGGAAAGCAGAGGAATGAGAGGTAATCTTAGAAACTTTTAAGTTCTGTGGAGGAGTTCAGGGTGTGCACAAAATAAATAAAATTCCATAACTGAGACTTTAATACTGACACAGAAATTCTGGACTGTCATCTTGCTCCTAAGAATGGTGGAAATATTGAAATGAAAATTCTTTTCCTACTCAGCAGTGAATCAATCAAAAATTATTTCCTTTTGCATAACATAAAATAGCATCTGGGAATCCTGCCCCTGATGATACCAGGACATTGTGTTGGGTCCAGAGAAAGGGTTATATATCCCACAGTCACTAGATAACTTGGGGTTTGGCCAGGAGAGTTTCAGAGTCAATATTTATCTGTTGGTGAGAGTCAAGTGTGAGCATTTATGCTTCAGAAATTGACAAATACTCAAATCAGGGCTGGATTTATTTTTTTTATTGATTGTCTAGACTTAAGAAAGTGTTGGATAAAATGTTAATGATATAGATTAAACTAATAACTTGCTTCATACATTATAAAGGGGGAGGCAACTGTTAGACATTTCCCTGCACACTCTTGGGTTTGAGTAACTGGCAGCCATTGGATCTGTAGAAGAAACTGAGACATGTATCCTAAGGAAAAATTTATATTGGAATCAGCAGTTTCCAATCTACTCCAAGAACAAACCTGTTCTTATGATAAAAATTACATACACACAGCAGAAAAACTTGCTACCTATACCAAGATTAGGGAAGAAGAGGACATCTCTTAGCTCTAGCACAAGAGGTCTAGTATTCTGGGGATCCTGCCCATGATAGGGATGATAGGGGCAAAGTTACTGCAAAGTTATTGTCCCTTTTCATTCTCCAATATCAGAGTGTCCTGAAATGACATAGTGTCTTTCTCCTGCCTCCTTTTTTTCTCTCCCGTTGTTTCCCACTATACACATACCTTCTCCTTCCCCCACTCCCACTTTTCTTCTTCCTCATCCCATTCACATTTTGCATTGCCATCCACCCAACAGATGAGGCAGGTCTTGAGAGACAGCCAGATAAAAATATGGGATGGATTATGAATACCATTCCCCAATAGCTTTAATGGTGTTTATCTGTGACAGTTGCTCCTCTGCCCCTAGAAAATAAAGACTTCTTCTTCATAAGCTCATCTTCCTTGAGTACAGTTATAATTTAGGCCTAACTGCCAAGACATATGTTTTCCTTCTCAAAATTAGCTGATCATCAGTGGCAGATAAAGCCAAAACAAGTCTTTGAAATCTTTTCCTTTGCTCCATGGAGACACAATTTCTACTGAATTTTAGTGTAACCTCAGTGCCTCCTAGTGGTCAGTGGGGTAGAGTTCTCTTCCATGAATTAAAAGGCAATGAGGGTCTATGGGCATGGAACACTATAGACACTATCAGTCTTGATTGACGCCTAGCTTACTTTTGCTGATTCAATCTTTTCTTTCTCTTTTATATCCTTTGTTAACAACTGAAGCATTTAGAAATGAGTGTGAAACAAAAGACTAAATAATGGAATTTTTTTTTAAAAATCCAATTCTAGAATTTTGTTGACAACAATAAAATGATAGATAAAGTAGTATTTTAATGTGAGAGTTGAATGATATTAAACCTTCTTGTGTCTCCTGCTAGAGAAGAAGAGAAGTCTGGATAGCAGATCATCAATCTCTTTTAATTTATTTACTGCGCACTTGCTTTGTGAACAGACACTTTGCTAGAAAGGTGCTGGGAAAGAAACAGAAAAGTATAAAAATTTGCAAAGCCAAAAACTACATAAAAGAAAAGGCACATGATAAAGCAAAGTCTCACATATCAGTACTGGCAATTGATATGACAGGAATTCTTGGGAGGAGCAAAATCACATTGGACTGATTATTTAGGAAAGGCTCCTTAGAGGAGTGGGGTTGAATTTGAACCTTGAAGATTATGTAGGCTTTAAAAAGACAGAGAGAGCAGTTAGGTGGCCCAGTGGATGGAGTTTGGGATCTGAAGTCAGGGAGATTCATCTTCCATCAGCCACTTATTAGCTGTGTGACTCTGGACAAGTTGCTTACTGTTGGGTTCAGTTTCCTATCCACTGTCATAGCCAATTGATTCAGTGAGAAAAGGAGAAAGCTATACGCTTGCTAATAAGATCCTGGAGCTAAGACATGAATACAACAATTGCTTCTTTCAATACTGTGGCCCTCCATTGTTATATTTTTACTGTATGAGTACAGCATACACATGATAACATATATATATATATATTTGCATATGTATAATAGCTTTTTATTTTTCAACCACATGCAAAGACAGTTTTAAACATTCACCTCTGCAAAACCTTATGTTCCAAATTTTTCTCTCCCTCTCCCCTTCCTCCCTACCTTAGACAGCAAGCAATCCAACATAGGTTAAATATGTATGGTTCTTCTGAACATTTCCATAGTCATCATGCTACACAAGAAAAATCAGATCAAAAGGGGGGAAAATGCAAGAAAGAAAAAAAAAAACAAGCAAATAAACAACAACATGAACAAAGGGGTGAAAATACTATGCTTTGATCCACATTCAATCTCCACATTCTCTGGCTCTTTCCATCACCAGGGTATTGGAATTGCCTTGAATTACCTCATTGTTGAAAAAAGCCAAATCCATCACAGTTGATCATCACATAATCTTTTTGTTGCTGTGTACAATGTTCTTAGTTCTGCTTACTTCACCTAGCACCAGTTCATGTAAGTCTTTCCAGGATTTTCTGAAATCAGCCTGAAATCAGCCACTTCTTATAAAACAATAATATTCCATTATATTCATATATCATAACATATTCAGCCATTTCTCAACTGATGCATATCCACTCAATTTCCAGTTCCTTGCCACTATAAAAAGGATCACTACAAACATTTTTGCACATCTGGGTTTCCTTTTTTATGATTTCTTTGGGATACAGCAGAGATAGACAGTTTGATAGCCCTTTGGGCATAGTTCCAAATTGCTTTCCAGAATGGTTAGATCAATTCACAACTCCACCAACAATGTATTGGTGTCCCAATTTCCCCACATCCCCTCCAACATTTATCATTATGTTTTCCTGTCCATATGACAGCTTATTATGCTTATGAGTGGTGAGAGTGACTAGAAGAACTTAAAAAGTCCAGAACAATCATATTCATGTAGGAAAATTTGAGCAGTTTGTGGTTGACCATATTGTTATATGAAAGGCAGAAATTTTAAAATTTTTCCAACTATTTCATATCAATTTTTTCTCTATTTGAAGCACCACTTCCAACTCCTCTGCACTGATCTTAATTCCAAAGGTGACCATTTCCTTTAACTTTCAAGGTTAAAGGCCTCCATATCACTTCCACAATTGCCCCATTTTTCCACCCTTATAGAGAAAGTACTTTCTAAACCAAAGTCAAACAGAGACTGAGGACAAGGACTTTGAAATTCTTGACAGGAAATCATTTCCAAAATGTCTCCCAATATAGATGATAGCTATGTGTTCAAAAAGAGAATACCCCCTTATCACTTAAGACTCCAAAAGATGACAGACTTCTTTACTTATGGTGAACATAGGACAATTTTTTCTTACTCAAAGGGCCGTTTCTTAGACTCTTGAATATAATCTAAACAAAAAGATTGATCCTAGCTTTTACTTCTCTTATGAGCAGAAAGTAGCACTCAGATAAAAACTTTGGCTGAGTCCCAGCAAGTGGTAGTACTGGGGCCACTGGAAACTTAGTAAGCTCAATACAGGGGAGCTATCTCTGTATACTCCATATGAGATTTCTTGGTATAATAATTCTTCCAATGCACATGTATGTACTTATAGAACAAAGCGTCCCAATTTCAAAGAAGACAATGACCTATTGCTACTTGGTGTTTTGTTATGCTATTTCATCAAATGCTTTTGATTTCAATGCAGTTCATCCTCTCCTTAAGTGGAAACTGAAATACATACATGGAGGCTCAAAACTTATGGTTTTGAGTGGATAGGAACCCACAGAGTATATGGAAGCAATAGATCTTTGATGGGATATTATATGAGAAGGAGCATATCCAGTTCCACAGTGAGAAGTAGCTGATGTTGCCATTAGAGGGAAAGTGATAGATGAACTCAGTCTCTAGGACTAAACTGAAATTTGAGGGCAGCCTCCTGCTTCCTGCCTCCTCTATCTTTGCTCCCTGGGCTTGGGTCCAACAAGTTTATGAACACATGAGAGCTGCCCCTGTGGCACTGTGTCTTTGCTGCTGGCACAGAGATAGAGGGCAGAATCCTCCTGCTGCAAGGAACTGATGTTGAGCTGGAAGTTTTTATCCTGCTTAGCTGTGAATCGATTAGTGTTTGTCCTTTTATCATTTAATTCCTTATTATAGAAGTAAAAAAGCATCTCAGGCCCTTGACCCTTTAACTGCTGGTACCACAGTGCTGTAAGGTGTCCTGAAGCAGGGTCACATTCAAGGATCACTGACTGTCCTGTTCTTGAGACCAGGTAACTTGGATATTGAGTGACTCTCACATCTGGCTGACCACCTATGAGGTAAGAAGAAAGTAACAAATTGAAGGAAGAGAGTTTCTATTGACAACCCAAGGGACATATCTAGATGTAGAATCTCAGATATAATTCCTTCACTGGGATGAATAATCACCTGCTATTAAGAGATAAATGATGATATAGAAGAAAAACTTGGAATGCATCATCGGGTCAAGTCTAAAAGAGGCCATTTCTCTCCTCAGGAGTCTTCAGTGAGAAAAGTTCCTGTCTTGATATCACTATTCCAGATCATGCTCCTCCCTCAGTCTGAGAAGGTTTTCTGAAGGTTTCCTATTCCTCATCTCTATGTCACTACTGACATCCCACCCAGCAGAGGGGGCTGGCCTTGGTAGGCAGGCGAGAGTGTATGTGAATGTGGGGAAGGGCAATCCCCTTTTTCTAAGCCTTAAATGATATTTATCTGAGACAATTGTTTTCTCTGACAATGTAATTTATTTTGAAAAGCCAATTAGAAGTTCCCTACTCTGTCAACACATAGCTGTGCATCAGGGCTGGTTTGTAGGACACAAAGTCTCATTTCTAGAACTAACTAAATATAAGTAGTGAATGTAAAAGTCACATCTTTATTCGAAGATACTTATATTCTTATAGTGGGCAGATGAGAACACTTGTTCCAATGGCCGTGAAGGCGGCAGGTGCTGTGGATCACTTAGAGCTTGTTCAGACATCTCAGATACTAAGGTCATTCACTACTTACGGGACTATGGTCAGTGGTCTTGACTTTTGTCTTGTCAATGGACTTGGATGACTAGAAGAGAGAACAAGACTGACAATTCTGTACAACTCTGCCTCACTTAAATCCAATTTACCCACAAGTCAAGACATTATCCTTGGGATGTCAATGGTCCTCTTCAAAAAGGGTCAAACAGCAATAAACAACTGAATTTTAGTGCAACCATAACTCCTTTTAGTGGCCAAAGATGGTAGACTCAATAGAATTTGTATTGCCTCTTAGGAAAGCTCAATCAGAGGGTAACTGATTTTAAGAGATTAAGTAGAAGGATAAAAAGAAGATTTTAGCTATTCAATCAGCGCCTCCTCATATTCCTATTTGTCAGTATTCCTTAAAGCTAAATTTAAATCTCAACTCTTGCTACTCCTTAGAATTCCCTGTATTTGTACTTCTAGGGATTGGGCCCATATATGGGGGTGCTTATGTGTTTAATAGCTAAAATTTATATAGTGCTTACTATCTGGCTACCACTGTGCTAAGTGCTTAATGATTCTTATTTCACTTTATCCTCACAACTACCCTAGAGAGTAGGTACTATTTTCATTCCCATTTTATAGATGAGACAAACAGGGATGAAGTGAATTGTCCACATAGTTTGAAATTTTCTGAGGCTGCTTCCACTCATGCCGTCCTGACTCCTTATCTGATGTCCTATACACTATGTCACCCAGATGCAAGTGTGTGTGTGTGTGTGTGTGTGTGAACTCCATACACATGAAGTACCTGTGTACACCCTGCATATAGTCACTACATGTAGTCATTCTTCCAATGTTTATTGGATTTTTCTGGGATAATGTGCCATAGCTTCAAAATAACAATGTGTGATGGCAGCCTTGATATTTTGTTTTTTACTACATTGTTTCATTAAATGTTTCTTCTTTGAATTAATTGCATCCTTCTCCTGACTAGAAAAGCAAATGAACCTATGGAGGCTTGTGAAATGTAGTTGTGAACAAATAGGGACCCACAGAATATTTAAACCAACATAGTTTTTTCTGGGATATTATGTGAAAAGTAATATCACAGATGCTACAGTAAGAAATAGCTATAGTCATCATAAAGTTCAATAGACCTACTCCCTGACATTAAGCTGAAATTAAGCTGCCTCCTGCCTCCCTGTTATGGCTCCCTGGGCTTGGACTAAACAGGTTTGTCAATAGATGAGCGATAGCTCTGTGGCACTGTGTCTGAGTTGCTGGCACAGAGATAGAAAGCAGAATTCCCCTGTTTCACGGAATTGTTGTTGAGGTTAAAGTGGAAATTTCCATACTGTTTAGCTCTGAATCACTCAGAGATTCTTCCTTTCTCACTCAATTGCTTATTATAAAGTAAAAGAGCACCTCAGGGCTCTGATCTTGTATCTGAAGGTACCAAAAGGCCTCTACATGTACAGAGATGGGATCCCATCCCAGGATCACTCTTTGTTCTGTCTTTGAGACCAAGTAACTTGGTTTTTGACTCTATGATCTAGCTGACCACCTAGGGGTTAAGAAGAAAAAGGAATATCAATAATAGATTGAGAAGGAGAGATTCTAGGAACATCAAAAGGCAATTTCCCAATGAGGATCATTATTCACTTGTTATTAAAAAAAATTCATTACACACAAGAAAAATCAGGAATGCATAGTATAATCAGGTCTGGAAGAGGGCATTTCTCTCTTTAGAAATCTGCAGTGAGACAGGTTCCTCTCCCAAACAGGTGGAATATGCCTGTGATATTACTATTCTTGATCATCAACCCTATTCCCACTTCCCATATCTGAGATAGTGCTCTGACATGGTACAAACTTAATCCTATCCCTATCACCTCCTCCTCTCCATGTCATTAATAATGTCATATCCACAAGGTGGGGCTGGTCCTGGATGGTAGGTAGGGAGAATGTATGAGTGTAGGGAGTAGTGATCCCCCTTACCCTAAATGAAAATGTTTATCTAAGACAATTGTTCATTCTGGCAACTGAATTTCTTTTGATGTAAACCAATTACAATCGCCCTAATCCTTCAATACACAGCTCTGCATCAGGACTGAATTCTACAAGACAAGGTTGCCTTCCGACAACTAGCTAAGTATGAAATGTTGTTACAACAATCACATATTTATTTGAAGATTTTCTCTATGTTCCTTCCAGAAACATCTGAAATTAAGGGAACAATAATTCCACGTAGTCATCAAAAATAGTAGAATCACCAGGACTTACTCTTGTATCTTAAGGGAGCTGGTCAGAAAATACCTATAAACTTAAAAGAAGGAGGAGTAGGGACTTAGAGAAATGGTCTCAAGGATACAATCAGCATTTCCTTCTATTCTTATTAGTCACTACTCCTTAACACAAAATTTGAATTTCAACTCTTCCTCCTCTTGAAAATTTCCTTTACCTGTATTTCTAGGCTTCAGGGTAGAGATAGATAGATTTTAATAGATATAGATTAGGAGACTGAGAGAGATAGCTATTTAGTAGCTAACATTTATATAACACTTTCTAAGCACTGTACTAAGTGCTTTATAATTATTATCTCATTTGATTCTTATAGTTATTCTGGAATGGAGGTGCTTTTGCTAATTAGAGAACCCAGAGCAACAGGAGTGAAGTGGTTTGTCCAAGGTCACACAACTAAAAAATGTCTAAGGCCAGATTTTCATTTATGTCTTCCTGATTCCTTCCCTGGTATTCTATCCACTGTTTCCTAGATAGTTACGTGTGTGTGTGTGTGTGTGTGTGTGTGTGTGTGTGTGTGTATGTGAGAGAGAGAGAGAGAGAGACAGAGAGAGAGACAGAGAGAGACAGAGAGTCAGAGAAAGAGGGAGAGAGACAGAAAGAGGGAAAGAGGGAAGTCAGAGAAAGAGGGAAAGAAAGAGAAACAGAATGAGAGTTAGAGAGAGAGCAAGAGGGAAAGAAAGAGAAACAGAATGAGAGTGAGAGAGAGAACAAGAGACAACAGAGCGAGAGCAAGAGCGAGAGCGAGAGAGAGAGAGAGAGAGAGAGAGAGAGAGAGAGAGAGAGAATGTCCTATGGCAAATTTGTGTTTTACTATGCTGTCTCACTAAATGCTTCTGCTTTGAATTATTAATTGCATCTTCTCCCTGACTAGAAAAGCAAATCTATCCACTTGATAGAAACCTACAGGGTACTTGAACCAACATAGGTTTGCTGGGTTGTTCCATGAGGAGTGTCCCAGGAAATGCAATGAGAAGAAAGTAAATTTAGCACTAAAGTGAAATATGAAGTGACCCTTATCCCTGGCACTAAGCTGGAAATTGGTAGCAGCCTCCTGATTCCTTAGCCCTCCTCTGTCATGACTCCCTGGGCTTAGGCCAAACAAGATTGTGAAGAGACTAGAGGTACTTCTGTGGCAATGCAACTGAGATGCTCAACAGATGTTGAGATTGACATGGAAATTTTCATACAGTGTAGCAGTGAATGACTCAAAGATTTTTCCTTTGTCATTTAATTTCTTATTAAAGAAAGAAAAAAGGCATCTTAAGGCCCTGATCCTGTATCTGACAGAACCAGAATGGTCTGTTCTGTCCAGAGATAGGGTCATCCAGAGATAGGATCACATTTGGGAATCACTGATTGTCCTGGACTTGAGACAAAGTGACTTGGGTCTTAAGTGATTCTATGATCCAGTTACTATGCTGTCTCATTAAATGTTTCTGCTTCGAATTATTAATTGTATCCTCTCCCTGACTAGAAAAGCAAATACACTCCTGGGGTCTTCTGAGCTATAGTTTTGAGGAGATAGGAACCCACAGAGTATTTGAACCAACATAGCTCTGGTTATTTTGGTTCACCCCATCTGTTGAGTAGGAAGAAGAAAGAAGCTGGGTAAGAGTTCCCAGGAAGACTTCAAGGGAAATGGTCAGAGGCAGAATCTCAGAAGTCAAATTCTTAAATAAAACAAGTATTCACACACCATTAAGAAATAAATTATTATGTAAAAGGAAAATCTGATATGAGATCAGGAAGAAGGCATTTTCTCTGGCAGGAGTCTTCAGTCTTCTCCAGAACAGGAGGAATGTATCTGTGATATCCCTGTTCTTGATTATCTTCCCTTCCCCAGTTGTTCTGATAGAGCCGTTCCCTGTCACTAACTCTTCCCTGTCTGTATGTCACTGATAACATCCTATCGGCAGGTGTGGCAGGCCTCAGTTGGCAGACAGACAGTATATGTCAGCCTGGAGGGGAACCAATCCTCCTTCTTCTAAGGCTTAAGTGATATTTGGCTAACATAATTGTTCCCTCTACTAAGAAAAAAAAAATTTAAGTAAATAAAAGCTCTTTGATCCTTCACTACACAGCTATCAGGGCTATCTTTAGGTACTACAGGGGTCCTCAAACTATGGCCCTCGGGCCAGATGTGGCAGGTGAGGACGATTATCCCCCTCACCCAGAGCTATGAAGTTTCTTTATTTAAAGGCCCACAAAACAAAGTTTTTGTTTTTACTATAGTCCGGCCCTCCAACAGTCTGAGGGACAGTGAACTGGAAAAGTTCACTATTTAAAAAGTTTGAGGACCCTTGTTTAAGATATAAGGTCTTCTTTCTAGAACTTGCTAAATGTGAGTCATAGATTTAACAGCAACACATTTAAAGATTCTCTAAGTTATTACAATCAATAGAAGAGCATAATTTTCTACCACAACCCATGAAGGCGGCTGCAGCTGCTGTGGATCACTTAGAGCTTGCTCAGACATCTCAGATACCAAGGTCTTCCATCACTTCTGGGGCTAAGGCCAGTTGTCTTGACTTTTGTTTTGCCGCTGGACTTAGATCATGAAAAAGAAAATGAAGCTGCAACATTGCACAACTGCTTCACTTAAATTCAAGTCACCAGCAAGTCAAGACATTCCCTTTGTGATGTCATCTGTCTTCTTCAGAAATGAAATATAAATCCCCATTCATCTGTGTTTGAGTGGAACCATGGCTCTTCCTAGTGGCCAAAGGTGGTAAAATCTCTAGAACTTGTCCTTGTTCCCTGCAATAAGGGTTTAAGAAGAAGGAAGGTGGGTCCAAGAATGGTTGACTTCTCTTCTACTCCTATGAGTGAACACTCCTTAAAGTCAAATTTGAACTTCAAGTCTCCCCATTCCTGTAAATTCCCGTTATTTGTACTTCTAGGCTTTAGGATCTCCTTATATAATAATAAATCATTATCTCCATCTTAATCATAATAACAATAATAGATATTATTAAGATAGCTGACATTTATGTAATGCTTACTGTGTGCCAGGTACTGTGTTCAGTGCTTTACAATGACTATCTCATTGGATCTTCACAACAACTCAGGGAGGAAAGTGCTATTATTATGTCCATTTTAACGATGAAGTAAAGATGAGGTTGCGTGAAGTAATTTGTCCATGATCATATTCCCAATAAGTGTTTGAACCTATATTTGAATTCATGTGTTCTTAACTATACCTAGTACTCTATGCATTGTATCATCTAGATACTTATGTAGATGTGGGCTCACTAAATAAGCTCTATACCCCATATACATACATATATATATATATATATATATAATTCCTATGTATCATCATTCTTTCATTGTTGCTCCTTGAAGTTGTGGAGAGTGTGCCATAGAATAAAAGAAGACAATTTCCCATTGTTTCTTTCTGTTTGACTAAACTACCTAATTAAATGCTTTTGCTTTGAATTCATTGCACCTTCTTTCTGACTAGAAAGGGCAGATACATCCATGGAAGCTTGTAAGCTGTAGTTTTGAGGCCATAGAAATTCACAGAGTATCTTGAACCAACGTAGTTTTTAACCAGGACATTATATGAAAGTATTTCGGGTATTACTGACGTAACTAATGGCGGCACTAGAGATAAAGTGATAAGTGACCCCAGTTCCTGATGCTGAGCTGGAACTGATGTCAACTTCCTGATTCCCCTATCCCCTCTCATTGTTTCCTGATTGGGGCCTAACAGTATTGTGGACATATGAAAGGTACCTCTTTGGCACTCTGCTACTGGCACAATGATAGAGGGCAGAATCCCCCTACTCCAAGGAAGTGATGAGACTGAAAGGGAAATTTTTGTGCTATTTAGCTGTAAATACATAAAACTGTAAATACAAATACATTCCTTTCTTATTCAATTGCTTAAAATAGAATATGAAGAATATCTTGGAGCCATGACCCTTATCTGACAGTCTGAGAATGCCCCATTATGCTCAGAGTTGGTCAAATCCCGGGATCACTGTGTTCTGTCCTTGATACAAGTAATTTGAGTGTTGAGTGAGGATGGTATCCAGTTAAACATCTGTGGGGACAGAAGAAAAGAAGCCAGGTAACACTGCCCAGAAGGAGAACTTCTATCGAACCCCAAAGGAAATTTTTGGAGTAGAATCTCAAAAGTCAATTTCCCAGTTGGGACCAGTATTTACCTGCTATTAAGAAACAAATCATAATACCCAAGAAAATCCTGTATGGATGGCAAGGTCAAAGCTGGAAGAGATCATTTCCTCCCTCAGGAGTGTGCAGTGAGAGAGTTTCCTTTCCCAAACAGGTGGAATGGGATAATGCTGTCCCTGATCACTCCCACATTGACCCCAGTCTGAGAACCAGCTCTGGCATCATGCAGGCTCAGCCCTGTCACTACTTCTCCTCCATGTCATTAATGACATCCTACCCAGCAGGTGGGACTGGCCCTGGTTGGCAGGCAGGGATTGTGTGTGTGAATGTGGGGAGTGGCGATCTTCTCTCTGCCAAACCTTAAATTATATATGTCTCAGACATTGTACCTTCTGCCAACAGAATTTTAAGAAGATAGGGGGAGAAACGGAAGAAGAAAAGAAAAAAAAAATATGTTATGGGAAGGAAGAAAAGAAAAAAGGAAGGAATGGAGGGAGAGAGGGAAGGAGGGAGGAAACAAATTATAAAGTCCATACTCTTTTAATATTAAACTCTTCATCAGTGCTGGCTTCCAGGATGCAAGGTCTCCTTTCCAGAACTAATTGGACATGAATGGTGGATACAATAATGTCTCTATTTGAAGTCTCTCTTTGTTCTTCCCAGAGCCATTTGAATTTGAATAAAACCATAGTTCCTCTTATTAGGCTAAGGTGGTAGAAAGACTAGATAGAACTTACCTTTGATTCTTAGGGGAGCTGAGTTCAAGGGTAGATGTAATCTTAGGAGAAGAAAAAATAAGAGCTAAAGAAATGATTTCGAAAGATCCAATCAGTGCCTCCTTAATTTCCTGCTAGTCAACAATCCTTAAAACCAGATCTCAACTTCAACTCTTCCTACTCCTGACAATTCCCTTTACCTTACTTCTAAGCTACAAAAGCTCCTTATATAATAATAAATTGTAATCATAATCAAAATAAAAATAGGAACAGCTGACATTTATTTAGAACGTACTATATCCTTGGAAATGCACTAAGTACTTTACAACTTATCTCATTTGATTCTCACAACAAACCTGGGAAGTAGGGGTTATTATTAATCATGAGGAAATTGAAGGAAATAAATAAAGTGACTTTGTCTACGATTCCATACCTAACAATAATCTCAGTTTAAATTTTAATCCAAGTCTCCTTGATTCTATACCTGGAATTCTTTCCATTGCATCATTATCTATAAATGAGCTAAGGGTTTGGGAACTGCTTGGGTAACTCCCATACAATTGCTATATATAGTCATCTTCTGTGGCTGATGTGAAGATCAGTAAGAAAATATGCCCCAGTTTCAAAGGACATGATATCCTATTACTACTTTGCATTTGACTATGCTATTTCATTAAATGATTTTTCTTTGAATTGCATCCTCTCAAGGACTTAAAAAGAAAAAGCAAAGACATCCACAGAAGCTTTTGGACTATGCTCTTGAGTGGAGAAGGGCCACAGAGTACCATAAGCAACATAGCTTTGCTGGGTTTTATATGACAGGAAATGTCCCAAGTACAAACTACAATGAGAAGATGCTAAATTCAGAACTAGGAAAAAAAAAATGGTAGGTGGCTCCAGTCCCTGAGACTGAGTTGGAACTGATGTCAGCCTCCTGTTTCCTGTCTTCCCAGTCATTTCTCCCTGGCTTGGGCCAAACAGGTTTGTCAGCAGATGAGAGGTGCCTCTGTGGCACTGTCTTTGCGACTGGCACAGATATAGAGGGCAGAATCCCCTTGTTTCAAGGAACTGGAATTTTCATATTGATTAACTGTGAATCGATCAGAAATTTTTCCTTTATCAGTCATTCCTTTATTATAGAAACAAAAGAGCATCTCAGAACCCCTGATTCAGTATCAGGCAATACCAAACTGCTATGTCATGTCCAGAGATGGGGTCACATCCAAAGATCATCAACAGTCCTATCCCTGAGACCAGGGTATTAAATGACTCATTCATTTGATCACCTGTGAGATAAGAAAAGGAAATGAGCTGGACAATAGATTTCAGGAGGAGGGCTTCCACTGAAGCCCCAAGGGAAATATTTAGAAGTAGAACCTCAAAAGGCAATTTCCTAACTGGAACCAGTATTCACCTGCTATTAAAAGAAAAATTATCATACAGAAGAAAACCCTGTAATGCATAATACAGTCCTGTCTAGAAGAAGACATTTCCTCCCTCAGGAGTCAGGAGTGAAAGAAGTTAGACAGTTAGAATATGCTGGTGACATCACTATTCCTGATCACCTCCCTCCCTCAATCTGAGAGACTGTTCAGACAGGGCTCAACCCTCTCACTACCTCTTCCTTGACTTCAGGTTATTAATGACACCCTAACGAGCAGGCAGGGCTGGGCTCAGGAATATGTGTGAGACTGCAAAGAAATGATCCTCTTCTTCCAAGCCTTAAATATTATCCCTCTGAGACAGTTTTTCCAAAATACTTTTGTAAAAGCCATTTCTAAGCTACTTACTCCTTCAGTATGCCACTATGTTTCAGGACTGGCTTACAGGACATAAAGTCTCCTTTCTCAAACTAATTATATATGAGTGGTGGATACAATAGTCACATCTTTATTTGAAAATTCTCTATGTTGTGGGAATGGAAACATGAAAAATTTGTTCCAATAGCCATAAAGGTAGCTAAAGCAGATGCTGTGGATTGCTTTGATCTAAGTTGAACATCAAGGACCCTAAGGTCATCTACTGCATCACAGACTATGGGTGATAATCTTAGTCTTAACTTTTGTTTGCCATTGGACTTGGATGACTTTGAAAGAGAATGTAACTGACAGCTTTGCACAAATCCACCTCACTTTAATCCAATTCATTTGCAAGTCAAACATTACCCTTGTGATACCATTGTTCCTCTTTAAGGAAAAAAACGAGACTGCAACAAATAACAGTCCATAACCACCTGAATTTTATGGAACCGTAGCTCATCCTAGTGGCCAAAACTAGTAGAATCACTAGAACTTGAGCTTGAAAATCAAAGAGTACCTTGAACCAACATAATTTTGCTACATGAGAGGGAGTGTCCCACTTTCTACAGTGAGAAGTAGTTAAAGTCAACACTAGAGGCAAAGTATTAGGTGACCCCAGTTCCTGGATCTAAAGTGGAACTGAGATTTATACCAGGAAGGCAGGGTTGGTTTAATATTAGGAAAACTGTCAGCCTAATTGTCTACATCAATAACAAAACAAAATTGATAATCTCAATTTATTGAGAAAAAGACTTTGACAAAACATATCTATTAAAAAAAACACTAGAGTATAGGAATAACCATTTATTCGCGCTCCATAGCTTACATTAAAATAAATATTATTTATCTAAAACCAACAGCAAACATCATTGAATGGGGTAAGATAGAAGCATTCCCAATAAAATCAGAATGTCCATTATCACCTCTGTTACTTAATATTGTACTAGAAATGTTAGCTATAGTAGTAAGAAAAGAAAAATAAATTGAAGGAAATAGAATAATGAAACAAAACTATCCCTCATTGCAGATGATATGATAGTATATTTAGAAAATCCTAGAGAATTAACTAAAAAATCATTTGAAATAATTAACAACTTAAGCAAAGTTGCAGGATAGAAAATAAATGCAGACAAACCCGCAATTTTTCTTTATAATACCAACAGTGTCTAGAAACAAGAGAAAGAAAAATGCTATTTAAAATAATTGTAGACAACTCAAAATATTTGATATTTTACCTTGCAAGACAAATCGAGGAGCTATATGAACACAACAGAACACTCACATAAATACGTCAGATCTAAATAATTTGAAAAATATTAATTGGGCATGGGTAGGATAAACCAATATAATAAAAATGATAATTCTACCCAAATTTACTTGTTCAGTGCCATACCAATCAAACCTTCAAAAAACATTTTATAGAGCTAGAAAATCATAACAAAAGGACAAAAAAGACAAAAGGCCAAGGATATCAAAGGAATTAATGAAAAGAAATATGTGAATGAAGGGAATCTGGCCATACCAGATCTCAAACTATATTATAAAATGGTAATTATCAAAATAATCTACTTCTGGCTAAGAAATACAGTGGTGGATCAGTGGAATAGATTAGCTACATTTTGCATTATAGCAAATGAATATGATGAACCCAAAATTCCAAGCTTTTAGAACAAAAACTCATTACTTAACAAAAACTGATGGAAAAACTGCAAAACAATATGACAGAAATGAGGTTGAGACCAATATCTCACATCCATGGGTGCATGATTATACATAAAAGGAGATACAGTAAGCAAATTGAGAGAGCGTGGAAAAATATATTTGTCAAATCCATGGATAAGGGAAAGCTTTAGGATCAAAGAAAATATAGAGCATTATAAAAGAATTACAAACAATAAAAGACCACCACCATACGTACTCACACCTACTACTCACCTGCAGTGCATCTGCATTTGAATGGAATCACATTTTCTCCTACTGGCCAAAAGCGATAAAATCACTAAAACTTAGCCCAATTGTACTCAAGTGGGAAAGTAGTTATGGCTTTAGAAGAAATACAGGGGGCTTAAGAAATGGGCTCAAGAATGGTTGGCTCTTCATTCTCCTACTAGTCAGTACTTCTTAAAAACAAATTCAAACTTTCAACTCTTTCTACTTCTGAACATTTCCCTTGCCTACATTTCTAGTCTTTAGGATTTCTTTATAATAAATAATAATCACAATCATAATAACAATTATAATTATCACAACTAACATCTACATAGTAATTACCATTATCAGACTCTGTGCTAAATGCTTTACAATTATTATGACATTTGATCCTCACAACAACCCTGGGAGGCATTTACTATTACTATGTCCATTAGAAAAATAAGGCAAATGAAGCAAAGAGAAATAAACTAAGTTGTTCAGAGTCTCCACAAGTATTGGAGCCTACAATTGAACTCATGTCTTCCTAATCACACCTGCTCTATTTATTGTGTCATCTAGATGCTTATGTGTGTATGAGATCACCGTATGGGAATAGCCTGTATATATATATATATATATATATATATATATATATATATATATATATATATGTAGAACTCCTATGTATCATCATTCTTCACTATTGCCCCTTGTGCTTGTGGAGAGTATGGCACAGCATAAAAGAGACAGTGTCCTGTTGCTTCTTTGTGTTTGACTATGTTATTCAATTAAATAAATTGAAATATAATATTGAAATAAAATAGAAAATAAATAAATGTTTTTGCTTCAAAAGCATTGAA
This sequence comes from Sarcophilus harrisii, assembly GCF_902635505.1. NCBI lineage: Eukaryota > Metazoa > Chordata > Mammalia > Dasyuromorphia > Dasyuridae > Sarcophilus > Sarcophilus harrisii. Next base: position 191,153,205 of record NC_045430.1, on the reverse strand, counting down.
TGCTCTTCCTGACTAGAAAAAGCAAGTACATTCATGGAGGCTCATGAGTATAATTTGAGTGCATAGAAACTCACACTCTTGAACCATCAAAGTTTTATAAGAGAGGGAGTGTCTCGGGTCCTATAATGAGAAGTAGGTAAACATCAGCACTAAAGAAAAAATGTTAAATGCCCCTAGTCTTTGGTCCTAAGCTGGAAATGATGTCAGCCTCCTGCTTCCTACCTCCGCAGTCATTATTCCCTGGCCTTGGGCCCAAGAAGGTGAACAGATGAAAGGTGTCTCTGTGACACTCTGTCTTTGCTGCTGGCACAGACATAAAGTACAGAATCTTCCTGCTCCCATGAACTAATGTTGAGGTTGAAGTGGAAATTTTCATGCTGTTTAGCTGTGAATCAATTAGAAATTTTTTTCCTTTCTCATTCATTTCCTTATTTTAGAAGTAAAAGAGCATCTCAGGCTCTGACCCAGTACCTGGCAGTACCAGAATGCCCCATTGTGTGCAGAGATGGGTTCACATCCCAGAATAACTGGCAGTCTTATCCTTGACACCAGGTAATTTGGATGTTGAGTGACTCTTGTATCTAGTTGACCACCTGTTGGATAAGAAGAGGAAAGAAGATGGATAACAGATCCCAGGAAAAGAGCTTCAAAAGCCCCAAGGGAAATGTTTAGAGGTAGAACCTCAAAAGGCAATTTCTCATCTGGGACCTGCTAGTAAGAAATAAATTGTCATATTGAAGAAAACCCTGGAATACCTAGTATATAGTCACGTCTGAAAGAGGGTATTCCCCACCCACCCACCCGCAGGAATCTTCAAAGAGGGAAGTTTCTCTCCTGAACATATGGAATGGACCTGTGAAATCACTGATCCATCCCCTCCAGGCCCCAAATCATACTGTCATGCTGCAGGTTTAGCCCTGTCACTACTTCCTCTCTCTTTTCATATCATTAATGATATCTTACTCAGTAGGTGGGTGGAGTTGGTTTTAATTGGCAGTCAGGGAGCATATGGGAGTGTCAAAAGGGGCGATAGCCTTTCTGGAAAAAATGTAAATTATATATATGCCTTACGGTGTTCCCACTACCAACAGAATTTTGAAAGGAGACAAAGAAACAGAGACAGAGGGGGAAGGAAGGAAGGAAGGAAGGAAGGAAGGAAGGAAGGAAGGAAGGAAGGAAGGAAGGAAGGAAGGAAGGAAGGAAGGAAGGAAGGAAGAAGAGAGGGAGGGAGGGAGGAAGGGAAGAAGGAAGGGAAGAAGGAAGGGAGGAAGGAAGGAAGGGAGGGAGGGAGAGAGGATATAATATGATATAATTCTTATATATAGTCATTCTTCCATTGTTGATGGATATATATGTGAGACAATGTGTCCCAGCTACAAAGGACAAGATGTCCTGTTACTCCTTTATGTTTTACTGTGATATTTAATTAAATTATTTTTCTTTGAATTCATTACACCTTCTCACTGACTAGAAAACCACATATATTCATGGGGGCTCATGAGCTGTGGTTTTTAGTTGATAGGGACCCAAAATGTACCTTGAAGCAACATGGCTTTTCTAGATATTATGCTAGAATCAGAGTCGAAAGAATCACAGTGAGATGTAGCTAAAGGCAGCACTAGAGGGAAAGTTCCTGGGGCTAAGCTAGAATTGCTATCAGCTTCCTCTTTCCTGCCTTTCTTGTCATTGCTCCCTGGGCTTGGGCCAAATAGGTTTGTGAACAGATGAGAGGTACCTCTGTGGCACTGTCTGAGCTGCTGACCCAGAAATAGAAGGCAGAATCCTCCTGCTCCAAGGAAATGATGTTGAAGTTGAAATGGAAATTTTCATACTGTTTAACTGTGAACCAATTCAAGAATTTTTTTCTCATTCAGTTTCTTATTATAGAAGGAAAAGAGCATCTCCAGAGCCTGCCCCCGTATCTGATGGTACCAAAATGCCTCAGTGTGCCCAGAGATGGAGTCACATCCCAAGATCATTCACTGTTCTATTTTTGACATCAGGTAATTTTGTTGTTGAATGACTCTAGAATCCAATTTACCACCTGTGAAGTAAGAGGAAGAAAGAAGTTGGGTAACAATCCCCAAGAGGAAGACTTCTATTGAAGTATAAGGGAAATGTTCAGAGGTAGAATCTCAGAAAGCAATTTTCCATCTGAAACCAGAATTCACCTGTGATTAAGAGATAAATCATCATATAGAAGAAAACCCAAACATGTATAATATCAATTCCAGGAGAAGGAATTTCCTCCCTCAGGAGACTGCAGTGAGACAGCTTCTGCTCCAGAACAGGTGGAATGCACCTGTGATATCCCCCTTCCTGAGTCATCCCCCTGGTCTGAGATCCTGCTCTGACATGGTGCAGGCTCAGCCCTGTCACCACCTCTTCCTTGATGTCATTACTGATGTCCTACTCAACAGGTAGGACTGTCCCTGGATGGCAGGCAGGGAGAATATGTGTGTGAATAAAATAGTGGTGCTCCTTCTTCTGAGCCTTTGCTCAGTTGTTTTATGATTCCATTTGGGGTTTTCTTTGAAAAAATCCTGGAATTGTTTCCTTCTCCAATATTTAACTGATACCGTCTCAGACAGTAGAGACAAGTAAATAGTGCAATGGATAGAGCACTGGCCTTGGAATCAGGAAAACTTTTCTTTCTGAGTTCAAATTCAGCCTCACACATTTACTATCTCTGAGACCATATTTAAGCAACTTAACGTGGTTTGCCTTACCCAGAAAATAAGCTGAAGAAGGAAATGACAAACCATTCCAGTATCTTTGCCAAGAAAACCCAAGAGTAGGTAGGACGTGACAGAAATGACAGAATAATAACAACAACAAATTGGAAACAGTTATTCTCTTTTCCAACAGATTTCATTTAAAGCAATTACAACATTTCTACTCTTTTAAAACAAAGCTGGTTCTTCCATACGATAATCAATCTGTATGATAATTACAGGGATGGCTTCCAGGACACAAATTTCCTTTCCACAACTAGCTAAACATGAGTTATGGATACAACAATCACATCATTTAAAGATTTTCTATGTTTTTTTTAAACCATCTGAAAATGACTGGAACTGTAATTCTTTCTAGTGGCCAAAGGTGATAGAAGAACTTGCCTTTCCTCCTTTGGGAAGCTAAATAAAAGGTTAGCTGTGAGTTTAAGAGAATAAATAGTAGGAAGCTAAAGAGATGGGCTAGAGGATTTGATTTCTTTCTTCTTCATTTCCTATTAGTAAGCACACCATAAAATCAATTCTGAATTTCAATTCTTGTAGCTCTATTGTTCTATGTTTCAGAATCCCTTTATGTGTTAATAAATAATAATCATAACAACAATAATAATATTTATATCTTTAGGCACTGTGTTAAATGCTTTACAATTTTATCTCATTTGATCCTGACTACAATCCAGGGAGATCAAGGCTCTTATCTCCATTTTAAAGATGAAGAACCTGAGGCAAATAGGTGGAGTGACTTGCCCATGGTCACATAATTCAAGAGTGTCTGAACTTAGATTTGAACTCCTGATTCCATACCAGGTTCTCTATTCACTGTATCACCAAGATGCTTATAAAGATGAAAGGTCAGTATATATGAACTGCCTATGTAACTTAAGTATAACTGCCACGTATTGTCATTCTTCCATTGTTAATGCATCTTCTTGGGAGAAAATGTATCCTGGCTTCAAAGGGAAAATGTTCTGTTACTCCTTTGGGTTTTACGCTATTTTATTAAATGTTTTTGCTTTGAATTCACTGTATCCTCTCTTGGACTAGAAAAAGCACATATATGCATGGGGGCTCATGAACTGTGGTTTGCAATGGATAGGGAACCAAAAAGTACATTGAAGCAAAATAGCTTTCCTTGAGTTTAACATGACAGGAAGTGTCCCAGGTACTGCAGTGAGAAGTAGATAATGCCAGCACCAAAACAAAAGTAATAGGTAACCCCAGTTATTGATGCTGAACCCAAATTAATGTCAGCCTCGTATCTGTTGATTTCCCTCTCATTGTTCCCTGGGCTTGGGCCAAACAAGTTTGTGAACAGATGAGAGGCAGTTCTGTGGACTATGTCTATGCTACTGGCACAGAAATAGAGGAAAGAATCCCTCTGTTCCAATGAACTAAAGTTGAGGTTGAAGTGGAAATTTTCATATTGTTTAGCTGTGAATCAATTAGATATTTTTCCTTCCTCATTCAATTGCTTATTATAAAAATAAAAGCTCATCTCGGGGCTCTGACCTGATCTAATGGTACCAGAATCCCTCAACATATCCAGGAAAGCCCAAGACCACTGACTATCATGTCCTTGATACCAGATAACTTGGGTTTTGAGTGACTCTAGTATCCAATTGAATACCTGTGAGGTAAGAAGAAGAAAGAAGTTGGGTAACAGTCCCCAGGAGGAAAGCTTCAACCTTTAGGAAATGTTTAAAGCCAAACCCCAGAAGGCAATTGCCCAGCTGGGACCAGTATTCACCTTCTGTTAAGAAATTAATTATCATGTAGAGGGAAAAAAAAAAAAATACTTGGTTTGCACAGTAGGTTTGGTCTGGAAGAGCGCATTTCCTCCCTCAAGAATAGGAGTGAGAGAAGTTCCTCTCCTGAACACGTACAATGTGCCTGTGATATCCCTGTTCCTGATCACACCCCTGCCCCATCTGAAAGGCTGAGCTGAAAGGTCCCAGTCTTGTCCCAGCCTTTTCTTCATTTGTATTTAATGATATCCTACCCGGTAGGTGGATCTGGCCTTGGATGGCACACAGAGAATATGTATGAGTGTCTGGAAGGGTGATTCCCCTTCTGCCAAGCTTTAAATATGACTTTTCTGAAATGCTCATTCCCTCTGCCATTAAAATTTTTCTTGGAAAGTCAATTACAAGCTCCCTATTCCTTCAAAACACAGCTGTGCAGCAGGGCTGGCTTCCAGGACATAAGGTCTCTTTCCTCAAATTAGCTAAACATAAGTGGTGGATACAACAGGCACATCTTTATTTGAAAATTCTTTTTTCTTAGAATGGGCAGATGCAAAAATTTTGTTCCAAAAGCATGAAAGAGGCTGAAGCAGGTGTTACGGATCACTTAGACCTTAGTTGGGACATCAAAGATGCCAAGGTCATCCACTTCGTTTTGGACCATGGACACTAGTCTCAGATTTGACTTTTGTCTCGACACTAGATTTGAATGACTATGAGAAGAGAAAATCACAACTCTATCTCATCGTAAATAATACAGCTGCAAGTCAAACATCACCCTGGTGATGTCATTGTTCTATTCTAAAAAAGGTCAAACAACAACAACTACAACAAATGACTCCTTCCTCCCCCAACCATCTGAAATTAAGTGGAACCATAGCTCTTCCCAGTGGCCAAAGCAGTAGAACCACTATGACCTACTCTTGATTCTTAGATGAGTTGGGGAGAAGATAGTTGTAGCCTTAGGAGAAGAAAGAATAGGAGACTTAGAGATTCAATCAGCTCCTCCTTCACTTTCTACTAGTGAGCTCTCCTTAAAGTGAAATTTAAACTTCAACTCTTCCTCCTAAAAATTCTATTTCCCTGAACTTCTAGGATTTAGAATTTATACATGTGAGTATGTGTGTGATGGTATATGTGTCTCTGCATGTGAAATACCTAACATTTAATTGTGCTTAATATGTGGCCAGCACTGAACTTTATAATTATAATCTCATTTGATCCTTACAACCTTGGAAAATAGGTACTGTTAGTATCCCCATTTCAATGATGGGAAAAATAGGGGTGAAGTGACTTGTCCAAGATCACATAGCTAGTAAATTTCTGAGACCAAGTTTCCATCGTGTCTTCTTGACTCCTTACCTAGTTTTCTATATGTGTGAGCTCAGCATATGTGAACTGCCTATCCATGTTCCATGTATAATTCCTATGTATAGTCATCCTTGCAATGCTGAAGCATGTGTTTGTGGAACCAGGTGCCCTAACTTCAAATAGAAAATGTATTACTGCTATTTTTAACTGTACTGTTACATTAATTATTTCTGCTTTGAAATGAACTGTACTCTCTCCCTGACTAGAAAAAGCAAATATATCCATAGAGGTCTGTGAGTTTTGAGTAGCTGGAGACCCAAAGAATACCTTGAATTAACATAGTTTTGCTGATTAAATTACATCAAGAAAGAAAGAACTAAAATAAACACCAGAGGGAATAAATGCCTCTAGTCCCTAGTAGTGAGCTGGAATTGAGGTCATCTCTTGCTTCCTGTCTGCTCTGTCATTGCTCCCTGGGCAAGGGTCAAACAAGCTAGTGAACAGCTGAGATGTACCTCTGTGGCTGTGTCTGCGCTGCTGCCACAAAATCCCCCTGCTCCACAGAACTGATGTTTAGGTTCACGTGGAAATTTTCATACTGTTTAGCAGTGAATTGCTCAAATTTTTTCCTTTCTCATTCAGTTGCTTAAGATAGAAGCAAAAGAACATCTCAAGATCCTGATCTTGTTACTTACAGTACCAGAATGCTCTCTCGTGTCTATATACAGGTCATATGCCAGTATCACTGACTGTCCTATCCTTGAGACCAGGTAATTTGGATATTGGGTGACTGTTATCCAATTGACCTCCTATGCACTAAGAAGTGGGGACATGGGTAACTGTCCAGAAGGAGCACTTCTTTTGAAGTCCCAAGGGAAAAAATTTAGAGGTCAAACCTCAAAAAGCAATTTCCCAACTGGGACCATTATTCACCTGCTATTAAAAAACAAATCACCATACAGAAGAGAAACCTGGTATGCCTAGCAAAGTCAGGATTGTCAGGGGCATTTTCCCCTTTATGGGTCTATAGTGCAAGAGATAACTCTCCCAAACAGGTGGAACATGCCTGCAATTTCATTTTTCTTGATCACCACCAGTTTTTCCACCTTTCAGTGCTCAGCCTTGTCACTCCCTTTTCTTCCTTTCCATGTCATTATTGATATCCCTACCCAGTATACAGGGTTTGCTTGGATGACAGTCAAAGAATATTGTGAGTGTAGGGAGGGATTATTCCCACTTCTCCCAAACCTTAAATGATATTTATCTGATACAGTTGTTTCCTCTGCCAAAAGCATATTTTTGAAAAGCCAATTATAAGCTCCTTGCTCCTTCAAATTACAGTGGTATATCAGGGCTGGCTTTTAAGACACAAAGCCACCTTCCCAGAAGCAGCTAAACCTCAAAGGTTGATAAAATAATGACATCTTTAATTGAAGATTCTCAGTGTTTTCCCCATGACAATCAGAATTTGAGTAAAACCACTGGTAGTTCCTCCTTAAAGCTGCTATGATCACTAGAATTTGCCCTTCTTTTTAGGGAAGCTAAGTCAGGGGATAGCAATGGCCTTAAAAGAAAGAAGAGTGGTAAGTGGGTGGTGGCAAGAGATAGTCTCAGGGAATCTATCAGCTCCTCTGGCCATTCCTCCTAGTCCAAAATTGTTCTTAAAGCCAAACTTCAACTACAGCTCTTCCCATTCCTGAAAATGCCCTTTATCTGTGCTTTCTATGTTTCAGGAGGGAGGGAAAGGGAGAGGAAAGGAAAGGAAGAAGGAGGGAGAAAGAGAAGGAGAGGGAGAGAGAGAGGGAAAAGAAGAGAGAGAGAGAGAGAGAGAGAGAGAGAGAGAGAGAGAGAGAGAGAGAGAGAGATGGAGAGGGAGGAAGTAGGAGAGAGAGGGAAGAAGGGAAGAGAAGAAGAAAAACAGTGAAAGAGGGAAGGAGGGAGGAGAGAGGAAAAGAGGGAGGGAGCAGGGAGGGAGAGGAGAGAGGGAGAGAAGAATTCAGAGACAAAGAGAGACAAAGAGACAGTGATAGAGAGAGAGAGAGACAGCTATTCAAACAGAGAGAAAGACAGAGAAACAGGCAGAGAGCGAGAAAGGGAGAAAAAGAGAGGGAGGAAAAGAGGGAGGCAGAGAAGGAGAGAGGGAGAGAAAGAGGGAGACAAAGAGAGAGACACAGAGAAAGACAGAGAGGTGAGAGAGACAGAGAAAGAGACAAAAGCAAAGAGAGAATGATTCAGGGAGAGACAGACAGACAGAAAGACAGACACATAGATAGAGACAGAGTCAGGGTCAGAGAGAGACAGAGAGGTGAGAGAAACTGAGAGAAAGACAAAAACAAAGAGAAAAAGAGATTCAAGTAGACAGAGAGATAAATTGAGAGAGAGACAATCAGAAACAGACAAAGAGAGTTAGAGACAGAGACAAAGATAGAGAAACAGAAACAGAGAGAAAAGAGACAGACAGAAGCAGGGAAACAGGAACAGAGACCAACAGAGAGAAACAAAGAGAGACGTAGACAGAGATTGCAAAAATCTCTCTTAACAGAAAGACATGTTATACTTAAGATTTATATAGTGTTTTTTATGTGGCTGCTACTGTGCTAAACTCTTTATAATTATTATTTGATTCTTGCAACTACCCTAGGAAGTGGGTTCTATAAATTTCCATATTTTACTAATGAGAAAACTGAATTGAGAGGAGTAAAATGACTTGCTCAAGATCACACAGCTAGTAAATGTCTGAGGCCAGATTTCCATTCATTCTTCTTGACACCTTACCTTTTGGACACTGTGTCACTTGGATGTTTATGTATATAAGATCTAAGTATACATGAAATATCTACGGACACCCCATATATAATTCCTGTTTATATTTATTCTTCCATTTTTGATGTGTGGATTTGTGGGACAAGGTACTGCAGCTTCAAAGGATGCTGTATTCTATTGCTTCTTTGTGTTTTATTATGCTACTTCATTAAATATTCCTCCTTTAAATTAATTGCATCCTTTTCCTGACTGGAAAAAGTAAATACACCCCTGGGGGCTTATGAAATGTGGTTTTGAGTGGATAGGGACCCACAGAGTACTTTGAATCACCATAGTTTTTCTGATGTCACAGGAAAGCCAGTGTCCTCGGCATTACAGTGAGAAGGAACTAAAAACAACACTCGAGAGAAATTGTTAAGTGACCCTAGTCTCTGGTGCTGAGCTAGAATTGCTGCCAGCCTCCTGCTTCCTGCTCCTCTGTCATTGTTCCCTGGACTTGAGCCCAACAGGTTTGTGAACAGAAGATAGGTGCCTCTGTGGCATTGTGTCTCTGCTACTGGCACAGAGATAAAGGGCAGACTCCCCCTGCTCCAAGGAACTGATGTTGCGATTGAAGTGGAAATTATCATTCTGTTTAACTGTGAATCCATCAGAGATTTTTATTTCCTCACTCAATTTTTTGATAGAAGTAAAAAAGCATCTCAGGGCCCTGACCCTGTATCACGGTGCTGAGACATATCCTGAAATGAGGTCACATCCCAATATTCCTAATTGTCCAGTTTTTAAGACCCGGTGGCTGGGTTACTGGGTGACTCTAGCATCCAGCTGACCACCTGTGGGGTAAGAAGAAGCAGAAAGTTAGATATCAAATCCAAGAAGGAGGGCTTCCCCGGGGAAATGTTTACAGGTAGAACATCAGAAGGCAGTTTCCCAACTGAGACCACGTTTACCTAGTATTGAGAGATAAAGGGTCATGAAGAAGAAAATCCCAGTATGCATAGAAGTTTGGGGTCTAGAAGAAGGCATTTCTCACCTCAGGAGTGTACAGTAAAAAAGGTTCCTCTCTTGACAGGTGGAATATGCCTGTGATATTGCTCTTCCTAGTCATCCTCTCCCATCCCCAAGCCTGAGACTCTGCTCTGATATGGTACAGGCTCAGTCCCCTCTCTACCTCCTCCTTATCTCCATGTCATTAATGATGTCCTACTCAGAAGGTGGGACTAGCTTTGGATGGCAGGAAAGAGGTATGTAAGAGTATGGGAAAGGGATAATCCCCATCCCCCAAGCCTCAAATAATATTTATCTGAGACAGTTGCTCCCTCTGTCAACTGAATTTCTTTTGAAAAGCCAAATACAAGCTTCCTGCTTCTTTAATATGCAGCTGTGCATCAGGGCTGAATTCCAGGACCCAAGGTCTCCTTCCTAGAATTAGCTAAACATAAGAGGTGAATGCAACAGTCACATCTGTATTTGAAGATTTTTTTATGTTCTTCCCAGAAGCATCTGAATTTGGGTGGAACCATAGCTCTTCCTGGTGGCCAAAGATGGTAGAATCACTCACTAGAACTTATTCTTGCTCCTTGGGGGAGCTGGATCAGAGGATAGCCATAGTTACCCATGGCTTTAAGACAATGAAGAGTAGAGGGCTAAAGAAATGGTTTCATAATTTCAATTAGCTTCTCTTTCTCTTTTTGAGTAGTAAGCACTCCTTACAGCCAAATCTGAATTCAACTCTTCTTACTCTTGAAATTCCCATCATTTGTACTTTTATGCTTCAGGATTCCCTGATATGACAGTAATATTAACAACTATAATTAAGCTAATGACAGCAACAATAATAACTAGCATATATATAGTACTTTATATATTTTTAAGCTGCAAATGTACTTTATAAATATTGTCTCATTTTGTCCATTTATCCAGCCTGTGAGATAGGTACAATTATTACTCTCATTTTACACATGAGGAAGCTGAGGCATGTCAAGGTAGTAACTTGCCTAAGATCATACAACTATTAAATGTCTTAGGCTAGATTTGAACTCAAATAATCCTGAATCTATGTCCAGAACTTTATCCACTACTCCCAAGTGCCTAACAGCGTTCATGTAGGATAAAATGTTCAAGGCCCCAATTTATTTTCTAATTACTTCCCACTGCTCCCTACTACCACATAAAGTCTCCAGCACAAACAGACACTTAAACATTTTCTGTTGGCAATATGGGAATGAAAAAAGTCTTCTCCAAATATGTCACTGTGGAATTGTAGTTTTTTTCTTTTCTCTCCATTTGTTATCTCTCCGTCATAGTGAGCCTATAGCATCTCACATGTCCAACTGACCATTTAGAGGGGAATGATCCTTATAAAAAACCTGCCAGAACCAAAACTTATCAATCAACAAGTATTTGTTAAGCACCTACTATATACTGTATGCTATGTTAGGTTCTGGGGATATGTAAGTCAAAATTAAGTAAATTCTTGCCTTCAAGGATATTACATTCTGTCAAGGAACTCATTATATTCATATTAGTGTATATCAAATTTGGTGAAGCTCTCATTTACCCACAGCATAGGGATGCTGCACTAAACTGTTATGGGAAAAAAGAATTTTTCCCTCTTCTTAGATCTTGTGACCTCAAGAAATGGTCTTAGGGTTTTATTCTGTTTTGTTTATCCTTTTTCATTCTCGGTTCAGGGATAGCGTTACCAGATTCTGGAGCCTGAGCCATTTGATTTTGGAGTCTAGGATTCTAGGTGAGATGTTTCAACCAACACAACAAGAAAGTTCAAAAAGCACTTTGGATTTAGATCTTGGTATTAATTAAAACTTGGAATTAAGTTATGTTGTAAACCTAATCCCTCTCCCATCTTCCTATAGTTAATGAGGAAGATTGCTCCATCATATCTCAAAATCAAGGGAAGGGGGTAGAAAAGAAATGATTACAGAAAGAAGTTACCTCTGGGTAATGGATTGAACAGAAGAGATTCCATAGTATAAAGTAAATATCATTCCTGATGTTATCTAACTGGGACTCAGAACATGGCAACCAAGAGCAAAGAGGCAAATCCTAGAAAGATATAGACAGAAAAATAGAGAAAGAGAACAAAACAATTGAGTCATTACATATCCATTTATTAAGAACCAATTATTGTAGTCAACTATAGCAATTTAGTGTTTGACAAACCCAAAGATCCTCACCTTTGGGATAAGAATTCATTATTTGACAAAAACTGCTGGGATAACTGGAAATTAGTATGGCAGAAATTAGGCATGGACCCACACTTAACACCGCATACCAAGATAAGATCAAATTGGGTCCATGATTTAGACATAAAGAACGAGATTATAAACAAATTAGAGGAACATAGGATAGTTTATCTCTCAGACTTGTGGAAGAGGAAGAAATTTGTGACTAAAGACGAACTAGAGACCATTATTGATCACAAAATAGAAAATTTTGATTACATCAAATTAAAAAGCTTCTGTACAAACAAAACTAATGTAAACAAGATTAGAAGGGAAGCAACAAACTGGGAAATCATCTTCACAGTTAAAGGTTCTGATAAAGGCCTCATTTCCAAAATATATAGAGAGCTGACTCTAATTTATAAGAAACCAAGCCATTCTCCAATTGATAAATGGTCAAAGGATATGAACAGACAATTTTCAGATGATAAAATTAAAATCATTACCACTCATATGAAAGAGTGTTTCAAATCATTATTAATCAGAGAAATGAAAATTAAGACAACTCTGAGATACCACTACACACCTGTCAGATTGGCTAAGATGACAGGAAAAAATAATGATGAGTGTTGGAGGGGATGTGGGAAAACTGGGACACTGATACATTGTTGGTGGAGCTGTGAACAGATCCAACCATTCTGGAGAAGCAATCTGGAATTATGCCCAAAAAGTTATCAAACTGTGCATACCCTTTGATCCAGCAGTGTTTCTACTGGGCTTATACCCCAAGGAGATACTAAAGAAGGGAAAGGGACCTGTATGTGCCAAAATGTTTGTGGCAGCCCTGTTTGTAGTGGCTAGAAGCTGGAAATTGAGTGGCTGCCCATCAATTGGAGAATGGTTGGGTAAATTGTGGTATATGAATGTTATGGAATATTATTGTTCTGTAAGAAATGACCAGCAAGATGAATACAGAGAAGCTTGGAGAGACTTACATGAACTGATGCTAAGTGAAATGAGCAGAACCAAGAGATCATTATATACGTCAACAACGATATTGTATGAAGATGTAATCTGATGGAAGCGGATTTCTTTGACAAAGAGACCTAATTCAGTTTCAATTGATCAATGATGGACAGAAGCAGCTACACCCAAAGAAAAAAACACTGGGAAATGAATGTAAACTGTTTGCATTTTTGTTTTTCTTCCCGGGTTACTTCTACCTTCTGAATCCAATTCTCCCTGTGCAACAAGAAAACTGTTTGGATCTGCACACATACATTGTATCTAGGATATACTAGGACATATTCAACATATATAGGACTGCTTGCCATCTAAGGGAGGGGGTGGAGGGTAGTAGGGAAAAATCGGAACAGAAGTGAGTGCAAGGGATAATGTTGTAAAAAAAATTACCCAGGCATGGATTCTGTCAATAAAAAGTTACTGTAAAAAAAAGAAAATAAAAAAGAACCAATTATTGTGCAGGTCACTGGGCTAGGTATAGGGAATAGCAAAAATGAGACAATCCCTGCCCTCAAAGAATTTACATTTTAGTAGGGAAAACAATGAATGATATGTTTTGTAGAAAAGAAAGAAAAATTATTTCTGTATAATTACTCCTGTAGGGAACTCCCCATGAGGAAACTCCCTCTGATCTTGATAAACAATTATTTTGCAAGTTATAATACTAGAGATTTGTCAAAGGTATTGGAGATTAGAAGACTTGCTCAGGATCACACAGTCAAGGGTGTATCAAGGGTTGTGACATCAAGTGTCTTCATATTCCAAGGGAGGCTAGTTTTCTATCCCTCTCATCTTGCAAATATTCACTCTAAGAGCCTCCCTTTTACTCTGCTTTTCAATACTTCTTGACAGCTTCCCCATTCCATTTCTCTTCCCCATTCCATTTCTCTTCCCTATTCCATTTCTCTTCCCTTCATTGGACTATTTCTAAACTGGTTTCTGTACTGGTTATTAGAGAATGCTCAAATTTTAACAGAAAGCTACAAACTAGCTTCCACTGCCATTTCATTCTAAACACATTCCCACTCACAACTGCTCCATTCATCTACCCCTTCTCATTTCATCCATTAATACAGAATGACAAATTTTATGAGTATAATGATTCAGTTATAGAGATCATTTAATTTAACCCCTTAATTTTACAAGTGAGTAAATTGAAGCCTAAAGAGGTTGTCACTTCTTCAAAAACCATTCCTCTTCTGAATAATTCTAGATTAACCAATAAATATAATTTATTAAAATTTAGATTTTTTATCTTGCAATAGCCATGAGGAACTTTCCCAAGGAAGGCAAAGCCAAGAAGAATATATTTGAATATCAGTAACAACAGATAAAGTGGCTGGGATGACAAGTGGATGGATAACTGAATCAGTAATGACTTTCATCTTCTGAAATCCTAGAGGAAAAAGCTGTTTGAGGAGTTGCCTACATGATCTTTTTGGTAATGGGTAAAATGGGGGATTATTAACCTTTTTTGGAGTCATAGGCCTTTTGGTTAATCCAGTTAAGGCTATGGAATCTTTCTCAAAATAATCTTTTGAAATGCGTAAGATAATAATGGATTGCAAAGGAGACAAATTATATTGAAATAAGTATATATTTTCTATCCATGTTCATAGACTCCACTCCTTCAAACTATATGTGGACTTCACAGTGGTCTGTGAACTCCAGGTTAAGAACTCTTTGTTTAGAAGACCCTAAAAAACTGGACCCTAAAAAAACCCGGTATAAAAACACAAACACTTTATTCAAAATGTAGGTATTCTCCAGTCAAAAACAATAACTTCTCTCAAATGTCCCATTTCTATATCCTCAAAGCATTAAAAAAAATTTAAGGGAAGTAATATTCCCTAGAAGTCATTTGGTCCCTCCTCCTAATCAGAGAATAATTCTTTTTGCAAAGATTTTCCAAAGATTCTGACTTCAGAGACAAATATCTTATTAACATTTAGAGTTACATTTAAGATTCCTCATTTCTTTCTCTTTTGGTGGATGCTTATTGCTAACTTTGTTCTAGTCTCTAGATTTCATTTATCTATCATTTATATGGCAAAGTTTTATTGAGGGTCTATTGAGTACCTAGGTGTTCGAGTGGATAGAGTATTGAGCTTAGAGTCAGGGAGATCTGAGTTCAAATTCAGCCTTAGACACTGTAGAACCCAGAGAGTAGTCATTTAACTAACATTTACCTCAATTTCTCATCTGCAAAATGACCTAGAGGGGCAGCTAGGTGGTGCAGTGGTTAGAGTACCAGCCCTAAAATCAAGAGGACCTGAGTTCAAATCTGGTTTCAGACACTTAGCACTTACTAGCTGTGTGTCCCTAAGCAAGTCATTTAATCCCAATTGCCTCAGGGGAAAAAAAAGAGCTAAAGAAAGAAATGGCGAGTTGGACATGAGTTACAAAAACTGAACAATAACAATAAGAACTGAGTGCCCAGGTTTTAATTGTTGTTAAAGAGATATAACATGAGTAGGAAACATATACTTAGATTGGTATCACTAGGAGAATGCTGATGTAAGAAAAAAAAAAGATGGAATCTGTTTCAAGAAGTAGAGAATTAAAATAGAATCAGGGGCCATTAAATTTTATAGGAGAATCCCTATAGACCACATATAGATTCATAAAAACATATATTAACATTTTTTTAATTTTTTACCATTTTATTAAATACTTTCAATTGCATTTTAATTTGATGTGGCTGTATTTCAGACTGTTTCAAGCTGCACTGGCCAACAGAGTCACATGTTTGATTGCCCCTGGATTAAATGACTTCTAAGGGTCCTTCTAGCTCTCAATCTCTATGACCTTTTTTTATGATTCCTTCTTGATCAATATCCCATAACCCTTTTCATCCCCTGTTGCTTTTCAGCAGATGTTGGAAGAGGTTTATGCACAGAGATCAAGGAACTTTACAACTCTGTGGTTTACTACTGGCACAGAAATATGTACCTGTGTCCTCCAGTTGAAGAAGTTCAATCTTAAGATTGAATTTTTCCTTATGGAAACCTGATTGAAAGCGACTGGAAGCAGTCTCATTTGTAATAAGTTGTTGATTACTGAAGTAAAACATCATACGGATCTCGCGGTTGACATCCTGCTGATACCAGAACATAGCATCATGACCTAAGTCCTGCTTGCACATTAGGTTCATCTCCTGACCCTTTCCCTTGACTAGATGCCTTGGGATCTGTGTTACTCCAGCATTCATAAGGCCTGTGGGCAAGAAAAACAGTAGTTGGGGAAGAGACAACTTGGATTTTTTTTTTTAAATTGTATTGCAATTGAAGAAAAGTTTACCTTAGCAAGTCAGAAACTAAGATTTCCAGTTATTCAGAACTTACCTGTCCTCAGAAGAAAAATAATCACTAAAGAAAGAAATCTAGTACTCATTTCAGTTTCAGTAGAAATAAAAAATAAAGAAAAAGAAAAGAAGACCTGGAACTGGAGGTTGTACCCACCCATATGGGTGGAAACAGTCTGTGATGTCACTGCCTTTACTATCTCTAAAAGAATGAGTGTAACCAATGAACTGCAAAAGGATTTTAAGGATATCAGTCTAGTAGCTGAGTGCAAGATGAATAAGAGAAATGGACACCGAAGGCAATGAAATAGGGGATGGCTTCATGAAAATACTGATGAAAGATGAAGCACTTAGCTTCTCTCAGTGAGACAAAAATCACCATAATCCTCCCAAGTCAAAAGCACATTCATCTACAACTGAATTCTTCAGTAAAGCATGGTCTTTGTAGTCATATGTCAGTTTATTTCCTCCTTTCAATGATTTTCAAATGAAGCCAATATTAGTACTGTCTCTCCTCTCTTCCTGTTAAGAATTTGATTAAAAGCTCTTTATTTCAGTAAGTTTTCTCTGGCAATCATAAATTCACTCTAAATCCTATTACTATACTCACCTTAAGATATGCTTCCACATCATTAAACATATATTACATACTTAGTATGAGTTGGTTAATATGTTAAGCACTGTGGATACAAAGAAAGGCAAAAAAAAAAAAAAAAACCCACCACAATCCCAGTCTTCAAAAAAAAAAAATCACATTCAAATGGGGGAAACTACTCGTAAACAATTATGTGCAAATAAAATATATGCAGGAAAAACTAGAGGTAATTCCATTTACCTGAGGCAAGGCAAATAGTGTTGAGGGGGATCAGGAAAGACTTCCTATAAAAAATGGGATTTTAGAAAATATTTGAAGAGAAAGACACAAAGGGGAAGAGAATTATAGGCTTGGGAAGCAGTGAGAATACAGTGAGTTAGGAGATAGATTAGTTTATGTGAGGAACAGCAAGGAAGCCTATGTGACTGGATCTTAAGAGTAAAATGGAAGAAGACAATGTTTTTCCATCTATCCCATGTAGTCTCTGCTTATATTCTTTAAACTTGTGTATGCATCAGATCTGTTTTATTTTTTTCCTTCTCTTTTCATAGCAATAATTGTTTACAACATGCAACAAGACAGTCAACAAAGAACCAGAGTTTAGGATTATCTTGAAGGATTGAGTTCTGTCTGCTTGCATGTTAAGTTCACCTCCTGACCCTTTCCCTTGATCAGATTCATTGAGACCTGTCTGTCCAGCATTCATAGGACCTATGGGCAAGAAAAACAGTAGTTGAGGGAGAGAGAACTTGGAAATTTTTTATTTTATTGCAGTCAAGAGAAAGGTTTGCCTTAGCAAGTCCCAGTTATTCAGAACTTTCCTGACCTCAGAAGAAAAATAGTCACTAAAAAGAGAAACCTGGTATTCATTTCCGTTTCAGTAGAAAAAAAGGGACTTTTCTTATTATAAAACTTTGTTTTCTAGAAAAAAGAAAAGAAGCACTTTTTATCTGAGAAAAAGAAATTAGAGAGAAGATGAAGATTTTTATTTCAGAGTAAAGTTGTGATAGAAATCTTTGATGGTCTAATACTTCTAGTGTTAAGCATTTTGTATGTACCTAGGACTATGCAGAACATCATATACAAAAAAAAAAAAGTAACAATCCCATTTCTTCAAAAAGCTCATATTCTAATGGGCAGACAACACGCAAACAATTACCTTCATACAAGATGCGTGCCAAGGTAATCTGAGAGAAAAAATGCTAGCAAGGGGTGGGGATCTGAGGAGAAAGGCAGGAAAAACCTCCTATAAAAGGTGATATTTGAGCTGGGACTTGAAGGAAGCCAGGAGGAGGTTAAGGGGGATCATTGTGGGGCAGCCTATGACAAGAAAGTCATGAGTTAGTGAAACAGTATTTACAGACATAATGGTAATATAAGAAAGGAGGTGGATGTGAGAATCACAGACAGTCCAAGTCAGATGAGATTGCAGCAAAAAACTATATTAACTCACATCTGATGTTGGTTGGTTGCCATCCTTCATTCTTGAACATGTCTCACAGAGAAATCACTAGGTAAGAGTTGAGTCACCGTGTGTCTGACTGTGGCTGATCAGACCTATTCGAGCTCGGAATGCTCTGCCACAGGTTGGACGCAGATCGTTCCTTTAGACATTTGAGGAGGATTCGCTAACTTTGCACATCTCGAGCTTCTTCTGAGCTAAGACAATTCTGCTTTTCTCATAGACGGCACCTTCTCTGATTAGAGCATACTGAGTGGTCCTGTGCCAATGTCTCCCATGTCATACAATCAATTCTAAAGTTCTTAAAAGAGACCTTGAGAGTGTCCATGTATTGCTTTTTCTGATCACCTTGTGAGCACTTGCTCTGTGTGAGTTCTCCATAAAATAGTCTTTTTGGCAAGTGTACATTTTAGGAATTTCCTCATTAGCCCAGGCCTGCCCGAAGTCCCTTCTAGCAGTGAACTCTTTAACTCCCAAGGCAGCTTGTGCAGGGGAAATGTCAGATCTGACAGGTCTTAACAAGCTTGCTAATAACTCAAATTTCACCATTCTCTCCAAATTCTTTGAGTAAAATTTGAGTTGTTCATTAGTAAGCATTTTAGGACATAACAAATCTGATATTATCCTGGAACGCAGTAAAAAGAAAAAAACTGCTATTGTGGAAAGTTATTATTAATATTAATTATGGTTATCAACTGATTCACACACTCTAGTCCAAATTTTGTGTATTCTCAGAAGCGTCTTTCCAATGTCCCATATTGCCCAAAGCTATTTCTACTCTGGAGGACTAGAGGTCAGTCAATGACTTAGGGAGGATGTAGAGTCAAGACCATAGTACAATCTATGATTAACTTTATATAAGTATAGACTTTGTAGGGTCTTTTCCTTTGGATTACTAAACCTGCTCATTACACTGTCTTGAGCCTTGGGGTTTCTAGGTTGTCCTTACTTTCTCCCATACATTTTCTCTCCCATACATACTATGGAACCTCAAATGAATCTCTGTGCACCGTGTCTAACAAAGCCATCATCTCTCTCCTTAGTCTCTTACGTTTCCTGTGTGGGTCACATTCATGTACAGAGGGGTGGTTATGTTGAATCCCTGTGGCTACACTGCTAGCACAGAAATACATAGCTGAGTCCCCTTTCTCTGGGGAGTCAAAAGTCAGGCTGCAGGGTGAGTTCGAGGGCCATTTAACTGATAATCGATTCTGGAACAACTGTGAACTGTCCAGAACTTGTTCATTCTGTAGGTAAACCAAGAACTGCAATTCTTTTTCCAGGGACTGTTGATACCAATAAATGTAACGGTGTCCTTTGATCGGGTCACATTTAAGCACTGCTTTCTGTTCTCTCTTTTTGATCATATATCTTGGTGTCTGAGACACCCCAGAATCCATGAGGCCTGTGAAGGAAGGAGACAAAAGACAGGATTTAGAATCTGGGTTGAATCTAGCATTTGTAGCCCTCAGGTAAAGATTTGAAGATGAAGCTGAGCCAGGCCAGAAGAGGAATTCCTCATCTATGCCCCTGGACTCACCTATTCCTAGGAGACAAACGGCCACATAGGAGAAGAGCCATATTCCCATAGTCATGGCTAAGGTCGAAATGTGGTATCCTCCACTTTATGTTACCCTTTGTTAGAGGATGGTTCTTTCTGAGTGACTTCTATTTAGCCAATCAGAATTCTGTGCTATGACTATTCCCCACGGGGCCAAGTATGACCCACTTTAGTATAACAAGACCACCTCACAGTAGGAAAAGGAAAGTCCTTTTCCAAAGCTAAATCTCTAGGATTATGAATACAATGTATTCTTCCACTTATTTTGGAGGCTAGAGTAGCACCATGGACTGTGATTGTCACTATTTCATCCAAAATGATTGTCACTATTTCTTTCAAAGTGACCCTACCAACAGTTGTGAGAAACCTATTCCATTAACATATATACTTAGTTTGGTATAGAAGTTTTTCTTGGAAGTAGGAAGGGAAAGGGGAAAGGAAAGAGGAAAGCTTGTGGAAGAGAGAATAGAAGAAGGAGAAAGGGATAAGGAGGGGGGTTGAAAAATTCGTGTGAAGCAAAGCATAGTATTCTCACATTTTTTTTGTTGTTGTTTGGTTGTTGTTTTTTCTTTCTTGAGTTTTTTTTCTCTTTTGATCTGATATTTCTTGCACAGCATGATGAATAGGGAAGTATGTTTAGAAGAATTACAGATGTTTAGCCTATATTGGATTGCTTGCTAACTTGGAGTAGGGAAAGGGAAAGGGAAGAAAGTTTGGAGCACAAGGTTTTGCAAAGGTGGATGTTGAAAACTATCTTTGCATATATTTGGGAAAATTAGATGCTATTACTTTTTTAAAAAATGTTTTTTTTAAAAGGAGAAATCTATTTCTTTATCTATTATCTGATTTTACAAAAAATGAGCTAAGTAAATCCTGTTGCCTCTACTTAGTAGTAATTCCAATTTTAAAAACTCCATGATGGAGGCAGTTTGGTATAGGAGATGGGACACTGAATTTGGTGTCAGAAAGTCCTGAATTCAAATCCTACCTCAGACATATCCCCGCTGTTTTACCTTGGACAATTCACTTCAATTATCTATGTTTCAGTCTCCTTTAAAAACCTTTCTACCCCTAATCTATGTTCTTAAATCCATCCTACTTTCAGTCATAGTTTTTATATTGCTCTTAAAAATTTAGTGATTAGTTGTTTCCCAGCTCTTCTCACTGACATGAAATTGTTTTGAGGATTAAACAAAGTTCTGTAGAAGCAGAGACCAAACTTACTTTCACTAGCTAAACTCATTGAAACTCACAAGTGTAGAAATGTTCTACCAAAGCAAATTTTAATGACTTGTAATCTTATAGAGTTGCCTAGCATTATCAAGTTAAGTGACTTACCCATAGTGTCTGTATATTTCAGAGGCAGAATCTGAACCCAGATTTTTCTGACTCCCAGGCCATATTCATTATGCTAAGCATAGTTATTTCAGGATTAGATACTGGCTTTTACTTTTCTTTATATTCATAGCACTTAGAAGTGCTCAAAATACAGTAGATACTTAACAAAAGTTTATTCACTAACAAAAGTGCTATGAATGTAAATTATTATTATTGAGAACAATTGCAAAAATTATAATTAGTCTCTTCATATTACTTCTTTCTCTACTAAAAACAAACAAAAAGCCCCTTTATTATTACTCTTCTGAAACATTGTCTTGAATAGCATTTCCTCATTTTATGAAAACCTTAGTGAGATACCATTACCTACCAAATAAAATATAAATAAATTAGTGTAGTTTTAAGGTCCTTTAGAATCTGACTCAATTTATCTATGTACCCTTATTTTAATATTTTCACAGTAAGCTCATATAAACTGAAGAAAAAAGTTTACAAATGAAAATGTTTGTGGTAGCCCTTTGTGTAGTGCCAAGGAACTGGAAACTGAGAGGATGCCCATCAATTGGAGAATGGCTGAATAAGTTATGGTATATGAATGTTATGGAATATTATTGTTCTGTAAGAAATGACCAACAGGATGATTTCAGAAAGACTTGGAGAAACTTACATGAACTGATGCTGAGTGAAATGAGTAGGACCAGGAGATCATGATACATGGCAACAATAAGACTCTAAGATGATCAATTTTGATGGATGTGACTCTCTTCAACAATGAGATGATTCAAACCAGTTCCACTTGTTCAGTGATGAAGAGAGCTGTCTACACCCAGAGAGAGGACCATGGGAACTGAGTGTGGACTATAACATAGCATTCTCACTCTTTCCATTGTTTGTTTGCATTTTGTTTTCTTTCTGTTTTTTTTCTTCTTAATCCAATTTTTCTTGTGCAACAAGATAACAGTATAAATATGTATACATAAAAACAGAAGTTTTCAAATGCCAAGGGCCACAACACAAACTAGAAAGTGTAATGCCAGAGAAACTGAGGCAGGAGAGAGATTAGAGAGCTTTTTTAATATTTTATTAATTGGAGAGTATAATTGACTGGACAGGACTCTCATCTCAAATTATCCAGTCAGACAGAGATAAAGATATACTGGGACCAAGGAATCCATGTTGGTCCCAGGGCTGGAGGAGACTGTCATCTCAAAGAATCCAGCATGCTGCATCCAGCATCCAGCCTCCAGCAATGAATAGGAGAAACCCAATTTCTTAAATACCTTTTAGAAACAAAGAAGGGGTAAGAAGCTCGGGAAAATTTCTATCAGGATGGGGGGAGACCATAAATCCTAAAAACCCAGAGACAGGAGGTCTGAATACACAGAGGTAAAGATGTCAGTGAGGTATCTTGGAATATTTTAGAAGGATGTTGTAAATTCTTGAGGACAGAAAAAGGTCTATTCTTTTGTTTATCTTGCTTGCATTAACAATTTACAACCTTAGAGCAAATAGTCCTCAGTCTTACTGGGCCAGAGAGAGAATTTTACAGTTTAGGGAATTGAGACAGAACAGTTAAGAAAACTGAGACAAGGGAAACTACTGCAGGGAAACTGAGCCAGGACAGTTAAAGAGAACTGTGGCATAACAAAAGTTAATGAGGCTATGAATTCCTTTATCCTTTGGGTATATGAAAATAAATATTTTCTATTTAAAGTGGCTTAAATCTTACTTGGTTGGAAGCAGAGGATTGATTGGTGGTCTTTATTTGAATCCTGAAAATTAGTCCTACCTTAAATAACTCAACCCATATTATCTGAGATAGTTTCTCTCTCTACTTATGCTTGCCATCTGGAGAAAAAAAAAAAAAAAAAAAAAAAAAGGACTGTCCACAAACTCCCTTCCACTGGCACACAGCTGCAATACAGGGCCAGTTGTCAGTATTTAGTCTCCTCAGAACTAGCTGAAGATTGGTAGTTGAAACAATGAAAAAACCCTATATTTAAAGGCATCCTGTTTTCCCCTACATCTGTTTCCCCAAACTTGATTTAACTGCTCTCTGACAGGACACTCAGTATTTCCATAGATCCACAGTGCCTCCTAATGGCCATTGGGGCAATGATCAAGAATCACATTGATCCCTGGAAAATTGAGCAAGGTTGCAGCAATAACAGTACGAGAGAGAAAAGAAAGTTGTAAAAATACTCTCATTGAGTCAATCAGAGTTTTTCCCTAAAGTTCCTAGCAAGCAGTTCTTAAAGTCACAGGCAGAACTTCAACTTATTTTGACAAATTCCTTGTACCTGTATGTCCATACTCCCCCACAGGATAAGACAAAAGTGTCTAAAACAACCATTTCTACCTTCTCCTACTTCTGTCAACCAAACTAGAGTGGGCAGGAAGGTAGCACAGTAGCTAGAGAACCAGGCGAAGAGTTGGAAGGAAGACCTGAATTCAAACTTCAGTTCAAATCTAGCCCCATACACTCTATCTATGTAACTCTGGGATACTTAACTCTTAGTTTTCTCATTTGTAAAATGAGCTGGAGAAGAAAATGCCAAATCACTCAAACAAATTTCTCCAAAGGTCTCTCAAACCTAACTTTTCTAAAATCCCATTCACCCCCTTAACTTCTTTCTTGTTTATTTTGTGGTTAGATTTATTTAGTTTTGACAGAGGGAGGCTGAGATTCTCCCCCCTTCCCCAATATAGTTTTGCTGTCTATTTCTTCTGGCAAATCATTTAATTCCCACTCCAGAATTTTTGCCAAAAGAAGCTCAAATGGAATCATGAAGAATCAAACATGACTGAAAAAAATGACAACTACAATAAAAATTAATACACTTACAAAGGGAGTTGAGAGGTACATAATTGTTGAACATTGTACACATTTTCAGAGTTTTTCAATGTATTGATCAATTATGTGTTTTTTTCTCCTTTTTTGTCTTTAAGAAATACCATCTGAAATATAAGATGGCTTTCAAAAAGAGAAGGAAAGGGAGAATTATACCAATGTTAAAACAAGATTTCAATAAAAATTTATCTTTTAAGGGAAAAATACAGTATTTTCTTGTTTCTGACAACATGGGAACAAAGTATCTCTTCCTTAATAATCATGACCTTTGGGTTAGTCTTTTTCCTTCAGACCCTTCCTCCATAACAGTGGAATACTTTCAATAGGTGCTATCAGATGATCACTATCACAAATAGCGGGTTTGGGGGACCAATATTTTCCTGGTGATGTTCTATGGCTATAAATTATGAAACATCGTGTTCTAAAAAGAATCAAAAATTTAAGCCCAAAGGACTTTCCCAGCACTTCACTCTTACTTTCTTGCAACATTTTCCAGTAATTGGGGGTGAAGGTCTCTTTTAGCCCTGTACTACAACCATGTGGATAAGTAGAACCTACTTCATCCTGATTGAATACATCATTCAAATCATCTGACCATCTGACATATCATCACTTTTAGATGAGATTAAAGTGCCCACAGTCATACAACTAAGTATCTGAGTCTGGATCTGAACTCAAGTTTTCCTGACTCAAGACCCAATGCTTTATCCACTGCCACACTTAACTGCTCCGATATGTTATCAATATAAATGATACAGATGTAGGTAATATAAATATAGATATGAGAGGCAGGATATCATAGAAGATAGAAGACTAGATTCAGAGGTAGGAAAATGTGGATCAATTCTTGCATCTGATATATAAAGTACTGGTAAAGTGTTATTGTCATTGTTGTTGAGTCACGTCCAACTCTTTGTGACCCCATTCAGGGTTTTCTCAGCAAAGATACTAGAAGGGCTTGCCAACAAACTGAGACAAATAGGATTAAGTGATTTTCTCAGAGTCACACAGCTGGTGAGTGTCTGAAGCCAATTTTGAACTTATAAAATTTTCCTGACTCCAGACTCATCACCCTTATCCTTGCTGCTTCTAGTTACTGGTGGAATAACCCTAAGCCATCTCCTCTGAGACTTGCTCCTAAGAAGGGGCTGTACAGGAGTCTCTGTCTCTCCACCATTGGTCACTATTCCCCTCACCCTCAATTTTATATATTTTATTTCACTTGCCCCAGTTACACTTGACAACTGTTTCCAGGAGTGTAAAAATTCCTGGTCATGACTATTCTAAACAAGAGAATAACAACAAAAAAGAAAACAATAAAATTTCCATGGCTTCTCTTAAGGAACTAGGTTTATCACAAGGCTCTACTTCGGCTCTACTTCCTTAGACCTGAACAAATTATTCCTAAATTCTACCCACCTTGCTCAAACCCCAGCATTTATATAATCTGACCCCTTGATTGCCATAATAATTTTTGCTACCAATATGCAGGAATTGATAGATGCTTACCTAATTGTGAACTTTCTTCACTAAACTTTTATTTTATTATGTAAATAAAATAAAAAATGAATAATAAATAAATATAAATAAAATGAATAAAATTTTATTATATAAATAAAATGAATATTATATTTATATTTAGGGAGAAAGAAACTCCCAGTTCAAGAGAAGTATAATAAAGAGAATGATGAACTGGGAGTCAGTAACACCCACATTTAAATAATGCAATATACTTGCTGGTTGTGCTACTTTATGCAAGACTTTTAACTACTCTATCCCTCAGTTTCCTCATCTGTAAAATGAATGTATTGAATTGAATGTTCTCTTAGGCACCTTCCAGCTATAAATTTTTAATTTTATTAATTGGCCAAATAGAATTCACTGTAGATCAGTATGCCATATAGATATCACACATGTCCTTTTGCATTTAGGAGATTAGAAAAACTATATATTTGTTGATGAGACCAGAAAGTCAGGATGGTGATATGAATAAGTTTGCTTCTTACTATGGAGCATCTCATAGTCTCCCTGTTATTGCATTATTTTGGTGGTTGTTACTATTTTTCCTTCTTTTTCAAAGAAGACTGATGACATCACAGATAATGTCATGACTCATGTTTGAATTGGATTTAAGTGAGGCAGAATTGCACAGAGTCATCAGCCTCACTCTCTCTTCCAGAATCATTGAAGTTTAACGTAAGGACAAAAGTTAAGATGACTGGTGATGGCCCAGAATGCAGTGGAATTCCTTGCGGTCTTCAGTGCCTGACCAAGTTCTAAGCCTTCATAGTGCCTACTTCAGCCACTTTCATTGTTTTCTCTGCCCATTCTGCTGGGCAAAATCTTCAAGTGCTTGGGGTAGACATTCCCCTAACTCACCAATGACTATGAGGGCTATCAGTTACCCTCATTCTGGTTTAGTGCATGTACCAAGTTGGTTTATCAAGGTGTGCCTTCTGCTCGTACCGCAGCTTGGAGCCACATGTTGGAAGAAATAGATGGACCTCAAGGGTGGATGAGTAGGCTTGAAAAAGGCCTTGGCAAGCCCTCATGACAAAGTGCTTGTTCTCCTGCACCACCTGTGTTACCCCAATCATCTTGATTGTGTCGGTATGACATTGAAGCATCTAGTTGGCCTAAGTATTGCTTTGGGGGTTCTAGGTTATCCAAAACAACCTTCCTGGATGGAACTTATACCAGGACTACATGTGGGCACACTGTAAGGGAACCGTATCTGTTTCCAATCTCTTCTAACATTCCTTATTTGGCTGGGATCAGACAAGTTTATGCCCAAAGGGAAGATGATTCTGCAGCACTTTGTCAAGGCTGCTAGCACAGAAATATAGGGCTGAGTCCCCTTGCTCCAAAGCACTTCCTGATGGAGAGGTTGAAATGTAAGTTGTCTTGCTGTTTAGAATTTAATCTATCAGAGATCTGTTTCTTTTCTCTAAATTCTTTATTGTAGAAGAAAAGACTTAGTCCATGTGTTTGATGGTACCAGCATGTAATTAATGTCCAGAAACTGGGTCACATTCTAGCTCCACTGACTGTCCTGTTTTTGTCCAGTTCCCTTGGAGTTTGGATGCCCTAGCATCTGTTGGATTTGTGGGAATAGAAGAAGAATGTTGGGAGATAGATCTTGGGGAGGAGGAAAAGAAAGGACTAATATTGTGTATTTTTTTATGAAAGGGGAAAGTCTAGAGGCAGCTAGATGGCACAGTGGATAAAGCACCAGCCCTGCAGTCAGGAGGACCTGAGAACAAATCCAGCCTCAGAGACATGACACTAGCTGTTGATACTATGCAAGTATTTAACTCCAATTGCCTTGCAAAAAAGAAAGGAGAGTCTAGAATTGAATTTTGGAATTAATTACTAAAATATATAAAGAACCGTGTTAAATTTATAAGAATACAAGTCATTACCCAATTGATAAATGGTCAAAGGATAAGAACAGACAAATTTCAGATGAAGAAATTAAAACCATCTATAGTCATATGAAAAAATGCTCTAAGTCATTATTAATTAAAGAAATACAAATTACAACAACTCTGAGGTACCACCTTACACCTCTCAGATTGGCTAAGATGACAGAAAAAGATAATGATAAATGTTGGAGGGGATGTGGGGAAAACTGGTACACTAGTGCATTCTTGGTGGAGTAGTGAAATGATCTACCCATTCTGAAGAGCAATCTGAAACTATGCCCAAAGGGCAATCATACTGTGCATACCCTTTGGTCCAACAGTACCATTATTGGGTCCATATCCCAAGAAAATCATAAAGGAGGGAAAAGGACCCACATGTGCAAAAAAATGTTTGTAGCAGCTTTTTGTGGTGGCAAAGAATTGGAAAAGGAGTGGATGCCCATCAATTGGGAAATAACTGAACAAGCTGTGGCACATGAAGATAATGGAATATTGTTGTCTATAAAAATGATGATCAAGCTGATTATAGAAAGGTCTAGAAAGATTTACATGAACTGATGCTGAGCAAAACAACTAGAACCAGAAAACAAGTTTCATAGTTGATTCTTCTCAGCAGTTCAGTGATCCAAAGCAATCCCAATAGACTTAGGACAGAAAATACCATCTGCATCCAGAAAAAGATCTAAAGAGATCTATATATAAATCAACATGCTATGTTCACTTCTTTTTTCTGTTTTTTTTATCTCTCCCATGGTTTTTCCCTTTCATTCTGATTTTCCTCTCCCAACATGATTCATAAAACATTGTGTATTAAAAATAAACTTTCTATAATAAAAAGACTTACCTTCTTTTAAGGAATAAATTAAGATGCAGAAGAAAAATCTAGTACTCAATGGAGTTTCAGAACAGGATGAAACCATCTTTCCACTCAGGACTTGGGAAAGGCAGTGTGGAGCAGTGGAAAGAGCATTTCATTTGGATTTGAAAGGTTCAAACCCTAGCTCTCCTATTCACTCCCTATGTGATGTTGGGCAAGTCAATCAGACTCTCCTAGACCTAATTTCCCCGTGTATAAAATGAAGAAATTAGATTAGGTAACTTCTAAGAAAACTTCCAATTCTAAATGACCTCCCAGATTCAAAGGGCTAATTCTTTGAAAATTCTGACTAGAACAGGTAAAGTATACCAACATCACGCTTACTCACTCCTCTAATCTCAGAGAATATTCTAACAAAATATACAGTTAACTATTCTTCCTTTTTTTTCCTCGTCCTTTTCTTCTTTCTCTTCTTCTTTAACATGTTTTGCACTGCCTTTTACACAGCAGAAATACACTAAAATGTGCAAAGATATGGTCACATCCCACTGTCACTGCCTGTTCCTGAGAATAAGTGACTCAATTTCTGATTAACTTTGACATCAATTGAACTTGTAAGGGGGAAGAAAAAAGTAAAGAAAGAGTGATCAAGAAGAAACCTCATATATGATTTATACAAGGGTACCCCAACTAAGGGTATCACCTTTACACAACAAAGCAATTTTGCCAAAAAGGTAATTTGACTAAAACACAAGATTGAGTAAATTATCACAAGTCCTAAATGTATCAAAAAAGAATCATTTGGTGTGAATCCAAAACCTGGATCCAAAATATCTTGGAGCCATCTTCAGCATTTTTAGAGAATTACTGGGGGAGTCAAGCAATATCCTGGGTGTGAACAACCCTTAATCATATGCAGTTGGATTTATATAGTGTAATAATTTTTACCAAACAGTATAATAAATCATTATTCCCTATGTAGCTCACCCTGGTTGGAAATCAGGTTGCTGTAGTTCAATGACTGAGCAGATATTAAGGAAGTAGAAAGTCGATGCAGGAAATATGATGGTGATGGTAGTAGTGGTGTTCCATCATTTCAGTTAGGTCCCACTTTTCATTACCTCATTTCTTTATCTTCATTACCTTGGCAAAGATACTGGCATAGTTTGTCATTTCCTTCTCCAGCCCATTTTACAGATGAGGAAACTGAGGTGATTAGTTTCTATAAGTTGAGTAAGTAGAAGAGATATTAAATATAAACTTGAAGGGAGATAAAAATAAAAGATTTTTGTTTTAGCTGTTTCTTCAGGGCTAATAATAGTGATGACTTGCTACTTTCAAGTTCAACTTTTAAAGTTCATCAACTTTTAAAATTCATCTATTCAATCTCCCTCATACAGATGTGGAAATTGAAGCTTCCAATGCCAGACAAGAACACTGCAGACTCAAGGCTCAAAACACAAGTCCAGAAATCAGTGGATCTCTTGTTACTCCCATCTACCCCAGTTATTGTAATTCTTGTTGTTAGTGAACAAACTTAATATTGGACCTTATATACCAATCCCTTGTGGATCTGTCTTGTAAGACTGCTTTCCATAGCACCTAAATACTTTCTGGCTGATCTGATGAATGTGAAATCATTAACTCCTACAAAGCTGAGGATGACAGTGTTCCACCTGGGATGACCTTCTTTCCCCATTTTACCCCTCATCTCAGAGATCTACTCACAGAATGACTGTTGGCCCCTCTCCCCTGACCATGGTCCTGTCCTCCCTCTCACCTCCAGCTGCTTCCTGTGTTGTGTCTGGGGGAGGTTTGTGTACAGAGATAGTGGAATTTTGGAGCACTGTGGTATCACTGGTAGAACAGAAATACATGGCTGTATCTTTGGACTCAAGAGATCCAATTTGAAGATTCAAGTGGGTTTTGTTCACACGATTAGGTTTGAAATGATCGTTGTTAGTGAAGTTCCCAAAGAGCTCATTATTATTGAAATAAAACATGAGCTGCAGTCCTTCCTTGTCATCTTGTCGATACCAGTACATATAGTCATGATTCAAATTCTGTTGACAATTCAGGGTAGCTTCCTGTCCCTTCTCTTTGACTAAGCGTTTTGGGGTCTGGGTGACCCCACCATCCATAGAACCTGGAAAGGAAGAAAATTGAAGGTGGGAATCAGAACCTAGGGATGGATTTTATGTCACTTGGCAGCACAGTGGAAAATTTCAGAGTCTAGCCTGACAAATCCTTTGCACATGTCCCCAACTCACCTATCCCCAGGAGAAAAATGGCCGTGCACAAGTGGAAATTGATGCTCATGATTGGGGTAGGAAGAGCATGTCTCCCCATCATTAGGTTTTGATCTATGAGGTAGAAGAGGATAAGAATACTTGGTGAGAGGGGTGCCCACCCCTAGGTGGAGCTAATATGTGATGTCATTATTTCTAGCCATTGGAAAGGCACTTGTGTTCTATATGGAACTTTTCTTGTGGCCAGAGGAAAGGAGACTTTAGTCCAAGCCAGAAAAGGGTTGATAATCTTGGTGTTTATACAAGTCACATACATGTACTTTTTCTTCCTCTCTGCTTAGCATGGAGAAATGAATTTCCCACAACATTCCTCAGAATTGTATGGTCTTCTAAGCTCAGGTTAAATCCTTCAAAGATGAGGAACTCATTTTCTCCCAAGACTTCATGTTCTATGTTCTGGACTGCCATTACAGATGGAGTGGCAAACCTGAACTCCTAGACAGATCTGAATTCCAATCCCATGTTGAACATGTACTAATTGTATGACTAGTTAAGTCTTCTATTTTCTTTCTGAATTTCCTCATCGAGAAAATGAGGAAATAATCATTGCATCTACCTCTCAAAGTTGTTGTGAGATTCCAATGAGATATTTCTGAAATGCTTTGCTTTGCAAACTTTAGAGCACTATATAAATGCTCTCTATTATTATAAAGGCTTTCCTCCCACTTATAGTGAACCAAATTGTGCAGCTCTCTAGCTTCCCCCTATTGCTTCTGTTCTCTAGGGCCAAGCAAATGAAATCTAATCTCTCCTCTGCATGATAATTATTTACATCATTGAAGACAGTTCCTGCTTACACCCTAAGCCTCTCTTCAGGCTAAATATTAATCTTTTCTATGGCAGAGTTTGGGGTTCTGCCAGCTTGCTGCTATTCTTCTTCATAAGATATGTCTCAACTTGTCAATTTTCCTCCTTAAACCAGATATAATACTCTAGCTTCTATCTGACTAGAGTACAGTATTGTAGATTTATAAATCTAGTTGTCTCTTCATTGCATGCTTTAATGCTGAGGCTGAAACAGAGCACAAAGCATGAAGGAAAAATGTTACTCAAAATGCAAATCATGGGGGAAAAAATTGACTTGGAATCAGCTTTGAATCTACTATTCTAGTTCTTCTATTCATTATCTGCTATGACCCTAGACACCTTTTAGTGTCTTGCTTTTCTCCTTTAAAATGGATCTGTAGGAATTTTGGGGGCAGTGTGATCCAGTGAAAAGAATGGTATGTTTGAAGTGAAAGGACTTGATTTTACTGCCTGGCTACTACCATATAAATTTTGCTTGTGTGATCTTATGTAAGTCCCTTTTCCCTGAGCCTCAGTTTTGTTTTTGTTTCCTAAATAAAATAACAAGGTTGAGTTATAAGGCCTTTACTTTTCCTCCCAGCTCATAATCTACAATTTATTATTATTATTATTTTTACTGAGGCAGTTGGGGCTAAGTGACTTGCCCAAGGTCCCACAGGTAGGAAGTGTTAAGTGTCTGAGGTCCTGACTTCAGGGCTCATGCTTTATCCACTGCGCCACCTAGCTACCCCTAAACAATTTTTTTACACTTTGATTCACATATTAATTCATTTAATCCTCACAACAATTCTGTAAAGTAAGGCTAACTTTATCCCCACTTTACAGAGGAGGCCAAAGAAATCAAGAAAGAATAAGTGACTTGTTTAGTCACATAGCCAGTAAGTGTCTGAGAGAGGATTTGAACTGAGTTTGCCCGACTTTAAGCCCTACCCTCTATATAGTGTCTTTCTCTAGATGTCAACTGATCAGTCTCTCTCCTTCAATAGATAAGAGACAAGACTGCCAACTTAAAAGGACACAGGACTGAGTGCTAAATATATCCAGATATATACACAAACAAACCTGATATATTTATTATGCAATTCATATTTAACTCAATGTAAAAAGTTACTTCAAAAAAACATGGAGTCATGGACAGAAATTGGCTTGGAATCAAGTGAACCTGAATTCAAATCCCAGTTCTGAATAACCTTTGACTGGATGATCTTGTCCAAGGAACCTAACAACTCCCTGTGCCCTCATATATCTCTTTATGACACTAAATGGCAGAAAAATAGCCAATCTTCATTGATGAAGGGAGCTTTATTACTGGAAGTTCCCTATACCAAAAAAACATGGGTCCAAACCAAAAAGATACTATTAAGTTTGAAAATATACTGAAATGGGGGACTCTACCCACTCCTATCCTGCCCAGGTGCTACATAGCTGGAGTTTGGTCACTATACCAGTTCCTTAATTAATCTCAGCCTTCCTTTCCCACCCTCTTATGTTTCCTGTGTGGAACTATAGGAAGTTTTAGCTAGGAGGAGAGTCTCTGCTTGACTGTGAATATACTGCTGACACAGAGACAGACAGCTGAATCCATGAACTCCATAGATTGTATTTTTAGCTTGCAGATTAAAGTTTTATAACATAGAGCTGAAAATCAAGTCCCTGAACAAATTGTTCATTCAGAATTTAAACTCTTCCCCCAGGAGTTACTGGTACCAAAAAACATAGGTGTGTCCTTTAATTGGGTCACATCTAAACACTACGTTCTTCCCTTTCTCTGGGATAGATATGTTGTAGTGTGGGGGACTCCAGCATCCAAGAAGCTTGTGAGGGGAAAAAAATGTAAACATGAGTCAGAATCCGACCTGGAAGTTGCCATTTCTACCATAAAAGAAAGCTTGGGAGGGGGTGGGCTGGCAAGCTCAAGAGAGCATTTGCCTTTGTATCTGGGACTCACCAGCTCCTAGCAGACAAATGGAGACAGAGTAAAGGAGCCTGGTATTAATGACCAACACTTTATAGAACTGAATTATCTCTCGTTTATGGGTCTACAATAATACAGGTTGCTCATAATTTGTTTATGTCGATTCCACTTCCTCATTCAAAAGTTTGTGTAGGAGAGTTGAGTCTCCCAACAGACTGACTCAGCACTACCTGTGTATGTGGGCTGAATGGTGTTTAATCATCATCTAGACTCTAACTTCTTAAACTATGGGTTGTGACACCATGTGGAGTTATGTAACTGAACATGGGGGTCATGAAATTATGATTTATTATCAGTACATGTTTTATTTGTATACTTGTATATTTATATATTTATAAACTCAAACTTGTAAACACAAACTTATAAACTTATAAACTCAAGGTCATATAAAAATTTCTCAGACAAAAAGAGGTCACAAGTAGAAAAAGTTTTAAAAACTCTGATCTAGACTAGGACATCTAATCTCTTTGATGGTCGAATGAAGCCTATGAAATCTTCCTCAAAATAAACATGTTGTAGAAGGTGTCTGAGGTCCTTTTCAGATTTATGGTCTTATTATCTTAAAAACCTTCTACTCCTTTTTACTTGTTTTTGTAGTGTTATTTTACAAATAGAGAAATTCATTACTGTTTCCTTTCTTTTCCTCTCTTCCATTCCTATTCTAGGGATAAGTTTAATCAAAGGTCTTAAATATTTTGATTTTTACTTTATTTTTAATTTTTTTTATTATAGCCTTGTATTTACAAGATATATGCAAGGGTGATTTTTCAGCATTGACCCTTGCAAAACCTTCTGTTCCAACTTTTCCCCTCTTTCCCCCACCCCCTTCCCTTGATGGCAGGTAGTCCAATACATGTTAAATATGTTAATTTACTTTATTTTTTAAAAGTTACTATTGTGTTCTTAATACAACTCAGAAAATGTGTATTGAGTGTTCACGAAGAACAAAGCACTGCATTAGATAGAAGAGATTCTGAAGGCAGAACTCAAATAGTTCTTGCTTTCAATACATAGTAGGGGACAAAATATGGACACAGATAAGCAAATGAATCATTCTGCTATACTGATGTCCTGCCTTGTAACTGAAACACAAATACCTTCACACAATTAAATTACCCACAAAAATGATATGTTAGTATCATGTTATCCACTACCCCACATGCCTGCAAATGGCAGATGATTCCTATATCTTTAACAAGAAAATCCCAAATAGGGTGACAAAGAGTTGGATATGACTGGAAAACGACTGAAGCATCCAAGACTAGGTTTTTCAATATATGCTACACATAGAAACACAAACGAATATATTTATTGTATAACCTACATTTACCCCCATATAAAGGGATACTTTGAAAGTGTATCGGTTTCTAAGTTACAATGGCAAAGATTTGAGAGATGAGGAAGAAATCTGGAACCTAGAGTCTAGAAAGGAGTTTGATGTTATAATTATCAAGGAATACAGTAAATATATATGCATATATTGAATTTAACAATAACAATTGTAACAATAACAAAAAACAATATTTTACAATGTTTAACATATATTGGATTAGTTGCCATCTAGGGGAAAGAATGGGGAGAAGGGGAGGGAAAATGGAAGACAAAGTTTTGCAAGTGTTAATGTTGAAAGATTATCCATGCCTGTATCTTGAAAATAAAAACTTTAATAAAAAGTTTTTTAAAAAGGAATACAGAAGAGAGATCTGTCACTTGTTTTTTCAGCTTGCTAGCTCTCAAGAAATCGATGACCACAAAGAATAAAAACATTGTGCCATAGAAGAGTTGGGCAGAAATGGATGTCCCCAGCTTAGAGATATGGTCCTTTAGGCTGAAAGTTAAAACTGATATGGTGCTCAATTTCCTAATAGATGGAACAACCTGTTTTAGCTCTCTTTTCACCGACTCCTCCAGATTGAAATTGTTCTTTGACCAGGCAAGTCTCATTTCCTCATCCCTTCTTTCCTATGTTCTTTACAGCCTTTTATACCTCATATGAGAATTCACAAGTCGGGTAGTCTAGTTATAGTCGTGGTTTTCTCCCCTTCTCCATCGCCCAGTAGCTTTACATTGATAATTACTATTTCTGCCTATGCATGTATTGTTCATCTGGGAAGAGAAAAAACAACAATAAAAACAACTTTGCCCTCTCCTTCAATATATAGATGCAACACAGGGCAAGACTTTGGGATAGAGGGGAATAGAAGTTGTTTGCCCTTCATTCTCTAAGATGACCATGACATCAAGGAGATGATGCCATGACATGCAAGTAAATTGGATTTAAGTGAGGGAGGGCTGTGCAAAATCACCAGCCTCACTCTTTCCTCCAGAGCCATCTGGGCCCAATGGCCAGATATGGATCAGGACAACTAGAGATGGCCCCCGATGCAATGGGAGACCTTGGCCTTTTTATGCTCAAATATTTTGCAGGTTTCATTTTGACTGGGGCAACATTCAATCAGTGATTAAGACTAGGTAAGAAAGAAATGAAACAAAGAATGACCTTTTTATCCAGTAAAATAAAAGGAGTCAATCTGGAAGAAGAAAGTGATGAATGCTTCAAGCAATACCATTTTAAAAAGTTTTTTCATTTTCTCTTTCTCTATCCATATCTTATCATCAGGTAATCATGCTTGATGATGATTAATTTCCATAGAACCACAGTACCCCCTAGCGACCAATAGGGAAGAATCACCAGGATTCATCTGCCAGGAAGACCTGGGCAACAAGGTACAGAACATAACTGGTACAGTGGAACTAGCTCTGTGGTTTACTACCTGCGTGACTTTAGATAAATCATTTACTCCCTCTGGGTCTCAGTTTCCTCATTTCCGAAGCTTTTAGCTCTTTTAGCTCTAAATTCATCATTGTAAAGCTTAGAGAGAAGACTGGGAGAAGATCTAATAAAAGGTCTTTCATCTCTCGATTTATTTTCCCTCTGCCTGCCTAGTAGCCAACATTTTTAACACATCTGCTTACTTCTTTTAACTAAATGTCTCTTCTTCCCAATTTTTGCCTTAACTGTAAAGAAGGCAGGAGTGAATTAGAGAAAAACAACAACAACAAAATTCAATTGGAGCAATGAACCAAAACTCTGTTGGAATTTTAGGAATTTTCCTAATTGGGAGCTCTGGGGTACTGTGGTTATGCTGCTAACTCTTTCACCTCATGTAAATGCCCTGAAATAGCAGAAGAAACTGCATGGATTATAGAGAAGTTTTTGGCAATGTATGAAAGATTAAAACTGCATCAAGATTTTGGGAGCAGACTGTTTTACTTGTATATCAAAAATTGAATTAATTTTTGTAATAAATATATGGAGAAAAAGGAATGAGAGGGCAGTGGCCAGAAAAAAAAAAAAAGATCCTATCCCAAACTACCCTGCCAAACAAGAGAAAGCAAAAAGGATCTGCTGGGTTAGCCAGAAGTATCCAACACAGTGACACCCACGGGTACCAATCCCCTCTCTACCTTAAAGATTGTTTTACCACTGAACTATAGAACTTTAGATTGTCACTCCCTAGAGAGCCCCAGGGAAAGAAGGGAACTCATTGGCAAAAGAATTCATTGTTCTCTCTAGTGAGGATGGCAGGTGCTTACAGTGCTCAAGGATGTATTTCTTGGGTTTGCATTCCTCTGGAAACCTTCCCTGTGTCATTCCCAGGTGAGCAAATAGGAAAATCACCATTTCCTGGCATTTCCAAATATCCAGACCTCAGATACAGGTCTCACATACCAGGTGCATTTTTTCATTACTTAGACTCCTGACCTTAGGTCCCCTTTTCTGTTCCTTCCTATGCCTCTGGGTAACATTCATTCAGACCTCAACTCTTAAGGTTCTTATGAGATCAGGCATTTTAGGTCTAGATTTGGAAGTGATCATAGAGGACATCAAGTCCAACATTCTTTAGCAATGAAGAAGTAAAGAGAAGTAAAATTTGCCCAAAATCCCATATCAAGGACAATTCCAAGATCAGCAATCTAAATTAAGTATTCTTTTCACTATCAGACTTTGCATCAAGTGCTAACATACAAATAGAGCAAAAGCAAAAACCCTGATCTGGAAGAGCCCAAAATACAGCATGTCCCAAAAGTCTTAGTGCACTTTTCAGCTCTTTAAGCTTTCATTTCAGCTGATCAAGCTTCAATAGCTTAAAACTGTATTAAGACTTTGGGGATACTCTGCATAAATATGGAGTGACAGGGAGTAAGTTACCTGAAGTAAATAAGGAAGAATGACTAATTTGGGCACAATTTGATGGTAGTGGTACTTGTGGTGGTCAAGGATAAGTGACTTCACAGGATGATGTCTTGTCTTGAACATGAATTGGATTTAAGTGAAGCTGCATTGCCTCACTGTCTCTTCCCAGAATCATCCAACTCCTGTGGCAGGATAAAAATCAAGATGGCCGATGATGGCTTGGGATGCAATGAATAACTTTGGCGTCTTTAATGTCTGACCAAACTCTATGTTCTCCATAATGCCTGTCAGCTTCCTTCGTGGATCATTGAAACAAACTATTCTCATCCTCCCATCCCACTGGGGGAAGTAAGTCTTCATATGTTTGGGATATACCTTCCCCTAACTCACTGACCAGTATAAAGCCTATTGGTTATCTTCAACAATGCTCATCAGTGCTACAGAGACATGAAATAAAGAAGTCTTCACACTTTGGCAGATTAGTCATGGACTACAATATGGAAACCATGTGGTCTAATGAGAAGCACACAGGCCCTAGAATGAAGTAGGTATTAGCAGTATCAACATCACAGTTTTATAGATGAGGGCACAGTATCTCAGAATGCTTCATTGATGTTGTCCATGATCAATAGCTAATGAATATCAAATATGGGATTTGAGCCCATATCTGGACTCCAGCATTCTATCCACCATCATCCCAAACAGTGTTGGAGAATAAGAAGATACTTCAATTTGGATCTTACCCTCCCATCCCAAAAGTGTGTGCGCCTAGGCTGGTCACTAAAACTCTCTGAGGGTCTCACCCATAACTAACGGCACTCATCTCACAGGGTTATTTTAAGATCAAATGAGATAGTGTACGCAAAGTACTTTGCAAATTCTAAAATTCTGTTTAAACATGATTATTATATTAGACATCTAGCAGCACCTGTACTCAGAGCAATTTGGATTCAAATTCTACCTTTGATATTTACCAGTTACATGATCTAGGACAAATTACCTATTTATGTATTCCAGGCACCTCCTTAGGACTTATTTAGCAAATCATAATTCTGAACTGGAAGAGCGAGTTGGTATTCTCATGCCTTCATATATTTATGTAATCATGAAACATTTCTTAGAGCAGGGGATTTCAATCCAGGAGTTAAAAGTAGTAATATAAAATTTGTCTAGATTTTTCTTTGTAAAACTATCACATAGAGTGATGGAACAGGAGAGGAAGGTGACCATTCTTTTTTCTAATAACAGAGAAGTAGGGGAAGAATCTATTCTCAAAGCTTTGAGCTATTCCCTTAATAAGTAAAGAAACTTTGGCTCCTAGTAGTTCAAATCTCACCTGCATGCCAGTCTTCATTCATTCATTCATTTATTCATTCAGAATTTATTAAGGTCCTATTACACATGCTAAATTGTGCTAAATAACTGGGAACAACATCACAAAAATTAAACAGTCTCTACCCTCAAGGGGCTTACATTCTAAAGCAATGTAGCTTTTGCTCCCCAGCTTCCTGATAAATGGATAGTTGCCAGAGAGGTTAAGGATGGCATATATACCTATAAACATCAGAAACCTTTATGAGGTTTTGTAAACAAAAATGGTTTTGTAAAAACTACAAACAAAAAAAAATACTTTTACCTACAGATAATGGAGATATTGAATCTCTGGGATCTATAATACAATGTATATAATTTAATATATAATAAGATACATACTTGTCACTTTATGGGTACAGTGAGAAGGCAGTATAAATATTTTACACATGGGGAAAGTGAGACCCAGAGATACTTTGTGACTCTAAAGGGATACTAGCCTGACTAAATCTACTTTAAGGCTAGAGAATCCAGCTGTATCTACACAGTTCTAAAAACAATCAGTTGTTAGGATCTCTTTCAAACAGCTCATCAATTTAAGAATGAAAAAAATTATTTACATATGTATATGTATTTATGTACATGCAAATTATTATTATATAATGACCAGGAAGAGGAACCAAATTTATGTTCCTTACTATGCCAAGAACAGACTGTGCACAGCATTTCAACAAAAGTTTGCAGGTGGGTGGGGTAGTAGAAGGAAAAGCACTGGGATAGAAGAAAACATATCCTAGCCCCAGATTACAGAATATTAGTACCGGAAAGGACTTCAGAATTAATTCTGTTATAGAAGAGGGAACTGTGACTGAGAGAGGAGAAATGACACTTAAAGTCTCTCAAGATACAAGGGGCAAAGTTGAGCCTTCTAGCCAGATTCTCTGACTCCAATTAGTATTTCAACAATTCCACCTACACATGTGCTGGGATAGAAACTTTAAACTTTCATGTGACCTCCCACACCATCTTCCATCATGGACTCATGTAGTTATGATGTAATCCCACCTGCTTCTCTTCTTTTTTATTCCTCCTTTCTGTTTTCCAGGGATTTGGGCCAATAATAAAGATGATGAAAAGATTGTTACGGGTTATACCTATGCCAAGAATTCACCTACTTACTACTAAAAATCCCTGAAAATTGGCTTTTGTTTCTATAGAAGGACCTTCATCAGTAGCAAGCTCAGAATGGAGTCAACTGCTCTCTCCTATAGATTATAAGCATTGTCAAAGGCTCCTCTGAATATAAACCTAAACCACTGCCTATTAATGCACCAAATCCTAGAACCTATAGTTTCTCCATGGGATAGGGCAGGAATCAAGGTCTAAAAAATGCAATGGATTTTCAGTGATTTTAGGTCAATAAATATTCTCCCATGATCTTAAAAGTTGGAAGCTACCTCCTCTTACTTAAAATAAACCCTTGTACCCAGGTCCTAGTTTCTATTTTTTTTTTTAGAACTTCCTCTTTCTCTTAATTATCATCAAACTTTTTTTTTATTTTTTTCTACAGTCTTTCCTCTCTTCCTTCAAAAAGACATGGGTACCACTCTGCTAAAAAAAAAAAAAAAAAAAAAAAAAACTGTGGAAAAAAAAAAGAAAAAAAGAAGAAAAGAAAAAACTCTGTGTGTCCTTCATAAATGTTATAGTTAATGTCCCAAACATTTTGAATGAATGGTTTGCTTATTTTCTAAGTAATCCCAGTATCTGCATTAGGTCTATGATATAGAAGATAAAATACTAATCTGAGTTTAGTATCCTGCCTCTGATATTTATTAGTTATGGAACCCTCAAAAGGGCTTTCTGTAAAATGAGAAGGTTGAATTCAATAATTTTCTTTGTCCCTTTCCAGATCTAAATATATGCTCCTCTGAATAATACAATCAAGTTTCTTGAGGGCAAGAACTACTTAATTTTCTTTTTTTTAATCTGCTGTAGCCACCTAGCATGGTGACGAGAATGAAGTTGGTACTAAATAAATGCCTTTTGATTGATTATTTAGTTGAAATAGCAAAGAATAGGGGAAAGGTTTACAACTTGCTTTCTTATTGGCTCCAGCCAAATCAATATTGTACATCCTGACCTCAAAAGAATTAGTCCCATTCCTCTTGCAAACATTTTGGAACAAAATAACATAAGGGTTCAAATATTTAGTAAGCATTTAACAAATGATTGTTCACTGACTATCTCCCACAACTCCCTATTCATTCAGTATACTGAAGTCAAATTGAACAGAGTTCAAATTCTGTTCAATTTCAGTTTCAAGTTCTGAACCTGTTTGACATTTTACTCAATCCTTTCCTCACGCCATCTCATCACTTCCCCCTTAAATGCTCTTCCCTCAGGTCTCATTGCAAGATCATGTGTAAAAATCTGGAAATGACATCTAATCCAAACTTCTCATTTTACAGGTGAGAAAACTGAGACCTACATCAGTGTTTTACTTCATCCATTACTGAATTTGGAATCAAGAACCTTAGTTCAATTCCTGGTTTCACTACTTTCTTTCTTACCTTGAAGGGAGAGGGTAAATTCATGTAATTACTATGGGGGTCTCAATAAGATAAGGGGTTGGATTAGATTATTCCTAATATCCCATAAAGCACCAAATCCTCTACCCCACTACATTTATAGCATCTATTCCATGAAACTTTTCCTAAAACTCTTGACTTGATGTGGTCCTTCTCTCCTTTACTGATAGCACTATTTATACTTTACAGAATCTTAGCACTCCTGGAGGAAGAAAATCAAACAAGTATGGAAAAATTAATCTGTTTTCCCCAGTCAGAATCGAAATTATTTATTTATTTACAATGAAATTAATGATTAATAATTAATTTAAATGAATAATAAATAATTAATTTGATTATTTGTTGTGTTTTATTCACATCAAAAAACATTTATTATGAATTTGCTAAATGCAAGGCACTCTGCTGAGAATTAGAAGTAAATATAATCCCTACCCTCCCTCAAGGGTCTTGTTTGTTATATTCTAGCTCCTTGAAGGCAGCAACTTTTCTTAACTCAACTTTCTATAGCCAGCATGAGCTCAGAGAACTAATACTGAATTTGTGCAGCTCCTTCCTCTCCCTGGCATTAGGGTTGAAGTGGAGGAGGAGGAAAATAACCATTTATATAGCACCTATTATGTGCCAAGCACTTTATAAATACTCACAACAATCCCACAAGGAAGGCACTATTATTTCCCCCCAATTTACAATGGAGAGAAATGAATCAGGAGAACATCATAGGAGGAGGAGAGAGAGAAAAGAAAGCTGGGGGCTTATCAGTAAATAGGAGGAAGATTATGGCAATTTTTGGTTATAATGGCCATGAGAAATATGGAGACTGCTGGGATAACTACTTGGAAAAACCTGAGAGAAGTTCTGGCCAAGCAATATTCTGAAAAAGTGTGACAGGAAAGGAGCGTATGCAGGTGTGATGGCAGGTGAGCAGATGCTGGGACAGAGGATTGAAGACTCCAAAGGGAAGCAGGCAAATGGGGGGCGGGGGGGGGGAATGCTATCCATTCACGAGGTCTTAATTCTACTCCTGTTGTTAGGATATCATTAAGTATTGACTAGGATTTTTGCAGGGACTGAGATTTAGTTGAAAGAGGGAAGGAAGGAAACCACTATAAGCCAACAAGTCAACAAGTGTCTATTAAGCATATACTGTGTTCCAGGAAGTGGGCTAAGTTCTAGGTCTATAAAGAAATACAAAAATAGCCTCTGCCATCAAGTAACTTACATTCTAATGAGGAAGATGACATTCAAGTAATGATTTACAACCAAGATGTAGATGGACAGATAGATATACATGCATGTATATTACATATACATAAATACATATACATATGCATATTTTATACATCTACACTATATATATAAATTAATAAATTGGAAGTAATCTCAGAGAGGAGGAATTAGCATTTGGGGAGACAGGAAAAGACTTCTTGTCAAAGGTAGAATTGTATCTGAGACTAGAAGGAAATCAAGAAGGTAGCGAATGAGGAGGGAGTGCTAACTATTTATTGCTTTACTGAAGGGAGCCGAGATGATTCCCTCCTCTACTTT
The DNA here is from genome assembly GCF_902635505.1 of Sarcophilus harrisii. Classification (NCBI taxonomy): domain Eukaryota; kingdom Metazoa; phylum Chordata; class Mammalia; order Dasyuromorphia; family Dasyuridae; genus Sarcophilus; species Sarcophilus harrisii. The sequence goes on along the minus strand of NC_045430.1, from coordinate 191,110,360 downwards.
TTAATATCTTTAATAAATTTGTCCTATGGTTAATGTCTTTGTAGCAAAGCTTTAAGTGGATTAGAGGCCCTTAAGAAACAGAGACCAAATTTTGTTGTCCCCAGAAGATACTTCTGGATAGAAGCCTATTCCACACATATTATTGAAAAAAGCTTAAATTATATCTTGCTCCTCTGTGTTTGAGATTTAGGGACTGACAAAGATTACATCTATATCCCTCAGTTTATCTGGCACATACATCAATGTGTTGCATTTTTTTGTTATTGAATTTAAATAACTCCTTTATCTCTAGGACTTGGGCAAGAAATCTAACTAAGTAGAAAATTCTTAATTGGATATTACAAAAGAAGTATTTCTACAACCTTCAGGGAAAAAATAAAATCCTGAATAAGGGAGCCAAAATTCTGGTTTGTTGTAAATCTCCAAAGTAACCATCTAATGTTATTGTCTTCAGAGCTAAAATATCCATAAAAATTTTTAACAGATAAACAAATGTTATTTCCTCAGTTGAAGCTCCTAACAAGACACGTGTGTATATTCAGCCCAATCTTAACCAAAGAAAGGAAAGGAGAGGAATGTGTGGAGAGTCCTTGAGATAAAACTGTAAGATCCAACAGAGCCAGGATAGATTAGAAGGTGAGAGCCTGAACAGACCTGGAGCATCACCTGTCCAAAATCTACCTAAGTTTAGAATGTAAACCTGCTTGATTTATCTTCAGATCAATTCAGAGAGCCAGTGATTTCCTTTTCTTGGGTAGTTTTGTAAAAGGAAAACAACTTAGTGAGAACAAGAACAAAGCCTATGCCTAGAACCCTTCTCTTTATCTTTCTACCTCTATGATACCAGGCAAGTCATTTAACACCTCTTTCTATGCTTCAGGTTCCTCACTTTCAAAAGTAATGATAATAATATTCCTGCCAGCATTACCAGCACCTAACACAGTTGGTGTAAGGATCAAAGGAGATAAGACATTTGAATCATAATTTCTGCCTATCTCATTTTCTCATCTATAAAATGGGACGTGTAAGAATAAAACCTTTGATAACTTAAAACCATTAAAACTATGATGAAGGAGAAAAATTAAGCTTCTACTGCTTGACCCCAGACAGTAGAGCTGGAGCAAAGTGTGGAAGGTAAAAAGAAGTCAACTTTGACTTGATATCTACAAACAAAATAAAAAACACCTTTTTGAGAGCTGCCTCAAAGTGGAAGTCAAAGTCACTCCCATTTGGTATTGCCTTGAGAATTGAAGAATCTCTACTTATGTATATAAATGCAAACTTGCATTTATATTTATATGTACTACAGCTTAAAACTGCACTGACTTTTAGACTTTATGTGTATGCATGTATATGCATGTGTATATATACATACATTCAGATGTACATGTGTTTATGAACACATATGTTTGCATTATGATACATGTATGTACATAACCTAAATTTTATACTCAGACATATACAAGCCTAAATAAAATGCCTTCTTCTTTCTCTTCATTCCAAGGATATCATCGGATCACATGGGCTATCCAGCAGTTATCCTTATCATTACTCTTGCTCCATGACCAATGCAACTCCTTTTTCAATCATACTTGTTTGATGACATACTTTATTCTGGTTCTTTTTCTATATGTTACATGGTGTGACCTGCTTGTGCCCATTATGAAGTTTTCCATTTCCCTCTGAGTGATTCTCCTTTTTAAATAATTTAGGACCATAATATACCAAGCCTTGAAGGCAAACTTATGAGAGGACATGTCCAGGATGGGCAGAATATGAACAAGGTTTCAGGAGAAACATCTCAGACAGACTGTGGAACTTGATTCTCTTTCCCACACCTACACCCCTCTCCCCCACCAAAAAAAAAAATAGTGAAATCCTTTGGAAGATTTCATTAGTCCAGGGGACTAGGGATTCAATCATTCAATAAGCTTCCAGGTCACCTATAGAAAAGCCTATAATAGACTTAGAGACTCAGATTTGATACAGTCTACTTACAGATTGTACCAGTGCAGCAAGTATCCAACTAGCTCAGTCCTATACCCTTGTCTTTTCTGAGCATGTTTTAAGTAACCCTCACTTTTGTTACTTTTGTTAAATGTTAGATGGTTGATAAGTATCTCTTTTCATTCCAATCTATAACCTGAGCCACTGGACCATCCTGAGTCGAGTCAATCAACATACAACAGCTTGAGGTTTGTGTCATTGAAGAAAAAAAAAGCCATAGCAATTAGAGATCACTGATTGAATTGAATATGTAAATATTTATGGAATTCATATGACTGTGGTAAATATGTATGCACATATGTTTTCAATGCTCCCTATCCAGTCTGGCTAGCAAAATCATTCTTGAGTTGAAAAACTGTTTCAATAGTGTGTGTGTGTGTGTGTGTGTGTGTGTGTGTGTATATGTATATATACACACAGACATAGACAATCATCATTGTATGTAGATAGATTTACAAATAATTATATTATATATTATATATAAACATATTTGTTTGTGGTATATATTGTGGCACTATACACATACAAATGCATAATATATATGTATATACATGTTTAGGTTTATATAATATATAAATCTTATATATATAAATGTATATATATATATACATAAAACATACATAGATGCATGTGTCTAAATACACTACATACTGTGGTACCACAGTATTTATAACATTACTTAATAAGGTAAATGTTTCTTGAACCAGCCCCCAGTAATTTCATGGAGGGAATACAGAACAATATTTTCTTTCTACTTTTTTCATCATAGTTATGGCTCTAACAGCTAGGATGATTTGAAAAATACTGTTGAGTTTCCTCAGAAAAATTCTTTGTAATGCTAGAAAATAATTAGGTAATTGATTTATCATCTCCTAATAAGCTCCCTTGGGAAGAAGGTACACCTATAATTCTTATTCTGAACCTGACATTGTGAACACCTTGAGAGCAGGAACTGTGTATTTGTCTTTCTTTGCATCCCTGGAACTTAGCCAGTGTCTGGCATAAAGTGAATATTTAATAAATATTTGTCAATTTGACTTGATTTAACTAATGTGAGGGGGGAGAGGAATTCTCTCTTTGTCTCTCTCCTGTGTCTCTCTGTATGCTGTAGACACACCTCCACATTTTTTGGGGGGGGGTGAGGCAATTTGGGTTAAGTGACTTACCCAAGTCACACAGCTAGGAAGTGTTAAATGTCTGAGGCCAGATTTGAACTCAGGTCTTTCTGACTCCAGGATTGGTGCTCTATCCTGTGCCTTTTAGCTATCCCTCACCTCTACTTTTAGTAGCCCTCCCCTTTAGTGGAACCATCCATGCTGATAACTTCTATTCCTTTTCATTTAGAACAAGGAAATTTGCTGGCCAATCAGATATGGGAAACGAATCAGCTGTGCCTTACTGAGACCCTGCCTGTCTATAAAACCCCTGGTTTCTTACGTGCTCCAGTATTGCTTCAGTTATCCTTGTATGTAAGACTGCCCAACATGACATAAATTTATTGCTCTAGTCTGGAGTTCACTACCCAACATGACAAGATGTGAATCTTACAGGATTGGAAACCCCATTGTCTCCCACAGCATTTGGGAGGAGTGATCAGAAAGCATATGAAGTTAGGAGTCTCAAGACCAAGGAGCCACCTTTCTACAGGAAAGTTTACCATCAATGAACTTTCTTCTACCAAATCTAGAAGCAACTGTAACTGAAATCCAGCATATCTGGTTTTATCTTTCCATTGTTGTCCAACCCCTCTATATTTTCACCATCAGATATCTTCTTGAGTTTTAAGCCTTTCTTTATGTGCATTAAAACACACCCATAATAAGGGCCTATTTCTCCCAACATTCCCTAATCCTTCTGACCTGAAAAATCATTCTTAAGTCCCAGCAGTTTGAGGCATGGGTCACTAGGGATTTTTTTGAAGGTGACAGTGTTCCTACTGAGTGGGCATATTTACTATTTGAGGGAAAGTGATGATATAGTGAAATAGCTTGATTGAAATGAGTCTCTAGTTTAGATCTGGCTCGGTTTAGCTCTAATGAGCATAAAATTACTTCTCTTGCCAGAGAGGGAAGTTCCGGAGCAATATCCATCTTTAGAAGGTAGAGACTATGCCCAATAATAGAAAAAAGATTTTTGTTGGGAAGAAGTTCTATAACATAGAGTGAGAGTTGATACTATCGATCACTCCCTTTAGAATGCAGAACTACAAGAAGGACCACAATTCTGGGGAATGCTAGAAACTATACAGAAGATTAAGAGGAGGCAGGGCAGGAAGAAACATGTGACACTCATGAAATCCCCTGAAGAACAAGAAGGATTATGTTCCTTCATTTCATTTTCCAAGAACTTTTTTTTGAATTCTAAAATTTTTCTTCTATTTTTAACAGAATATTTCTTGTAGCATGTCTATAGGGAAGAACAGGGAAAGGGAGGGAAGAGCTTGTGTCAGAGTATTTGTGGAAGGATCTGATTGTGATTTCCCCAGATTTCTTAGATGAAAAGTATTAGAAGGATGAGAAATTTGCCAAAGTGAATTCTATGACTTTCATTCTTTAAGAGCTTTGTATATATATATATATATATATATATATATATATATATATATATGTGTGTTATATATGTTTGTGTATACATGCATTTATATGTGTATATATGTGTTTTTATGGGTATATGTATGAATATAGTCCATTGGTTGTTGCCTTCATTCTTTTTTTTTTTTTTTTTTTTTTTTTTTCCTGAGGCAAGTGGGGCTAACTGAATTGCCCAGGGTCACACAGTTAGGAAGTGTTAAGTGTCTGAGGTCAGATTTGAACTCGGGTCCTCCCGACTTCAAGGCTGGTGCTCTATCCACTGCGCCTCTTAGCTGCCCTTTTGCCTTCATTCTTAAAGAAGATCAAAATGACATCACTATATTGGGGTCAAGATACAGGGTATACAACTGCGGCTTATCAGACCAATAGAAGCTTGGAAGGCTTTACCACAGGTTGGGCACAAATAGGCCACATGAACATTTGGAATGAAGATGCCTCTAAAGTTGCACATTTCATATTTTTAAGCTACTACAATTTTGCTTTATATATATTACACATGCACATATTATGTATGTATGTGTTTTGAAATATATGTACATGTATGTACAATATTTTTTATGTATTATATGTACTGTACATGTGTGGGAGGTAGGGTAGGACAATGAAAACAATGTTAAATTTAGAATTATAGAATCTAGATTCAAATATTGGCTCTTCTAGTTACTGTCTACCTGATCTTGGACAAGATATTTAATCTCTCTTGACCTCAGTTTTCTCAGCTGCAAAATGCGGAATTGGACAAGACATCTTTGAACATTCCTTCCCTCTATAAAACATTGGTCCTATGATCCTACATATATGGTATATGGATAGAAAATATCAATATAATCACAATTTTCACAACAAGGAAATCCAAAATTCAGATAAATATAATTATGATTGACAGAAAAGAGCCTCTTATCACAATGGTCACAGAGGTCAGTGATCATAGGATTTCATAAAATGACAAATTATCAAGAAATTACGCAAATAATGAATAAATAATTATGCAAATAACTTTTGTCTAGGAAGCAGGACACCTAGCATTCCTGCACCTGTAGCCTAATTCAGACTTTATGCGGAAGAAAATTCTTATTCTCATTTTCCAAAGCTTGATGAATAATAGAAATGAAACCGGATGATTAATACCGATACTAGTGTCCTTTCCACTGTGGCCAAAGTAAAAAGCTGAATTTGGAAATATGAATGATTTGCTAAGTCAATGTTTCCACTCCTCAGCAGGGTTTCATGCCAAGTGGAAAGAGTTAAAAGCAGTGAGTGAGAATTCAGGGTTATACAAGTGTATTCGGATTCCCTAGAATCACCATGAAGACCATTGTCTTCCTTTTATTCCTAGGAGCTGCTGGTAAGTCACTCTTGTTCATTCAGTGAACATTTATTGACCCCTAGGCTAGAGACTGTATGGAATGCAAAGAAGTATATGGCTTGGTTCTAGTTTTCAAGAAGCTTACAACTGAGTTGGGGGAACAAGGTTAACACAAGGAAGGAGTAGCAAATAATAAGGGATATAATAAAATGTTGGATTCTATGGTATAGACTTTTTTGTGTCATGGCTATGCAGAGAAAGGTAAACTTGGTCTAGACACATTAGAAAAGGTTTTAGAAAGCAAAAAGTACTTAAATCAGTAGTGAAGACTAGGAAATACTTTAATAGGTAGAGATTAAAGGAAGGGGAAATTCATATCTTGTTCTTTCCATGTATTTGGGATCATTTAAAAAATAACCATTATGTACTTATCAAATGCCAATTTTGTGGTAGGAATCATGTTAGGAGCTAGGGATCAAAGTTGTTTTTTTGTTTTGTTTTACTGAGGGAATTGGGGTTAAGTGACTTGCCCAGGGTCACACAGCTAGGAAGTGTTAAGTGTCTGAGGCCACATTTGAACTCAGGTCCTCCTGACTTCAGGGCTGGTGCTCTATCCACTGCTCCAATTAGCTGCCTTCAAAGATTTTTTTTAAAAAATAATATAATCCCTGCCTTCAAAAAGGTTAGGTTATTTGAAGGGGGCTGATGGAAAGGTTTGTACAGAGATAAGCATCATAAAATATAGGATGTAATTAGGGGTAAATGAGAGATGACTTTTTGATAAGGAAATGGGAGAAGATTTAGTAAGGGATAGTATTTGAAATGAACCTTGAAGGAAGAGAAAGAATCTGAAAAGTAAGAATGGGCAGGAGTATCTTTCTAGCATAAGGGATTGCTTGATCTAAAAGATAAAAGGTAACAGATGGCATGTCGACTTCATGACATAGGTAATGATCCAGTTTTCCTAGAACATAAAATTCTAAGTTGACTCACCTCTCAAAATTAGACATCCGGTTTGGTCATTTAAAGATGAAGGTTCCTCCTACCCTTCCCTTAGCTCCAATATAAGATGAATTAATATATTAATATATATTATATATCATATCAATATATCAATACTTCAAGGATGAAGTTGTGCTAGAACTTATGTATGTGTGAGTCTTCATCCTTCTACTATCCCAGGTCTCATTCCATCTATGTCCCAATGGATAGTCTATGAGAATTCTAGTGGCCAAAAAGCCCTCATCATCGCCCTGCAACCAACCTGTGAGTGACTTCTCTGAAAATGACTAGGCTGGATCATGGAAAAAAAACAAATGCTGTTGACAAACCTGTACATGAAGCCTTTCCCAGCTAGTTGGGCCAGAGTTTATAGGTGGTTCCCTGAACAAATATAATGCCATTGTTTTCTGAAGTGTAATTTAGCTCAGACTGAGGATTTTGGAGAAATCAGGTTCTCTCTTTTAAAAATAAAATAAAATAAGGGGCAACTAGGTAGCGCAGTGGATAGAACCCCAGCCCTGAAGTCAGGAGGACCTGAGTTCAAATCTGATCTCATATACTTCTTAGCTGTGTGACCCTGGGCAAGTCACTTAATCCCAATTGCTTCAGCAAAAATAAATAAATAATAAATTAAATTAAATAATAGTAATTGGTGTGGGTTCACATCTTTGCTCATACAGTCTTGCCAAGTAAAATCAATATAATTTCCAAAGAGGTATCAGGATGATGACTGTAGTTTTACATATACAGAGCTGGGAATTAACACCATTACTGGACAGAAGATATCAGTATCTCTTTTAAACCCAATAATGGATCTGGGTATTTTTTGAACAGCACCTCCTCCTTTTTTTAATCCTAGGCCCAAAAGGATCTTGAGGGAGGAGTGAGATCATATTCCTTAATCTTTTGGAAGATATAGGAAGAGCCAAGATCATTGTTACCACAACTATGGTTACCTTGTTGCATTTCCAGATCACTGTGACATCATAGTTTGGGGCAAAGCATTTTGATTATAACAACTTAAACTTGAAAAACTTTCTCTCTTTATCCCTGAATATGGAGTTCATACAAATATATTCTTAAAAGATTTTGACTAGTGATGGTGGTGGGCAGTGGCAATGATATTAGGTAATTATTCCAGAGCAAAGAAAGGAAGGTGGGTCACAGTATTGGGAAGATAAAAGCTTATAGAGAAGACAGTGAAGTGAAAAAAATCTAAAGAAACAGTCTTTGAAGACTATGAATCACTGACAAGACTGGAAAGTTGACAATCAAATGTTCTATGTTGTTCACATTCTCTAATAGTTGACTGAAACTTCCCTTTAGCTAATGATCCACTTACCCTTCATTGCTCTGGAATAATTCCTAATATCATGGTCACTGCCCACCAGCACCATTGTCATCCCAAATCTTTAAAAAATACATTTGCATAAAGATTGCATATTTTTCTTTTATTTTTCTTGAGGATTTTTTTTTTTTGGTCTGTGTTTTCTTTCACAGCATGACTTATATGAAAATGTGTTTTGCATAACTACACATGTATAACCTATTTCATATTACTTGCCTTCTCAGTGGGGTATGAAGAAGGAAAGAGAGGAAGAGAGAGAATTTAAAACCCAAAATTTAAAGAAAAAAGAACATTAAAAATGATTTTTATATGTAATTGGGGGAAATAAAATATTATTTTTAAAGGAAAAAGTAGATATTTGAATGACCTACAAATTCAGGGATAAAGAGAAAAATTCAAGTTTTAAGATGTTTTTCAAATAATCTAAAACTATTGATTCAGGTAACTTAAAGATTATTTAACCTAGAGATTACCAAAAATGTTCTGCAAGAGAGGATTGTGTCTACTTAACCCCTGACACCAGAAGTTATAATTCAGAATAGTCACTGATGTGTACCTATAATAGCATTAATGCACTTGATCTAATCATAAATATGAATGGGAAGTCAAATACTTACATCATGTATGTACTATGAGTATGAAGAAAAGAGTATATAACTAAGACCCCTTGAAAGTAGATACATATCACTGATGTCCCGGTTATATAGGGCAAAGGAGTATTACTAGCTAGCTTTTCTTTAGTTAACTTGGAAGGCATTGTGGAAGACTTAACATTTGAAGGGAGATTGATATAATCAATAATTTCCATTTCTTTTCCCCCTCAGTTGCTTTTCCTGATAATAATGTGGGAAGGATCATAGGAGGAAAAAACTGTGAAAAGAACTCAGTGCCTTATCAGGTGTTTATAGCTACTGACAGCTTTATTTGTGGTGGTTCCCTCATCAATGCCCAGTGGGTACTTTCAGCTGCTCACTGCTACAGTCCGTAAGTGACTCATAATCACTCCCTAAAACAAATCAAGTTACTAGAACTAGTTACTACAAGCTGATTTTTGGCTAAGAATAAAGGACTCTCCAGATGGAAGAAGGTGATATTCTTTAAGGTACTTGTCTTTCAAAATTGCAATATGCATGCAGGCAAGGAAGGAATCCCAGATTAAAGTAAACCCAGACAAGAAAATGGTAGCCTAAAGTATTTAGAAACAAGCTTTCCATAGGCACTTTGTATGTGTCACACACAAGGCATTGTACTTAGGGCTGGGAATAAAGAAGGACAGTTTCTCCTGTTAAGGACCATACAGACTAATGGGGAAAACTGCAAAGACAATAAAAAAAGGGAGCTGAAAAGCAAAGGACAAATGCTCAGCAAGGCCATGGTTTTAAAATCCAAAGAGAGCCAAGAAAAGAGATAGAAAGAGAAACTTAAAAAAAAAAAAAAAAAAAAAAAAAAAAAAAGTTGACCAGAGACTGGTACTATGATTTTAATTGATATAAGTGAAATAACTTCACAGGGGAGGTAACTTTCTCAACCAAAGTCAGCATCTTCTCTAGAAAGTGGCCTAAAGTGATATGTTCAAGGTCACAAAGATATTGTTTTTTTTTATTAAAGTTTTTTATTTACAAAATATATACATGGGTAATTTTTCAACATTGGCCCTTGCAAAACCTTGTGTTCCAAAATTTCCCCTCTTTCCTCCCATCCCTTCCCCTAGATGGCAGGTAGTCCAATACATTAAATATGTTAAAATATATGTTAAATCCAATATAAGTCACATAGATATTATATCATAAATGGGATTTAAACCCAGGCCTTTCTAGCCTCCATGGTACCCTGTTATCTACTGCACCAAGTAGATAGTTGGGTAGAGATAATCTAAACCCCACTATAAGAAGGAATTAGCCAACTGTAACCCTTCACTCTTTAACTCTTCCTCTATCTTCACTAGGCTTTCAAATTTAGTGCCCACTAGAATTTTTGAAGTCTTGAGTAATTGTTCAGAAATTGTCCTTGAAGCTCCCCATTAAAGGAGATATGGGAAACTGAAATGGAGAAGCACTCCAGTGCCTGTATTCATCTCAGTCATGAAATTCGGAGATTACCCTGGCTTGGAAGAGAAGTAGAATTTTGGAAAATAAATTTCCACAAGCTGGTCATCTTCAGGCATCCTGTGGGATCTCACAAAGGATTGAAGACATGGGATGTCCTGGAGGATTAATGGAAGAGAGCTTGAATCAGGATTACATGAGTCAAACCCTGTGAAGAAAGAGCTTTATGAATGACTAACAATTGGTACTGAAAGTAGGGGAGGGGAGAGGACAACTCGCTATAATTAAAGGATTTGTTCAATATAACATTTCCAAAGGATTCCCTCAGGCTAAAATTTCCAGAGTTAATTTCCATGGATATTGGTCAACCTACTCCTATATTTTAAGACTCCTTCAACTCCTCTATTTCTTGTACCTAAAGTAACCCTAACAAATAGGGAAAATGGTACATGATAAATGAATATCATTGATTCTCTCTTCTTTTTCTACTGGGTGGGACAAATTGCCACCCTTATGCATTCTGATAAAGCATTTATCTATGGGAAGCAATAATGTCAGGAAAGGGTAATTTTGGTTTGACCATTTTTAATATGACCCTCAGTAGAATCCATTTTTCCGAGCCCAGGAGAATTGGGGGAGGGAGTCATAAGACATAGTTGGTTCTTTGTTGGAAGAACTGGAGAAAAAGAACAGGACAAGGTTGCCTAGAGGTATTATTTTTCTTCACTTACCAGCCAAATCCAGACTATCTTGGGTGCCTACAACCTTGAAGTCTTTGAAGGCACTGAGCAAATCATCAATTCTACTAAGGTGATCCGCCACCCCAAGTACCACAAGAAGGATATTAACCATGATATTATGTTGATTAAGCTGACTAAGCCTGCCATCCTTAACTCTTACATATCTACAATCTCCCTGCCTACTTCCTGCGTGGCTGCCGGCACTAACTGCCTCATCTCTGGCTGGGGCAAAACTCGGTCTGGTTTCTGCAAGTGTCCAGCTGAATTAGAACCAAGAGCCAAATTCCCCAGCATCCTTCAGTGCTTGAATGCTCCTGTGCTCTCTGACGAGATCTGCCGAGTCGCCTACCCTGGTCAGATCACCAACAATATGATCTGCATGGGATTTATGGAAGGTGAAAAAGATGCCTGCCAGGTCAGTCCCCCTCCCCAGTACAATCTTAATCCTATTCTCTCTCTTTTCTGTATTTCTCCTCTCCTGAGGCAGCAAGAAACCATCTGCCACCTGGGGCCCTCTGAAGATGGAACTAAATGATGGAATAGGAAGCTCTTCGGAGTAAGGACAGAGAGGAACTAAAAATGTTCCTTCTGAAATGGTTTTATGCTGAGAAGAAACAAATATAGAAATGTGTGTATGGTGTCTCTTAGGGCAGGTGGATGGCACAGTAAATAGACTGCTAGCCCTGGAGTCAGGAGGACCTGACTCAAATTCAGCCTTACAGACTAGCTGTGTGACCCTGGGCAAATCAACCCTATTTGTCTCAGTTCCCTTATATATAATATTAACTGGATAAGAAAATGGCAAACCATTGTGCCAATAAAAATGTGCCAATGTGCCAACCATGTGCCAATAAAACCCCAGATGGGCTCACACAGAGTCAGACATGACTAAAATGACTCAACAAGTCATTATTTTTATGTCTTTTAAAAAAAAATATTATAGCTTTTTATATACAAAACATATGCATGGGTAATTTTTCAGCACTGACCCTTGCAAAACCTTCTGTTCCAGCTTTTCCCCTCCTTCCCCCCACTCTTTTCCCTAGATGGCAGGTAGTCCCATACATGTTAAAAACAACATGGATGTCTCAGGAAGAGATACTGTGTAAGCAATACCCTGAGGAAAGAATGGGGACAGAAAGAATAATATAAGAGTCTACCTTCCCCCAACCCTTTTATCTCTGCTCAGCTATCTATGGACACACATGCTAGGGAAAGGAAAAATGCAGGGGATGATATATCTTCCCCTAAGATTAAAAGAAAACTTTAACCTTTCCCATTGTATTTCAGGGTGACTCAGGTGGTCCTGTGGTCTGCAATGGCCAACTCCAAGGCATTGTTTCATGGGGCATAGGCTGCGCCAAGAAAGGCTATCCAGGCGTCTATACCAAGGTCTGCAACTACGTGGATTGGATTGAAAAGACCATAGCTAACAACTAAGCTCCTTTCGCCACTTCCCTTCCTTCATGTCCTCTTTCTAGCAGTAGAAAGGAGATCCAACAATTTCCACTGCAGCTGCAGGTCTGGGGAAATGGCTTTAATAAATATTTTAATATCATAACCTCTCTGTCTGAGTGTAGTCTTTGACCTAAGATATCTTTAATTTCAAAATAGAAGTAGTGATAATGATAATGGCTAGTGTGTGTACACATATATACATAGCTAACAAATGTGTTTATATATACACACATATACATATATACATAACTAATATAAATTTTATCTAGGGATTATTATGTACCAGACACTGTGCTTCTATTATTTCATTTGATCCACAATAATGACAGGTAGGTGCTATTATTAGTCTTATTTTACAATGGTAAATAAAGGTTAAATGACTTACCCAAAGTCACACAATAAGTATCTGAGGCCAGATTTGAACACAATTCTTGATTCTAGAACTGTTGCTCGTCCACTTTCCCACCTAGCTGCCCCTCAATCTTCACAACTCTTGTGAGGCTGCACATCCCCATTTTACAGATGAGAAAAACTGAAAAAAAAAAAAAAGGCATTTAAATGATTTGCCCTAAGTGACATAGCTGGCAAGTATCTCAGGAAGATTCAAAATTCTACCCATGTGCCACCTCATATATTCATAGATCAGAGAATCAAAGAATGTCACGGAGTTCTAATGATAACAGAGGCCGTCTTGTCTAGCATCAAGCTAATCAAGAATCTTCTCTGCAACATTGCTGAGAAACAGTCATTCAGTCTCCTGAAAATCTTCAATGAGGAAGAACCCACTGAAGCAGACATTCTATTTTTGGACAGTTCTAATTTTTAACAAATTTTTCCTTATAATAAACCTAAACTTCTATCCATTATTCCCTAGTTTCCTTTCTTGATCCAAGCCAAAAAAAATCATCCATTGTGAAAACTTTTCAAGTTTTTGAAGACAGCAATAATAGCCCTCTTTATTTTTTTTTCTTCAGGTTATCCATCCTTGGGTCTTTCCATTAATGCCTACATATTGCCAATTCCTTCCTCATCCTAGGTATCCTTCCTTAGGGGCTAACTTTTCAGTGACCTTTCTAATTTGGGGCACTAAGAACTAAATATAATACTCTACATATGATGTGACCATAAAAGAGAATCAAGAATGTCAAGAATCAAAAATACCACTGCCACAATCGTGCTCATTATTTCTCTCAATGCAGTTTATGATGGCAGTAGCTTTGCTGTTTTGAGAGGTATAAAGGAAAGGGAACTGACTTATCAGAATATTGATTCACGTTGAGTATTCAGTCCACAAATACTCACATAATTTTTTCACATAAACTGACAAGCATTTCTATTTATTTCTATTAAGTTTCATCTCATTTCCCATCTGGCTGCACTCCTTTGGCCTCTTTATCATGTTATATTCTTCTATTAGCCTGTAAGCTCCTTGAAAGCAGGAACTATCTTTTTTTTCACATTTGTTACTCTAGCATTTAGCAAAGTGTCTAGAAAATAGTAGAAATTTAATTAAATATTGTTAACTGGCTGACCTACAGTTTTAGCCCCTTATTCTAGCCTTCTGAGATATTTTGGAATCCTGTAATTCAACATGTGAACTACCCTAGTCAGATCTTAAGCCTCCTCTATAAAGTGTCAAAAATTACATTGGAGAAACCTGGATTAATATAGGTACTTTACTGAGATCACATAGTTCTAACAGTTATAGGAATAAGCTTCCTGCACAAAACCATTTCAAATTCAGTTTTCCCTCAAAATATAGCACTTCACATTCAAGAGGATATATCTCTCTTTGCTCTCACCCCTAAAATGCTCATAGACATAGATTCTCCTTCATCCCTGCCTCGAAGTCACTTAGTCCTCAATATCTTGCCTATGTTTGTCTTTCAAATAATTTAGCAGCATTGACAAACATTGCCATAATCATGAGAGGGAATTGCAACAAACAAATGGAGGAGGGAATTGAGTGAACCACTTATGACTCCATCTTATGATCCAATTCTGGAGCTAGCTGAGTTCCTTTTCTAGCCAATTACAAGTCCAGAACAATTTCTGTCCTGGGAGAAAACTTTATTCAAGTGTGAGAATTGTGAAAGATCTTTGCTGAATTGTTCAAATTAAACCTGTATGGCTGGGAAACTGGACCACCTTTCTATTCATCTTAGAGACCCTTAACTAAAGAGTCAGGTTATGCTAGCCAGAAACCCAGCCAATTCTGAAGTTGGAGGCAAGGTCTTTTCTCACAATCATACATCTCAAGCAACTCACATTCTTATCTGAAAAATGGCCCCATACAGTTCAATCCGTTATTGCTTCTATGTTCCTTTGATTGTTTACAGATATCTGGGGATGTGGGACACCTCTTTTTCTGATTTCAAGGAATTGCACCTGTTCAGTTTTCCCCTCCCAATTTGGAAAGTCCTTAATCTTTCTTCCAATGAGAAATCAGATTATGTAATGTGGTATTGTGGTTAATTATTTCATTTTAATTAGCTGGCCCTATTGGATTATTTTTAATATATAAAAACATGTCTCCTATATTAGGGGTCTAGCCCTAAACTGAGGAATGGTCTGGTCTCAATCTGTTAGGCAATTTGGATGCATTACTTAATAAGAGGATATGCTCAGAAGTTCAATCCTTTGTTTCTTTAATCATTTCATCTTTCACCCACCACATTTTACATAGTTAGTCCCAGCTACAATAAGGAAAAGGGACTCCTTCATTGTTTTAGTGATACTCCTGCTGTACTCAGTGTCAGGTGACTCAGTTCATCTCTTGCTTCTCTCCACTTTGTCCCTATGGATTAAGATTCCAATGATCTTCTGGGGGCAATCCCCTTTCCTATTGGTGTCTGGTGAGATGTCTAATAAATCTTATGGGATTAACTTGTTAGTTAGATCTCTTCCTCTCTATTCACCGAATTAACTTTTGAAAATAGCCATTCTAATGACTCTGACAACATTAATGAGAGCTACATAAAAAGGAAAGCTCAGATCACAAAGACTAACTTTGGTCCCAGAAAACAGATGATGAAGCATATTTCCTCCCTCTTCTTAGAGAGATGAGAGCCCATGAGTATCTACATTTTGCCACAGCGCCAATTTTTCTTAACCATTTTTCTTTGTTATAAGAAAATATTCTTTCTTGTAATAGGATTGAATTATGATATGATGAAAGTAAATGATAAAATGATATAAAAAGTGATCAATAATTTTTTTAATTAAAAAGAAGGGAAAATATACATAAGGCAATCAATCTTCATGATAACACTTCTCTTCTAGTCCGGTCACACACATAGGATAGAAAATGGCAACAATATAGGCAATCTGTATAAAGTGACTTGAAATATTGTATCCACAAACAGAGAAGACAAAGGGTAAAAGATGCTAAAGATTCACTGCATACTGCCTCTCTCTCTCTCTCTCTCTCTCTCTCTATATATATATATATATATATTTTTTTGTTCACACTTGAGAAGAAATGCTGAGATCATTATATCATCGCTGCATACAATCTCCTAAAATCCCCCATATGATAATGTTAGAACTAGAAGAGATCTTGGATATCATTTTGGAATAAGATAATAAGAAAACATGTCACAAGACATGGACAAACAATATCCTATAGAGATTTGTTTAAGTGGCAATGTGATGTGATTGCTGAGATTGTGTTAAGGAACAATGGAAAAATCAGAAAAAAAAGGAAGGCTTAAAAAGTTCCTAGCCCAGATCCTACCTAGACATCTTCATTACATCTCTAAAAGTATTTATTTGGATGCAAGGTCATTCTTACACCAGGTGCACAAACAGTTCCCATGAAAACACCTCTTCTACTGCCTGGGAAGGGGAAATGACAAATACAGATTTGTCAAAAAACAAATATTGACAAACTGAAGCATAGCTGGGGGAAAGTGACCATGATTTTGACTGGACTTGGAACACTGCCACAATAGAAGGAATTAGAGGAACTAAAGACTTTTATCTAGAGAAAGAATGTGATTGCTGGATTCAAATGTTTAATAGTCACCTCAAATCTCTATAGCACTTTTAAGTTTACCAGAGGCTGTGAATAGATAGTACAAAAGATAATCCTTATTTACATAAGAGGCTGAAGGAAGTTAAATACTTTACCCTAAAAGACAAAGTGAGTATCAAAGACAGGATTTTGTACCATGGTCAATTGATTTCAATTATATAATTTAACACTCTCCACTATTAAATTTAATTCAACCAATATATATTAACTGCAATAAATGTAGGATCCCAGCCAACAAACATTCTTAGGAAAAAGACAAGTCTCTCTTTAGGAGCAGGAGTTTTTATTGCCCAAACTAGAGAAAGATGAGGATTGGCAAGTGAACCCACAGTCTCCCTACTTAAATAGATCTCCCTGGAATTAGAGGCCTCCACATCACTTAGACTAATGCAAGAATAAAGTCACTGATTTAAATACCTCATCTCTATACATTTAAAGAACTTTGAAACAGAGATTTCTAAGCTTCTAAAAAAACCTCTCAAAGGGAAACTTTCAGCAAATTTTGAAGAATTTTGATTAAAATATTAAATTGCAACAATTTCACATTATGGATATTTTTAAGTTATGATAGTTACTAACCCAAATATTAAGTAGAATTTAGAATAACTTTGAATAACTAATCTTTGACCCAGCAATACTATGTCTGTACCCTAAAGACTAATAAAATCATAGATTTAGATCTGAAAAGTACCTCAGAGGCCATCATTTTACAGATGAAGACATTCAACAATTATATGACTTGTTCATAAGCTATGAATTTGAACTCAGCTCCTTCTGAGTCCTGTCCAGTACAGCACATTTTTTCAAGGGAGGATAGCAAGTTGGCCTCCAGATCAGAAAGACTGAGCCCAAGTGTGAATTTTTTTATGCACTGACTGTGCCCCCAGTCCATTCTCCAAGGTTATACATTGAAAAGAAGGTGCCAAAATGCCTCAGTAGGAGGTGTTTCTTTGAAATCTCAAGTCAAATTTTAAAAAAATATAGGTATGTAGTATATTGGAGTAAACATTCAATGTTTATTTTTTTCCTAATAATCAAAAGACATGATGCAGGAATCTGGATACCACTGAACTAGAAAACTAAAAGGGAATAAACATTTATAACATATACTATGTGCCAGGCATTGTGCTAAGAACTGTTAAAAAAAAATCTCATTTTATCTTCACAACAAGGTTGGAACATAGGTATTATTTATTATTCCATCTTACAATTGCGATAATTAAGTTTAATATAATTTAAAAGATCACACAGCTAGGAAGTATCTGAGATAAAATTTATATTCAGGTTTTCCTGTACTCAACCACCCACTGCTTCTAATTACTGGGTAATTAAGGCGGGGATGGAGTTTTAAGAAGTAATGGAAAGGACAAAGTCAATGATGAACAAAAGTTACAAAAATAAAATAGTGCTCTTCAACTTAACTTCTTGCCCTATTTGCTAAACTGGAAATACCATCTCTTTCTCCCATTACCCTTTAATATCCCTGAATTTCCTCTTTATTCCTTTCAACTTTACCCTGCCCTAGATCTTAAACTGGAAGTGACCCCAGAAATCTTTTTAGTCAAATTTCTTTATTTCATAACTCCAATGAAAAAGCCTAGAAAAGTGACTTACCTAAGATCAAACAGAGTTTGGATCCAAGTCTTCTGCCTTCAAATCTAGCACACCTTCCACTATATCTTGATTCAATAGCCACAACTACATCCTACTATCTATATATATAATTATGACAATTTAGAGCTTAATTTAGTTTAGTTGTCCTCAAGTCAGAATAAAGTGTTTTCAATCCAGAAAGGATAATATTGCATATCACAAAGCCTGGCAAAATATTCATCTACCACTGCCTTTAGGGCAAGGATTTAGGGAGAAGAAAAATACAATTATTTCTTTAATCATTCTCAATGTATACCCAGTAGAATTAAGTCTTCATTGATTATAATGGTTAAAATGAAGGAGCAATCAGATAAAGATAAGGGGCTAATCCTATAACATGGCAGCTTTGTATTTGCTAAAGATAATGATAATGTGGAAAGGTTAGGAAGGACAAGACTTCATGTGTAACAAGATTAGACATACTCATAGATCATTCTTCAGCCTTATTGTCAGTTGTTTTAAAACATGTCCGATTCTTTGTGATCCCATTTGAGGTTTTCTTGGCAGAGATACTGGAATGGTTTTCCTCATTTTATCAATGAGTTTATCAAGGGTTAAGTGACATGCCTAGGGTCACACAGCTTGTATGTGTCTAAGGTCAGATTTGAACTCAGGAAGATGAATCTTCATCTTTCATCCTTAAGTCGTCTACTACTTGACTTTTTTCCAAATTTAATTTTACCATACCAAATTCTAGTGTAATCCATGGGTATTTTTATATATTTGCTCACTAATAATTAAGCTCAGAACCCTTACCAGCTCATCAAATATTATTAATTAACAAACTAGTGAAACTTCCTTCTTTATTTAGTGATTGAGCTCAGAATTCTTCCCAGTTTACATGCATGTACATGTTTGGGTACTTTGTGCATATTGAGATATACATATATTTGCACACTTGGATATGTACCTCTATGTCTAGCAGTTGGGGGAAGCAGGATGACTGGTGTTATTGTAAGGGCAAAGAGGTGACTGATAAATCCATTTTATGACTATTACCCTTATGTGCCATTCTCTCCTGACTCCAACTTGGATCTGCCCATAAGGATGGATTCAGCAAGACTCATATCTTCCCTAATATGACCCCAGTCTGTGGCAATGGCAACCTCCTTGCTCTAGCTCTGCTCCCTCTTCCATGGCAACATGTCCCAGTTTCCCACTCCTCCACTCCATGTCTCTGGAAAGGCAGCCACCAGCCACACACTCTCAAGTCTATCAAAGTAGGGGAAGCAATAGCCATTGTCTTGGTTTTTTCAATTGGGAGCAGTGATGCTGAAAGGGTGATGCTGTACTGATAGCAGCCCCAGTGCCCGCTTGCCACTCTTAGCTTCCTGTTTCATGTGATTTCTGTTGGAGCTAATTCTCTCGCTTCCCCTCCTTAGTAATGGGGGAAGCTAAGTTCTCCCCATTAGAGGAAATTTGGAGAGTTTCTCACTCACCGATGAACAGTTATTTTCTGGTGTCCTGTTACATGCAAATGAAAGTAAAAGAAATCATGAAGTTGAGTATTCTCCTAAACATACCAAGCCTAAATTTACCTTGTCTGCAACTATTATTTCTAATTTTACTTTCTATAACCAAAAACAAGTTTAATCCCTTTTCTACATAATGACCCTTTAATTACTTGAAGACAGCTATCATGTTCTCCAAGTTTTCTCTTCTGAGCTAAATGTTACCATTTCTTTCAAGCAATCTTCATGTGACAAGAACCCAAAGCTAAACTCTGGTGCCCAGAAATGGCCACAATACTACAGCTACGGTCTGACTAAGGTACAATATCAGAGAAAAGCCATTTCCTTAGAAATTTCCTAGAAGCTACCTAGAAAGGAATACCTTTCTAAATGAAGGATTAGATCGAATTCTCTTTTTGTCTTAGTTTTGTTTGGTTTGTTTTTTCTGACTAGAATAGCATACAGTTGACTCAGTTTAAACCTTCAGGTCCTCTTTATATAGATTAGTGTCTAACTACCATTCTTGATCCTTTGGTACATGTATAGTAATTTTTTAAACCTAATTATGAAACTTTGATTCAGCCCAATATTTGAACTTGTCAAAATCATTTTTCATCCTAACTGCATCATCCAATGTTAGAGATCTCCTTCAAATCTGTCTTATTGACAGATCTTATATCCCTGTAATCTATCCCTTTACTTAAGTCATCAGTTAAAAAAATTAATAGCATAGAGCCAAGCACTAATTCTTCAGGTACTCCACTATTGATCTTTTTTCTAAATTGACTATGAACCACCACTGATTACTCTTTGATCCCAGCCATTCTCTCACTTCTAAATCTACTTAAATATAGTATGATGGAGACTCACATATTTCTCTTTTCCACAAAAAAAAATGAAATATTTTATCCAATACACTGCTAAAAATCCAAACATATTGTTAGCATTTCCCTATTGAATCATCATAGGTTCTAAAATCGGCAAGAATACCTATGTTCACAAAATCCCATGTCTTTTAAGTTTGAAATACATAAAAATATGAAAATTATATACATAGATCACCATATTCAAGTAAAACCCATGTTTAGATACATATATTTGAGGAAAGGGATGAGGGGAGATTCATTAGCAAGGGCATATGGCTCATAGGACCACTTAGGATCAAAAATAAAGGATTGGGGTCAAATGGTTAGCAATTTTGTGTGGGATGAAGGACACCTGGGACTGTACCTTGTAACCTAATCTGTACTTTCTGCTCCGGGAGGAAACCTGATCCATGTACATGTAATTCTATTTCTGGAACTTTCTGAGTAATAGGGAAAGGGTTGTCAATTAATTTCAGTGTTTGATTACCTTCCAAACTAGATAGAATGGAATTCTAAATTTGGATTTCTAAATTTTCCATTGAGTCATTCTTCTGTTTCCCTGGAAGTCTTCAGTGCCAAGTTTTGAAGGATAAATAGCAGTAGTTGAGAACCCTGGATTCTACCGCCTTGCCTTGCCTAGATCACTAGGACAACCATGAAGGCCATTATCTTCCTTGCCCTCCTGGGGGCTGCTGGTAAGTTTCTCTTGTCAAATCAACAAGTGTTTACTGAGTTTTGTCAGGGTTCTAGATGCTTCAAGGGATAAAAAAAATTAGTAACTCAAAGTCTTTGTCTTCAAATATAATCTAACAAAAGAAACAAGGCTAGCACAGGAAAATAAAAGGAAAGAACATAAGACAGTATATGACTAATAGACAAATTGTGTGATTCAAGCTATTTCTGCTAGACCAAATGAATGTAGACTCTATGGAATATTTGGTAAAGGCTCCAATTTAAACTGATTTTTAAGAATAGGTGAGAGATACATAATTATAGAATACATGTTATGAAGAGGGAATGATTATATGCCCTTTTTTGGGCACATAACCCCACCCCCATTTTTGGCCAGGCAATCAGGGTTAAGTAACTTCCCTGGGGTCACAGCTCATTTGTGTCAAGTATCTGAGACTGGATTTGAACTCAGATCTTCCTGACTCAAGAGTTGGTATTTCATCCACTGCATCCACACCTATCAGCATCTTCTTCAGAAAAGTTTACATCATTCTGAAAATCAAGAGAGATAGAAGAAAAATGGGAAGAAAAATAAGAGTGATGCAAGAAAATCATTTAAAAAATGAATCAACATCTTGAGAGAGAAGGCATTAAAAATAATCAAGAAAATGATACCTTGGTGCAGCTAGATATTGCAGTGGATAGAGCACTGGTGCACTGGCATTGGAGTCAGTACAACCTGAGTTTTAATCTGATCTCAGCTTCTTAATGCTCATTAGTTGTATGACCCTGGGCAAGTCACTTAACCCCAAATGCTTCTCTAAAAAAAAAAAAGAAAGGAAAAAATTACACTTTTTAAAACAGACTAGGCCAAATGGTAAAGGAGGTACAAAAAGCCAATGGGGTAGAATGCCTTAAAAAGCAAAATTAGTCAAGTGGAGAAAGAGGCAAAAAAATTCACTGAAGAAAAAAAATTTCTTAAAAAGTAGAATTGGTCAAATGGAAAAAAGGTACAAAATCTCATTGAAGAAAATAGATCCTTAAAAATTAGAATTGAGCAAATGGAAATTATTGTCTTTATGAGAAATCAAAAAAGAAAGGAAGCCAAAAGAATGAAAAAAGAGAAGACAATGTGAATTATCTCATTGGAAAAACAACTGACCTGGAAAATAGATTCAGGAGAAAAAATTATTGTTAGAGCAGTTAGAAGGAGCATATGTAGACATAGAGAATAGGGGTGAGTTCAATATGAAGAATGATATCTAAAAAAATAAAATTAAGGAATGAGAGAGGAATGTACTGGGAGAAAGGGAAAAGGAAAGGTAGAATTAGGTAAATTATTTCACTTAAAGAGAGAAAAATCTTTTACAGATTTTTAAAGAGGAATAAAGGGGAAGTAAGAGAGAATGAGTGAACCTTATTCTCATCGTAATTATTTCAGAGGTAATAACATAAATACTCAATTGGGTATAAAACTCTATCTTATCCTATCAGAAAGAGAACAGGAAAAGGGAAGTGTGGCAAAGGTGAGAGCAGATTTGGGATAGAGTACTCAGAACAAAAACATGTTTTGAGGAGGGACAGGGTGAAAGGAGAGAGAATAGAAAAACAGGGAAATAGAATGGAAGAGAATAGTTAGCAATAGTAACTATGATAAAATTTTGAAGCAGATTTCTCTGATAAAAGCTTCATTTCTTAAACAGATAGAAAGCTGAGTCAAATTTATAAAAGTAAAAGCCATTCCACAATTGATAAATGATCAAAAGATATGAACAGTTTTCAGATGAAGTAATCAAAGCTAGCTCTCACCATATAAAAATACTAAAATTAGCTATTGATTAGAGAAGTGCAAAGTAAAATAATTTTGAGTTATGCCACAAAACAATTGACTAATTGGACAAATTGACTAATTGGACAAAAAAGAAAAATGACAAATGGTAGAGGGAATGTGGAAAAAAAATGAGACATTAAGGCACTGTTAGTGGAGCTGTGAATTGATTCAGCCGTTCTGTAGAGAAATTTGGAACTGTGCCCAAAGAGTATAATTGACCTATCAATACCACTACTAGGTCTAATTGCCAAAAGAGATTTTAACAAAAAAAGGAAAAGGACCTATTTGTACAAAAGTATTTGTAGCAATTCTTTTGTGGGGCCAAAGAATTGAAAATTGAGGAGATGCCCATCAATTGGGTAATGGCTGAATTATGACATAGGGAATACTATTGTGCTATAAGAAATGATGAGACAGATGCTCTCAGAGAAACTAAAAAGACTTCCAGGAGTTGATGATAGTGTATGAACTAACAGCAGTATTGTAAGATGATCAGCTGTGAATTACTTGACTGTTCCCAGCAATACAATGATCTAATATAACTTTAAAGGACTTATGAAAAATGCTATATTTTCCCAGAAAAAAAAATTAATGATATCTAAATGCAGATTGGAGAATACTTTTTTTACTTCATTTTTCTCGAGGTGTCTTTTTTGGAGGTCTATGTTTTCTTTTGCAACATGACTTACAGAAATGTTTTGCATAACTATGCATGTATAACATATATTGAATTGCTTGTCTTCTCATTGAAAGTGGGTGGGGAGGATGGAAGAGAATTTGGAACTCAAAGTCACAAAAACAAATATTAGAAATTGTTTTTAAGTAAGAAAATGAAATGCTAAATTCATTTAATATATAAAATTTTTTTAAAAAGAAAAGGTTTTATCAAGAACTTAGTTACATGGCTTCTATGCTGCATTCTTCACAAAAAGAAATATACTAGAGAAACTACCTAGTTCCTTCACTTCATAATCAATAACATGGAAAGGACACTGATTCTGTTACATATCCTCATGTATCTGATTCAATGGGTGTTGCTAAAAAGATGAATATGAATGAATAATGAGTTCTTTAGATCATGTATATGTTTGTGAATATTAAATAAGTATATGAATTGAAGTGCTTATGGACAATAAGCAAACGATTTTCTTGTTCTAGTCACGGATGGATCACAGATATAAGGTCTTAGAATTATCTCAGAGATTCTAATATCACAAATTAGGAAACTGAGTCCCAGGAATATTAAAGTGACGACTATGGTGATGCAGGGTAAAAGTATCAGATTTGAAATTATGTTTTCTGATTACAAAGTCAACATTCTTTCTACTTTATTATATTGCTTCTTTAAGGGAAAAGCAATATTGTCAGTTTTTCTTTGATCAATCTTGGAAAATTTCCTGAAGAACTGAAATTTCAGGAGGTCCTGTTGAACTGAAAAATTCCTGTCTCATTCCTTTCTCAGTTGCCTATTCCGCTAGTGATGATGATGACAAGATTGTTGGAGGCTACACATGTGCCCCTAACTCCCTCCCCTATCAGGTGTCTCTGAATGCTGGCTACCATTTCTGTGGTGGTTCTCTCATCAATGAACAGTGGGTGGTATCAGCTGCTCATTGCTACAAGTCGTAAGTAACCAATATTTACCTCTAAGGCAAGCTCAGTGTTAGACCAAGCCCACGAAATTCATTCAGGGCTGGGCAGTCTCCAAAGAATTTCTAGGTAGGATAGATGGATAGATGGGAAATTTATTCAAGGATGTTGTCTACTAAAGCCGGAGGAGCTACCAATGGAATGTTTGTGTTTATAGAAAGAAAAGAGGTAAAGATCAAATGAGGGGGGAAAAAAAAGACAGCATTGACCTGTGAGAATCCTTCAGAAAATTGCCTCCCAGTTCCTCCTTACATGGCTTTCGGTTTAGATGAAAAAAAAATCTCAAATGATTGGGTATTTAACAAGAGATTATTCATGTAGAATCTCAGTTAATTACGTGTATTTGGTGGGGAAAGAAATAGAGAGCTGAACTCTATTAATGTCTCAACTCAGACATTAAAATATCTATTTTGGAAGAGAAAGTGGAACTTGGTAAATTTAGGAGTTTAGCTCTGTGATATACCCTTGGTTAGAAATGTTTAAGGGTCTCTCTCTGTGCCTCTGTCTTTCTGTGTCTCTGTTTCTATTTCCATCTCTGTATGTGTGTGTGTTTTTGTCTTTCTCTGTGTGTGTCTCTCTGTCTCTGTGTCTGTCTGTTTCTCTGTGTCTTTCTTTGTTTCTCTCTGTGTGTGTCTCTCTCCCTCTTTCTTTCTCTGTCTCTTTCTGTCTCTTTCTCCCCTCCTCTCTCTCCCCCTCTCTCTGTCTCTCTGTCTCTGTCTCTGTCTCTCTTTCTCTCTTTCTGTGCGTGTGGTGTGTGTGTGTGTGTGTGTGTGTGTGTGTGTGTGTCTGTCTGTCTGTCTGTCTGTTTCTCTCTCCCCCTTACTTCATATTCCTACTGCACACTCCCTTCCCTGGGTAACTTGACAATTGACTGGGTAAGGAATAAAGGTGTGAGTTCAGGACTTTACCCTAGGGAAAGATGTGGTAGTAGTTTACTGTATTTGATAAGTTAGATATCTGGCTAGATGTGACTTATACTGGCAGGTATAAGCAATGAAAGGAAATATGGAAAAGAGAGAGAATGGGACTGATTTGTATGGAAAGTGGTTACCTGACTGTTGTGAGATATAGAGTAAAAACATGGGGATGAGTTTGCTTAACGGTGTTCTTTGTTTATCTAGCCGAATCCAGGTGAGACTGGGAGAGCACAACATTGACGTCATTGAAGGTGGTGAGCAGTTCATTGATTCAGCTAAAGTGATCCGACATCCTAACTACAATTCTTACATGATTGACAATGACATCATGCTGATTAAGCTGAAAACACCTGCCACCCTCAGCTCTCGAGTCTCTACCATCTCCCTGCCTAAATACTGTGCTGCTGTTGGAACTTCATGTCTCATCTCTGGCTGGGGCAATACTTTAAGTTCTGGTGGTAAGTGACTCAGAGAGGGTAAAGAGCATTAGAAGTCAAAAAGTCCAACTCTGACTTTCCCATCCCCACACACAAACACCTCCCATTTTCAGGATTCCTTATTTGATTATAGTTAATTATATAAGATCTGGGCAGAAAGGCCAGAAGTATAGAAAAGATTAGGGTTATACCATGCATGTGTGTAACTTAGCAAAAGCAAGAATATCTGAAGAGAGTAAAAGAGATTCCTTAATATTTGAATGACTGGTTTTTAGACATGGAGGGGGGAGATATGAATGTAGATGATACTACTGTCTTTTTAGGGCAATAATATTTTCATGGAGCTAATATCATTAAGGGTCTTAGGGTTCCCAGCACTCATCAAATCCCTTGTTTTTCATAACTATATGATCTGAAGTCAATACCAGTAAAAGTCAAATCAATCATTTTCTCACATTAAAGATCTTTAAAAGTGACAGAGAAGAAAGAGAAAACCTATTAGTTGAGAAACTTGCAAGTATTTCACAGAGAATAAATAATCATGATTATGCTTCTTCCAAACAGTCAACTACCCAGAACTGCTTCAGTGTCTGAATGCCCCCCTGCTTTCTGATGCTACCTGCCGCAAAGCCTACCCTGGACAGATCACCGACAACATGATCTGCTTGGGCTATCTGGAGGGTGGAAAGGATTCCTGCCAGGTCAGTTTTTTTCTATTTCCTCTCTACTCATTCTTTCCCTTTTTCCCATATGTCAACTAATCTGAGAGAGTTGGTAATAGAAATACTTTTTGAATTTGCACTCATGGATGGCGTGAAATGGAAAGATGTTTTGGGGACTGGGGACACCAAAATATTTTCCTTCTGAAATGATTGTAATGATCAGAAATGGCATGGACTTTATGCTTGCCCTAATAAGGTATCTTAGGGAAGAATGTTGGGGATGGGACACTTTGGAGAAAAATGTAATGGGCAAAATGACCTTTCATCCAACCTCACTTTTACTCTCTCTATAACTGCTCTGCTTCCTGAGATCACAGACAAGAGAAGAAGGAAGAGACATTAAGGTGGGAAAGGAAAGATGAAGTAAAGAGAAAGTTAGATTCCCAGAAAAACATTTGATGAATATCAAACTAAATGTGTATTATGGACCTGTCAGGGCAATGTTTGACTGGACTCTATTTTCTGTTATGGACCAAAAGAAAATTGACCCATTTTATTTTCCAATTCTAGGGTGATTCCGGTGGCCCTGTGGTCTGCAATGGAGAACTTCAAGGAATTGTCTCCTGGGGTTATGGTTGTGCTCAGAAAGGCAAACCTGGTGTCTACACTAAGGTCTGCAACTATGTGAATTGGATTAAGAAGACCATTGCAGAAAACTAAACTGTTTCCTTTATGGCTCTTTTTCTCTGATCTAATCCTCTTGCAACTACTAAAAATGTAGAACACTCCATCTACTAATCATAAGTGGAGAAACTGTATTTCAATAAAAGCTTTTATCCTGATCTTGTCTTTTTTTGAGTCATTGCTCCTTGAATAATCACTTTTATGGTGTATATAGGTTGGGCTATATAATTGGGTAAACTATTTATTTAATATTCCTTATTTCCTATTTCCACTTTCAATCACTATTCTGCCAGAATCCCTTAGTAAATCTCTTCAACCTTTGAAGTTCTGTGTAAAGGATATCTTACATTAGCACTAAAAGTTTGTGGCTGAGTAATTAGAGTACAATATCTGTGATACCAGAATAAGAAAACACAAAAATATAGCTTCAAGTCCTGACTCTGATACATTAGCCTTGTAAACAAGGCAGTTAACACTCCTGTACCTTCATACAAATTTGTAATACTGTAAGCTACAAAGCAGGTTCCAATTTGTATTGATAAAGGGAACTTTCGTATTAGCAGTTCACTATACCAAAGAAATTACAGGTCTTATTCTAAATTCAATATTTGGACTCCATTCTGACACTTATCATATTAAGTTATCTAAACCACCAGTTTATTCCCTGGGCATATGAGCAAATAGGATTGTAATCCCCATATGCTCTAATCTTTCCAATTTCTCTCCCCCCGGACTTCTGTCCTAAGCTTATGATTAATTCCCAACAATTGATCATCAAAGATTTTAGCCCCCTCCTACAGAATATGAAGTGTTTTCCATACATAAGCACGATCCTGAAAGGATTTTTTTTCTTATTTAAGCATTTAACAGCTTAAAACTGCTCTCAGACTTTTAAGACAAGGGAGTTAGATGGTGTAGTGGATAGAGTGCCAAACCTGGAGTCAGGAAAACTCTTCTTCCTAAGTTCAAATCTGGCCTCAGATACTTTCTAGCTATGTGACACATGTTTGCCTCTGTTTCCTCACCTATAAAATGAGCTGGAGAAGAAAATAGCAAACCACTTCAGTATATTTGCCAAGAAAATCCCAAATGAAGAGTAAAATGAAGAGTCAGACATGACTGAAAGACTTCTGAGACATCCTGTGTAGATTAAAGAGAATATATTGAATTCGAAAAGCATAAAGTACAGAAAGAATATTCTCAAACATTGGAGCAGCTCCTGCCAGTTCCTGAGATCTCAGCTCTCTCGACCCTTTTCTTTTAGTGTGCCCCTTTTCCGTACCCCGCCCCCAAACACACACATTGGTATTCCCAGAAGCATTTTGACAGGACTTAATTTTTAAGGATAAATCACCCTAATGAATCCTCATTCCCTTTCTTCCTTCATGTGCCTAGAGCAAGTGACTGCTCTTTAACTAACAAGTTAGATGGCCTATCATCTCCTTTTGATTAGCAGACTATGGAGTGAAATGTTTGCAATTATTTGATGTAATCCTCCCCAAGTCTCTCTTTTAAAGTCCTACCCACATCATGGTTTCTCATGCAGTCCTTGAGGACAAGATGGAGAGAAGCAGGATAAATAAAGCTGTCAGACAAAATCAGAGCTGGTTCCAGAGTCATTCCAAAAAGCCAATCATTAATAGATATATGTCAACTCAGATGACAGGGACTTGTTCTTAGTGTTATGTAGCTCAAGTTTTTATAAATGGTGGATAGAAATGCAAATAACTTGCCTGATGAATTTTCAAATAACATAGCTGATACATTGGATAAGACTATAAAAATAAAAATAAAATGTTTAAGGGACTACAATAACATAAACATAATACAATGGAATAGTGAACATTGGGATAAGGATAAATTTCAATTCCAAACTAGGGAGTCATGACTAGATGATAATTCATCTAAAAGAAATATAGGGAAAAAACTTTAATAAAGCATTTAAAAATATACAAAGGGTAATAAAAGAGACTCAGAAGAAATACACGAGAATAATAATTTTGTTATATTTTTAAAAGTTTCATGTGAAAGAAGATCACAGTTTCATATACAAGAAGCTGAGGTAGTCAGGGGAAGAAACTTGTTGTTGTTTAATTAGATTAAGGCCCATAGTGGAGGAGGGGAGGAACAAGTAAGATAATGAACAAATGAACTCATCAGCTCATTTAATGATTTAATTAGCATTTCTATTCTTACAGTTCTCAAATCTGTCAGTCCTCAAATTCAACTGGTCTGAAACTGAACTTTAGCCTCTTTTTGTATTCCTAATGCCTGGCACATAGTAAGCACTTAATAAATATTTATTGACTGAAAAACAAAAATAGCTAGAATAGCTGATAAGTCCATTAGATTCAAACAGTAATAAACAAAGGAATTTTGCCCTGCCCTGGATATGTAGCTTACTCGTGGTTGATATATTCAAAAGCGCCTTCATCCTATCATAAAGTGCCTTCATCCTATCCTAAAGTAGCACATTTGAAAGCAATCTTAGTTTCCCTCTCTTTCAAAGTATAAGAAAATGTTAGGGCACACAAGCCATTTTCTAATTCAATCAACATTAAAAGTTAGAGAGGAATTGTGTCATCTCTTGCCTTTGCACTTACCACCCTTCATGACTGGCTTGCTCTGACCTCTTACTTCTGCTTCTTAATTTCCCTGGCTTCCATCAAAATTTAGATCAAATCCCATCTTCAGTCATACACCTTTCTGGGCCCCTCCTTCCCAAATGTCAATCCCTTCTTATTTCAAATTGCATAATTTACGACCTAGAACTTTATTCATAGTCTCCCTCATTAGAATGTACTCTTCATGAGAATGAATAGAGGCACGTGCAGACAATAATTTCTTCAGGCTTGAGTTTTGTGAGATAGCAACATTTAAAATTCTGAAAAATTTAATCAGTTATTTGTCACTATGCTGAAATGGTTAATCACAGAACTGTAGAATTTCAAAGGACCTCAAAGGCCCATTGATTCCTATTTAGTAGTTTGCCATTCATCTTTCATTCTCAAAGAGGAGCAATGATATCACAAGAATGATGCCTTCACTTGCACATGAACTGTATTTAAGTGAGACAGAGCTACACAAAGTCATCAGCCACACTCCCTCTTCTAAAGAGTCAAGATGACTGGCGATGACCCAATATTTAATGGTTTATGAATTGTATTACAGATACATTTTTCCTCAGTGACATATATATATATGTATGTGTGTATGTATGTTGGATGCATTATAAGTTTATTTCTACAAACATTCAAAACTGCCAAACTCTTGCACACAATGATTTTGGTGTTCTTGCAGTAGTGACAGCAAATGCTAACAGCTTTTGACTAATTGCATTGTATTTTTATAACCTCTCAACCCCTCATCAAAACATGTACTAAAAAAAAGATTTTACATAGGGCAAATACCCATTTTCCGGTATGGGAGAGGGACAGAAGTCCACTGTCCAAATGAAGGGAGTAGTCACATAGAAGAAACAAGTCAACACTAATGGTGGGGAGAGGAAATCATTATGACATCTACAATGGACACATGTCATAGTCAGTGATGGTCATAGAGTCACAGGAAGAAAAGAAAATCTTTGAACACCAAATACAAATTTTCTTTTCCCCTATTTCTCCAGAAGGACAGGAGATCTGGAAAGGGCAGGAGATTTGTAAAGAAATATGAATGAGAATGATGAGATATTGAGCTACTATATATTCCCTCACTTCTAACAACCTGTAAAGAAAATCTAACATATGCTGCTTTGTGGAAGTAGACCCTAAGAAAAGCAAATATCTCCAAGCTTTCCACAAGGCCCTTGAACATCCTTTTTATTCAGGCTTTAGCTAGAAGAAACCTCTGTACCTATTAGTAGTTACCAAATGGCTCTGATCTAGATATTAAACCAGGATTAATAATAATAGTTAACTAAGGACCTCATCACTGGAATACCACTTGAACTCCATGAAATTTTATCTCTTCTTTATACTCCTGATAGCAGCTGGTGAGAATCTCTGGGGTTTTTTCCTTCTTTTTTTTTTTCAAAAAAAGTCAGGTAGAAAGGAGGGAGAAGACTTGGTTAGAAAGATTATCTCTATTAGCTAACCAGAACTAAATACTGTTGAAGAAAGAGGACTTAAAAGATTTCAGTAATGGTGATAGAGGGGATGATGGGAGCAAGAACTTATTGAACCCCCATAATCTTTCCCTGAGATGAATCCCTTGCTTCAGTGTAAGCAATTACCTGTACCCTCTCAGGAACTTTCCGTTACCTGCTTCCAGGCTAGACCTAGTACATTATAGAGAATATCTGTCCAAGGATGCTTCCTAAAAAAATTGTTGAACTTGCATCTTCCAAAAGGAAGTCATCTTCCACTTTCTTTCCATTCTTTCCTTCTGTAGGACAGAGAAACCTCTCAGAAGAGGATGTTAGGTAGGACTGTGACTATTCTGAAATCTCTCCTTTCTCTGTTTCTTTGTCTCTTTCTATCGGTGCACTAATCAGATGATCAGACCGTGGCTTCCTTGGAAAAGAATTATGAAGATACTATAATCCCTTATATGGTCTACTTGAAATCCAGGCCTCCATTCTGCATGGGAACTTTGATTCTGTCCCAATGGGTGATAACAGCAGCTCACTGCAACACACCGTGAGTGATAATGATGCATTTGTTCCTAGCAGTCTTCTAAACTTTAAGATTAGGGAAGCATAGGTAAATCACTCTTACCTATAAAATTACAAAGTTGTTCTAGAACCATAAAGTCCCTTCTAATCTAGCATACTTCTATTTTTTAATATTACATTTCCAGTACTTAATGAGGAGGGCATAGGACTGGGAATGTAGAAAAGGAAGTATAGAGAGGAATTTCTATGAGACTATGGTGGAATATAATCAAGTTTATTGAAAGATAAAAGCCATTACCTATAACCTCTGGGGATCTTTCAATTACCTGCTTTCAGGTTAGACCAAGTGCATTGTAGAGAACCTCTGTCCAAGGATGCTTCCTAAACAATTGTTGAACTTGCATTTTCCAAAGGGAAGTCTCCTTCTACTTTCTTTCCTCCTTGGGCTCAAATGAATTTCTGAAATACACAAGGTTTGATTTGACACCTTCCCAAACTTCTCAGTGAGTTTCCATAAGATTTCTGGGCTCTTTTGTCCATGATTTTTCAGTAAATAGATGCTCAAGTCAATTAACTTCAGCACATACAGTCAATTCTCAACATTCATGGGGGTGACATTTCCTAGAAAATGGCACATATCAAAAACAGAATTGTTGCTATATTGACTATGGGAAATAGGAGGATTAGGTTCCTATGACCATCAAAAACTGGAATCTCTCACAGTAAATTGCTGAAAATACTATTTTTTGCATACAAATCTTTATAACAAAACATTAATTCTGATAATATGCACTTTTCCTAGCATAGTAGCCATGAAATAACCCATAAAATTCAATACACAAAATAAAATTGATAACTAATAATTCCCTATAATTCTGAGACATTTTGTGTTAACATATCAATAAAGTAGCACATTGATTTTAGACTATTCACTTTTTATAATATGTGAAATCTGCAATGCCACAAATAATATACAGCAAGTAAAATTCTTAAAACAAAAACATTTTTAACCTGATTTTTACCTTCTACTGTATCAGATTGCAATGTGAGGACACTGTACTATATACTATTCTATTGTAAACCTCTCTATCTTGGTCCTCTGCTGAAAACCAAGGAGGAGATTACTGGAACATTAGTTACTGATATCAGAAGATGCAAAGACTGGCAAATTCTTAACATTATCTTAGAACCTAAAGATTTTGTATTATGCTTTGGGGACATGATTGTAGCACCAAACTTGAGCTTTAAAGACAAATAATGAAGTGTTTCAAATGGTAGATTGAACAGGATTAGTGAAAGACCTAGTAGGATACCAACTACTCCACAAACTTGCAGTCATTGTGTATCTCAATTGTGCATAGTTCCAAATATATAAAGTTGACAAGTCAAAAGTCAAATGTTCAAAGTCGTGTCATGTTTCTGGAATGACTTTAAGTCAGAGGCAGAAGAAATAAAACACAATGTAGACTTAAAAGAATGAGTCCAAGAACTTTTAAAAAGCCTTAAAGATCTAGTCCAATCCTATCATTTTACATATACTGAAACTGAAAGAGAAACAAAACAATGTGCTCTTTGTAAATTAGCCAGTTTATTGATGGAAGAGATCTCTGACAGCTCTCCCTCACTTAAATCCAATTCATTTGCATGTCATACTATCATCTACCCATTGTCAGGGTCCACTTGGAAAATGAAGGATGAACAATAGGTATCCCTATACAGATAAGTATTCTTTATAACTTCCTCTTCAAGCTGACCTTCTAGACAATGAAACTTTCATCAATGAGGAACTCACTATTTTTCTAGGCAGCACTTTACCCTTCGGTCTCATTATCGGGAAGATAATGAACAAATTGAGATGAATAATTATCTTCTTATTTCCTTCTCTCTTCATCATATCATATCGCCTCTAAGCATGCCCAAAAGCAATAGTAAGAATTGGGAGAGACAATATATAACAGGGTATAGATTCATGAAATATGTTTCCCACTCTTACTACAATAACAGAAGAGATCTTTAAATGATAGAAGTAATTATGTAACCAAGGAGTCCTGAATCATATTCAGCATTGTGGGGTTTGGGGATGGATAGTTTGGTCATGTTTTCAAGACTTCTTATACTTCATCTCTGCCCTGACCCTTTCCTTCCCCACTTCTCTTTGCTCCCTTTATCAAAGGTCTGAGATCAGGCTGGGAGTTCTTCAACCCAATGTAAAGGAAAAGAGACAACAGGTCCGGAATTGCTCAGTCAGCATCAAACATCCTCACTTCAATCTCGAAAACCTGGACAACAACTTGATGCTGATTAAGCTAAATAAGCCTGCCAATCTCAACAAACATGTAGGCACTGTTGCCCTGGCTATTGTTCCTTCTGAATCTAAAAGATGTTTCGTTCCTGGATGGATCTGGACACAGTTGAATAACTGTGAGTGCCCACAAGGAACACTGTTAAGTCATTTGGATTACTGGGAATGTCTTAGAAATGTGTAAGAGCAAGTAGGGGAAAATGTCTAGAAGGGATCCAATAAGAACTTGAAATGGCTGTGGTTATAGACTTTAGCAATCAAATGTCTAATAGAAAAAGTGCTTCACTCGTATTCAGAAGTCCTATGTTCAAATCCTAGTTCTGACATTTGTTAGTCATGGTGGGAAGCAAAATATAGAATTCACAACTGATCAGTTTTGTTCTTAGATTATCACTGAGTATTTTATGCATCAATAATTGCATAGTATTAATTTACAATATGAGAAGAATCAAATTATTCTTAACTTGGGTGTCTGAATTGGTTTCTTTGAGTTTTTATTATATGTAAGTATATATTTATGTCTGTATTATTTCATATTTTATGCATATATGTGTATATATAATTCTATATTTTGTGTGTATATACATATATGTGTGTGAATGATATACCTTATGTGTATATATATATATATATATATATATACACACACATATACGTCTGTGTGTGTTTGCAATGTAAATATAAATATCTGTTTATTTACAAGGATATTCATTTAAAAACCAAACAATCAAAAACTTCACAGTCTTGGTAGACATTATCACAACTTTCTAAAGACATCTTGATAAGAGATGCCTTTGTCCCATGATTAAAAGCATTAAAGTAGCCCTGGGCTGCCAACATCCTGGCAAAGAGGTGACTAGTAAATAAGCTGGGCAAGTAATTTAACCTCTCTGTGACTCAAGTTTTCTTAAATATAAAATAATACTTGGCCTAGTTTCATTTTACAGGGTGTTATAAGCAAAATTCTTTGTACAACAAAATGTGCATTAAATTGGGGGAGGAGGAGGAAGAAGGAAGGAAGAAGCCATGAGGGTTTTTTTTTTAAGTGAATGAAAAAAGAAGGGGAAACAAGGAATCCTTATCTCACTGCACTGGACCTATTCATATTTCTGTCTTAGATTTACTTGGACCCAAATAAGAGTCATAGTCATATTTAACCAAGATTTCACAATTGGAGCCCCTCTTTTTGCTAAGATATCTTTGGAGGTAGACCCTAAGGTGCACCTCCTGAGGAGCAGGAAGGAATCCTGGGATGTGCTGATAAATATTTAACAAACATCTTTCACACATACACACATCACACATTTTTATGCTTAATATTATTAGCATGTTCACCATCACTTTCTAAAATATAGATAATCAAAAAAAAAACCAATTAATACCTTGATTTGCCACATTTGACTATTTCTAAAGTATAAATGCTAATTTTGTAAAGGGCTGAAACTCTGAATAGGTGCACTGGAATCAGACTACAGAGAACTTAAGGCTAATTATCCATTGGACAATACTCTATTAGCATATGTTTGAAAAATGGCCCTTCTCACTATTCTGTGCTGGCTTGATCTTTTGGTGTATACAGAGAATTGTAGGAGGGATTAGGGGGTAGAGTAAGACAAGCCAAGTCACTTTGGCAGTGGAAGAGGAAAAGGGAGGTTGTGGAGAGCTTGTGTCCATCCCCTTCACGTCTATCCCTAAAGACCAAGAAAAGACCAAGGACTTTTGCTTATCCTGACTCTGGCTGATTCTAAGGCATCCAGGGTGCTAACCTGGACTTCACAAATTATGAAAATTTAATAATCAGTTTTCTACTTGGATTGGTATGATTCTAATCCCCTTCTACCTAACAGTTTTATATTATTATTATTATTATTACAACCATTAATATGCTTAAGGAAGGGCAGTAGGCTCTGAGGGAAATATAAAGATGAATAAAATAGTTCCTGCCTTCAATAAGACTTATAATCTAGTAAGGAGAATAAAAACACACACATGCCACTATAATACATAATAAAATAGTATGAGTTAGCCAGTAAATATTTATTAAGTGCTTACTATCTGACAGGCACTGGACTTAAACCCTCAAGATATCAAAAACATGTTAAATATATAGTTCAAGCCTTCAAGTACCTAATAAGGGAGAAAACATGAAGATAAATATGTGTGTATGTATGTACACATATGCATACACAATATAAATAATGTATTTATACAATGGAAGGTATTTTAGAAAGAGGACCTCTGCAGTGGGGGCAATCAGGAATGGCCTCAACCACATAAACTGAATCTTTTTAAAAATTTATTATAATTTTAATTTATGAAACAAAACAAGTATTTTCAAAACATAGTACAAATTTAAAAATGATACTTGAAACTGCAAGTCTATTATATGCAACTTACTACTCCTTTCAAATATATAATATAACCACATAAATTTTTTCCCTTTTTTTCTCTCCCATGCTATGTTCAGATGGCAACCATTAAAGAAGATAAATAGATATTCATGTATGTGCCTATATATGTGTATGTACATATATGTCTGTATATCTATCAATTCTTTTTCTGGATGCAAATAGTGTCTTTCTTCAAGTTTCCTTTATAGTTAATTTGGACATTTATAGTAGATAAAAATAACTTATTTACTCAAGGTTGTTATTACTATTATTGTATGCCAAGTTCTCTTGGTTCTGCTCA
This sequence comes from Sarcophilus harrisii, assembly GCF_902635505.1. Taxonomy (NCBI): domain Eukaryota; kingdom Metazoa; phylum Chordata; class Mammalia; order Dasyuromorphia; family Dasyuridae; genus Sarcophilus; species Sarcophilus harrisii. The sequence continues at coordinate 191,073,399 of NC_045430.1, read as the reverse complement.
TTTTATTTCCCTTTTTTCTTTTTTTTTAATTGAAGTTTTTTTTTTTTATTTTCAGAACATATGCAAGGATAATTTTTTTCAACATCAACCCTTGGAAAACCTTGTGTTCCAATTTTCCCCCATTCCCCCCACCCCCTCCCCTAGATGGCATGTAATCCAATATATGTTAAACATGGTAAAAATATATGTTAAATCCAATGTAGGCATACATATTACACAATCATCTTGCTGCACAAGAATAATCAGATCAAAAAGTAAAAAAAAAAGAGAGAGAGAGAGAGAGAGAGAGAAAACAAAATTTAAGCAAACTACCTCAAAAAAGAGTGGAAATGCTATGTTATGATCCACCCTCAATTCTAACAGTCTTCTCTCTGGGTGTAGATGACTCTCTTCATCACAAGATCATTGGAACTGGCTTCAATCATCTCATTGGAAAGAGTCACGTCCATCAGAATAGATCATTATATAATCTTGTTGCCGTATACAATGATCTCCTGGTTCTGATCACTACTTCCTTTTTTTTTTTTCATGCAAATCTCTCCATATTTATCTAGACTAATTGAGTTCATCATTCTTTTAGCACACTAGTATCCCCATCACAATCATAATACCACAACTTGTTCAGCCATTCCCAATTGATAAGCATCCTTGCAATTTCCAGTTCTTTGCCACCACAAAGAGAGCTCTGGTGTAAATAAATAAGAACAAGAAGGCCAAGAAAGTCAGGAGGTAGAAGTGGAAGGGAGAGCATTCCAAGGTTGGAAGAGGGCTAGTAAGAGGGGTAGTAATACCAATTGTCACATGTAAAGATTATATAGTCCAGAATAACTGGAACATAGACTATATGCACAAGAATCACATTTAAGAAGACAGAAAAGATAGAAAGATAGCATTTTAAGTACCAGACAGAGTATAAAATGGGCAAAAGATAACAATAAGGCTGTTAAAAGATTAGAGTGTTAGAGTCTTTCATTTAAATCAAGAAAGGCATCATGGAGGAAGTAGCACTTCAAATAAATATCAAAAATTGGGTAGAATTTCAGTAATTGGAAATGTTGGATGAGAGTAGATATGGAGGACAGTAAAGGCAACATCACAAATGGAGGAAATCACAAGCCATGCCCAAAAGCTGATGAGTGGTATAGTCTTTGGTCTAATGGGGGGGAGGGTATAATTTGGGTTCCATTGGTAAAAGTAATTCTAGGATTCATTTTGTCTCTCCTCTTTCTTGTAGCAACTGACCCTGATATCCTGAGCTGGGTGACCCATGATATTATTCCTGATGAGGAATGCACCAAAATGCTTCCAGAAAAAATGTCAGAAAATAAAATGTGTGTGGGATACTATGATGATTTCATACCTCCATGCCAGGTAGCTCATCCCTTCTCCTGTGATGGTCCCCTAAAGAGAAAAAAGACAAAAGAAACTGGGATGAGGGTACAATATCTGTGGTTGGAAAAATAACAAGAAAAGAAACATCCCTCATTAGTCTGTCTCCTTGAACAGTGACTTCAGGGAATGAAGGATTAAACAATTAAGTATTTCCCCATCTCTGTTCTTGAAGTGGATGAAATCTGGAGTCCTAAAGTAGGGAGAGAGAAGTATCCAGGCAAATAAGCCCAGAACAATCCAATTTCTTCTTCAAGTGCACTTAAGCTTTGCTTTGTGTCTCTGCTGAGGAATGGAGGATACATGGATAGAAAAATGGAAATGAGGATAAATTCTCAGATCCCTGAGCTCTCCTGCTGGAAATTCTAAATATAGGATTATTAGTTATAATGAACATCTAGGTAGCACAGTAGATAGAGCACAGGGCTTGGAATCAGGAAGATGCATCTTCAGATCTCTAATTTGCCCTCAGACAATTACTGGGAAAGTCAGTTAACTTTGTTTGCCTCAATTCTTCATCTGTAAAATGAGCTAGAGAAGGAAATGGCAAACCAGTCCAGTATCTTTGCCAAGAAAACCACAAAAATAATTCTCACAAAGAGTCAAACATGACTGAACAACAAGTTCCAAGAAACCTTAGAGTTCATTTAATCCATTCTCCCCTCATGAAGCGACTTGTCCATAGTCACCTAATGGAAGAGGCAGGATTTAAACTTGCCCCAGAGATTGTCATTGTATTTATCTGCTTATTTCATTGCACCTCTATGCTTAACAAATTTCTTCCCCACCCTTTTACTAAGAATTAATCATTTTTCAAATTATTTTTTTCAATTAGGAAGCATATTTTTTTTCCTTTCATGTTCCCATGTTAAAAAAAAAAAAGGAAAACAAAACTCTTGTAATAAAAAAAGCATAGTTCAGTTCAACAAAATCTTATATTGTCCAGGTGTAGAAATGTGTTTCATTCTGCATATTAGTCCATCACCTTTGCCAGAAAGTATATAATATAAATGAAGGTTGGTATATGCATTGATCAGAGTTCTTAAGCTTTTGAAAATTGTTTATTGACTTCCTGTTTTCTCTCAATGGCAGGAAATCTCAGCTGTTCCAGCCATATGTGACGGACGGATACATGGAATTTTAACCATATCATATGGGTGTGTTCTGCAGGGAAGTGGTGGACTCTTTACCAAAATCCACAAATACAGACAATGGATCCAAAATGTCACTTCTTCCTTTTAACTTCACCTTCTGGTCTCCCATCTCTCCAGCTCTACTTTATTAATACTCTATGCCACAGAGCTGAAACAGAATGCCAATAAAGTCATGCTAATCCTGAGTCTCTGAGTAAGAAATTTGAGCTATGACTTGGTAGTTCATAATATAGGCCCTAAGAAACTTTGGGGAATCAAGGACTGATCCTCACTCCCCACCTATAGCCAAGGATAGGGTACTAGTCCTATTTTAATAAGAATTTTTGAATACAGGTCTTACTTACCCACCCATTTATTCTTGTATTCATTCATCCATCCATTCATTTACTTGGAAAATATTAACTTTCTATCACATGCTGAGCACTATAAGGAGATACAAAATTTAGTCAAGACACAGTTCCTGCTATCATGGAGCCTATGATTGTCCAGATGACTGAAACTCCAAAACAGGTAACTTCAATATGCAACATTGCATAAGTGCATTAGAACAAAACAAAATGCTGCATGACGTCCTGAAAATAAATCTATTTCCCTTAGACTAGGAATATTACTAAATTATTGGGATCTGCATCTCTCCCTTTTAACACTGACATCTACTTAGAAACAGAGAGGTCACATTGTAAATCTAGGTTCTGAAAAAGAAAAGGTTTAGAGAATATTCCCTTAAAAGGTGGTCCCACTCTGCCCCTTTGAAGTCGCCCTCCCCATCCCTCCCAAGGGTTTCTCCCAAATCTCTATGCAATATCAAAGCTATTCTGGCTTTCAATCTTTATGACTTCTTCCATTGCCTCATCAGGGCAGAATCTGTACAGCATCATAAAGTATATCCTTCTATTATCTCTTCTGGCCATACCAAGTTTTAGAGGGAGGAAAAGCATTAATACTTTGCTCAATATTTTAGGTACAAGTTCTAGTAGAAACAGCTTTTTTTAATAATTTATCTGTAAATCCAAGCATTTTGAAGACAGGGATGGGGAAGAGGGGGAAAAGGGAGAGAACGAGAGAGAGACAGAGACAAAGAAACACAGAAAGACATGGGAGGGGAAGAAAGGAAAATAGGGAGGGAAGGAAGGAAGGAAGGAGAAAAAGGGAAAGGGAGAGAGGTAGAGGAAGAAGAGAGAGGTGATATACTCTCTAAATAAAAATATGCTGAAACAATCATTCTAGGAATTAGGAATGAGGAAAATGTAACACAATATGATGAAATATTTGGGGTTTAACATTTTACTTCATCTCATAGAACTTCATTTGATAGTCACTTGCTTTTTCAGGAACAGTCCTGCAGCATCGTTCTTTTAAAACTGCTGTATTCCAAATTTGACTTCCTCTCAGAGGTTCTCCAACAACTGGTCCCAGGTGACCTGAAATAATCAAAGGAATTTCTTCCTCCCTCTGATTCTTCAAAAAAGGAGAAAAGAGAGTTTTGCTTTTAGATCATAACTATCATTCCATCAGAGAGAAGAAGAAAGCAATGGTCTTAAATAGACATGAAATAGTTCTTTTGTTTTGTTACTATTATCAATCCATATTCTGGGGCTTTAACTTTCATTCTTGATTTTTTACACACTTTCCTAAAAGAAAGGAATTGGGTTAAGAGAAAGAAGGTTAAGTCTGGAAAAGATAGAAGTATTAATGGTTTCAACTAAAGAATTTTTTGATATATTTCTCCATTGATGGGAAGACTTCTATGTTTACACAACTTAGAACAAATCCTCCTTCTTTGGAGCAAAAGGGGAGGAAGGAGTGTTTTTCACCCTTCTGTTAGAAATGGCTATAAAGAATTTCTAATAAATAGATTCGTAATATTTTTTTGTATAATCCCTACTAGTCTAGTGAAGCCTGGAAATTCTTTTTCAGAATAAAGTTTCAAATGCATAAAGTAAAATATATAGAATTACAAAAGAAACAATTACATTGAAACACAATGTCAATTTATTTTAAATTCAAAAGTAGATCAAGAATCTCTCTAGAAACAATGTGGCAGATAATGTGAGCACTGCCTTTGTGCTGTTTCCTTTTCTGCTCTTTTGCTTTTCTACTTTTAACAATATTCTTTGAATGGCATAATAGATAGGACATTACACCTGAAGTTAGAAAAACCTGGCTTCAGAAAGCTTACTTGTGTGACAATAAGTAGTAAGTCACTTAACATCCATATGTCTCTATTTGGAGGCAATCTGTAAAAATCTGTAAAATAAGCAGATAGAACTTGAGGATCCTAAAGTTCATTTCAATTCTAATCCTATAATCCTGTGATAGGTTTGAGGATAACTATGAGTCTATACTTTGCAGCAATAGTTCTTTTCACAATGTTATGTCTGTTTTAGCAATTTTTTCTTACTTCCTATTTTGCTATGATAATCTTTTTGTAAAGGTATTTCTCCTGTTCGTTATGGAGTCTCTAGGTAGATGTATCTACTATTTCCTTGATTTCCCAACACCAATATTGAGAAACAATACTTAGTACATTAGCTTATCAGCTAGCTTATGGCAATTCCTCTGTTCTTTCTCTGATCTCTGATACAGTAGTTACTTTAATCATCATATATCATATATGCATGCAACAGGCAGCAAAATCTGTGGGCACTTTTCTATCATTAGCAGATTCCAATCTTCTAATGTTGGTACTCTGCATTTCAGTGCCAACGACTTCTACAGTCCCAGATGAACATTACTAGGGAAGTAGTAATGACTGAGTCACTCTTCTTCCTTTACAAAATAGTTTATGAGGTTTTCTATCTCTTTCATTCAATTATTTTCACAAATGTATCAAACTATTACTCCTGAGGACTTACATTGTCTAGAGTAATGTTTCCCTCTTCTGTGTCAAAATAGTAACTTGGCTCCTTCACTCATTAAATCTCAGGCTGCTTCAGTGGCCGCTCTTGGTTCATATCATTGTATTCAAACTCAGAGATTCTATAGTTTTTCTATATTTCACATATATATATATATATATATACATGTGTATATATAAGTATATAGTGTGTATACATAAATATGTGTGTGTATATACATATGTATATATTTGAGAATCTGTGATTGCACTTGTATGAGAAATCTTTCACACAGATTGCAAACCCCTTTGTACATTAAGAGATGCTCTTTGCAATTTCCAAAAGCCTTTCATTCATCTCCTGGGGACCATCTTCCAATGAGAAGTCTCTCTGAATTACTCGATTATCTATTCAGGGTTTCAGGTAACAGTTTATTGACAAGTCCATTCTTACAATCTTTTAGGATGAGAAACGTATGATATAGTTTGTATTCTGCTAACACAGATTTCAAAAACTCCATTTCCTACTAACATATCAGAGTGGGACATTAGCAGAATTGTATTAATTATTATAAAATTTAGTAACAGGGTTTTTACGATTAGTCTTTTGTTACATATTTATGATGATGGGATTCATTTACTTCAATTTTCTATCTTTCTTTACCCTTTCATATTACCTTGGTTTAAAATCATTTCCTTTGGCTTTGCAAAATAAATCCTTGCAAGATGCTCTTTGAAATTTTATGAGTAACTCCTGACATTTTTATGTAATAGTATATATAACCCAACTGATTTGGGGTGTTGACTATTTTTTTCTTAGCAGTTGCTCTGATTCACCACAAGATGGTGATGAATTCGTAATTAAGTCTGGAAAAGATAGAAGTATTTATTAATGGTTTCAACTAAAGAGCTTTTTGATATATTTCTCCATTGATGGGAGGACCTCTGTGTTTGTACAATTTAGAACAAATCCTTCCTTTTTTGGAGCAAAAGGGGAGGAAGAAGTTTTTGTAAAGGTATTTCTCCTATTCATTATGGAATCTCTAGGTAGATATAGCTACTCATTTCCTTGATTTCCCAAACACCGATATTGAGAAACAATACTTAGTACATTATCTTATCAGCTAGGTTATGGCAGTTCCTCTGTTCTGTCCCTGATCTCTGATACAGTACTTACTTTAATTATCATATATCGTATATGCATGCAACAGGCAGCAAAATCTGTGGACATTTTTCTTATCATTAACAGATTCCAATTAGTAATTAGTACTGTCACCTGTGAAAAATGAAGGATCTTACCTTATGTTCACAAAATATTAGATCTGGAAACTGGGATGTGCTGGAGCCAGTTTGACCCTGCTCATGAGGGTTGATTGTTAAATTTTTAGTGTCAGCCTTTACACCTCAGAAATCATCAAAGGATATACATCAGGGCTTGATTTATTGTCTTGAGGATGACCTAGTCTTTAAAAAGTAATAGAAAAATGTTAATAATGCAGAATAAATTTAAAGTGCATGTTAAATTACCTTTTTTTTTGGAGAGCCAGTTGCTAAAGATCTAACAGAGCCATTTGCTAAAGATCTAACAAGATTTCTTAGAACAGTTGGAATGAACTCAAGAGCTGGCCTACTTCAAGTTTCTCATTTCAAAGATGAGCAAAGAATATTATGTGGCAAAAATCAGGATTAGACTATAAGTTTTGAAATTGCCAACTTATACTTCTTCCATTCCATTTCTATATTTTCTTCTAGTAGCTTATGATTTATTGGCCCTTGTCTCTTAGATCAATGTTTGCAAGAAAGAAACAGAAATTATGTCCTTTTCTTAATCATCCAACTATGTATTTATAAACAATCTACAATTTGTTGCTAATGTAGAAAGACTCCCACTGTCACTGACAGGTCTGGTCCTAGAGCAAGGTTCTACCTTGTTCCAAGAGAACTTTTATGAGTTATGAATGGTATAGGCTCCAGTTTCTATTCTGGTGATTTTTCCTCTGCAATATAAACCAAAGCTTCTTAAACTGTGTGTTGCAAGACTATATGGGATTGTGTAATTAGATGTGGGGGATCATGAAATTATGATTTATTATCAGTAAATGTTTGACTTGTATAATTATATATCTATATACCTGGGGTCACATAAAAATTCCTTGGATGAAAAGGGGTTGCAAGTGGAAAGTTTAAGAAGTCCTGATATAAGCTACCAATGATTTTTGTTCTAATATCATTTTCAGCCTTTAGAACAAAGGTGGGGAACATCTCACCCATGAGCCATATAAGGCCAGCAAAATCAGTTGGTTCAGCCCTGCCATGGCAACTGCAGGTGGTGATGAGCTGAAAGCTAGACACAACAAATTCCCACTGGAATCCTTAAAAGCTGGAGCTTTTAAGTTGATAATGGTCTATGAATGATGTTACAAATCCAAATGGCCCTTTACAAAAAAAAAAAAATCCTCACCCCTGCTTTAGAAGCTGACAAGGTCTATTTCATCTCCAACACTCATTCACAATAGATAAAAAAGAACAAATAAGAAAAAAAATGAAACAGGAGAGCCACAAATTCACAGGTCATACAGTAACCCAGATCAGGCGAGAAGGGCAACAACCCAGTTGAAGTCTCCCAACATTTGTCTCCAAATAACTTTAAAATTACATCTCAAATCAAATTTGAAGTGGCAAAACCAACAAAACATCAGACTGAGACATTTTTCCCACCTAAGAAAATTTACATACTCTGTTATATATAGAAATCTAAAGACCAATATAGAAATAGGAGCAGAAGAAGATAATATAAAAAGTGAGAGGATCTTATAAAAGGGAAAGCAAATTAAGGGAGCCAGTGGTTAGAAGCAAAATATACTTTTGAGGAGTGGCAGGATAAAAGGAGAAGAGAAGAAAATGGTATGGAGGGAAATACAATCAATAATCATAATGTAATGCTGTAGAAACTGAGGCAAGATAGAGATTAGAGAGTTTTTAATATTTTATTAATTGTAGAATATAAGTGACTGGAAAGACTCTCGTGTCAAAGATGAATGGGAGAATCCCAAGTCTTTATATACCTTTTTTTTCAAACAAAGAAGGGAAAAGAAGCGGGAAATTTCTTTACAGACCCATTTGGTTCTGTCAGGATGGGGGGAGGCTTATAAATTCTTACTAAAAGCCAGAGTCAGGATGTCTGAATAAACAGAAGTAAAGATGTCAATGAGGTATCCCAGATAGTCTTACCTTTTGTAATATTTAGAGGGGTAGGGCCATAAATTCTTGAGGGCAGAAGGAGTTAGGAGTCAGGAAGTCTGATCTCTCCCTTATCGTGAGACTCACATTGACAATTTATAACCTTAGAGCAAATGTTCCTCAGTCTTAATGGACCAGAGTGGGGTTTGACAACTAAGGTGGATTGAGGCAGAACAGTTAAGGAGACTGGCAGAACAATTAAAGAAACTCAGGACAATTAGGGCAGGGAAATTGAGGTAGAACAGTTCAAGGAGACTGTGGCATAACATTAATTGTAAATATGAATGGGTTAAGTTCACTTATCAAACAATAGTGGATAACAGAAGAATTATAAATAAGAATCCAATAATATACTGTTTGTTTACAAGAAGTACACTTGAAAGACTACTGTAATTAAAGGGATATAGCAGAATCTAAAATGCTTCAGATGAATTTTTTAAAAGGCGGTATTAGAAATCAAGCAATCATGATCCCAGACAAAGTAAAAGCAAAAATAGAACTAATTAAATGAGATAATCAGGGAAACTTCATTTTCCTAAACTGTACCATAAACAATGAAGTTAATATCAAAAACTTTCCACAACCAGCTTTTATAAAGGCTCCATTTCTCAAATATAAAGTATAGAACTGATTACCATTTATAAAAATAAGAGACATTTCCCAACTAATAAATGATTCAAGGATATAAACAGGCAGTTTTCAAAAGCAGAAAGCAAAGTTATTTATAAAAATATGAAAAATTGCTCTAAATCATTATTGATTAAAGAAACGCAAATTAAAACAACTCTTGAGGTACCACCTCACACTTCTCAGAAATGACAAATGCTGGAGGGGTTGAAGGGAAAATCAATAACATTTATGAATTGCCTATGGAATAATGAACTGCTCCAAATATTTTGCAGAACAATTCAAAATTAGGCCAAAAGGGTCTAAAATTATGAATATCCTTTGTCTTGGTAATCCTATTACTAGATCTGTACAGAATGTAAGCTCCTTATGGATAAGGACTGGTTTTTGTCTCTTTTGTGACCTCAGAGTTTAACATGGTGCCTGGTATATAGTAGATATTTAATAAGTATTTATTGATTAATTGATTTTACCTCTCTCGGAGTACTGTGATTGCCCATTTTTAGGTTCTCCTCTATCTAGTTCATCTCTCATGACTGCCAAAATAACCTCCCTTAGATAGATTTCTGAATCAGTTATCACCTTGCTTAAAAACTTTCTCTATGATCTATAGGATAAAATGAAAATCCCTTTGCCTAACATTTAAAACCCTCTGAAACTTTACTCCACCTTATGATAATCTGTATCCAATCAGAATGAATTCATGGCCTATTCATCCCACCTACCCTTCACTTAGAAAAAATAAAAAGAACAAAAAAAAAATACCCTGAAAGCATTATCCCAAATAGCTTTCTACTTTTTCTTGACTATAGCAATAGTATGTTATAATATAGAGAGCCTCAGAAAGAATTCTTAAAAACTTGAACCCCTATCGGACTAATATATTTTGAACAACATCTATGAAAAATATTTCAGTAGATATTTTTTAAATGGAAACAATAAAGTGATTGTATCCCAAGCTTCCATTAATTAGTTATATAGTTTCACAAAAGTACTATACTTTCCACTCTTCAGCCCTCTATGTGCAAGAGAGGATGAGAGCAGTAGTGGATATAGATTTAAAGAACCTATTTCAAATCTTACCTTCTCTATTTATACCCTGCATGATTTTAGGCAATTCATTTAAGCTCATTAGACCTCAGTTGTTTTATTTGCAAAATGGGAGATGGAGCAATATGACTTCCCTATTTATGTCTAGTCTCTTCTCTATGGCATTGAAGACATACCTGCTTTTTCTAGATTTGGGGTCTATCTCTTTTTCCCTTTCTCTATCAGGTCGGATTCAGCTTTTAGTAAACAGACCTTTGGAAAGAAACCAGTTCATAGAGAGGTGTGAATGACAGACTCAATTTCAGGAGTATTTGCTTTGCTAATAGGAGGCAAGGCATAAATCCAAAGAAATTAATCTCTAATGGTAGAATTTCAGCTCTGTGACAAAGAATTAAGTAAGAGAAATTAGGTATAGAGAGAATCTTCCCAGAACCACTTCATTCTAGACACTTGCTCAATCTGCCCATAAGAATTTTTCTGCCCAGGGGTAATTTTGGCAAGAACCTACACAGGGAAGGAAAAAGGAGTCTTGAGCCCTAGTTACCTTGAACCAATTATCTGATGCTCTGGCATCCTGAGGCTGTGTCAGTCTTGTCACAAGGTGTTGCTAAAGATAGTAACAGTACTAGGTGGGCAATAAATTCACAGACTTTAATCACTGTTTCCCCTCAAGGGAATTCTCCTGTCTTTTTGCAGTGTCTAGATGTCCTGTTCTCTCTGACGATGTCTGCCAAGATTCTTATCCCTGGTGTAATCACAAACAATATGTTTTGTTCCAGCTTTTTGGATGGAGGCAAAGATGTATGCCAAGTAATCACTCCTCTGTATTTCTATACCTTTCTCACAATAAGACTCTGTCCAAGACAATTTTCAGATGAAGAAATTAAAATGACATTTCTAGTCATATGAGAAGGTGCTCTAAATCACTACTGATCAGAGAAATGCAAATTAAGACAACTCTGTGATATCACTACACACCTCTCAGATTGGCTAAGATGACAAGAAAAGATAATGATGAATGTTAGAGGGGATGTGGGAAAACTGGGACACTGATACATTGTTAGTGGAACTATGGACGGATCCAATCATTCTAGAGAGCGATTTGGAACTATGCCCAAAAGACTATAATATAAAATTGTGCATACCCTTTGACCCAGCAGTGTTTTTACTGGGCTTATATCCCAAAGAGATCTTAAAGGAGGGAAAGGGACCCACATGTGCAAAAATGTTTATGGCAGCCCTCTTTGTAGTGGCCAGAAACTGGAAACTGAGTGGATGCCCATCAACAGGAGAATGGCTGAATAAATTGGGGCATATGAATGTTATGGAATATTATTGTTCTGTGAGAAATGACCAGCAGGATGATTTCAGAGACGCTTGGGGAGATTTACATGAACTGATGCTGAGTGTAATGAGCAGGATCAGGAGATCATTATATTCTTCAACAACAATATCATATGACGATCAATTCTGATGGATGTGGCTACCTTCAACAATGAGTTGATTGATGCCAGTTCCAATGATCTTGTGATGAAGAGAGCCATCTACACCTGTAGAGGACTGTGAGGACTGTGGGGATCACACCATAGCATTCTCACTCTTTTCGTTGTTGTTTGCTTGCATTGTGTTTTCTTACTCATTTACTTTTTTATCTGATTGTGCAGCATAATTATATAAATATGCTTATACATATTGGATTTAACATATATTGTAACATGTATAACGTATATTGGATTGCTTGCCATCTGGGGAAGGGGGTGGGGGGAAGAAGGAGAAAATCCAAAACACAAGGCTATATGCAAGGTCAATGTTGTCAAATTATCCAAACATATGTTTTGACAATAAAAAGCTTTATTAAAAAAATAATAAGACTGTTCACTTGGCAAGAAGATCAAAGATCGGGTTAATGTTCAATAATGAACCAGATGATAAAAGGGCCAGCTGAAGAATACATAGACCCACAATCACTGGTCTGGATGACTTGGCTCAGACTCTACAGAAAAATCACATACTGGCCAGGCAGCTGGCATCAGTCACCATGTGAACCCGGCACAATAGGGCAAGAGCAGAGTTAAACTTAGTCTGAGGGTCATATATAGTATCTACATCTTTTACAGGGCAGTATCAGGCAACACATATTTATTAAGTAACCTTGGTGTGCCAGGCACTAAGGTTCCTGCCTTCAAGGAGAGAAACAACACATAAACAACTATGGAGTAAATGGAAGGTGAACTCAGAAGCGGGACAGCTAGCTGGTACAACAGATACAGCATTGGGCCTGGAATTAAGAAGACTTACTTTGAAATTTAACCTCAGACACTGATAAGGTATATAATCCTGGGCAAGTCCCTTAATCCTTTGCCTCAGTTTCCTCATCTGTAAAATGAGCTGGAGAAGAAAATGGCAAATCACACCATTATCTTTGCCAAGAAAACCCCACATGGGGTCACAGAATCAGACATGACTGAAAAATGACTAAACAACAACAATAATCCCAGAAAGAAGTCATTAACAATGGGGAATCACTATTGACCTTCTGCATAAAGTAGGATTTGATTTGAATCTTGAAAGAAATGAAAGAAAGAGGAAGTCTTTGCCTTTGTAAGGGGGCAGAGCATTTCAGGCATGAAGGTTAGGCAGTACAGAGGGGTGGATGGAGACAGGATATGGACCGTTGCATTTGAGAAATAATTAGGGCAATATAGCTGAATTATAGGCATATAGTAAATAAAAAAATAATATGAAAAAGCTTTTTAAAAAAAGATCAGAACTTGATGGCAAAGAGAGAAATGTATATTTTTGTCCTAAGGATAATAGGGAGTCACTGGAACTTATTGAAGGGGCTTGGGGAAGGTAGGAGTGATATGGTCATACTTGTACTTTATATCAAAGATTTTAAATTGCAGAGCTTTCTTTAGTATGGGAGTGGAAACATCTCAGCCTCCTCTCTTTGTCTTCATCATTGTTACTTGTGTTCCAGTGGTCAGACAAAGGCCCTAATCAAAGAAGTTCTGATATTTTAGAAAAAGCTGATAATTTAGAACTCTTTTGGCTGCTTCAGTTATGTATTTCAAGAAGCTCTGGTCAGAAATTGGAATGATAAGCCTTTGATGAAATGTTCTAATCTGTCCAAATCACCTTCCTTACTCAATAAGTTTGAATGATACTCTCTTTCCTACAGGATAAAATAGAAAATCCTCTCATTGACATTTAAAGTCCTTCATAACCTTTTTACCGTTCTAATTATCTTGCAATTTAGTAATTTTCATACACTCTCTGATTCAGTATACTGACCTACTTTGTGTTCCTCATATGCAACACTCCATTTCCTGACCCCAGGTCTAGAATGCTCTGTCTTCTTACTTTAGCTTCCTAATTTTCTTCAGTTGCTTTAAAATGCAGTTCAAAACTTTGTAGTGAATAGGAGGGATGGTAAGAGAGATGAATGTCTTTGTAAAAAAAGAAAAAAAAAAAAAGAAAGAAAGTTACTCTCCTCCATATAAAACAGTAGGACTTTTCAGCTGGAAAAGATCTTTGAAATCATCTGTTCTAATCCTTTGATTTTATAAATGAGGAAAATAAGGCTCATGAAAATGCCTCATGCCATGAATATGCTTATTACCTGGCTGATGATGGACTAGAATCAGATGAGGGGATTGTGGTGGTGGGAAGGTTCATGTTAATGTGATCTTGATGCCCCGAGAATCCCCCAAAAGAACATTAATCTTTTGAGAAACTATTATAGGCCCTGAGATCATCAGAAACTGGAGGTATCAGGAAATAAATCTAATCACTACTTCTCCTCTTGATAGCAAGATTGTGGTAATCCCATAGTTTGCAATGGGGAACTCCAGGGTGTTGTATCTTAGGGCAATGGCTGTGCCCTGAAGAATTACCCTACAATCTACACCAAGGTTTGCAAATACATAGAATGGATCCATAAGGTCACCAGTGATAACTGAATTACCAGAATCCCCTTTGCTCTTGGAGAACCCAAACCCTCCACTCTTCTCCATCTATATTCTCATCTCTCCCCCATTTCAACTATTATTTTTCCCTAACAATTCCTACCAATTGTCACTAGCACAGGCCAAATCTACTTACTCGGTTTTGCCCTATCTGGAAAGTCTCTCTGAATTTAAAGATTTTTACTCCTTTTATTCCTACATCCCTACATCCTACATCCATAGATCTCCCACACTGCTGGACCATGTCCCAGTTCATGAAGAACTTCAATATAAACTTTGTTGTCATACATTCTCTCTGTGACTGTGACTCTGTATCTGTTAAGAATGTTATCACTTCTCACTTTAACATATTTAACATGTATTGGTCAACCTGCCATCTGGGGGAAGGGATTGGGGGAAGGAGGGGAAAAGTTGGGACAAAAGGATTTGCAACTGTCAATGATGAAAAATTACCCATGCATATATCTTGTAAATAAAAAGCCATAATAATTAAAAAAAAAAGAATGTTACCACTTCTCTTCCATCTCACCCTGGCCCCACTCAAGGAGAATGACCTTTGGGAACCTCAGGGGAAAATGAGGTGGGGAAGTAGAAGAAAAATCTTCTTGGTGGTAAAACTTCTTGGGGAGATGTCATCTCCATCACACAGGTAAATCTCCTGATTTGGAAGCTTTAGTGTGTGTCAGAAAGTCAAGGCAGAGAGGGGAGGTGATTATATATGAAAAAAAAAAACATTGCAAGGTGGGAATATAGTTAGTAATACTAAAGTGGCAATAAGACAAAGGAAAGAACAAAATGGGCTACCTCCAGACAATCAGGCATTTAATTTAATTCAACAAATACTCATTAAGAACCTACTGTGTGCAAGATACTGTGCAGGCACGAGGATTACAAAGATAAAAATTAAACAATCCTCTGTTGAGGATGTTATGCTCTGAATAAATGTTTCATCCTGAATAAAATTTATTTCCTTGTTCTGACAGTCCTGTTTTCTTGTCATCTTTTCTGTCAACTCTTAGATGGATCAGGTTTGCTTCATTTCATTCCAATTTCTGACTCAAACAATTATTAGATCTAAGCTATAACACATGTTTTAGAAATATTATTTTGGTAACTATGTGGAGCAGCTAGAAGTAGGTGTGTCAGTCAGGAAACAGAATAGTTCAGATGAGAGGTTGTGGGTCTGAATGAGGATTATAGCCACATGAGTAGAGAGAAAGACAGATACAAGAAATTTTTCAGAATCTAAAATACCGGGTTTCTGATTAGATATGAAGGGTAAGAGAAAAGAATAAAAAGATTTTAAGATTGTGAACTTAGGTAGAAAGGATGGTGGTACCACCAAGAGAAATCAGGAAGTCTGGAGGGAAAAATGCTTGAAGGAAAATATAATGACCTATTAAAATTTTCTTTGGTCAGTTGGTGATAAAGAATGGGAGGAAACTGAGAGTGGACCACAACATAGCATTCTCACTCTTTCTGTTGTTGTTTGCTTGCATTTTGTTTTCTTTCTCAGTTTTTTTTTTTTCCTTCTTGATCTGATTTTTCTTGTGCAGCAAGATAACTGTATAACTATTTATATGTATATTGGACTTAACATATATATTTAACATATTTAACATGTATTGGGTTACCTGCCATTTAGGGAAGGGGGTGGGGGGGAAGGAGGAGAAAATTTGGAACAGAAGACATTGCAAGGCTCAATGTTGAAAAATTACCCATAAATGTGTTTTGTAAAAAAAAAAAAAAAGCTTTAATTTTAAAAAAAAAGAATGGGAGAGAAAATTTATAACTAGATATATAGATTTATAAATTATATGCACAAAAATAATAATTGCCTCCTTTGGAGCTCATGAGAGGACATGGGGAGGAGGAAAGGACCCAGGCAGAGTTTTGAGGAAGACCAACTTTTAATGAGTAGGAGATAGATAATGATGTAACAAAGGAGACTGAGAAGGGGTAATCAGATAGGTTGAAGGAAATCTAAGACAGAACAGATCAGAGAAGTTAGCATTATAACATCATTAATTTATATCTGGAAGAGATCTTAGAGATCATTAAGCCCAACCTCTTCATTTTACAGATGTGAAAACTGAGGCCTGAAATGATTTATTCATGACTTATCCAAAGTGACACAGTTTATAAGGATCTGAGTTGGCATGCAAATCCAGATCTTTATGATGTCAACATTGAGGCTGGAAAGGGACCCCAAAGTTCATAGACTGGTGTCCTGAGGTGTTTCAGAGGAATTTGCAGGCTTGAACCCATTTCCTAGTCAATGGGTCAAAGTTTATTGTAACTGTAATGTCAATTGAGGCAGTCTAAATGCCAAGAAAATTCAGCAAAGAAACAGAAACAAGGAGCCACATTTATCTAGTTCATGTACAGATATGCTAATTTTATGGTCCAGAGGTAGAACCAAAGAGTGATCTCTGGAATTTGGTTATCTATCTGACAGCAAGGAACTGAGCAGTGGTGATTTGTCGGACTATCCTGAGTCCACAACACTTTAGAAACAGATAGATTGTCAGAACAGAAACTCCCTAAGGTCAGGAGACTTTAAAATCATTGCTGTCTCCCCTAGAAGTTAGACTCTATCACCACCTCCAATGCTCCTTTCACTACATTGAGAAAATATCATTGGATTTAACAGCTAAGATACTGACATTGACCTTAGACAGAACACTTTTTATTGAAAGGTGGATTAACTCTTTCCAACAATGAGATGATGCTAGTTCCAATGATTTTATGATGAAGAGAGCCATCTACACCCAGAGAGAGGATTGTAGGAACTGGATGTGGATCACAACATAACATTCTCACTCTTTTTTGTTGTTGTTCACTCAGATTTTGTTTCTTACTCCTTTGTTTTCTTTTTTGATCTGATTTTTCTTGTGCATCAAGAAAATTGTTTAATTATGTTTACACATATTGGATTTAACATATATTTTAATAACTATAACATATATTGAATTGCTTGCCATCTAGGGGAGAGGGTGGGGGGAAGAAGGGGAAAATCTGAAACATAAGGCTATGCAATGGTCAATATTGAAACATTATCTGTGCATATGTTTTGAAAATAAAAAGCTTTAAAAACAAATTTTTAAAAGTGGGTTAAGAAAGCAGATTGTAAAGGATTGTGAAATATGAATCATAAAGGAGGTAGAAAGTAAAGGAAGGAATGGAGGAAGTGGACATAATTCAATCCATCTAGAAGTTTGGCTGTGAAAAGGAGAAGGATTTGACCTAAAGAAAATGACACAAATGACAGATAACCTGAAGGGGGATATCTGGGATAGAAGATATTAATAGAATCCTGGGACTCTTTACACTAGGATTTAGAAACCTAATGGTATTCCCAGGAAGGTATTTATCTCTAAAAGAGATTGGGGATGGAAGGAATGAAAAATATTACAGGAAGAGAACAGAGTGAGTCAATGTGAGGAAAGTGAAATAACTCTGAGATTGAACTTGGACAATGGATAGGATGGTGGTGCCGCAAGAGGAAAAAAAAAAAAAACTTGGAAGAGGGAGTGTTTAGGGGAAAATATAATGAATTCTATTTGTATATATTGCAAAGACATGCAAGTGGGAAATGGAGAATTACATATGAAGAACAGCAAGTAGACCATTGTAGCTGAAATTATAGTATATAAGGAAAAAAAAGAAAAAGAATACAAGAAGGAACAAAAAAGAAGTGGAAAAGAAAAAGGGACTGCAAAGGAACAAGGAGGAAGAAGAGGGCACACAGGGGACAGAAGATTCTGAGTTACATCATTGTTCTCTACATATCCACAGCTCCTCCTCCCCCTGTATTCATACACCTCCCCCTCTCTACATTTGCTCTTCTCCCTGTGATAATCCTAGCCTCCAAAGGGAGTTGGAGGATCAGGGAGCCTATCTCTCTGTCTTTTTCTCAAGGACTGCCAATCCTTTTCTCCTCTGACTTCCTCCACCTTAATCCCAAACAGAGATTGGGATCAGCATGTCTCCATTTCCTGAACCTCATGTTATCTATCTCTCCTGATAATTCAATTTTTCAAGGTCACTGCTTGCCCAAGGACTGTCTAATTCTAATCTACCTCCTTCTTAAATACTTGATAGGTCTAAGATTGGGACAATAGTCTCTGATTTTGTTGTCCTTTTTTTTTTTTCTCACTCCACATCCAATTCTTTGTGATCCCATTTGGGGTTTTCTTGGCAAAAATACTGGAGTGATTTGATCATTTCCTTCTCCAGATTATTTTTATAGATGAGGAAACTGAGCCAAACAGGGTTACATGACTTACTCAGGATCACACAGCTAGTAAACCTATGAGATCAGATTTGAACTTTGATCGTCCTAACTCTAGATTTCTATCTACTACACCAACTTCCCCAGACTCTAATAACATAATAATTCCAGAGACCAAATCAAAAGGAATTAAATTATTCAATGACACCATTTTTATCATTCTCTTAATAGCATGTCTTAAACAAAGATTTATCAGATTTTATGTATCAGAAAATTTAGAAACAATAATAGCATTTATAATATCATGAATTTAAAGCATGAAACAAGATTCATTATTAATTGGATGACCTTTTGATTTAGTGAAATACATTTTCAAATTATTCCACATTTTAAAAAATTATTCTATCACAAGTGGATTTTAAATTTTCAATATTCATATTTTAGAAATGCATTAGTACAAAACATATTTTATTAAAGACTCCACAGCAAAAGGTAATATATGTATAGGACAAATGAAATATACAGCAAAATTACTAGAAATATATGTGTATATAGGACTTTATCAGTTTAAATTCACCATTATTATTATTAGGTCAAATCAAAATATACTAGATTAAAGAGTAAAAGCTATTATTGTTAAAAATAACTCCTACCATAATTCCAGAGGGAGGGTGGGTAAGACTTAAGAATGTATGCATTTCTCAGATGAAGATATCTTGAAGAGTTTTCTGCCATATCCAAATACATTAAAAACATTATTACTATCTATTGTGCTTCCAAATGAACAGTTTTCAAACATTTATACTTCCCTTTTTAAACAAGTGAATCTATAATTTCAAAAAAATCCAGATTAAAAGAACATATATTTTTCTAACATTTCTAATAGAATAAATTATCAAATCTAAGTTAAGCACTATCTTTATACATTATACAAGTCACAAAGGTAACAAATTTGCTGATCCATGCATTTTCCCAACACTCCGCAGCTCTGCAACAATGCTAAATAATAGAATAGATTCTAAATAAATAGAAAAGAATAAAATAAAATTCTGACATCATAGTTGTCCCAGTAGAAGAATACATACCACTTATAAATGAGACCAGAATAAATGCAATCACCTGCAGTATTATATATACAGAATCACAATTTTTGTTTCATTATTATGTTTCCAAAAGGACCATTTATTCCAAGCATTTCATATTTATAAGGCCTGCTATTTTCAACTAACCCACTGTCAAAAATGTACAAGTGACAGTCTTATTAGGTTCTAATCCACCCCAATCATCCCATTTGGGGAGTACACTTAAAAGTACATTCTGATTTAGTTTGAGGACATGTTTCAATCAAATCTGGATTTTATAATTACTAAAGGCAACATTTAAAATCTCAAAAAGAATTCATTGCTATTGGTTCATCCCTAGCTCCCAAAACTTTTCTCTATTTACTTTTAAATCACTTAAAGAACCTGATCTAACCTTGCCCCCACCCCCTGTAACTTTGCATTCTTCTCTCCCTGCTTTGGAGGCTAGGAATTCAAGCTGAACTTCTTATTACTATAGATCCCAACAAAATCAATATGTAAAGTCTCTCACATCCTTTTTATTTCAACCAAACCAAAACTTCCCTCAAATAATTCTTTCCAACATTCTTAAATGTTCTTCTTTCTTATATATATATATCCTTACCTTTCTCATTTTTTAATATTCTTTTCCTAAACTTTCTTTCCTTACTCAGCCCCAGAATGCCTTTATATTTTAATTGTTTATGTATTTAAATTCCCCTCCCCTTTTCGTTCAGAGCAAGATAATATTTTATTAGTAGGGCAAGAATCTACCAATAAAATGGATATCTAGCTTCCTCAGTTTATACTAATGGCCCAAAATTGAAGATGCAACTCTTTTATAAGCCTAGAATAAAAAGCAGAACAAGATCATATAACTGGTCAGCATCATGGGGTGAGAGACCATGATTGGTTATGTTAAGATACATACATGTGGGATCAGGACCACCCCTAAACTGTCTTAAAGGATGCTTTGTGAATTTTTGGACTCAGCTACATCCCAAAGAAGTAGACCAGAGACTCCCTGGCACTTGGGAATAGGGTAAGACTACTTTTAAATAGGTCTAGGATGGAACATGGCCAACTTAACTCCCAAGGCTAACCCAAAGATGCCATGGCATTTCTCAGGCGCTGGAGAGACAAGAAATAACAAGCAGACAGTGATTTTCAGGTGGTGCTGGGATATCAATTTCTTTAGTTACACTGTTTTTAAGAGTATTGAACCTCCAAACTTAGCTTGGAGTTTTTCTTTCATTTAAAAATGATCCATAGGGGAGTTAGCTTTTGGCTTTCTGAAGCCAAAGACTTCAGAGACTGAGTTTTTAAACTCATGAGCTTCTTCATTCAGAAACAAAGAGGCTGAAGTTATTGTAAAATGAGAGTGAGGTACAAAATAGATTCAATGATAGAATGGAATCAAGTATAAAATATAAAATCAATGCTTGCTTCTTTCATTTCTAACAAAAAAAGTGAACTTGAAAAACTTTTAAATAACTGATGTGAATACACTTTGTAAGACTGTTGGATAAGAGGTTCAAGGTTCTGGGTTCAAATCCCAGCTCTGCTACTTAAATACATCATTTGGGTAAATCACATAACCTCTCTTCTGTAAAATGAGAAAGAAAGAATAAGGCCCTTACCAACACCACATCTATGAAAGAATTGATTGAATAGTCAAAATTTCTGATAGGTACATGATGACCAAATCCCTTAGCTGGAGGAGGTTGGGAGGGAGGAGGCAGTAAAGTTTGGGGGATAAGGGATAGTCAGGGGGTTGACATGTTTCCCACTCCTCTGATCTTAAATTTGTTCTGTCCTCCTTTTTCCCCAGTCCATACACACAAATGTACTGAATGACAGCCCAGCAGCCCTGTCCTGAAAGCTGATTATACTGTAAACCACAGCCCAGGGATTAGCAGGGAAGGATCCATGGGAGATGACAATCAGAGCCTGTCCTCCTCCCCGCAGCTTCTCTTCCTTCTATCGAGTTTATGCTACACTTTGAAACTGGACTCCTAAACTGTTTTTGTGAATTGGCGCTTTCTTCCTTCTTCTTCCTTTTTGCCTCCTTCACCCCACCCAATAGAGAAGCTGCCCGCATCTTAGGGGGAAATGGATTCCACGTATACTGCGATGCCGTGAACACACTCACGAATACCGAAAAGATGCTCCTAACTTGGCCAGAGGGCTGCAAAGCATCATGGCTAGGATGCTGGGGTCCAAATAGGGCAAATGAGGAAGGACCCAGAGATCTAAAAGAAAGGCGTGTTTGTGCATATGTTTGTACCCCCGTGGCTCCTTGCCAACCTCCTCCTCTGGAGTGCAGACCCTTTCTGGTGCCTTGGGTTTAACCCCCAATCTGGGTACTTCTCCTCCTCGGGATTATGTAAACGGCACCTCCCCGAGCCCACAGGATAATCAGATCCCAGGACTACATCCTGTTCCTCCCCTGTGGCACGGTGCCCAAGCATCTCAGACACATATAAGCCAGACCTACCCAGGCAGGGGCTGCCTATTTGCAAGAGAGTTGCCCCGGGCCCCAAAAGGCAATGACTTGTGCCCTGCTCCCCAAGCTACTCCTGCTCTTAACCTTGGCTGCTCCTGCCACAGGAATCCCTCATGGTCCCACCTCCCCCCTTCGCTACTCGAGATTCCTTGGCCCCTCCAACGTCATGTATCTGCGCTGGGACTTTGACATTCAGACCGAGGTCATCACTTTCGATCTGCAGGTCCGGACCACTGGCTGGGTGGGTCTTGGTGTCACTAATCGCTACACCAATGTGGGAGCTGACCTAGTGGTTGGAGGTGTCCTGCCTGATGGAACTGTCTACTTCTCGGTGAGTCTAGGTATAGATTCTCTGCTCTCCTAGGGATGAGAGTAACTTGCTAGAGAGTGACCAGCTCTGGGTCTCCTACAAGATGGAAGGGAGACCTTAAAAACAGCCAGAAACATCACAAGAATATCAGGCTGCTAATCCCCATTGGGCAATGGCCGTCAGTCATTCAGTCACTCAATAAACAGTTATTATGTGCCAGGTCCTATGTATAGTTTTTATTCTGTATCCATAAACACAACCTGGACACAACCTCATCAATCTCA
The DNA here is from genome assembly GCF_902635505.1 of Sarcophilus harrisii. Classification (NCBI taxonomy): domain Eukaryota; kingdom Metazoa; phylum Chordata; class Mammalia; order Dasyuromorphia; family Dasyuridae; genus Sarcophilus; species Sarcophilus harrisii. The sequence continues at coordinate 191,050,740 of NC_045430.1, read as the reverse complement.
AGGGAGCTTTCCTGAGACCCTTCACTTCCAGTGGCAATGTTTACACCTGGACCTGTCCTAGTGTATCTATGTCAAGAAAGACATACAGAGGATCATAGACCATTAAAAATGGAAGAAACTTCACTATCATTTAGTAACAATCTCTTGGTGAAAAAAATGATATTGAGAGAATTAAAATGTTTGTTTACCCCAGTGGGGACCCGAAGCTACTAAGCAGCAGTACATATAGTCAACCAATGTCCAAAACTATCTATTTATAGCTGAATACAATATATTGGGAAGTGCATTGCTCTGGAAATCAGGAGACATAAATCATTTAATTTCACTATGCCTCTATTTCTTCATCTAGAAAATAGATTTGAAAATCTTTTCTTCTGGTTCTTCTAACTCTAATAGTCAGTGATCTTTGTTCATTTGGAGGCACAGAGATATACAATAGAAGTGACATGCTTTAATAAGAATCACACGATTTGTGTTCAAATTCTATCTCTACCATTTGCTATCTGCTTATCCTTGAACAAATCAAATCTCCATGGCCTCCAGTTTATTCCTGTGTAAAATTAGGGAATTGCACTCTATGACATTCCATTGGCTCCATCCAAACCCAAACGATAAAATGAGAACGTTTGGGTATCATTTCAATGTATTCTCAGTATCCTCTGCCTTTATGAAGGAGAAGAAAAAATACAGGGCATCATTACCACTTAATTCAAAGAATAGAAAATACAGAGAGAGAGAGCTGAAAAGTAATCATTCAATAAATATTTATTAAATGTTTACCACATATAGGGTTTATATTAGCTATGAGTTGTTGTTGTTCAGTCATTTCAATCATGTCTGATTCCTCATGACTCCATTTGTTTTATTGGCAAAGATACTGGAGAGGTTTGGTATTTCCTTCTCCAGCTCATTTTATAAACAGGATTAAACAATTTTGCCTAGAGTCGTTCAGCTAATAAGTGGCATGACATCATCTTCCTGACATCATGGGTTATCTTCAAGAATGAAGTGGAAACTGCTCACTGAGAATGCAATAGAGTTTCTTCCCTCCTTCCTTTCCTTCCTTCCTCCCTCCTTCCTTCCTTCTTTTCTTCCTTCCTCCCTCCTTCCTTCCTTCTTTCTTTTCTTCCTTCCCTCCTTCCTTCCTTCTCATTAATTGCCTCAAAATGAATAAAAATAACAATTGTTGCTATTCTGGCCAGAAATCCTGAAGGTCTTCCCCTCTCAGATCGACTTTTTATTTATATGTTTGTTTGTTTGTTTATCTATTTATTTGGATATTCATTGTTTCATTTCCTACCTAATTTTAATCATTGAATGGGTGTTGCCTCAATCAAACTGAGACCTGGTAAAGACCTTAGCTTAAAAATGCCAAGGTCTTGCATTTCATGGCATCACCTTCAAGACTGAAGGACAAATAACAAGGTCAGATTTGAACTCAGGAGCATTCCTTCCTGACTTCAGGGCTGGCAATCTACTCGCTATGGCACCATCACCTAACAGCCATATTAGCTATAAGTAGAAGAGTCATAATTTCAGGAATCTAGATTTCTTGCATATGGTCCGACAAAGGATGTGTCTTTTACAAAACCTTATAAAAAGGACCTACAATGAAGTAAGCAGAAGCAAGAAAATATTGTGCACAGTAACAGCAAGGATCACTTGTGAATGGCTTAGCTATTCTAAGCAATACAACATCCAAAATAATTCCAAGACTCATGATGAAAAATGTTATTCACCTACAGAGAAAGAACTGATGGAGCCTGAATGCAGATCTTTTCACTTTCTTTACTTTTTTCAAGGACTTTTTTGGGGGTCTGTGTTTTCTTTTACAATATAACTGTTTTGGAAATATGTTTTGCACAATTGTACACATATAATCTATATCAAATTGCTTCCTATCTCAGGGAAGGGAGAAAAGAGAGAAGAAGGAAGAGAATTTGTAACTCAATTTTAAAAATGAATGTTAAAAATTAGCCATGCATGTAACATTTTTATTTTTTTATTTTTTGCATGTAAAATTTTTAAAAGGAATCTATGAGTCATTTCACCAGTCTAAAAGTCAGTTTCCTCATCTGTAAAGTGGGGAAAAGGATGTAGGATTGAAATATTAAGAGCATTTCATCTCTGTTTTTTATTATCTGATTGGTCTTATACAAATAACCAAGCTCTTCTTGACTTCTATTTCTTCATTTATAAAATCAGGGAGCCAGAGTAAATGACATCTGAAGTCCTATGACGTAGTAAACAGGTATACTCAGCTGCTCCAAATCCAATTATTCCATGAGTTCTTGGCTACTTTCTTTGAAATCAAGATTCTAAGTGCAAAATATAGAATACCTGTAGGTATAAGTCATGATTCTCTGCCCTCAAGGAATTTACAATCTACTTTAAGATAAAAACAGGTACCAAGTTTTGGTACCTGTGAAAAATTACCTAATAGTAAAAATCAATTCAGCACTTTAAAAGTATGGTATTAGAAATAATCATTGAGGAGAAATAATGAAAAAGTTGGTGCAAGTGGAAAGAGGTGATTATGAAATCAGAGACTTCAGTTTTCTCATCTGTAATATGAAGGAATTAATTCAATATATATAATTTATATTAATATATAATTTAATATATGTTCCAGCCTTCATGTGCAAATATTCTGAAACTGATGTGTGTGTGTGTGTGTGTGTGTGTGTGTGTGTGTGTGTGTAAGTGAGTGAGTGTTTCTTAGGAAGTGTGTGAATGTAACAGAGTATTTCCTGTAACTAACTTAAGAAGAAAGAGATCTAAACCTTACTCTTAGGGCATTCCCCTTCTGATTCAGAGGCATAATTCTTCTATATATGGCATCTTTTTATTTTCTTTTTCCCACATGGCAGGACCAGCACTTGGTAGATGATGATACTCTGAAGGAGGATGGGAGCCAGGATGCAGAGTTACAATTGCTGAAAGAAGATGCTGTCTACACTACCATGCGCTTCTCCCGACCCTTCCGCACCTGTGACTCCCATGATGGAGACATCACAGTAATAACAGAGGAGGGTAGGGGGTACTGGTGGGTGGGGACCAATTTTCTAAAATTTGAATTCTGAAACATTTTCGTTGAAGTTCTTTCCCCTGAGGGACTTGGAATCACTCCCAAATAAGGTCAGAATCCAAGGCTCTCATTTTTTCTAGGGTTACTTTCCCAATTCCCCTTGTCCTCAGTCAAAGCCTTCCCTCATCCTCTCTATTGAGCCCTTCTACAGGCTGGAGTCCCATATGTGGGAGACAGGTGGTACAATGGAAAGAGAAATAGATTTTGGAGTCGAGGACTTGATTTCAAATCCCATTTCCAACACTTTGTACCTGTGTAAACTTGGGCAAGTTTTCTATATGTATGGGTCTTGGTTTTCTCATCCGTAAAATGAAAGGGTTACACTATATATCCTCTAAGGTCCCTTTCAGCGCTGAAATCTATTTTCCAATTTTCATTCCCTGTCAAACTCTCTCCTTAGAGAAACCTGTACTGAATAGGAGTAGACTCTGAAGAGATTTACCTTTTGATTACATGTATGTACATTAATTTGTATGATGAATAAGGATTATCTCAATGTAGAGCAGCAGCTCTTGGATGAAATCGATAGCTATCATCTGTGATTGGCTTATCTTTGCTAAGAAGAGATCCAAGGGTAGAGTCTTTACCCCACTAAGAGGGTATACTGGTCTTAAAAGCACCATTAAGGCTATACACTCTTTAATCCAGTCTCCAATAGTATTTGGCTTGTCAAGCCATGTTGACAAGAGCTTATGAAGTAAGTGCCAGGAACTGTTATAAGTGCTAGAAATACCCCCCCCCAAAAAAAAAAAAGTCAGAAAAAGCATTCCTGCTATCAAGGAATATACAGTCTAATGGGGTAGTCTGCTACACACAAACAAGCTGTATAGAGGATAAATTGGAATTAATTTTACAGGTAAGGCTCTAGCATTAAGAGGATTAGAAAATCTATTTTACAGAAGGTAGAAATTTAGTTGGATCTTTAAAAAAAAACAGAGAAAACAAAAGGCAGAAATAAAAAGGGAAATGATTCCAGGTATGAGGATCACAAAGTATGTGGAGATAAGGAAACATAAAAAGAGTTATTGGTCCCAAAGGAGTACAAATTGTTACCACCGATGACCATAGGTTTCCTGATACTGATGTCACTGCATTTTGTAAGAGGATGTAGACATGGCTCTAGAATGGATGATCTAAGGTGAAGACCATATTGCTCTCTTATAATAAATGCAATTGCATAATTATGTCCTTCATAATTACAACAAGTGTCTTTGTCCTGGGTGTTGGGAGCCCCAGCCTGCTCTCATTAGAATTCAATACAAATAGTTCTCTGAATGGCTAAAATGCTGGGATTACTGGGGCTCCAAGCTCCAAACTCCAGGAACCAGGTCCCAGTCCTAGCATTCCCAGACCATCATTGCCATCCTTATCCAAATAGAATTATATTTGCCATACCTAAAATATAAGTCTTGTCCAGAGACACAAAATTCAGAACAAAAGTGGCACTAATGAGCACTCTCAAGGGGATTAAGGATTAGTTCTACATTTACTTTGATTAGTTTCGCTCCTTCCCACCAAACACTGATTATATAATAGTTCATCACAATGAATAGTTAGTAAACTCTTTTAAGCAAACAAAGCAGCAAACAAAAATCAGGGACGTGATATAGATTAGAATAAAGCTGAGAAGATCAAGTATGAATGAATTCTTCAGCTGGGATAGTCGTTAAGATCTTAACTCTAATCATGGTACACAATACACAATCTTAACCAAGGAGAAAGAAGTCTTCTTTCCACAGTTTCTAGGAAGGAAAAATGGAGGCATGTTGAGGAGTCAACTACATAGCTACAGCATCTTTCTCCATGGGTTCTTTTCTGAAGAATGTCAATTTTAGGAATCATAACATCTCCTTCTGTATGGAACATACTGCAGAGTTATCTGTCATCCACAACTCTTAGTGGGAGCTAGGTTCAATATATATGGCGGTTATGTTTATCTAAGTATATGATGATTGTTATTGAGAAGACATTCTTCATATCCCTCAACTGATGCTCAGTTTCCTTTCTCAGAGTGACACAATCCGGGTCCTGGCAGCTTATGGACTGGATGACACAGTAAAGCTGGAGAGGGAGCGCACCTTTGTCAAGTCAATCTTTCTGCTGCAGATTATCCATCCTGATGATCTTGATGCCCCTGCAATCTCATACATTCATGACTTGGAGATCACTGATGTGAGAAACATGTCCATTGAAATGCCAAGGCCCTGACTTCCAGTTCCCCATCCCTAATCTTCCCAAGCTTTCTCACACCACCCCTGGACCAGAAAGGAGAGGAGAGGCACATATAGGCAGGGGGAAAAGGGAAATGCAAGACAACTCTTAAGAGATTAGAAATAGTGGTGGGGGAGTAGAAAGGAAGCAGGACATTGAGAATGATGAAAGCGGGAAGGGGACTCTTTTTTATTTTTTCTTATTTATTCCTTATACAAAAACCCTTCAATTTCCAAGAATCAAATCTAGGGTACATAGTCCTTATAGTATTAAGGGAGTTGATATAAATTGAAAATAATTATTTTCAGTTAATGAATGAGTATGCAAAAGCAGTCAGTGAACACTAAAACCTTTTCTCTCATCTCATTATCTCATCTCAGCTATCTAATGAGTAGTATTTTACTGATCTTTCATTAGCTTCTGGATTCTTTCATACAACAGAATCTTCCTCAAGAAGAGACCAAACCAGACCAATCAAGTTTTTTCTATCCCTCTCCCCAAACCACTCCAAATTGTATATACCATATTTCCACATCTCCTTAAGAGTTGACCAAAAATTGAAAGTCTTGGTGAATTGGACCATACATTTCTCCATTCACCTCTAGAAGATCCTGCTAGAAGAGATCTTAGAGACCATCCAATTAAAGGTCCTAATTGTATAGATGAGAAATGGATCCATAGAAAAATTAAATTACTCTTCCAAGTTTACAGCAATAGTATTTAAATACAGACCCTTAGATTCAAATCCTAGGCTCTTATCATGTTTGTTATCCTGTCTTGAGTCTCACTCCTGTTCCCAGCCTCAGATGCATGTCCCTATCTCAGCTAGATGTTTTTGTCTCTCTCCAACCCAGTTTCTCATCCCTGAAGATGACACGACTTATGCCTGCACCTTTCTTCCCCTGCCCATCGTCAAGGAGAAGCATCATATCTATAAGGTAAAGCCAAGGTGGGAAGGGTGAAGGAAAAGCCAAGGGATTGAGGAGAAAGGAGCTACTAGACCAAGGTTATAATGAGAGGGAAGGGAATAGTCTTAGATTAAGAATACTGTAGAGTGAGACCAATCCCTAGATCCATGAATTATAATTTATAGGGGATTGGATACTCCACAGAAACATTCCACGTAACAAGTGATAATAGTTAGGTAAATTCTATGTCATGATTAATCACTGCCAAAGAATGAAGAAGAAAATAAATTTTGATATGCCTTGATCTCAGAACTTGATCCATTACAGAAAGTCCAAAGCCTTCTAAGAGATAAGTAAAACAGCATCCGTGCCCTCAAAGGGTTTACAGTTGAATAGTCCAGGAAGTGAGGAAGCTCCATAGACAAATAATCAGAATGCAAAATAAAATATTATAGTAAATAGAAAGTTGCTAACTCTGGTTAGCTCCAAAGCTAGGAAGGAGGGTTATGGAATCTGTAATGAGGGACAATAAGAAATAAATTTAGTCTTGACCAGACTCTTGCTTCAGGGCAAGGGAAGGAGAACAGACTCCCCCTCATCTCCCTCATAATCCTTTGCCCCAAGTTTGAGCCAAAGCTGATCTACCACAATGAGACGATGGTGCACCACATCCTGGTTTATGCCTGTGGCAATGCCAGTGCCCTCCCGACGGGCATCAGTGACTGCTATGGTGCTGATCCTGCCTTCTCCCTGTGCTCCCAAGTGATCATGGGCTGGGCTGTCGGAGGCACTGTAAGTCCTAATGCTGAGAGAATTATTAGCTTGAAGGAGAGCATGTAGTTGAAAGATCTGGGGGGCTGGACAGATGGAAGAATCGGAGGATGGGTGGGAGCAAGAGAATTTAGGGGCTAAAGTGCTTGGGGGGGCGGATCAGAGCCTGAGATGTCTCTGCTTAGTTCTCACCATTATGTACCCTTCTACCCCAGAGTTACCAGTTTCCAGATGATGTGGGCATTTCCATTGGGACTCCCCTGGACCCCCAGTGGATCCGGCTAGAGATTCACTACAGCAATTTCCACAATCTTCCTGGTGAGAGAGCAGGGGTCGGGTGGCTGGGTAAGGAGCAACTAATGGGGGTGGGCTGATTTCTTAGTGGAGCAGGACAAGTATGGGAGTGGGGGCCCCTGTCAGAGACCTTTAGCTCTTCTCCAGTCCCTGAGCCTCTTCTTCTGACCTCCTTTTCCCCCAACTAAACCTTTCTCTGTCCATTTGGCAACTTCACCCCCACTTTCCAATAAGCATGTTTCCCTTTGGCCAGGCATATATGACTCTTCTGGGATTCGAGTTTACTTCACCCCCATCCTGCGCAAATATGACATGGGAGTCCTCCAGCTTGGATTCTTTACCTTCCCCATCCACTTCATACCACCAGGAGCAGAGTCTTTCACGTCCTATGGGCTCTGTATGACTGAGCAGTTTGATGAGGTGAGGTCAAGAACCTCTCACACTCACTTCTCTCCTTGAGATCCAGAGCTACCCTCTGCCTTCTACATTATCCCTCTCCAGAACCCTACTATCACCTTTGGCCCCAAAACATTAAATAAGATGTGGTTCTGAAAATTAGGTGCTAGGGAATGCCTGGGGAGCAAGAGGAGAATAAGTAAAAAGTACAGGGATAGTAGGGCGTTTTGCAGGAAAAGTAAGAGCCTGGAAAGAACAGGAATGAAGGGAGAATCTGGGAGAGGAAAAGCATCACTGAGAAACCAAGGTTAAATGGGCAAAAGTGTGACCAAAGGCAAATCATTTCCTCAAATAGAGCCTCAGTTTCTTCATTTGTAAAATAAGCTCATGAAAATACAAGCTTATTTTGAGTAGAGTAGATTTTTAAGCCTCAAAGTTCTATGTAAATGTGAGTTGTTATAATTTTACCATAGAATTTTGATAGAGGAACAGCATGGCAAAGTTCATTCAGAGTCCGAATGCCATGGGTTCAAGTCCAGCTTCTGACACATATTAATTATGTGACTTGGGATAAGTCAATTAACTTCTCATTCCAGGTAACTCCCTAAGGATCTAAGCTGTTGGATTTTCTCATTCAGAAAATCTAGACATCAACATCCAGTTATATGTGCCCAGGTCCAGTTCTCTATTCACATAAAATTTTTAAAGCAACCGAGTCCTTATAGATCATACAGTTTAATCCTCTCATTTTATAGATGGGGAAATTAAGGTTAAGAGAAATAATATACTTATTTATAATTATACACAGGAAGTTAGGGTGCAGCCCCTCTGGGTTTGGGTTTGGGGAATCAGATGCCCCTCTCTTTCAATGTCACAGATAAATGGGGTTCCTGTGCCTGACATACAAGTTTATGGTTATCTTCTGCATACTCACCTAGCAGGGAGGTCTTTGCAAGCTGTGCAGTACAGGTAAGGGGAACACATTGCTTTCTGAAGATAGTTGTAGTGGGGGATGGAGATAGGCAGAAGATGGCCTCGGTACTACAGCTGAGTGGGAGGGCTTATATTGGGAATATGAACAGGAAAGGTCTTGGATTGGGACTGAGATTGAGATTCTATTGGTTACTTGTTTTATGGGCAGGAAGTTTCCCTGGAAGTCCACAATACCTCCCTTGCCCTGGTTTCTGGTCTATAGTGTGCTCATTTACTTATTCCATTTCTTCCCCATCCCACTCTCCCTCCCCATAGGAAAGGAAAGCAGGTCGGGATCATCTGCAAGGATGACGCCTATGACTTTAATCTACAAGAGACTCGAGACTTAAAAGAGCGAATAACAATCAAGATGGTGGGAGTCTTGGGAATGGGAAGGGAAGGTGGCAAGTGGTAGAGCTATAGCCCAGGCTATCCATAACTCCCACCTAAAAAAGCCCTAAGACTGCTCTTGGTTTCTTATTGTCCCTTTGTCTGTCTGACTTTCTTCCATGTGTTTCACTCTGGGCAGGGAGATGAATTGTTGGTGGAGTGTCACTACCAGACCCTCGATCGTACCACACTCACCTTTGTAAGTGCCTCCCAGAGCTGTCCCTAGAAATCTGAGCATCTGGGGTGAGCATCGCTAAATGTGCCAGTTAGACAAACTGCTATTGGGGGGGGGGGAATCTTGAAGAGGCAGAGGGGAGGGGGAATTTACAGGATATTCCCTGGGTAGGGGGGGAGATAATGAAACCCTACAGTACTTCAAGGTCACTCTTGAGGATGGGAGCACTTGGTGGGGAAAGAGTTCACCTAGAATGCAGCCACCATGTGATATAATGGAAAAGATCCTGCGAGTCAGAGGACTTGAGGGTGAATTCTGGGTCTGTCATTCTTATCATCCTGTGACTCTGAGCAATCCATTTAACCCTTCTTGTCCTTGGCTTCTTTTTACATTTATATAATGTATATGTATGTGTATTTATACATGTATATATGTATATGTATATATATATCAACATTTATAAAATGTGGGATTTGGACTAGATGTCCCTTTTAGCTCTATGAATCTAGGATTTGATAACTTTTTAATTTAATTAAATATTCTCAATTGTTTCTAACTGTTAAGAGTACTACCAGCCTCTTCCAAATTTCCATACCATAGGACAAAATCCTTGTGACCTTATTCTAGTAACTACATAATGTGTACATGTATGTGTATATGTGTGTACATTTATATATATACAACACATTATATATGTGTGTATGTATTTGTATATGTATGTGTATGCATATATACATATATACAACTAAATAACTCTGATTATTCCCCCAATCCTGCTTTCTACTTCCTTCAATTACCCCTAGTTTAGATTGAGACTAATCATCAGTTATCTTATCTGTAAAATGACGGGGGTTGGACTAAAAGATCTTTGGGGTGCCTTATATAATCCAATAACACTATGATCTTGCCCACTACATCATATGCTTTTTCCCCTGAGGTTTTGCTCCTTAATATATTTAGGGTCAGAAATTGGGAACAGTAAGTCTTGGACTCTGGTCCTATTAACATGGTTCCTAGAAGTCGGAGCCACTGTACAAAGAAACAATCATTGCACTAATATTTGGAGTTAAAATAATAAGGAGTGAGGTGACTCTATCATAGGGAAAGAAGAGAAATTGAACTCTCCTGGAAGTTCCTTACCTCATCCGAGCTCTGTTGTTTTGTGTTTTTGTCTCTTCCTGCCTCTGTCCTCTGTGTTTCTGTCTTTCTTTCTCCTACTCCAGGGTGGCCCAAGTACCATTAATGAGATGTGTCTCATCTTTCTCTTCTACTATCCCCGGAACAACATCTCCAGCTGCATGGGGTACCCAGACATCATCCACGTGGCCCACGAACTTGGAGAAGAAGCATCGGAGTAAGTATGCCTGGAAAAGGAGAAGGAGGAGGAGGAGGAGAAAGAGAAGGAGGAGGAAGATGAAGAGAAGGAAGAGGAAGAGAAGGAAGAGGAAGAGGAAGAAAAGGAGGAGGAGGAGGAAGAAGGGGAGAAGGAGGAAGAGCACAATTAGAGACCTGGAGAACTTCTTTCTGGGCTACTGCTATTCTCCTAACTGCTTTCCCTACCTCTCTTATTCCCAGTATCTTGCAATTCATCACTTGATAAGGATTTTATGTATGGACCTGTCAGCAAGGGTTACTCGGAGAAACAGATTAGAATTATTGGTTCTAGGAACCCTAATTATTATATGTACTTCTACACGAATTATTCATGTCTACATTCTTCTCATATATCATTTTGATTTAATCAAAGTCTTTGTTTTCCTTTAAAAGAGAATTTCCCACCTACCCAATCTCATATCAGTCTGTTTTTATATCTCTTTGTTCTCTCCCCATCAAATTTCCTCTAGGTTTTTCATTGTATTTCAATAGAGGAATTCATGCATAATTTCTACAAATATAAATTGCTAAAAGAATTAGTGAATGGCCATAGTGAAGGAGAATGCTAGTCTTGGAGAAAGAGTATGGATCCCATATCTGATACTTGCTAACTAGCTGTAGTAATCCTCTGGACAAATTAAACCTTTTTGTGCCTCTGATGACTTCCTAGATCTTATACAATGAGTCTTATTGTTCTTCATCCTTCATTCTTGAAGCAGGCCAATGACATCATGAGGGTAATGTGTTGACTTGTGAGTTAATTGAATTCAAGTGAGGCAGAAGTACACAGAAATTCCTCCTCCAGAGTACATGAAAGGAGTTCCCCCAGCCCATACTGGGAGTTTCTCATTATGAGAAGCCACAAATCATGCTGATTGCCCAAAGCATTTCTTGTTGGAGACTGGAATGTTAGGAAGAGAGAGCTCTTACCTTCTTCTTGTTGTTCAATTCATTCAGTTGTCTCTGACTCTTCAAGTTCCCATTTTGGGGTTTCCTTGGTAAAAGTACTAGAGTAATTTGCTGTTTCTTTCTCTAAGTCATTTTACAGATGAGGAAACTGAGGCAAACAGGGAGAAGTGACTTCCCCAGGTTCATACAGCTAGCATGTGTCAGAGACTGGATTTGGACTCATCAGGAAGATGATTTCAACTCTAGTGCTCTATCCACTGTGCTACCTAGCTGTCCCAATTTTTATCTCACCATCTACTAAAAATGTCAGTTACCCCTAAATTAATGTCAGAAACTCGGCTGAATGTAATAATCCCTGTGTTACCTGTCCAGGTTTAATCTTCATGTTAGAATATTCAGCTCAACTTATTGTCTAGTAAATATTATATGCCATAGAGAATAACATTTTAGAGCATTAAAACTGTGTGTCTTTATTAAAATGGTTATTTGTGTCCTTCATGAGTGCCTCTTCATGTGTTCTACTCTCAGTGGCCATCCAGCTTGTCTATCTTGTACTGATCTAATTCCCTTTTCTATTCCTTCCACTTCATGTTTTCTCATATTTTTTTTTATCTCATGTCCATTTTCCTAATGATTCTTATATTTCCCACTTCCCCTTCCCATCCACTCCCTTCTTACAGCTCCATGGAAGGCATGATGGCCATGAATAATGTCGACTGGACCCCAGAAAACATCAAAAAAGCAGAGAAAGCCTGCAAGATGGCTGACCAGGTGGTGATAATAAAGACCATTGATGTGAGTGACCAAGTTGGATTGTCTCTCCTTTAAGATTTGGGGAAAGATGGGAGGCCATGAGGATGAAAAATGAGAGAGGGAAGGAAAGGACTGGAGCGTGGGAGTCTAGAGACTGGAAAAGGTTAAAGAGAGAAAAGGGGATTGAGAAAATAAGGAGGGAGGGCAGCTGAAGAGTAGGATATTGCAGTGATGCTTTGGGAGGATAGGAGGAAAGGGGGAGTAATTCCCTCAATGAGGAGAATGTCATTAGCTAGAGTGTGAGTGATGGTGGAGTTCACCTAATAAAAGGGGAAGGTGCGGACAGAGGAGGAGGCTCTTCCCCCTCCTTCTTCTCCCAGCCTCTACTTCTCTCAAAGTCACTTATCCTTCCTCTTTGTCTTCAGGAGTTGGTGAAGAATCAGACAGGCCACATTCCAGACATAATTCCTACTCCCCGTGGGCCTTGCTTGGAGTCCACAGGGGGCAAAGTAGAACCAGGAGACAAGACCCCTGCAGGATACCGAGCTGCCCCTCTAGTCCAATCTGGCTCCAGTCCTACAGTTCCCTTAACTATTCTCCTACTCCTACAGGGGGTCTTTTCTTGGCTTCTGGATTCCCTCCAAGGTGCAGTCTGAGGCCATCATGAGACTCCCATGCTTAGGGCCATATACATGAGAATTTCCTTCCTGTCCTCACTGACCCTGATTCCTCCTCTATCCCTTCCCCCATAAAAAAAGCCTTCCCTTCATCCCACCCCTGATTCTGACATGGAGTGACAACCCTCTCAAAACTCAATCTCGGCTCTCATCCAATAAAAGTTCTGAAATGATGAAGATTTGTCTAATAAAGCCTGAGGATTCACTAGCTAGGAGCTGGGCGTTTTTTTAATAAATCTCTGAAAAAAGGAGTGAAGTGGAGAAGCTATTTTTGTGATGTGAGGGCATCACAATTTGGGAAAGGAGTTAAACTCTGTCCATATCTCCTCCCCTATTCCCTGATACTTCTTACTGTCTAATCTGGCACTTCCTTGGAGGAGTAAGCAAGGAAAAGAGAAGAAGCTATATCCCTGGGGGTTACCGGTTACATGATCTGAAAAGTAAGAAGATTGGTCAAGGCGTTTTCTTCAAATGGGAAGACTTCTAAAAACACAACAAAACTCTCTTATCCCATATCTCCACCTTCTCTAACTAAAGCTAAAGTGCTGCATGCGCCAAAAGCTATCCAATTGCTTGATAATTCAAAACACATTTAAAGTCATAGATTCCCCCATCAAGAAACTCCCTGGATTTGGGCAACATAAATGCCTTCTCTGTGGCTGATGCTCAAAATATCCCAGACAGGAGCCATATAGGCCCTTATGGTTCAGTCACTCCTGATATAAATGGCTTAAATCCCTCTTATTTCCATCTATCTCCAGGGCACCCAGTTTCACAGTCAGAATTCTGGTGCTCCCTGACTGGACTACATCATTCCTTAAAGAAAGAAACTTTAGCATTAATATTTCTTAATTAGTCATTTGAGTCATATTCCTTGAGTTTGGATGTGGTTATTATATCAGAGATGATGGGACTAAGCATGTGTCTTGGCTCATTCTAATGGGCTGCATACTATGGTTCCTTGTTCAAGGACATTTGGGAAACCAGAGGCTACTGGAGAGTCCTCTGGTAGGTCCTCATAACTGGAAATTGTGTTAAAGAACACGAAAAGCCAAAAGAGAGAAATCCACCATTACCCATCCCCAGGTCCAGTTGAGCACTGTCAGAGCTTGCTTCCAAGAAAAGTACTTAAATTGAGGAAGAGGTAGGCAGGGCTTTCTCCTCTCTTTATGTAGCCTACTGAGTGGCTGACTTTTTCCTAATTCAATCTCCAATCATCCTCAACAAGAGACTGAATCATAAGGATACCTATGGGGACAATCCTAGCTTCCTCTGGTGTCATACACTCTTAAGCAAGGATCCAGAGCAGGCAGACCATTACAAAGATCCAGGGTACATTCTCTATTCCATCACTCTTGTTAACATTAATATTTACATACAGAATGATTATACTGGATATTAAGAAAGTATCTAATTTAATTAAGACTTCATGAGTAATCACAGATGCAAAGAGAATTAAAATACATCCTCTTGTACATAAAGTTCATTAAGTCATGGTCAAAAAAACAGCACTTTACCACAGATTCAAATTGACTAATGCTTTAAGACAAGATCATCAACTATCTTTGCCTAATTCACAGGCAGAACAGAGCTTCTTGGGTCCATTATCTTATTGAGAGACATAGAGGGAAGAAAATACACACATATATGTGTGTATAATACATAATACATGTATGCATGTATATGACAGGAGCATTCTCTGGAGCCTTCTTAGCTCATAGAAATCTTGAAAGTCCATAACAATAGTTGTTAAAATAAGCATCTTTACTTTGAATTCTTAAATGGCACTCATCTTTCTATTCATCTAACCTCCTTGCATCTTTTATTAACACTGAAGAGGTAGAAAGGGTGACTCACCTTTAAAGCACAACCAGAGTTCATTCTAAACACATTGGTTCCAATCCAACAAGTATTTATTAAGCACTTTCTACAGACAGGATATTTGTAGATGAAAAGAAAAATGGACAAAACCACCACCAACCCCTGCCCTCCAGATGTTTACAGTTTTCTGGAGGAATGATATCAGTAGACAAAAGTATATGAGACAATTCATTCAACAGATATTTACTGAGTCTTACAACGAGCAAACTAGCTAGGAACAAAAAGTAACTTGCTCCTTGATATTAGTGGGCTGTGGGGAAAGAAGGTACAACTTGAACCTGGTTTTGTTTTTATGAAATCTGGCATAAAGAGAGTTGAGATTTCTTTTGCAGGATCTGAGGGAAGAAAGGAATTACATGGGTTGCTTAAGTGTAGAACAAACAAATCAGAATTTTTTATAAATCTAACAAAGCTAGGTCTTGGATCACTATAAATTGCTCATCTGTGGTAACTACAATGTGTCACAGAAAATGACATAGTAACCCTAAAAAATGTTACTGATCTCCTCACTACTCCCTGAATTCAGTATCTTCCACCTTCATGTCTTTGCACAGTCTGTCCTCCCCAACTAGAAGGCACTTTGTATCACCTTTGCTTTAAGACTATAAGCTTCCTTCAAGACCTAGCTCGTATCATTTCTTATATGATTTCTTCCCTGATCTCCATAGTGTTAATATTTTCTCCTTCCACAGATTATCATTTATAGTTTTTTGTGGGTTGTTTACTAACAGTAAAGGGGGAAAAAACACAATACTCATTAACATCTCATTTAGTTATTTACATTACATCATATAATTACATCAAGTGGACAGAAAATATTTTTAATCCATTCTATCCCAGGCCATTCCCATACACATTAATTTAAATAAATACACATCTATATGGATCTCCTTTTCTTATTCTCTGAGTTAAAAACATTGTTTCATATGTCACTGAAAAAACTGAGGCCCAATTCCCCCCACAATAAGTCAATGATTCAAATGGTGAGGGGCTCTAAACAACCCCTCATATCTATTTACACTTACATATATATGTATATATATATATATATATACATATATATGTAGCAAAACATGATCTCTTAATTACCAAATCTGATGGCCTTTTCTTAATCCTCATCTTTTATTTCTCTCTGGGATCTTTGACACTCTCAATCACCCTCTTTCCCTTGATACTCATATCTCTCTGGGTTTTTATGACACTATTCCCTCCAAGTTATCCTCCTTCTCAGTGGCTGCTCCTTTTCTTTTGCTGTTCCTGAATCTTTATTCAGGTCCCTTAGATTCTATCCTGGGCCCTCTATTCTTTTTCCTTAGATTTGTGGTTTATCATCAGCACCTATTAATTTATTTATCTTTTCTATGTTGATGATTCTCAGATCTAGTTATCTTGCCCTGATCTCTCTCCTTACCTATAGTCTAGCTTCTCCACTGCCTGTTGGACATCTGAATTATGTGCTTGATAGAATCCTTAAACTTCACATGTCTAAAACTAAATTCATTATTTTCCACCCACCCTAAATCCTCCTTTTCCCCCAACTTTCCTATTATTGTTGAAGGTATTACTATCTTTTCATTCACTCAAGTTCAAAATCTAGGTGTCGAGAATGATACTTCTCCCTTTCTCATATTCATTATTCAATCTACAACTATCAATTCTGTTGGACATTGCTTGTTTCTGCCCTTTTCTGATACTGCCATTACCCTGCTGCAAGCCCTCATCATCTCATTCCTGGATTATTGCAATTTTCTTCTGTCTGGTCTTCCTGCCATAAGTTTCTCCTTTCCAATCCATTCTCCATTAATTGTCAAATTGATCTTTCTAAAACACAGGTCCACCCATGTCACTCTTTTATTTGATAATCTCCAGTGATTCCCTATCACTTTCAATATCAAATATAAAATCCTTTGTCTGACACACACATCCTTCCCTTTCCTACTTTTCCAGTCTTCTTATATCTCGCTCCCCTTTACAAACTCTACATTGCAGGGACACTGGCTTCCTTGTGATTTTTTTAAATTTATTTTTCCCCGAGGCAATGGGGTTAAGTGATTTGCCCAGGTCACACAGCTAGATAGTGTTAAGTATCTGAGGCCAGATTTGAACTCAGGTCCTCCTGACTTCAGGGCTGGCGCTCTATCCACTGCACCACCTAACTGCCCACTCCTTGTGATTCTTAAAACAAGACAACATATTGCCTGATGATGTGTATTTTCACTGGTTGTCTCCCATGTCTGGAATTCTTTCCCTTTTCATTTCTGCTTCCTGGCTTATCAATCTTCAGCTAAAACTCACCTTCCTCAAGAAAACTTTCCAAACTTCCTTTTTCCTAGGGCCTTCTCTCTAAGATTATCTCCAGTTTATCCTATGAATATCTATGTGTATATATATATATATATATATATATATATATATATATATATATTTACATGGTAACTTCTCTATTATTTGACTTCAGTCTCTTGAGAATAGGGTCTGTTTTTGCTCTTGTTTATTTTTGTATTTCTTTGTATTCTGAATACTTAGCATAGTGCCTGGGACTTCTTTCTGGAGAGTTTGAGTGTTGCCCAATTTTCATTATGGGCAACTATCTAGATCTTGTCCTGATATTTATATGCACATACATACACATATACATGTATATTTGTATATGTGTTATATGTATGTGTTGTATATATATGTGCATATGTGTATATATAATACATGCTATGTGTCTGTGTGTATGTGTATATACTGATTGTATTCCTTATCTGTAGCCATGTACCATCATACTCAGTATTGATAGTAGGGGTGTTCAGTCTTTTCAGTCACATTCAACTCCTCATGATTCCATTTGGGTTTTTCTTGGCGAGGATTCTGAAGTGACTGGCCATTTCCTTTTTCAGATAATTTTACACATAAGGAACTGAGGTAAACAAGGTTAAGGGATTTTCCTAGGGTCCCGTTGCTAAATGTCTGAGGTAAGATTTGAACTAGGGAAAATAAGGCTTCCTGACTCCAGGTTTGGCACTCTATCTAGTGCACCACTTAGCTGCCCCATATGTATAATGATTGTATTCCTTATCTGGATTATGTACCATGATACTCAGTATATAAATTTTTTAACTGTTTCAAACTCTCTGGTGAGTAGGTAGACCCTGAAAGATGGAACACAGAAAAGTATGTATCTGGAGTGACTAATCATTATTAGAAAGCAATACTAACAATTTTTTCAGATGGAAGAATACTGGGATGTATAAGGAGTTAGCCTGATGAAATGAGTTTCTAGAGCAACATTAATTTCAAAGACCAAACATTCAAAACTGTGATTCGAAATACCCTAAATCCCCTGGTGCTAAAATAAATTAATGACCATAATCTGTGATAGCTGGAAGAATATTTCTTCTAGAAGGAGGAGGAGATTATACTCATGCTTTATTTCCTTTTAAAATACATTCTAGTTAATCACAGGTTAATCAACATTCCCCTCCAGGGGACAGACGAACAAGACAATTGTTTGTTTGTTATTGTTGAGGCAATTGAGGTTAAGTGAATTGCCCAGGTTCACATAGTTCATACAGGAAGAATTAGGTGTCTGAGGCGAATTTAGAACTCAGATCCTCCAGATTTCAGGGTCAGTACTCTATCCACTGCCCTGTCTAGCTGGTCTGGGGAGAGGGGGGGTGGGAAATATTGCAAGGACACATTCTCAAGGTCTTTTTTAAGAACTTTAGCATTGATTCCACAATGTGGGAGACACTGGCACAGGACCATCCAGTGTAGTGTGCCCTCATCAGAGACAGTGCTGACTGAGCTCTATGAGCAAAGCAGAATTGAATTAGCACAAGGGATGCACAACACAAGATGCACAAAGGTAGAGAATCCACCCCAAATGTTTCTGGGGACTATTTGTGTCTGACATGTGACAGAGCATTCTGAGCTCATATTGGTTTGACCATCCATAGTCAGACACATTGAACTCAATCCTAACATAGTGATGACATCTTGATGCTCTTCAAGAACAAAGGACAACAACCAACCAACCAACCCTAAGACAAATTTTGCACACAGTCTGACCAGTGCAAACTCAGGGTATACAGCAGTAAAAAGGTCTTCTTCCAATTCAGATGCAGAACAAACATCATCACAAATGATTTTTAGACAAATATGAATTCTGGGAAATGCTAGTTTCCATGGTTGTTTATTATTTAAATAAACAGGGTTGTTTAATCTTATTTCAAGACTGGTGAATGAAGTCTGTATAATATATCTATCCATATATGTCTATATCCTTATATATTTCTGATTAAAATTCAATTTTCTGCATAGACCCAGATCTCTAGATACAAAATGAATGGGTTACTTAAGCACAAAAAACCTTCTTCTGATGAGTTTTCATCTTCTAATGAGAGACTTCTCTCTCAGGAATGAGTGTTGTTCATTTCTCATAATGGGAAATATCTAGATCTCCTCCTGGATCTTTTGATTTCTCAATATTTGTTCCCAACAGAGAAGAAAGTAAGTGAATAAGGGGGTCAGAATAAGATTAAAGATTGAGAGGGCCACAAGTCAGATGCAATAAAAACAAATGGGAGAAATATTTAATTCAATTCAATTAATATTTATTAAGTACTTTTATATATAATGCACAATGCTATATTGATGATACAAAGACAAAAATGGATTTTAAGTTTATTTTCTTCTTGGAGTATATAGCATTTATACAGATAAGTACATATAAATCTTGCACAGTTTAATATTAAATAATGTCAAGAAATTGAGAGCATTAAAAAGGATAATGAAGAAAGGCTTTAAATGGCATTCCAACTGTGCTTTAAAAGAAAGGCATCCTAAGGAGGAGAGATAAGAAACAAAATATTACAGACATAGATCACATATTGGTCATCATGGTGAGAAATGAAGGTATGTAGAGAACTGGTAATCTGATTTTATGGAATGGAGAATACCTGAAAGTAAATAATATGAAATGTACCTTCTTTTGAAGGTGGAATTGTAGAATTGTGACAAACCATAATATACTATATATGGTAACAATTATTATTATTATTATTAAACTCAATAGTTTAGAACCGTCTATGGAGAAAAAATTAAATTATTAGTGGATTCACTTAGAAATGTCAACTTCTTTCAAGTATCTCTGCTGAAGAAAAGTTGGAACATTATGAGTCATCCCTTAAAGCCCAAAGCCAAAAGACATAGTGTCTCTCAAATTCCCAAGGTCTTCCCAAACCAGCTTCTCACACAGTTTAGGGCATGAAGTGATCATTCTCTACCAATGTGGATAAAGTTGTACAAATGAGTTTGAGTCTCAGATTTCAGAAATAAGAAAGGTATGTAGGAATCAGACTGTATAGACCTTTAAATGTTAGGCTAAGAAGTTAGTTTTTCTTCTAGAAGGAATAGGGAAGCACTGAAGATTTTTTGAGTAATTTCATGACCATTTATGTGTTTTGGAGATGGGAATTTGGCAAGTATGTGGAAATGGATTAGACAGGGAAAGAATAGAAGTAGAGAGACAACATAAAGACTATTGCTACAGTTCAAGAGAGAGATGATGAGGAATTGCATTTTGTATAATAGATATGTGTTTAGAGAGAAGGGATTGGATATAAAAGAGACTAAAGTTAGAATTAACAAAACTTGGTAACTGGTTATATATGAAGGAGAGAGAAAGAATCAAGAATATCTCCAAGACTAAATACTAGGCAGATGATAACCACTACAACAAAAATAGGGAAATTTGGAAGAAAGATTATAGGAGGAAGGACAGAAGGGGAAAAATAATGATTTTCATTTTGGACATGTGGAATTGTGACAAACCATAATATACTATATAAGATAACAATTATTATTATTATCCAACTCAATAGTTTAGAAATATCTATGGAGAAAAAATTAAATTATCAGTGGATTCACTTAGAAAACAGTATTGCTTTCCTCGGTAAAAGAATATCAGGAATGGTAAAAAAAAAAAAAAAAAAAAAATGCTCAAAAAATTACCTAGCTGAAAGAGTGCCTAGAAGGTTTTACAAAGAGAAATAATGGATCAAGAGCTCAGAAATTAGACATGTTTGGGGATGGCATAAAAGAAAATCACAAGTATAGAGAGGTGGGGGTAGGGTGTGATCCTGAAGCTCATATCTCACCAAGGAAACCACTGAGGATGCCAACCAAAGTTGATGTTACCACAAGTACGGAAGAGAAGAACTGGTGAATGGGGCTGGAAGGACTAGAGTCTGAAGGAATTTTGGAGATACTTCGGAAACTTAAATTGTCCTGGGACTCCACTTTGCCTCCTGAAGATTCCAAACAAGGACCCCGAGGTGGAGATATGATGGTGAGAATCCAGCCAGTTTCATTTCTCACCACTTCCTGTGAACAAAGGGTAGCAAGGGGCTCAGCTTCCCCTTCTTTAATATGCCCACTTTTATTTACTAACCTTGACAATCATCATATATAGCTAGAAAGTAAAATATTAGGGTTAGGAAGACCTAAGTTCAAATTCCACTTCAAACATTTACTAGTTGCATGACCCAAATCCCTTCACTTTAAGCATTGATCTCTTTATCTGGAAAGAGACAAGCATTTTGTAAACCTCAGAAGTCTAAATAATACTCACTGGGGATTTTGAGATTGCAATGTGTTATTTCTATATCTCCCATTCCACCAAAAACCAACCCACTCTCCACCTCCTATCAGCTTATCTTTAAAAAAAGTCACAATCTATGAGTTAGAGGGGCCTACACTATCTATGGACAGTGACAATTCAGTCTCTTCAAAAAGAAAGAAGTTGAACAAAATAAGCCATGTGGCATTTCTGGCCCAAAATTCTCCCATGGATTCCTATGAGACCATTTCCCCACCCTATGTTCCATCCAAGGTTTACCCCAAATCTTAGAGCAGAGAATCATATTCCCAATGTTTAAGGAAAGAAGGATCAAGTTGGATAGAGTGAATATGGTACTTAAGAAAGGCAGGCTAAAGAATGAAAAGATACCCTCTCAAATCCCCTAGAAATCCCAGAGAAACATTACATTTGAGAAATGTTCTGGCTTGTGGTATATGTAAGTATTAGAACCCTATGGCCCTCTTCCATTCTTTCCAAATTTCAATGTGATCAGCCCCCCTCAACCTCCATCCCCACCTTCACACACACACACACACACACACACACATCCTTCTGAGGAGGGATTGCATCTACTTACATTCACACTCTTTATAATCACCACCTGTTCTGAATCTCTTCAGACTTCTTCTGCCTTCTGGATACTCTCATTGTTCCACTCAATATCATTCAACATCACCATTGCTTCCATGTTACTGTAGAAATGAAAAAGGATGGAAAAAGAATCAAAAGAAATAGGAGAGAGGGACAGACAGACACAGACAACAAGACAGAAGAAGAGTGTAGAGGAAAAGGGAAAGAAGGAGGGGAAATATTAAGATAAATGAAAAATAAATTAGTGGAAAAAAAAGTGCAAGGGAAAGAGAAGGGGATCCAGAGAACATAAAAGAAAAGAAATGAACAATTAAAAAGGATCATGCTTTGCATCCCCTTGCTCCCAGCGCCTCCATTTTCCTCTCACTCTCCATTCAACAGATCTGAGGCTGCCCCCAACTCATTCTGCAGGGTCCTGACCCAACTCCCGTACAACATGCATAATATCTGGCATGCCCATGCAGCTGGAAATGTTGTTTCAGGGATAATAGAAAAGGAAGATCAAACACATTTCATTCAAGGTGCTTAGGCCACCCTAGGAAGGAAAAGAGAGCAAGCAATGGGAGAAAGGTCTACAGTTTCCCTGTGAAATAAGGACAGTGGCCAGTCTTCTTCACTCCCCATTGACTCTTAGGATGTCAGGTTCTCAAGGCTACAATAACCATAGAACACTTTAATGACAACTTTGGGTTCATACCTGTATTGAATACAGATTTGGGATCATTTGAGGACTCACTTCAACTTGTGGATGGAAAACAAAGATACATTCAATCCTCAATTATGCATGAGAGAGCTAGAAATAATGGTAAGGATAATCTAAACCCATCATATAATTCAAATACTGTGTCTACAATCTTTTAAAATACATTAAATCCCAAACCTTAAGAAGAAGATTCAGCTTCTGATTTCATTCATTTCACAATGATATTGAAATGACCTTCTAATGGAAGGGGGAGAGGAATAAACATTTATTAAGAACCTATTATTCTATCAGCATTATGCTAAGTACTTTACAAATAGTATATCATTGATTCCCCCAACAACCTGGTTAGGTAAATGCTATTTTTATCTCCATTTTACAAATAAGGAAACTTAAGACAAAACAGAGGTAAAGTGATTTACCTTTACCAGAGTTATCATAGTATATGTCTGAGGCCAAATTTAAACTCATGTTTTCCTGCCCTCGGGCCTTTTTGTTGTTCTTGTGGTTGTTTTCATTGTCTTTGACTATTTTATAGTGTACTGAGTTGAGAGCTATCTGGATTTAACATGGAAGTTGATCTTTTTTTTTCTGGAATGACTATGAACTCCACTAGAGTTCATGTACCAAGTGAAGGGAGGAATAATAGGGAAAAGGAGACAGAACCTAAATACTTACAAAAGTCAGCATGGTACGATCCAGGGTCTGGTAGTCACATTCCACCAGCAGCTCATCTCCCTAACCAAAAGCAAAGCATCAATATCAACTTAAAATCAGGTCAAAAAATCATAGGGCAATAAGGGATTCTGAGAGGTCATCTTGCCCATCATCGACCACTCAAGGACACAGTCACATAAAGCCCTGGAGAAATGAGACTATGAAGAGGTCATGAATTTATCAGAACCTGAACTTGAGACATCATGGATTTGTGTGTGTGTGTGTGTGTGTGTGTGTGTGTACACATAGGTAAGAACAGAGTGATCACCCATCCATGTCCCCTTTGCCTTACCCACATGGGAGGATGGTTCTTCCTGATGCCTAGAATGTCTTACTTCCTCAATGCTGCCTCTTAGAATCTCTACTTTTCTTCAACTCCACTTCAAAACTTAAAACAAGAACCTACCTTCATTATCTCTCTTGATTCATCCCAACTGCAAGTGTTCTCTCCCCCATCACAATGAAAGTAAATGAATGAATACACACACAAATGAGAAAGAGAGAGAGAGAGAGATACACAGACAAATAGATGGATGGAAAGAAAAAGACTGAATCTATAATTTCTTTAATATGGGAATTTCCAGGTTAGAAAATTCTCCTCCTACCAATACAGACAAGTACCTTCTTTATTTCTCTTAAAAATGAAACACTGAAAGGTTAAATATTTTCTCCAGGGTCTCAGAGCTAGATCTCTATCCAGTATGACACAAATTTGATCAATATTTGTAAATACCTAAACATATTGTTACTGTTCATCCATTCATTAGTGTCTGACTCTTTGTGATTCCATGAACCATTCTGTGCATAAGATTTTCTTGGCAAAGATACTGGAGTGGTTTAGCATTTCCTTCTCCAATGAATTAAGGTAAATAGAGTGTAAGTGACTTGCTCAGGGTCATGCAACTAATTAGTGTCTGAGGTCAGATTTCAACTCAGATCTTTCTGATTCTAGCCTCAGTATTCTACCCACTGAACCATCTACTCACCATTTTGTCTCTTTCTCTCCCTTCCTCCATCTCTCTCTCTCTCTCTCTCTCTCTCTCTCTCTCTCTCCCTCTCTCTTTCTCTCTCTCTCTCTCTCTCTCTCTCTCTCTATATATATATATATATATATATATATATGTATATACATATATATATATATAAGATCTGAATATATAACCCAAGTCTCCTAATCTCTAATTCCAGCACTGTCTATACTATGTCATTAATGTTGTTCAACTAAGACAAAATGAGATGGTTATAGATTTAACCAACTGTGAAAGCAGAAGCCTTCCAGTTGGGGTATACCTGACATTCTGTTTGTCTATTCCAAAGAGTGAGAAGAAAAGGTAAGAAGGAATAAAAAACAAACAAACAATAAAAAAAACCTCACTGAAACTTGAGGCAAAGAGTCTCAGGTTGATTTTAACAACTACTAATTATAAGCCATTTCTTCTGTAGGCTTTAGTTTTCTCATCCGTAAAATGAAGATAGAACAAGATAGCCCCAGTGGTCCCTTCGAGTTCCAAAGTAAAAGTTATGACTGTAACTATAGCTATGGTCTATTTCTCCATCCTTCCCTAGATCCACATAAAACCCCTCATCATGACTTTGCTTCTTAAATACATAACCTGTATCCCAATTCATCCAACCCTATCCTCTTACCTGTCAGACCATTGAAATTGCTATAGTGAACCTCTAGCCGGATCCACTGAGGGTCCAAAGCAGTCCCCAAGGAGAAACCCACATCATCAGGGAACTGATATATCTTTAATGTAGGACAATAGTTAGATAAAAAAGAGAAAAAAAAATGTCAAATGATTCTTTGGTTTTGCCTCCAGAGGTGATTGTATTAAACATGGCTGAGCATTTTTAATCCCTCAAAGTTTTGACCTTATCCGGTAGACTAGGGCAAAGATAGGAAGATCCTCTATCCAGTTCTTTAAACCCCAAATAGATATGTAGACACATGGAATAGGCTAGGGAACATCATAAAGGAGTCCTCAGAACTTAATGATTTGACTGGTTATCAAGTCATTTGGTTCCTCAATTCTTTGGGCATCCAATCCCTCCATTCCTCTGTCTACCAATGTGACACCATCACTTGCCCATCCCTAGGTCTTACACCTTTATATCCCAGCCTGTAAACCCTCATGTCCTGTTCTATAGACATTTATCAAGTCATTCCTCCCAATCACGAGGCCTTCAGCTACCAATCTGTTAGCCCATGCCTTTTCCAAAGCTCAGTTTTCTTGCTATTGGCCCTCCAAATCCCAAACTAATAACCTCCCATGACTTGTTTGCTCTATGCCCTGTCTCTGGACTTACATTGCCACCAACAGCCCAGCCTATGATGACCTGGAAGCAGAGGGAGAAGGCAGGGTCACCACCATAGCAATCATTTAGACCCGTGGGAAGGGAACTGGCATTGCCACAAGCGTAAACCAGAATGTGATGCACCATTGTCTCATTGTGGGGGGTTATTTTCCCCTCAAACTAGAACCAGTGAAGAAAGAAGAAATAAAGAAAGAGTTGATGTATGTTAGCTCTTCTCTTTACCACCTTTCCAAACCAAGTCACCAAAAAATAAAATAAAATAAAGGAGCTAGGAGGAAGTATTTTCCCATTCCTCCTCTCAGACCTTTGAAATGAAAAAAGATCCCACCTAATACCCTTATCCCCAAATAATACCATTTCATTGGACATTGCCTCTTTGCATGGGTTAGGGCCCAAACTGCCCCCTCCCTGGCCATAGTTCTGACCCTCAGCCACACCTTGTAGATGTGATGCTTCTTCTTGACAATGGGCAGAAGAAGAAAGGTGCAGATATAGGTTGTGTCATCTTCTGGGATAAGAAAGTGTAAGGAAGGCATAGAGAAGGCAGAGGAGCCTTTTGCTTGATAGCAAATTTGGAAGTCAGTAACAGGAATTAGTGGAGCAAGTCAACTGGGATAAGGTAAAAAAAGAAATGGCATTTGAGGATGGAGGAGAGCCAGTTTCTCCAAGCCGTCTCATCTCTGCCTGAGCCTCTTAAAGACAGAGAGAATCTCTGGAATACAATACCTGACCCTCCTATTCCATATGCTCTCATACCTACTCCACATTTAGGTTTTAGAAAAATGGTCTTGTGAGGTCCAGAGAACCAAGGATAAAGGAGGGCATTATAGTTTTGTAGGGCATTGAGCAAACATCCAGGATAATTTTTTAATTTGGGCATTGGAGGCCCAATGGTAAGAAAGCTGAGGATTAGAAAAAGAAGGGACTATGAGACAAATGGACTGAAAGACCAGTAGCTAAAGACCTAATGGTTGGGAGAAACTAGGTGATAAATAACTAGAAAACAAGAGGGAGAGGGGTCTCACATCACGGATCTCTAAATCATGTATGATGGTACTTCCTGGAGTTGTAAGATCATCAGGGTGAATAATTTGTAGCAGATAGATAGATTTGACAAAGGTCCTATTCCTTTCTAGACGTATTGTGTCATCCAAGCCATAGGCTGCCAGGACCCAATTAGTTTCATCCTAGGAGTAGAGGAGATCAAGAAGGATTAAATTAACTTACTCCCATGTATACATATATTTATATTCACCTTTATACACCTTCAAATACACACACACACACACACACATCATATAAAGTATATATAACCATATCCGACTTCTAGACTCCATTTGGGGTTTTCTTGTCAAAGACCTGAAGTAGTCTTCCATTTCCCTCTCCAGCTTATTTTTATAGATGAAAAATTTGAGTCAAAAAGGGTTGAGTATATTTGCCAGGGTCACACAGGCCAGATTTGAACTTAGTTCTTCCTGACTCCAGGCCTAGCATTCTATCTACTGCATCACTTAGCTACCGCTATACATGTATATATACATACATACATATATACATACATAAGTAGTGTGTGTGTATATATGTGTTATGTATATATGGACACACTCAAACATACTCTCCCCATGTACGTAGAACCTAACTCCAGCCATACAGAATTAAACAGATAAAGTTATGTATCCATCCCAATATACAGACACAGTCACAGTTACTCATGTGCACTTATACAAACACACACAATGTATAAATCTAAAAACACAAGACTCTAAGATGTGCACATATTCACATATACATACTACTGCCCTACATATAAAGGCATAGCTATATTTGCATTCACTTATGCACGTCTACAAGTTGGTGGCATACTAGGTCTCGCACAGAAAGACTCCCCTTTCTGAATTCAAATTTGGCCTCAGACTTGCTGTGTGACCCTGAGCAAGTCACTTAATCCTGTTTGTCTCATTTTCCTCATTTGTAAAATGAGCAGGAGAAGGAAATGGCAAATCCCTCCAGTCTCCTTGCCAAGAAAATGTCAGGTGGAGTTATGAAGAGTTGCAAGAAACTGAAAAATGACTCCACAGATACAAAACAAGCCTATAGACATTCTCACTCAAACACACCCAAAGGAAACTCCAGGCTCAGGAAAACTTCTGAACCCACACTCTCTAGAGGTCTCCCAGTTTGGGAACTGGTAGAGTGTGGAGTAAATGAATTAACTTAATGTGGATTTATCCTTCCCCCACCCCCACCTCCCTCACCATTCTTCCCTTCCTATTCCTCTCCGTTACCAAAATGTCCTGGTCATGAGGGTCACAAGAGCGGAAGGGCCGGGAGAAGCACATGGTGGTGTAGACAGCATCCTGAGTCAGAGAAAGCAGCTTGGCGTCCTGGCTCCCATCTTCCTCCAAGGTGTCATCATCCACAACATGGTGGTCCTACAGTGGGGAGAGCCAGGAAGAGGAAGAAAGGGGGTTCCACTTCAGCTGGGCTCATGACTCTTTCCAGTCCAGGACTTTGTCTCTTATGGTGAGACCAAGAGAAAGTATGGGAGTTGGGATCTTTAAATCAAGGAAGGGAGATGCTATAAGAAGACAACAAAAAAGAAAGTATGAAAAAGGAAGTGAGACAGACAGTGAAAGTGTAAATGTCAAAGGGAGTGGAATTAGGATAGAGAAAAGCAGCTAAAAGGGGAGGAGAGAGGGATGGGATTGAAAGATACATACATATCCATAGAGATGACATACACCGTGAAATGCAAAGAAAAGGAAAGAGGGGTCAGAGGGGAAAGAATTTGTGTGGGATTGTGCAGAGCATTGTATTTAAACTCGGGAGGCCTGAGAACATCTGCATACTCACGGAAAAGTATATGTTGCCTTCAGGTAAGACTCCCCCGACTACTAGATCAGCCCCCACATTGGTGTAGCGGTTAGTGATACCGAGACCCACCCAGCCAGTTGTCTGTACCCGTAACTCAAAAGTGATCATTTCAGCCTTAATGTCAAAGTCCCAGAGTAGGTACATCAGATTGGAAGGATCCAAGAATCTGGAGAAACGCAGAGAGGCTTTAGGGCCAGAGATGACACTGAAAGCTGGGGTAGCCAAGACCAAGAACATTAATAACCTTGAGAAAAAGGCACATCTCATGTCTCCAGAGACTGGAGCATCTGTCATCAGCCTTAGGGGTGAGCAGAGGTTACTTTTTGTAAGGATCAGAGATAAGCATCAAGTCACCAAGAGACAAAAATAGGCAAGAAAAGTGCCGTATCTTTCATCTGAGCAGAGAAGGATAAAGGGATTTAGAAGAGAAAGAACAGTAGAGATAATCTAGTCCAACCCCATCATTTTGCAGATGAGGAATCTGAGATTGAGATCGGGGTGCTTTACCTCCCATTTGACAACCCACAGCTCGCCTGCTTCATTCACTGCCAGGAAGGACAGAAAGGAGACATTAACATCCCCTTTTTTGTACCTGAATTCAGTTCTAGGGAAGCACCCCTAGCTTTTAGTACTTTGATTTTACTCCCAGGAGAAAGTGATTTGTCCAAAGTCCCAAAGGTACCCTCAATAGAATTAAAATCCAAGTTTTTTGACTCTAAGAGCTCAAGTTGTGCTGTCCAAGGGACAATCTTCTTGTCTCCACTCATTCAACCACCTCCCTATTTAATCCTTACAATACACCATGTGATATGAGGCATAATTAAAGAAACTCTAGATATTTACCCTGAAAGAGAGAAGACTTAAAAGATAACATTTGTCATCAAATATTTAAAGGACTGATGTGGGAGAGGATTAGATTCAGATGACCTCTGAAGTCCTTTCAAATTTTCTAAAATATTGTGGAGTGTCAGAAGGCAGCTAAGATTCATGAGTTGGAAGAAGCAGGGAGACAAATTTCAGTTCAGTAGTAGGAAAAACTTCCTGAGTATTCCTTGAAAAATAGTTCCCCATTACTGGAAATGTTTGAACAGAACTAATGCAACCTTTTATCAGACATATCTAAGAGGAGATTAAATTTTCTATACTGAGCATGAACTTGTATTAGATTATTTCTAATGATCCCTTTTAATCCTAAAATTTTTTGATTCTCTCTAGAGAGATAATGTGAAACAGTGGAGAAGGAACCAGCCCCAAAGTCAAGAAGCCTTAACCTTCAAGCATTAGTTAGGTGACCCTGAGCACCTTGTTTAACTTGTCCATGTTCTAGGTAGCTCATTAAAACCCTAAGCTAATATTTTCACCTTTTTGGGGTTAACTTTTTCTTTCTCATGATTCTCCCCTTTTATTTGGATTTTTCTTTCATAACAAGACTAATATAGAGATATGTTTAAAAGGATTGTATATGTATTACCTTCATCAGATTGCGGGGGAGTAAAGAGGAAGGAAGAAAAAAATTTGGAAATTTTTCAATTTCAAATTTCTTTCACATTTCAAAATCTTACAAACATAAATGTTGAAAATGATCTTTACATGTAAATCGAAAAAATAAAATACTATTGAATTAAAAATAAAACTCTAAGTTAAGATTACAATTTTGGCAGGACACCAAAGAATTCCCCATACCATTTAAACCTTGCTTCAGTCCCTAGCCTTTTTCCCAAGCTTTAAACAAGCAGATACTCACAATGGAATAGAAGAGTTTAATATTTTAACAACAGAAAGTGTCTACTATCTAATTCACCAAAGATATGAGATCATGAATCTAAAGCTTCAAAGAACTTCAGGGACTATCTAGTCTCATTTTACAGAAGAATAAACTGAGATCAAGGAGTATGAGTATATTACTTGTTCAATATCACAGAGTAAGCATCAAAGGTTCTTATAGAACATAGGTTAGAAGCAAAAATCTTTTTTGCTGGGCTACATTCTCCTCTGCCATCCTCCTAAGAAGTTTTGGGATTATTCTCCATAATTTCCCTCTCTGCTCAGGTTTCTGCCCAGATCTTTTCTAAGGTTTTCTATGAGACTAATAATAGAGAATAATAATTGTGATCATCCCAGCTTAGTTAAAACTCTAACCAAGACTTGCTCCTCCTTGTTATCTCATAGACAATACTCACATTTGAAGTTGATCCACACCACCAATCACAAAAGAAAGTCCCCATATCTTCTATAAACAGGGATTCAAGTACTTGCCTTAGAACAAGATAGAATTCCAGAAATGCTCTTAGAGGAAATAAAGCCCCCCCCCCCAAAAAAAAAAAAATAGGAGAGATTTAAAAAAAAAAAAAAAAAAGGTTGTATCTAAATAGCTCTTGGTGTTCAACTCATCTTTATTAAAAGAACACTAAATTCTTTCAGCTCCTTTTCAGCAAAATTAGAAATATTTTCACCAGTCATAAATGCTTAGAAATGGATGTTTCTCCATCTGCACTCAGAGAGAGGACTGTGGTGACTGAGTGTAGATCACAACATATTTTCACTTTTTTGTTGTTTGCTTGCATTTTGTTTTCTTATTTTTTCCTTTTTGATCGGATTTTTTCTTGTGCAGCATGATAATTGTGGAAATATGTATAGAAGAATTGTACATGTTTAACATATATTGGATTACTTGCCCTCTAGGGGAGAAGGTGGGAGGGAAATATTAGAATGCAAGGTTTTACAAAAGTGAATGTTGAAAATATCAATGTATATGTTTTGAAAATAAAAAGCCTTAATTTAAAAAAAAAAGAAAGAAAAGAAATGGGTCCCCCAAAGTTCCACATGTTAGAATGGAGAGAATAAATGGATAAATACAGTATAACACATAGGAAAAGGCAAAAGCCTCCAATTGTATTTCACCATTTTCTCTTTTTAATCCTATGTATTTTATGCATTTAAATTCTGAAAAGGGGTTCATAGGTCTTATCAGACTACCAAAGAGTCTACAAGGTAGAAAAAGTTTTAAGAACTTCTCATCTAAAGAGATATTCACTTCTAGAATTGATATCTTATTCTGCGGATTCTCTTTTGGAGCAAGGCACTCAGAGGAGGGAGGAAATTTGGACCCTAACCTATCCTAATTTAGGGGAGTTTCCAATCTAATGAGAAAATCAAAGTCCTGGCCTTTCAGACCCTGACCCCATCAGTCTTGAAAAGAAGGTATTATCTGGATACTATTAAGAATGACCAGGGAAAGAACAGTAGGCTGGGACAGTTGTGACCTTGACAAGCCGTAAAGCAGAGAAGAAAGATAACAGGTATTGAGAGGGGAGGAGAAGCCAGACTAGAAGGCACTGTGATTAAAATCTCTACCTGAGATTAAGAAGGAAACAAAGAAATTCCTCCTTAAATAAAACCCACCCACTTGTTCTCCAAAGCACTCCTCTCTTATGATATTATTTCAATCTCCCTATTCCTCAATAAAAATATTAACCCTCAAGTCCTAAAATATGGCATACAACAATCTAGAACATGATTCCTAAAATGAGGTGTTTGGATTACTACTCTGCCAGACCTCTAGGGTATTCAGATTTATAGATTGTTATTTTTTTCCCAAGGATTCAGATTTATAGGTTGTTATTTTTCTCCCTCTTCCTTCCCTTCCTCCAAAAGAAGTAAATCATTTAGGTTATCTTTCTGTCTCCTCTTAAGCCTATCAGAGCCACTTTGCTAAATGCAGAATAGCATAAGAAAAAAAGTGTTGAGTGATGAGACACTCTTACAGCATTTGGGGGTCCTCAGGTTAGTGTCATAGGTATTGTGAAAGTATTCACAGTCCCAGTCTCCAAATTATATTGGCAAAAAAATGAGTTTATTGACTCTGAGAATTCTTAGCCAGGTAGATTCCTGATTGGAAATAGCAAAGCACTGAAAGACAGAGAACAGCTTTATCCAGTCTTTTATAGACTAAGGCTAAGAAGTCCATGTTGGTTCTATGATCGGAGGCTAAGAAGTAATCTCCAGATGAATTAAGAGTGGTGGGATAGGGAGTAATTTTCAGATGTATTAAGTATGGAAGGTAGTGGGCTAAGAAGTGGTCAGAATCAGTAGAGTTTCCTGAGACAGACTTCAAGCCAGAAAATTTAGGGTTTCCTGAACCAGGCCTGATCCCTAAAAATCAGGAACCAAAGAATTCTATTACATCAAAAGGATGATGTAATGAGAAACACTTTGGAGCTCTAATTGGAGGACTTGGATTCAAATTCTAACTCTCCCTCTGTACTTTGTACTAGTACTATTTTGTACTAGAAAATAATTTCTACGCTGACACAATAAAAGAAGTGAATTCAGATTGATATTAGGCAAAACTTTCTAACAAGCAGAACTATCCAAAGGTTTTCCATAAAACTTGGCAATCTCAAGTACATACTAGAGAACCATTGTTTGGCTATATTGTAGGTGGATAAATGGATGAAATTAGCCTGATGCTAAGGTCTATTTCAACTGTGAAATCCTGAGATTCTACAATCATAAAAATATCTTTTAACTTCAAATTTTAGATTCATCTTGGAACCCACCTATAAAAGGGGGAAAGGGGCAATGATACTTGCCTCATAAGGCTCTTGTGGGGAAAGTGATTGATAATTCCAAAACACTATATAAATCAGTTTTTATTACAATTTTAACATTAACAAATTTCAGTGAACTAATGAGGATAGGCAGGGAAATATGAAAATGGTATTAAAAAAAAAGTAAGATATGAATATGGGGTGAGAAATGAGCTACAGAACATGAGTCCATTCCCTTACTATGTGAATGAATTCTGTTCTTTGTAATTAGACAAGTAGATAAAGAAATGGATAGAGTTTTCACCAGGAGTCAGGAAATCCTGAGTTCAAATTTGGCCTCAAATACCTACCAGCTGTGTGATCCTAGGCAAATAACCCTGTTTGCCTCAATTTCTTTATCTATAAAATGAACTGGGGAAGGAAAAGTTAAACCACTCCAGTATCTTTGCCAAGAAAACCCCAAATGGGGTCAGAAAGACTGAAAATGATGAATAACAAAAAGTGAGTAGGAGTTATGTCTGAGGAGGGACACTATTACCACAGCTATTACAGAACTGTTTCTACAGTAGATCTATCTTGGTAGATAGAAGCTGGTTTAGTGATAGAAGCACTGGGCTTGCGATTAGAACATCTGGACTCAAATCCAAACTCTGTCAAATATCCACCCGTCTGTGTGACGTCCGACAAATCTCTGGGCTTCAGTTTCTTCACTGGCAAAATGAAATTTAGATTAGATGTTTTCTAACACATCTTCCAAGTCTACATCTCTGATCCTATGACCTTTCTCAAGACCAACCAAAATTGTGAAAGAGCTCTAATTTTTCTTTCCATCACTGGGCTGTTTTTCTCTGTATATCTCCATCTCTGTCTCTATTTCTATCTCTGTCTCTTTGTGTCACTACACCTCTGTCTCTGTATTTCTGTCTGTGTGTGTATATGTGTGTCTGTCGTTTCTCCATGTCTGTCTCTGTCTTTGTCTGTCTGTCTCTCTCTCTCTCATACTTCTGTGCACACACACACACACACACACACACATACACACACATGGTAAATAAATATCTACCAAATCCAGGCACATATCATATGTCCCCTATCAAAAACCAATGGCTGAGAAAGTATCTGATACCTGTAATTTACACCTTAGAGTGGATTTAAGACATTGTTTCCCTTCCCCAAGAGGATTTGCATTTCAAGTTTTATCTCTATTTTCAGAATGACTGGGTTTGTCCTCCCTAAAGAGATTTCATGGATCAGTGAGCAGTTAGGAAAGAGAACTAACAAGAGAAACTACAAGGTCTTATTATACACCCCTCCCACAACTATATACAACTCTCTGTCTCTATCTCTCTGTTTCTCTGTCTCTCTTTCTTTGTGACTCTGTGTGTGTCTCTCTGTCTCTTGTCGGTCCCTCTCTTTCAATATCTCCATCTTTGTCTCTGTCTTTATCTCTCTATTTCTCTCCTGTATCTCTTCACCCTATCCTCCTTCCTCCCTCCTTCTCTGTCTCTATCTCCATTTATCTCCATTTTGTCTGCTCTTCCCCCTAAGAGAAATATTGCTTTAGAATTAATAGTCCTATATAGTTAAAGAAAAGAGGAAAGGGGGCAGCTAGGTGGTACAGTGGATAGAGCACCAGCCCTGAAGTCAGGAGGGCCTGAGTTCAAATCTGGTCTCAGATACAAAATACTTCCTAGCGGTGTGACCCTGGGCAAGTCACTTAACCCCAATTGCCTCAGAGAAAGAAAGGAAAGAAGGAAAAAAAGAAAGTGATAGAGAAAATTTTAATAATGCAGATTAAATTTTTGAAAGTATCATTAGTGTTGGAGAATCTCTTGTTAAATACTTAAAAGCACATAGCTGCTTCTGCTCAACCAGGGTCCTTGCCTAAAAATACTACCACAGTCAGTCAATATTCATTTATTAAGCACTTATTATGTACCAAATCAGGGTAGTTAGGTAGTACAATGGACAGAGCACTGCATTTGGAGTCAGAAAGATTTGAATTTACATCAGACTTCAGATATTACTAGGTGTATAACCCTGGGCAAATCACTTAATCTCTATTTGCTTCAGCTCCTCATCTTAAAATGGGAACATACTGAAGAAGGAAATGGCCAACCCATCCAGTATCTTTGCCAAGAAAATCCTATGAACAAATTCTATGGAGTCATATAGAGTCAGATGTGGAATGAATGACAAATGTATGAGGCATTGTGCTAAGTAAGTACTGGGGATAAAAGGAGAGGAAAAAGATAATCTCTATCCTCAAAGAGCTCAGTCTAATAAGGGATATAATAAATAAACAAATGTGTACAGCCAAGCTATAAACAAGATAAATAAGAAATAATTTACAGAGGGAAGATACTAAAATCAAGAGAAATTGAGAAAAGCTTTCTGGAGAAGATGGGATTTTAGCTTAGACTTGAAGGAAGATAGACCACCATTCTGTAGCCAGAGAAGCCATCCCAAAAGTATAGTCCAATTTACGAATAAATAAGAGAACAAAATGAGGTATAAATGCATAATGTTGATTACATTAAATTTAAAAGTTTTGTATAAATAAGACAAAAGATCAGAAGGAAAGCATAAAACTGGGAAGGGAGATATTTATATACAGTTTCTCAAATAAAGGTATTGTACATCAAAAACAAAAAAGAATTTTGTCAAATCTATAGGAATACAAGTCATTCTCCAATTGATAAATGGTTAAAGGATATGAACAGGCAATTTTCTGATAAAAAAATCAAAACAATATGATTGTTACATGAAAAAAAAGTGTTCTAAATAATTATAGATTAGAGAAAATAGCAAATTAAAACAATCTTAAGATATAATTTTACACCTATCAAATTGACTAAGATGATTTAAGGGGAAAATAACAAATGTTAAAGGGATGTGTAACAATTGGGACACTACTTCATTGTTGGTGGATTGTCAACTGATCCAACCAGTTTGAAGAGCAATCTGGAATTTTGCCCAGAGAGATATTAAATTACTTATATCCTTTGACCCAGCAATAGCACAACTAGATCTGTTTCAAAAGATGAGTAGGGGAAAAGAAAAAGAACCTATACATTCTAAAATAATTATAGCAGTTCTCTTTGTGGTGGCAAAGAAGCAGAAATTTCAGGGATGCTTGTAAATTGAGAAATGGGTGAACAAATTGTGTTATATTATTTGATGAAATACTACTGTGCTATAAAAATGATGAGCCTGATGACCTTAGAAAAACAGTCATAGACTTGCATGAAATAATGAAAAGTCAAAATGATAAAGCTCAGATAACATTGTATACAGTAACAGTAATATTGTTTTAAAAGTAAAAGAGAATAAGCAATTTTGACCATTATAAATACCAAAATTAGCTACAAAGTATATATGAAGGAAAACATCTGCATTCAGAGAAAGAACTGATAAATAGAAGCATATAGAGATTGATGCATTCCCTATATACAAAAGATGTATATTTGTGTCTAATGACAGACATCTCTATGACAGGGAAAGGGAGGAGGAAAGAAAAGAAAGAATTTACATGATTTTATTATATATTTAAAAGGAATAGGAAGTTGAACTTAATAGATCTGCAGTCTTTTGTGCAATCTTTTTTCTATTATATTAGGTTATGGAAATGCTTATTTTATTCCATGTTTGGGACAAAAAGACCTACCCAATTTGACTACTCAGAGATCACTCATAGAAAGCAGAATTATTTATTAGAATCTCGAGAAGCGGACCCCATCCTGGTCTGCAAGCCAAATTTCACAGCAGGATAGGGCCAGAGCCTCGAAAATGCTTACAACTTGTATATATTTCAGACAAAGAACCTCCAAAATCCCACCCTCTATATGTTGTGATTGGTCACATAAGTGTACTGTTCCCTAGTTGGTCAGTGGAATGTAGTAGACAAGATGATATACAGCTTCTTCGGCCATGCTGGACAATGGAATGTCGTCTAGGCCTTATCTAAAATCATGTGATGCCGGAGAAGCCAAAACTGAGGCCTATAGCCTTGATCTACTTTAGCTAACAGTCTCTGATCAATATGTGCTTAATCTATAAGTTCTTCATCTTTTCTCACACATTCCATAAATTAAAAATTAAATATTTTTTAAAAGTATAATAGTCCAGGAAATTTCTTCCAATGAACTAAAATAAATGCTTGCTTAGCCCACAAACATCATGGAAATCAAGAATTAGAAACAATCAGCATTGAAAATCTGTTACTACCCCAAATAAACCCTCCATTCAAAACATGACAGTTTCTTTAAAATTCCCACACATGTTGTTTGTCTTTCATTTTTTAAGAACAATGACATCATAGGATCTGATGTCTTGAGTTATGCATGAACTTTATTTAAGTGAGTCAGAGTTGTACAAAGCTGTCAAGCTCACTCTTTCTGAGGCAAAAAAAAAAAAAAAAAAAAAAAAAAAATCCAGTGGTCTTTTGCAGTGGATGATCTTGGCATCTTTAATATTAAACCATGTTTGAAGTTTGAAGACTCCATAGCATCTACTTCTGTCACCTTTATGGCTTTGGGAATAAATGTTTCTCCTCCACACATTCTTATGGGAGAAGTCTTTTTATGTTTTGTGTATATACACCCCTAACTCACTGACAGGTTTGAGACTCTCGGTTACCTTCAAACTAATTTAGCTTATCTGATGAGATAATTTATGGGATTGTGGCTACATGCTACTACTTCTTGGAGCCACTGGGGAGAGCTGGCTGAATCAGATGGACACCAAAAGTGAAAGAAGATCCCTGAAAAGGACTTGGCAAGCTTTCATACCACAGGTGCTATTCTCCTTGAATATCCCATACACCTTTCCCATATACCATATTTGTAATGACTAGGGTATTAGTCTGAGGGATGGGGAAAATACACAGGTAGCAGGTGCTCAAGCTACACTACAGCACCCAGGATAGTGCATTTACACTGAAATGTTCTCTTGAAGGTTTTCTCAAATGATGGCACTAAGACATTATCACACTAGGATACAAACTTCAGAGTGAGAGACTATTCAAGTTCATGCTGAAAGTCAAACAGCTATCCCAAGGTGTCTGGGAGATACAGCTAGGTTCCAATTATTAAGAATAATGAATCCTTTCAAGTAGTATCATTATTTAAACTTCAGACTACATATTTCCATTGGGCTGAAAACTGACCACATTTATATAATTCATACAGTATGAATTGGATACAAGCAACCATTTCAAGAGATTCATTATTCTGCTAATCAGGACCTAGCTGAACTTTCAGATCTAAGTAAACAAGGATCCAAAACCAGAAAGTCATTAAGCATAGAGAGAACCAAGTGTCATTAAGTCTAGGCAAGCAAATGCAAAAGAAATGGAGATCTGGTACAGAAACAAGAATAGAGTGCACCCTGTTAAAAAATAAAAGGAGGGGGTAGAAAGGGGTTGAGATCACTGGTTCTAGGCAGATAGATTTTGCTCTCGGTAATTCTGGCTCACTTGGGATTTATTGAAATCAGAAGTTCAGTAAAGTAGAAATGATACCAGATTCTGATTGAGACTGTGGTTATCTTATATAACTTGTGAAATGTGAGATTTTGCCTAAAGTAGCAGTAAACTCCTTGATGTCCTTGAAGAGCTATCTTTCTTTTTGGTTTCATTTCTATCTCCAATGTTTAACACAATATCTGGAATATAGTAGGTACTTAATACTTTCTTCCATCCTACTTCTTTCATTCCTTCTTTCCTCTTTTTTCTTCTCTATTTCCTTCCTTCCCTCTTTTTTCCCTTACTTCTTCCTTTCTCTCTTTCCTCCTCCCTCTATTTTCTTCCCTCCTTTCCTCCCTCCCTCACCCCATTCCTACATACTTCCTTCATTTTTTATGTTCCTCTCTCCCTCCCTTCCTTCTTTCCTCCTTTCCTTCTTTCCCTTCCTCCCTTCTTCCCTTTTTTCCTTCCTATAGGAGAAAAAACATACCTTGAGTATCTACAATAACTGCTGCCATAGTTAGTAGTCTTAGTTGTGCTATTTACAGGAAAAGGAGTTCCTGTACTTTAAATAGTGGTGGCAATTCAAGTACAATTCTTGGCAGTAACTATAGTTTCAGGAATAAGAATATCTCTAGAACTAAAGGCCATGATTATACTCTTTGCAGTGAGTGGTAATAGTTTTGAAATCTGGAGTAGTAATAGTTGTATTTCTAGCCATTATATTTGTAGCAATAGTATTTATAATAGTAAGACCATAGTATACTATCCACGGTCCCCAGAATAGAAACATTGTAGACTCTTTTTGTATGTGGGGGGAGGAGTGGTTGACTACTGGGATTAAATGATTTACTAAGGATTATACTATTGATAATTATCAGGTGGTATCAAAGGCTGGATTTGAATCTAGTTCCTCCTAACTCCAGGGTTGGTGCTCTATCCACAATGCTACCCAGCCGTGTCTTAGATTCTTCCTGTAGTAATAATAGTAATAGTTGCAGTTGTTATTGTTGCTGTTGCCGTTGGTACAGTAGTAGTGGTAATAGCAAATATGTAGAGTTTTAAAGTTTGCAAAGCACTTTATAGAAATGATTTCATCTTCATTTTATAGAGGAGGAAACTAAAACAGGCAGTGGTTAAGGATTTGTCCAAGTTCACACAATTTATAAGTGTAACTCAGGACTTCCTCTTTCCAGGTCCAGTGCTATATCCACTTTGCCACCCATCTACCTCAGTTATACTTAAGAGTATCCTCAGTGGTATTTTGGATATATGATAGAAATACAGAATGTCCCAAAAGTCTTAGTGTTTGCCTTCTGTGTGAGTCAATTAACTTCCCTGGGCCTCAGTATGCTCATCTGTAAAATGAAGGGGATGAACTAGGTAAGCTCTGAGACCCCATTAGCTCAAGATCTATGACCCTATGTTGCCATGATCCTAAGTAATCATAGTATCTGTGGTGGGAATAGGAACCAAATTTATAGTAGCCATATTTAAAGAGCTTGTGAGTATTTACAATATAAGTTACAAGCACCATCACTCAAGTAGTGCCTATATCTGTTGTTTTTTGTACTTTCAGAAGAGGATATTTTGGAATGATATCTTGATTGTACATGAATTGGACTTAATAGAAGCCAAGTTGTGCAAAGTCATCAGCTTCACTCTTTTCCAGAATCATCAAAGTCCAGTGGCAAGACAAAAGTCAAGATGGATGACCATGGCTGGGATGCAGTAGATGATTTTTGCATCTTCAAAATTTGACCAAGTTTTAGCCACCTTTGTGACCCATTATAACAAATTGCTCTCATCTGCCCATTTTATCTATAGCAGGGATATCTCATTTTATTTTACTTCCCTTTATTGAGCTTTGCAATTTTACATTTTTTATAATTTGAAGGTTTGTGGCAACATTATATCAAACAAGATTATAGGTACCATTTTTCCAACAACATGTGCTCATATCATATCTTTGTAATTCTCACAATATTTCAAATATTTTATTATTATTATATTGGTTATGATGTTCTATGATCAATAATCTTTGATGCTATTCTTAAAATTGTTTTGGGGCTCCACAAGCCATGCCCATGTAATCCAGTAATCCAATGAACTTAATTGATAAATATTATGTGTGTACTGACTGATCATCCAATCAGCCCTTTCCCCATCTCTCTCTCTCTCTTTGAGTCTCTGTATTTCTAAGACACAAAAATAATGAAATTAGATTAATAACTCTACAGTGACCTTTAAGAATTTAAAAGGAAAAAATTCAACTGACATGCTATACATTATTTTCTTATTAAGAAACTGTCACAGCTACCACCCCAAATTTCAGCCATTACCACTCTCATCAGCAACCATCAGTATCAAGGCAAGACCCTCCATCAAGAAAAGATTATGACTCACTAAAGGTTCAGATGACAGTTGTCATTATTAGCAATGAAGTATTAAGTTATGTACATTGGCTTTTGATACATAATACTATTGCACATTTCATAGACTACAGCATAGTATAAACATAACTTTTTATATACCAGGGAGCCAAAAAATTCATATGGCTTGCTTTAAATCAATATTCACTTTATTGTGGTGGTCT
Source organism: Sarcophilus harrisii (assembly GCF_902635505.1). NCBI lineage: Eukaryota > Metazoa > Chordata > Mammalia > Dasyuromorphia > Dasyuridae > Sarcophilus > Sarcophilus harrisii. The sequence continues at coordinate 191,009,502 of NC_045430.1, read as the reverse complement.
GGAACCAAATCCACAAGATTTCCAAGGTATCCCTGTATTTGTAATGGTGATATCTATAGTGTCAAGCTTTCAACAATATTAGTTGTAGTATTTTTTTAAAATTTGGTATTATTTGGAGCAGCTGGATCTATACCTAAAGCTATAACATGAATAGACTTACTGTAGTTGTTTTTAAAGTAGCCACCATATTTGTTGTTATATTTTTTTAGTTATGCCTGTGATTCTAGGAATATCTGTGTAAGAAGAAGTATGTATAAAGTGAGGACTTATGTTTTCTGTAGTAGTATTAGTAATGGAAGTGTATATATTTAGAATATCAAGATTAATATTTGAAATGATCATAGATGGAATACCAATGATAATTCATCTTCACTGTCATCAGTGTCATTAGGAAATGTGGCTGGAGTATAATAAGTAGTATTTTCAGTGGTAAATGAAATATTTTTTAGAAAAGTACATAGAGTAGTAGTATAATTACTAGTACAAGTATTGCCAAAACTACTAATATCACCAGTACTAGAGCAGCACTAGGACTAATGATTGTTAAGTAGGAAGAACAGCACTGGTACTAAAAATAATACTGTTAGGCTTCAGTGTAATGAGTAATTATATAAATAGATTAAGTATTGTTGCAAAGATGCTGAAGGCAATAGCAGTACTAGTGTTAGTAGTAGAAATAGCACTAAGGGGAGGAAAAGCATTGGCACTATTAGTAATAGTGGTTGGAATATTGGCTATACTGAAATAAGTAACATTTTCAGTAGTAGAAACATATTTATTGAAAAGGTATTTAGAATATTAGTATAATATAACTAATACTAGCATTAGTATTACCAATACTAGTAGTACTAGCAGTGCTTATACTAGTATTATTCATAGTAATTGGACTAGGAGGAGGGTCAACACTAGTATTTCTAGTGTTGTTTAGAATTTGTTTAGAATTGTAGTGTTTGGTAGTGTTTAGAGTAGTGTTTAGAATTGTATCTATAGTGTAATGAGTAATTATATCAGTGGGAGATAAAATATTTATTGAAAAGATACTTGGAATAGGAATATTACTGCTACTAGTATTATCCATTAGTATCAACAGTACTAGTATTATTAGTATTAATACTACTATTACTCATGGTAACTGGACTAGCAGGGGGAAAGGCACTAGTACTACTAGTAGTAGTATTTACTAGTGTATCTATAGTGTAATAAGTAATTAAATCAGTGGTGGATGAAATACTTATTGGAAAAGTACTTGGATTAATAGTACCACTAGTACTAGCATCACTAGTTCTATTAGCATCAGTAGTACTAATACTACTATTGCTCATGGTAACTGGACTAGGAGGGGGAACAGCACTAGTACCACTAGTAGTGGTGCTTAGAATTGTGTCTGTAGTGAAATGAGTATTTGCATCAGTGGTGGATGAAATATTCATTGGAAAAGTACTTGGAGCAGTAGTACTATTACTGCTAGTACTACTATTCTCATGGTAACTGGACTAGAGGGGGAACAGCACTAGTACCACTGTAGTGGTGCTTAGAATTGTGTCTGTAGTGAAATGAGTATTTGCATCAGTGGTGGATGAAATATTCATTGGAAAAGTACTTGGAGCAGTAGTACTATTAGTGCTATACATCAGTAGTACTAATACTACTATTGCTCATGGTAACTGGACTAGGAGGGGGAACAGCACTAGTACCACTAGTAGTGGTGCTTAGAATTGTGTCTGTAGTGAAATGAGTATTTGCATCAGTGGTGGATGAAATATTCATTGGAAAAGTACTTGGAGCAGTAGTACTATTAGTGCTAGTACCATTAGTACTAGCAGTACTAATACTACTATTGCTCATGGTAACTGGACTAGGAGGGGGAACAGCACTAGTACCACTGGTAGTGGTGCTTAGAATTGTGTCTGTAGTGAAATGAGTATTTGCATCAGTGGTGGATGAAATATTCATTGGAAAAGTACTTGGAGCAGTAGTACTATTAGTGCTAATACCATTAGTACTAGCAGTACTAATACTACTATTGCTCATGGTGACTGGATTAGGAGGGAGAGCAGCACTAGTTCCACTAGTAGTGGTACTTAGAATTGTGTCTGTAGTGTAATGAGTAATTGCATCAGTGGTGGATGAAACATTTGTTTGAAAGGAACTTGGAGTACTACTAGTAATATCACCAGCAATATCAGTACTAATACTAGTATTGCTCATGGTAACTGGATTAGAAGAAGGGGGAGCAGCACTAGTACCACTAGTAGTGGTACTTAGAATTGTATCTGTAATATTATGAGTAATTGCATCAGTGGGGAATGAAATACTTGTTGGGAAAGTGCTTGGAATTATAGCAGTATTAGTACTAAAAGCAGCAGTAGTAATAGGAGGAGCAGACATAGTACTAATATCCATGGTGTTTGAAGTTATTTCTGTTGGGTAATGAGTGGTAGATGAAATACTTGTCGGGAAAATATCTGGTGCACTAGTAGTAAATACACCAGCAATACTAGTAGCAAGTGAAGTAGTAAATATAGTATGACTTCTGGTAGAAGTAGTCAGAGAAAAATCAGTAGTAGTTGTTGGGATGTCACTTGAAGTAGTAGTCACATGACTATTACCCCTCCAAGTAACTTGAGATAGTTCTTCCAGGCTGATCATCTTGTTAGTCAAGTGAATGGTTAGTATCTGCAAGGAACAGAAAGATGTTGTCAGTGTCTTTTTTTAATAGTTTCTGATATAACAAAGTGAACTCATATATAATTCCTAATTATATCCTGAAAATCACTCATGCAGCTGTCAAACTGAACTGACATGAAATGTCTAACAGATAGTGCATGCTGTGAATATGCACATGAAAGCACACACACATACCTTCAATAAACTCCAATGGCTCCCTATTACCACTAGCAAAGCTTCTTAAACTATAGTTCTCAACTCCATATGGGATCATGTAACTGAATGTGAGAATCACGAAATTAGGATTTATTATCAGTAAATGTTTTATCTGTATACTCATTTTATATATGGGGGTCATGTAAAAATTTATTGGGTGAAAAGGGGTTGTGAGTGGAAAAAGTTTAAGAAGTCTTGATCTATACTATCAAAATCTTTTGAATTTCTTCATTACCTGAAATCTTCTTATCTTTCCAGTCATCTTATTCCTTACTTACTTCCACATATTCTGCTATCTAGTCTTTGCTCTTTCTCATACATGATACTTATCTCCTGACTAAACATTTTCATTGGCTCTTTCTCATACCTAAAATGCTTTGCCTTCTCACTTCTTCTTCCTGGCTTCCTTCAAATCTCGGCTAAAATCTTATTTCCTTATTTGTTCTTCTTCCCAGGTTATTTATACCTTCTAAACCCAATTCTCCCTGAGCAACAAGAAAACTGTTTGGTTCTGCACACATATATTGTATCCAAGATCTACTGTAATCTATTTAACATGTATAGGACTGCTTGCCATCTTGGGGAGAGGGTGGAGGGAGGGAGGGGAAAAATCAGAACAGAAGTGAGTGCAAGGGATAATGTTGTAAAAAATTACCCTGGCATGGGTTCTGCCAATAAAAAGTTATTTAATAAAAAATAAATAAATAAAAAAATAAAATAAAATCTTATTTTCTGTAAAATAAAAATGCCCTCAGAGGTTAATTTCAGTCATTCTGTTTACAACTTATTTGTAGAGTCATTTACAGGTAGTCTGCTTCCATCACAGGATGTTTATTAACCTTTCTATGTATCCTAATCACTTAGCACAATGCCAGCCATATAACAGAAGTTTAAGAAATGCTTGTTAACTAACTGATAAAACAGGTAAGAAGAGAATCAGGAAAGACCAATGTCACAGAAGCCAAGGGAGGAGATTTCATTAAGGAAGAGAAGATGGTCAAAAAAGTCAAAAATTGATATCAGATCCAACTCTCTCAGCTGTGGCCACAATGTAGACTCAATCAATCAACAAGCTTTCCAATAATGTATCTTTTTGATTTAGATGATGACAATTGAAGGTAAATTCAAGAGACACTAATAAGATCATATGGGGATGGGACAGGAATAGTATTAAGTTCTTGTGTAGTGTAGGATGGATTTCAAAAGAAAGAAACACTATATAATGCTGGTGTGTGTGTGTGTATATATATATATATATATTTTTTTTTAAGATACTGTGACGAACATTTGCCAGTAGTCTCTATTTTATTATATTTTCATCTTCAAGCAGATTTTAAAATAATTTTAAAAGTAAATTAAATTTTACTGTTTAAAAAAACATACAACTTTCATAAAATTATAGGATCATTCAGTAAAACAAAAAAAGTATTTATTCTGCCTCTACAAGGCTCCAAAATATACAAGAAAAATGATGGGTTTAATAATTAGCTTCCTTTAGCAATGAGTTCTCAAAATATTATGGTGGGAGATAATAAAGGGAGGTTAATGCTTAGAGGAAAAGAGCTTTTAATATGACAACAGTGATACAGGTCATAATTGAAGTAGGGATCCATTTACAAAGTTATTTATACATTGTCATAAATAGGGAGGCCCCTAGCCACAAAGAGGTTGTGCTCCAAAAGTTTGAGTCAGAATTGGGAATTTAGCATGTTTCTTTTTTTTCCTTTATTAGAAATAATGTCATAAGGTATGGTTACGATCCAATTCCACTCTCATAAAGCTTAATAGCCTTTAATGTATGTGGATACAAAGTTCAATTATTCACACAATTTAACAGGATCAAATTCAATGGACATTTTGAGTATCTACATGTATACTACACAATGCTATTCTATCATTGTTTCAAGTATGATCTTTGTAACTTTTTTCCAGTGGGAAAATGTTTTCTTAATTCCAGCTTGGAATAAAGGAAACATTTGCCCCTAACTAGCAGGAGGAATGGGTATTACCTTTTGTAGAGCATGGCTCCTATAAAGGTGGAATGAGTGGGAAAGCTCCTTGGGAGCAGGTACTGGCTTATGCCTTTTTTTGTATCCTTAGCACTTAGTACAGTGCCTAGAATATAATAAGTGCTTAATAAATGTTATTTACTGATTGAGAGCTCCAGATTATCCAGTCATAAGTATGAGTCATGTGTAAATTGACAATTTTCTCTCCTTCCCAAAAAAAGACCACTGGAAAATGATGAGACCTATTGACAATATATTGAACATTGCAAAATATGATTGCACATATATGAATTGTCTATTCACAACTTTCCAAGAATTGATCTTGAATGCAGAATGGAAAAATAATTCTAAATAACTTTAACAAAAATGAGGCAATAATACAATTATAGAAGGATAATAAAAATCCACTTCTGAAGATACATTTACCTGTTTTGATGGGTCACTGCTAAAGTTAGTTTCCACAGAAGTCCCATTGGAATAGGTAATGTTGACCTGAGTTATAATGTCATAATTTATTCCCCAAATTTCAATCTTTCCAACTTTTAGAGTATTTGTTTCATTCAAGTAAAAGTTGTGACTAATGATGATTTTCAAGACATCCTATTAAATTGAGAGACAGAGAAGTAAATATTCCATCTGTAAATCATTTGACTTTGCTCAATTTTGCTGTGGGACAGACTGTCTTACAACAAACTCATGTCTTTCTTTGTTTTACCTGAGGCAACTAGGAATCTCAGTGAATAATGCACCTAGAGTCAGAAAGACAAGAATTTAAATCTTTTTTCAAACACTTGCTAGTTGTGTAATCTTAGACAAGTCATGAACTTCTGTCAGTTTTAGTTTACTTAACCCTGAAATTGATATAATATTAACAACACCTTGCAGGATCATTGTGAAGATCAAATGAGATATTTGTGATGTATTTAACAGAGTACCTGACACATAGTAAATTTTATATAAATGCTTATTCTTTTCCTTTCCCAAATTCTGTTAAATGAATCAACAAGTACATACTAAATGCCTAGTAAGCATAGAATACAAAGGAAAACTTAGACAAGGAAAAATTTAGACAAAATGCTGTCTCTGCCCTCATGGAGTTTATAATCTAGAAGAGAATTAAAATGTATATATGTGTGTGTGTGTGTGTGTGTGTGTGTGTGTGTGTACATAGATGTATATATGCATGTATAATTTACAGTGTTAATATATTTGCTTTATATAAGTAGGTGTTATAATTATCCCCATGTTTTAATCAAGAAGAGGCAGGTAAGTAGGTAGGTATATATACATAAATATAAACATATAACATCAGATGTCATCAGGAGAATATCTTGCAAGGTGGGGAGGGGCTCTCCTTCACCACTACCCTTTTCATTTCCTGCACTACTTATGTTGAACAAAATGTTTCTGATCTGTGCGCACACATAGTGGAATTTCTAAGGATTTTGCAATGTTTGCTTAAAGAGAAAAGAGGGCATATCTGAGTCTTCTGCCTGACCACTATTCCATCCCTACACCAAAGACTTACTTGCCCTGGGTGAAAAGAGCTAGGATGGTTGGGAGGAGCCAAGATGGCAGAGTAAAGACAGAAATTCCCCTAATTTCTCTTCAACAATTCCAAAGTCCTTTAAATAAAGACTCTAAAAAATTTTAGTGTCATAACTCCCTAAAAGACAGAGTAGAACATTTTTCAGCCGAAGGCAACTTAGACGCTCAGCAGAAAAAGTTTGCACCACCAGTTAGAAGGACAGTGTGCAGTCCCTGTGATGTCAGGACCTCTGAAGCAGTGGCAGTCCGGGTGGCTTCCAGACCTCTCAGCCCAGAGATCCCACAGAGGATGGAAGATCAGCAGAAAAGGTCTGGAGCCCAGCATGCAGTCCCAGCACAGGCTGCACCTGCAGCACATCCCCACTCCTGGCCAAGCTTGGACCCAGTCTGGGTAGAAACTCTGAATCAGCAGCAGTGCTGGAGACTTTAGGGTTTCTCGGCCAGAGAGAAACCAGGGAGGACGAGATGGTCTGTGGCACCAGGGTAGAAGTCCGGAATACAGTCCCAGCACAGGCCACGCCACAGCAGCCCCAGCCCCAGTATCAGCAAAGCAGGACTCTGTCGCTTTAGCACATAGATTTTTTTTTTCTTTTGGCAGAGCAATTGGAGTAAAATGGCTTGCCCAAGGTCATCAGGGTCACCCAGCTAGGGGGTGTTAAGGGTCTGAGACCAGATTTGAACTCAGATCCTCCTGGCTCACGGGCCAATGCTCTATCCACTGTCCCATCTAGCTGCCCCAAGCTACAGTGGGGTTGGGACACCTAACAATTCCAGGGCAGAAAAGAGGGCTTGTAGATATCAAGGTTCCTTCTAGCTACAAATCCATGATTATATTACCTCAATAAGCCTCAAAATTGCAATGGGATAAATCTTTATAGGGAAATCAAGTCATAGGCTTCCTGTTTATACACTCTGTAGTTTCTTTTTTTAATCAATTAAATTTTAATTTTAAAAAATCCAAAATGAATCCTCAAAATAGGAAGAGACAAATAAGAAAAAAAAAGTCCCATAACATCAACAATTTATTGTCACTTTAGAAGGCACAGATTGCCACCCTCAGCCATGTGATGATCAGTGAAAGGACAGAGAAATGAAGTCTGCATCCAGTGTATTTGAGTGTATTTGAGTCAGAATCTGTTTGCACACTCATGTGATTGATTTTGTGATATATGATATTGTGATTATGTGATACTGATTTTTCATCAGTTTTATATTTGTCTATGTAAAGGGCTGAATCTCTGAGCAGATGCATTTGGATAACCCAGCACTTAAATTGCTCGGTTACAATTGGACAATACTCCATTAGCATTTGCTTGTTGGCCTATAGAGATCTGGAGGAGGGAAAAAAGGGTGGAGTAGGACAGCAACGTGACTCCAGGCGGGAGAAGAAAGAGGAGATTCCTGTATCCACAAGCTTTCCTTTCCCTTCGATAAAGAATAAAAATCAAGGACTTTTGCTTATCCTGACTCCGGCTGATTTTAAAGTATCCAGGATGCTAACGCGGTCATCACATGTCTATATTCTTCTCCACATTTGTATTTGTTGTTTTTTGCAGCCATGCCTCAAAAGACTTGACCAATTATGGCAATAAAATCCAGCCTCCAGCAGTTGGGAAAAAAATAATCTGCCTTTTCATTTTCCATCCACTCCCAGCTAGCTGGAAGATTCCCCAGCAGGTAGGAAAGTCCACTATCTCACTTCCATTGATTTTTACGTAGCTTTCTTCATTCTTGAGTTTGTATTTTATAAATTTTCTCTCTTATATTAACCTGAAATTTTCCTGAAACAGAACCCAGGTCCAACATGGGACTCTTTACTGGAGTGGGTTTAAAATGTTAATGTAGGTGAGAAAAAATTCAGTGGCATTAACAGTTAATCAAAGTACTTGGATTGGGCTGGAATTCTAATCAATGATTCCAATGAATCCATGTTCTTCAAACATGGATTGAAAAGTCCTTGAAAAGGACTGTCCTTGAAAGCTGTCCTTGAAAGCTTCTGACTTATATTGACTGTGTGACCCTGGGCAAGGAACTCCTCAATGCTCTGTTGTTGTTTAGTAATGTCCAATTTGGGATTTTCTTGGTAAAAATACTGGGGTGATTTGCCATTTCCTTCTCCAGCTCTTTTTACAGATGAGGAAACTGAGGTAAACAAGTAAGATAACTCACATGGATAGTAAGTGTCTGAGGCTGGATTTGAATCAGATCTTCCTGATTCTAAGTCCAGGATTCTATCCATTGTATTTTCTACATATCACAGTTGCTTTAGAAAGCTCTAGATCTATAAATTGCAAAGAAGCTGTTAACCTTTGTTAGTACAGAGAGTTTTCTCCCTCTAAGGAAATCACAAATCTATTTCCTACAATCTAATAAGTTTTATCATTACCTTCACTCTCCTCAGTAGACCTTAGCTTCAGGCTTACTAAATGGATTGGCTCATGGTTGTAGTAGCCTAGTTCTTTAGTAGGCACTTAATAAATATTTGTTTATGAGTGGATGCCCATCAGTTGGAGAATGGCTGAATAAGCTACAGTATATGTATGTAATGGAATATTATTGTTCTATAAGAAATGATCAGCAGAAAAGCCTGGAGAGACTTACATGAACTGGTGCTAAGTGAAGTGAGTAGAACCAAGAAAACATTGCACACAACAAGAAGATCATGTGATAATCAATTCTAATAGACTTGCTCTTTTCAACAATGAGGTGATTCAACAATTCCAGTAAACTTGTGACGGAGAGAACCATCTGCATCCACAAAGAGGACTAGGGAACTGAATATGGATCACAGCATATTATTTTTACCTTTTTTGTTCTCACTTGCCTGATTTTTTTTCTTTCTCATATTTTTCCTTTTTGATCTTATTGATATTTCTTATTCAGCATGATGAATGTGAAAATATGTATAGAAGAATTGCACAGGTTTAACAAATATTGGATTGTTTGCTGTCTAAGGGAAGGGGTGGGAGGAAAGGGAGGGAAAACAATTTGGAATACAATGTTTTGCAAGGGTGAATACTGAAAACTATCTTTGCATGTACTTTGAAAATAAAAAGCAATTGTAATTAATGAATAAGTAAATATTTGTTGAATGAATGAATTATGAGACTGATAGGAAAAGGAGAAAATCTGCGCAATGAGATAATATTAGTTAAGTGCTTAGCACAGTAGCAAGTACACAATAGACCCTATATAACTGCTATTCCCTTTCCTTTCTCTCCAATGTAAATTAAGTCATGAATAAATAGCATCATGCTCACAAAAATATCTTATCATCCTTAAAATAATGTTATTTTTGTTGTTTTCTGGCCAAAGTCATGCAATGGAAAGAACACTAAATTAGGAACCAGAAGACCTGGATTTGAATCTTAGCTCTGCTACTTATTACCTGCTACACATTAGGCAAGTCATTTAAGATGTTTTGGGCTCAGTTTCTTCGATGGTTAAACTAGATATTTACTAAAGTCACTCTCTAAATCTTATGATTCTATGGTTCTAAGCCCAACAATTTAGTCAAGGAAGTAACAGCTACTTATACCTAGTTGACAGTACTATAGAGCAGAGTCAGAAATGATGGAGACAAGTAGATTAAGACTATGTCACAGAGTACTCAGGAACTCCAAGGCCCACTGAAATAGTCTGTAGTCTTGTAGACAACTAAGAAAAGAATATTTGAAAAATGACATAAGGTGCCTTACCTGAATCACATTAAACTTTGCAAAAAAAAATTGTTCTTTCTCCTTATATTCTGCAAGAGAAAAAAAAAAATATATATATATATATGATATATACATATGCATCTATATATACACACATATCAGAGCAAAATTATATTTATTTATTACGCCTGGAAAAAAAGAATATACTAGATTAAATCAGAAACTTCCAACAACTTTAGGATACTGGCAGCTCTTAATGAAGATAAAAGTTAATAAATATGACACCTAAACCACTACTTGATTCAGCCTGTGGAGGGTGTGGGGGAATTAATTACAGTATTTTGTATCATTTAGATAAAATGATTCATAAGAGTTTTTTACTCTAGGCTAGTTGTTGATATATTAAAGCGTCAGCTTTAGTTTTTGTAAAAAATTTAGGAAAATCTCTCAAGTCTCAAGTTTGACCTGCTTCTCCACTCACACTAAGCAATGTCAGAGTGAAACAATTAAAAACCAACTATAGTACATGCTTCCAAAAGAATCAGGGATGGGAATTACATTTTTCATTTTCATTACAATTCTTAATTTGCTAAAAGTCTTATTCTTTTAAATCTTGTTCAATTTATTCCACTCCACAAACTTTGGACTAACCAATTTTTGTACTTATTTTTTGTACTTAATTTTATGATAGCAAAAATACCTAATTATTATGTAAGACATCATCTTATAGTTCACAAAAATATTTAATAGGAGGATGACAGAATCATACTTATACAAAGCAATATGCACACCAGGTTTATGATTTTATTGGGCCTAAGGACTAGACAAAATTTATAATTGAAGAGACCTTCTGGTTTAATTGCTTGTGCATATACCTTATGTTTCCTATTCAAGGACAAGTATATTCTCTTAAAATTTCTCTGTAAATATCATAAGCCATGCCACAGAGCTTGAATATAATAAGTACTCAGCAAATATAATTTTTGAATAAATGAAATTAAACTGATCTTATCTAGAATTCTGTCATAATCATGAACTATGATAGGTTTACAAGAGAAGTATATGAAATATTACTACTAAATGTGCAAATATATGGTGTAAATTCTCTTTCTTTCAGGTAAAACCAAGGACTATTTTTCATAGCTCACCAACAAAAGGTACTAAGTAGCACTAAAATGTTTTTGTTTTGTTTTGTTTTGTTTTCCTATACTGGACCAATAATTTCATTGAAATAGGTTGGGGAACTCTTAGTGATATGATCTAATAATATAAGTCATCATAGGCTACTCAGGGCTGCTAGGTGGCGGCATAGTGCATAGAGTTCTGGGCCTAGAATCAGGAAGACTCATTTTCCCGAGTTCAAATCTGGCCTCAGACACTTCCTGGCTGTGTGACCCCGAGCAAGTCAATTAACCCTGTTGCCTCAGTTTCTTCATCTATAAAATGAGCTGGAGTATCTTTGCCATAAAAACCCCAAAAGGGGTCACAAAGAATAAATGAAACATCTGAACAATATCTATTCTTCAGAGTATGGCCCCCCAGAGTTCTTAGGTCACTGAAAATTGGGGTGATTTGCCATGGGCCATGGAGTCAGTAAATGTCAGAAGTGAAATTTAAATCTAGGTTCTCCTGACTATGTCACACTGCTTCTAAATGTTCTCTTGGCAAATGGATTGATGTATTTACTAATTAGATAGAAATCTTTTATAACTGGGAATTTAATCTAGTTTTGGCAACAATTGATAATTCTGATGTCTGTCCCTATAATATACCAATACATTTTGCCATATCATAAGATCCATTTAGCAATAGAGTCTTTGGATCTATAAAAATATATCATCAATGAGGATTTGACAGTAAATTATCCCATAGGAGTTTTCTGTGTATTGTAATGCTCCTACCCAAATAATCTATGAATAATTTTGAAGGAAAAGGATCGGAGATGACAACTAAAAAATCAGACATAAATTTACCCATTGTTTCACCATCATCCCAAAACAGCTCTCCCTTTGCTTCTTTTTTGTCATCCAGGGCAATGATGAATCCCAAAGGATTTTTACGACTATAAAAAATAGAAATAATTAGTCTTACAGAAAGATATAGATCAGATTGCTAGAATAAGGATACTAGGCCAGATGCTCCTGAGAATCCCCCTAAGAATGCATTTTAGATGAAAACCATTTTATAGACCAGGAAATTAAGGTTCATGACTGGACTATGATAGAACTTAACGTAACCACTAGATGCCAAGGATGGGCAAGACATGGGTATTAAGTGTCCAGGTCTTCTGACTATTATTCAGTATTAATTCCATTACAAACCATGCTAATAATTAACATGGCAAAATTCTATGTTTAAGTTAAATCCTGGATGTGAATAAATGAGAAAATATAGTTTGAAATGGAGAGAGATTTGGCCTCTTCTGAATGAGGACAAGGATATCACATGCAAATTGACTTTCCCTGGAAAAATGAGGGTGGTGAGTTTTGTAGACAGACATATCTTGGATGAAAAAATTTAAATGTCAGAGATATTAGTATGAGTCTTTCTGTTCCTATCTTCCCATATCCTAAATCCCAGCATGTTCTTCTCCATGATATCTTACTTGACCAACATTCTCTGAAAACAAAACAAATAACAAGATTGAACTCTCAATCTCATAGCATACCTGGCTTCTGTGGTCTCAGCTGGCTCCTGTGTGGGGAAGATGTAGCCCCCTCGAAGGTGTAGTCCTATCTTGTCCCCAGGAAGAAGCATCTCCATCCATTTCTTTCTCTCTGGAATAGCTACATTCTAAGTAAAAAGAAAAAAATAGTTGCTCTTGAAAGCAAGCAAGTTGACTGAGCTACTGGTTAGTAGTAAATGGCTCTTCAGAATCACAGACTCTTAGAACTGGAAATCATTTCAGACATTGTCTGATCTGATTGTATCTCTCTTGATTTAAGTAACAGATCATAGAAACATAAATTTATGGAATGCTGTATCTGAAATAGACATTAGAAGTCGTGCACTTCTGTGTTCCACTTCCCAATTGTGTATTCTAGCTAGATTGGCTACAAAGAATATTTATATGAAAATCATTTCACATTCCAAATGATTTTCAAAATAAAACAGAAATACATTCCTCATAAAAAGAATTACCTAATCAATAAAAGAACAATGATAATGATCAATCAAATTAATTTTTTTTCTTTTTCAGGAAAAAATAATAACTCACACTATCCCAACCCCTTCAGATCCCAGAATGCAAATGCAGTGTACAGCATAGGGATACTCAGGGATCTTCAGCTTCTCCCTCCCTAGATATAGCCCATATAACAGTATGTTTAGCAGTAAGGGAATCTCCTTACTTACTGTCTCATAGTTATACCAGATGGCATCAGGGATGTATGCCTTCACTCGGTCCACACCCTAGGACAATGGGAGAAAAATAACATCTTACATCCACATTGCCTACTTCATGCTGATAGATAGCAGGCACAGAGACATAAGAGAGCATCCTTAGGCATCTGGCTGACATCTCAATGTAACTGAAGCAGTAATACCAAGTAAAATATGACAGTATTATTTAGACTATCATTTGCATTCCAAATATACAGTGGATCATTGGCAGAAAAATTTTCACCCTAGGCTGTATTTCTACATCTGCCCTTATCACTCCTAGGCCCACTCCCTCCCCATTAAGCACAGAGATCATACTCCTGTCTCTTCTCTTGCAAACAATTAGATTCAGTCTCTTTCTCCATTTACTACCAACTTTCCACATTCTCTGCTACAACTCCTTATCATAGTTTTACATCCTAGAATGATAGAATATTAGATATTAGAGCTAAAAATTAGCAAGGAACTTTTCTTTTCCACTGTGGACACAAGAGAATCCATTACTGTCATCACAAAAAGACAGTCAAAGCCACTACTAATATCATATCCATAATAATCAGTATTTACTGAAGTTCATCATGAAGAAATAAATGGGCTGAGGGACAATGTGAGTTCCCTGTCTGTAAAATGTGTGTGACATTTGGTATGTGACCTAATATCACATAGCATGCAAAGAAATTTACTGAATGTAGAACTGGTGTGATGAGCAAGCCAGGACCCCAAAGGAATTGCTGATGTATGCTCCATGTCTCTGCGTCCTGGTAGAACCTGTGGATATGGAAATAAACATGATTTTAGCCTTCAATCAGAATTATCCCATGATATTAACTAGGTCATAGGTTTTTTAAATTGTTATTTGAAAGGCAGTAGTCAGAGAGATGAAGAAATTTACTCATGGACAAGAGGCCGGGCCACAGTGTTTCCTTGGTTATGAGCTTTATAGAAAAGGGTGTACAGGTAAGGCAAAAGTCTGTAGCGGATATTCAAGTAGTATCTGGAAGAATCCAAAAGCATGGAGTTTATTCCAAAAGCAGCAGGATCTTGGTCCTGGAGAGAAGAGAGAAAAAAACATACAAAATAACTGCTTAACCAATTACATTATAGTTAAAGGCCAAATTTGGTCCAAGGACTTTTCCTAGATTAATAAAACTACCTTTTTTTTTTTCCCTGCAAGTAAAATACTTCGTTCATCCACTTCTCCCTCAATGTACTTATATAAATTTGTAAGTCTCTACTTCTCTTGACTTTTTTTTGATCTCATCCTTCTTTTTAGATTGCAAGCTTGTCCAAGGGCAGCAATCCTTTTTTGTTTTGTTTTGTTTTGTTTTACTGTATTTTCTCTCTGCCAAGTACATAAAATATAGAGCATGCACACCTGAGTTAAGACAGTGGAGGTTTCTTTATTTGTTACTTGTACAAGAATAATAACTCTCTGTAGAGAGATATATTGGCTTCCCTAATGTTCCAATTCTAAAATGCTAGCAATTCCTCAGTCAAGGCCGAATGACAACTTTGATCTCTCTTCCTTTCTTGTGAGAGCTATCACTCACTTTTCCCAAAGTCTTGCTCCTTCACTTTGAATTGAGTTAAAGAATAGTACCTTTCCCCTCTTCTCCATTCTCAAAGAATTTACTTCTTCATGTCAACCCTGACTACAAGAGGGTTAGTGGCTAAATACCCCCCACCAAAAAAAAAAGTGTCCATGCCCTGAAAGCCATTATTCTCTCTTCAAGTATTCCTAAAGTCTTTTACCTGGATCTCTCCTTTGCCCCTCTTCTTTGTATCACAGTTATTTGTTTATAGATAATATTTTCCCACTACCACTCTTTCCTTTAATCAAATCATAAACTCTGTGAGGGAAGGACATGTGCTATTCTTCATTTCTGCATTCCTAAGAGTTTAACAAGTGAAATAATGAAGTACTTACTATGTGACAAGCATTATTCTAGGTCCTGGGAATACAAAAACAAATGTGAAAGTCTCTGTCCTCAAAGAGCTTACATTCTGACAGAGGAGATAACATGTAGATCTATAAGGATATCTGAAAAAAATATATATGGAAGGGAGGAAGGAAGGAAGGAAAGGAGAGGCAGGTTGGAAAGAGAGAGAAAGAGAGAAGAGAAAGGGAGGGGGAAAGAAGAAAAGAGAGAGGGGAGAGAGAAAGGGAGAAAAGGAGGGACAGAAGAAAGAGAAGAAAGGAAGGGAGGGAGAGAGAAAAAGAAAGGAAGGAAGGAAGAAAAAAGAGAGAAGGAAGGAAGGAAGGAAGGAAAGAAAGAAAGAAGGGAGGGAGAGAGGGAGGGAGGAGGGAGGAAGGAAGGAAGGAAGGAAGGAAGGAAGGAAGGAAGGAAGGAAAGAAAGAAAGAAAAGAAAGAAAGAAAGAAAGAAAGAAAGAAAGAAAGAAAGAAAGAAAGAAAGGAAGGAAGGAAAGAAAGAGAAAGAAGGCAGGAAGGCAGGAAGGCAGGAAGGAAGGAAGGAAGGAAGGAAGGAAGGAAGGAAGAAGGAAGGAAAGAAGGAAGGAAGGAAAGAAGGAAGGAAGGAAAGAAGGAAAGAAAGAAAGAAAGAAAGAAAGAAAGAAAGAAAGAAAGAAAGAAAGAAAGAAAGAAAGAAAAGGAAGAGAAGGAAGGAAGGAAGGAAGGAAGGAAGGAAGGAAGGAAGGAAGGAAGGAAGGAAGGAAGGAAGGAAGGAAGGAAGGAAGGAGGGGAGGAAAGAGAAAAGGAGGAAGGATGGAAGCAAGGAAGGAAGGAAAGGAAAAAGGAAGGAAAAGAAAACAAAAGAGGGAAGGAAAGAAAGAAGAAAGTAGTGGGAAAGATTAGCAAATATGGTTAGGAAAATAAGGAGAAAGTGGTATGAGCTTTCAGCCGGAGTATTTCCATCAGCTAAGCTTCCCACGAATTCCTGACTTTATTCTTTATGTCTCTATTATCAATGCCCCACGCCTGTAAGTTAACCTCTTTGTTTCACTCAGAGGAGAGAGAGTAGAAACCTTTATTATTTTCTAAGTTTGCGATGCCCGTAAGAGCAGAGCCAGAGCCACTAAGATCAGTGCCCTCAAACTTTGGTTAGTGACTCTTCAGACGCTAGCAGAGGCCCGGGCTGGGCGCCGGCCGGGCGGGCCTGGGCCTGGCGGGCCCGGCTCGGCGGGGCCTGGGCTCGGGGCGGGCCGGCCTCGGGCGGGCCTGGGCTCGGGGCGGCCCGGCTCGGGCGGGCCCGGCTCGGGCGGGGCCTGGGCTCGGGCGGCCCGGCTCGGGCGGGCCGGGCTCGGGCGGGCCTGGCCGGGCGGGCCCGGGCTCGGGCGGGCCCGCCTCGGGCGGGGCGCCAGATGTGCACCCCCTAGCCCGTCCCGCAGTCCATCTGTTTTGAAGTTTGGCGGGGGCCGTGGGAGCCGGGCGCTGGAGAGGGCCCTCAGGTTCGAGACTACCAAAGAGTCGGGAGGAGCTGTGACTCCCCACGCGCCGCGGCAGCCACACGGAAGCCCGGCCCGGCCGCCCCCCACACGCAATGCGCCTCGCGTTAGAGCGCGCGGCTGGAGCAAGGAGCGAGCTTGTCCCAGGGTAGGCCGGGAGTGAGCGGGACCACGGAGCGGGGAGCGGGCTCCACGTGGCGGGGGCAACGCGGCTCCGGCTCACGCTCCTCCTGAAGAGGCCGCACGTGGGCGCGGGACGCCCCCTTCACGCGCCCGCCGGGAGTCTCCTGCCGGCCGGTTGGAGCCCCTGGGTGCTGATCCCGGGGAGGGAGGGGGGACGCGGCGGGGGGAAGGGAGCGCTCGTGCCCCTGCTGCCGCCTCAGCCCCGCCCCGGCACTTCCCATGCGCACGTAGCTCCCGCCCTGCCGCCGCCACCGCCCGATGCCGGCCGGACGCTGAGCGAGCCCGCTGCGGAGGATGGGCGTGGCGCGGCCCCCTCCGGCCCCCGCGTGGCTGAGGCGGAGCGCCTCTTGGGCGGGCCTGGCTGCGCTGCCGCGCCCGTCCTCCCTCGCTGGCCCGACCTACCCCGCAGCGCCGTGTCCGCCTGCACGAGCCCGGCGCTTGGCGTCCCTCTCCCCACCCGCAGAGGACACCTCCCCGTGGGCCGCAAGGTGCAGACTTACCGTGAAACCGGCGCCGTTGTGATTTCTGGAAAACGGATAGAAGGCTCCCAGCTGCATCCAGCGCCTGCACAGCTCCTCCGTGGCGTTGGAGGCGAAGCCACAGATGTTTGCGCCCACCTGGAAAAAAGCGACACCGGCCTTTGGCTGCGCCTCCGATAGGGGGCACTTCCAGGAAGAGATCCTGAGGAACAAGTGGAAAGCTCCCGGGCTGATGAATAGAGACGGGGCTACCTAAGAAGCAGTCAGAACCGGGACTCGTCCTGTGGCGCCATTTACCTAGGGGTCTCCGGGATGAAGTCACCACCTCTACCAAAGCAGGAGGGGGCTTTAGAGTCACCGAGGCTCAGAGGCCTGGGAAGTTAAACCTGAAGCTCTCACACAGTCAACTTAGCTCGAGCCTTCCTGGCTGCGGGACCAGTTTCTGATTCTCCCTTCCACGCCGTGCTGGTATTGAACATTATGTATACATAAGAGAAGTGATGTTGATACAGGACGAAGAGAAGTAATAATGGAATGAAAATCGTCAGTCTTTCAACTTCCGTCCCTAATGCTTTTCTTTCCAAGGCCTTCCTGATGGAGATTTTAAAAATATTTACAGATCTTGCTCCTACAGCCTTTTCCCTTTGCAGAGTTACAAAGAAGAACAAACCGAGGCTCTAGATTTATTATTTTATCTTTGAAAGGGGACTGAGCAGAAGGATGTGATTTTTTTTTCTCCATCAGGACAAATTTGTAATGAAGCCTTTGCTTTTTACGTCCAGAATTGTTAAGCACAATTGTTAAGAGACTGAATCTCCATCTAGGAAGGTATATTTTTTTTATTCGGTTTGGTTTTGTCTGCTTTTTCTATCTTTCTTTTTAGTTTTTTTTTTTTTTTTTCTAGAAGGAAATTGGATCTTACCATGGGGATACCAAAAAGGTTGAACTCAAGAATGCTGGGAATGGACCATTGGAGATCCTTCCAAGTGGCTTCATTATCCCCTAGCCAGTGAGCTGCAAATTTGCCTGACCCAGCAAAGGTTGATCGAGTCAAGATGAAACTTCTTTTATTAGAAAAAATTTTCTTCATGGCACTGGAAAAGAAAGGCATCTGGGTTACCGAATAGCTGTGTATTCAGAATTTTCTTATTGGGTAGGAAGTGTCAGAGAAGCAGCATGTCTTGCACTTTCTAACATCAAGTTCAAAGAAAACTAGATTTCTGAGTCTCCCCAGAATGGGGAAGAATTAGAGGGATGTCTTAATGCTTCCCTAGGATAAGTAAGTAAGGCTATTAGAGTAAATATGTATATATTTATCCTAGTATAAGTATCAGGGGTGAGGCAGCTAAGTTATGCAATCCATCAAGGGTAAGGCCTGACTCTAAATCTGACTTCAGACACTTACTATCTGTGTTACCTGACTCTAGTCACTTCACCCTGTTTGCCTCAGTTTCCTCATCTATAAAATAAGCTGGAGAAAGAAATGGCAAATCATTTCAGTATCTTTGCCAAGAAAATCCCAAATGATCACAGAAGCAAAAACGACTAAAAAGCAAAGTGATATTACCCCAGAAGTGAATGAACTCAGTGAGAAACCCAAAGGCAATTAGAAAGAGGGCCACTAGAAAAGTCAGCGCTAATGCAGTCTAACAAAATAACCTTTCAATATAACCAGAGAAGTGCCAGATATACATGTAACTGTAAGGCTCAGTTTTCTGAGGCGGCAAAAAAGGATGGTTCTCATGAAAAAAGTCTCAGAGTGACTGGAAACCTAAGTGAAAACCATATGAAACTACTGAAAATATTCATGTCAGAATGAATTAATAATTCAAACTGGGATACTCTAGATCGAGAGGCTTCAGAATCCTGACCCATTTCTGGAATTAATGCTGGAAATGTAAACTACAATATTCTCTCTAAGATGTAATATTCTTTTTTGGGGTTTTCTTGAGGTCTCTGGAGGCAGCCTTCGTTTCAATTCCGTAATCACCACACGAATAGCCAGGGGTTAAAGGCCAAATCCTTTATTGTTCCTTTCCAAGTCTTTTCTCCTTTCCTGTAGCCCGGTTAGCTTTCTTAAAGGCCTAACTTTCTCCTTGGTTCTGAGAGTTTAAACTTTTGCCACCAGTCCTTTGTCTTCTGTGCTTCTGCCAGCTTCTTGAGGTCCTTCCTGAATGTGTCTTGGTTTCTGTGGGGGAGGCAGGAGGACTGCCACCACTTCTCTGGTCTTCCCTAGATCTGATTCTGGCTGAGCTTGTCCAAGCTTATATGGTCTCTTATCAAAGGTGTGAATCTCAGTAGAACTATAGTAAGTACTAAGTACATGTACTGAACTAGAGAACTGTTAGGCACCATGCTAAATTTAGATAACTATTGCCTTTATCAATTCCACTGACTTAACACCTTGTTTCAAGTTCTGGCCCATAACTGTAAACAAATTGCAGACAATTGCTAAGCAATATAATAGATTCAGAGATCATTTTTTAAATCCAGTTTAGAAGGAAAGAATAAATGCATAAAACTGCTAGTAGAGTCAAAGAAAAAAAACATTTCCACAAGAAACATACAAATACCTAGGAAAAATAAAGAGATAAAAATAAAATAAAAGTTCTAGAGGGAAGAATTGAGAGAATGAATAGTTTAGAATAGAAGGTGTTAAAATTCATGCAAGAAATAAATAAAATATATTTTTTAAAAGAAGGAAATAAAGATGTCATCCTTCAATTGATGATGCAGGGATGGGAAGGGGAAGGAACATCTTACTTTGCTGTTGCAATTGTCATAGAGTAGCCATATAAACTGTGAACATCATAGTGCAGACCCCAGTAATGCTCTGCATCCATGCAGAGAGTCTGTGCAAACAGTTGTCTATCCAAGATTCCTGTAGGAGAAGATGCCAATAATTTAACTCCCAAGACATATTCTTCCTAAATCAACTCTCTTCCAACATTCACTTTGCTTGTTTTTGACTCCAGTTCACTTTTGGGAAACTCAGCAAGAACAAGGTTAACAATAGTGAGGCCAAATAAAACAAAAAACAAAAAAAAATGAACTAATGTAATTATTTTATCAAAGAGAAAAAAAAACAGGAGGTTCAAAAAGGAAGCACAAACTAGAAAAAACAGATTTTGTAATCTTGTCATAGGCTGCTTCATAAGAGGTGCTGAAAGTAAAGTTTGAATTTTTATATATTCATATATTAAATGCTGTATAAAATGCAGATTCACAATTTTATATTCAGCACAATCATCTTTCTGTGTTCTATTTATATGAAAAACTTTTTTCGTATTTAAATTCAAAATAAAAGTAAAGAAAAAAAAAGGAAAAAATGGTAGTCTCCATTAAGAAAAGAATACAGAAAGAGAAACAAGATATATTCTTCTAGAAGGAGCTGGCTAATAGCCTTCTGAGAAAAGCTTTAGCTTTTAATTAAAATTTTAAATTATTAATTAATTAATTAATTTTAGAGGTTTAGAGGAGATTAAAAATAATTAGAGAGGAGATAGGAGAATGTGTGTGTTCATATACATATATTTATATGTGTATATACTTATGTGTGTATGTGTATATACATATATCTCTATGGACATATTGTGTATACACACACAGACACATTTGTCTTTCTGTATTCTTTTTAAATAATGAACGTTCTTAGAGGCAGAGCCCTTGGGAACATGAGCTAAACAGTTGAGGTAGATAGTTACTGAAATTGAGTTTACATCAGAAGCTTATAGGAGTATAAGTAGGTTTAGCAGTGAAAATAGTAACAGGAGACCTAGTGAAAGGAAGGAGTGCCTAAACTGAGCTATCTTCTGCCACTTAAGGAAAGCCGTAGTCATCAATGAAACATTGTGCTCAAATTCCATCACACTGAACTTTCTAATGGTTTTTCTTTTCTTTTCTTTTCTTTTTTTTTTTTTTTTTTTTTTTTTTTTTTTTTTTTTTTAGCATTTTACATATTCACAGCAATCATATTAGCACTTACCGGGAATAAATTCTGGCTTATTCAAGTAATTATTTTCACATTGTAATTTATCATTTAAAAAGTTGGACACTTCATTCATATCCTTCAGGAATACAAAACAGAAAGGAAGAAGATTTTTAATGGAAATTCAGTGTGGTATAAAGATCATTAACTTAAGAATTTAAACACTTTGTTGAAAGCTTTTTATTTTTAGTTACTACAAAACCCATGTGGCCCCTTTACTACAGAGATCATAAAAAGAGCAGCATGGAAATTGCTTATTAACAAAATGCATTT
This sequence comes from Sarcophilus harrisii, assembly GCF_902635505.1. Taxonomy (NCBI): domain Eukaryota; kingdom Metazoa; phylum Chordata; class Mammalia; order Dasyuromorphia; family Dasyuridae; genus Sarcophilus; species Sarcophilus harrisii. Next base: position 190,987,696 of record NC_045430.1, on the reverse strand, counting down.
TTAAAACAAAACTTGAGAAACTTTTTAGGTTGGGCTATCCTGATTTGATGAATAAAGATCTGATATTTCTTCAAAAGGAAAATTATAAGCTATGAGATCAGGTTCCCGATTTCCCCTCCCTTTCCTCACTGGCAAATAATTCCCAGAATATGGGTGTAATATAACAATTCTGAAAGGTATAGAACAGGCTGACTCAGCTTTTATCAGCCCAGCCCATGTATTGAAAACACATATCTCAGGGTTAGTAAAAAATATGTCTTTGTTTAAATATGAATTTTATGTGTTGCTTCCCCATTCTTTGTAGCTTTCGTGCTTAGAATGTAAGGTCATATTCTCAGTCAAAGAAGATGAGCCAGTAGGGAGGGGGTTAATGTTGCATCACGGAACATATATATTACCCATGCCCTATGTTTGGGGCTTCACTTTCGCCCCTTATATGGTGGGAGTGACACCCACTTCTCATGAGAAATGAATATACCTTTCTCCTTACACCTTGAGAGATCTCTGAGATTTACTGGGTGGGTTCCATACCACACATCTATAAACAAGATACATGGCTTTAGACCTGTCATTTAACATTTCTGCACCTCAATTTCACCATCTGCAAAATGTTGGAGTTTAACTAGAATATCCTGAATATCTCTTTATAATCTATTATTTCAAACCTATTTTATTCATGAATTGATTTTTAAATAATATATCTTGAGAAATGCTAAAGATCATATAACTGCATTAGTTTTGCATAGATTAGTTTTAAGAGAGGCAGCTAGGTGGTACAGAGGATAAAGGACTAGGACTAGAGTCAGAAAAAATCATCTTCATTACTTCAAATCTGGCTTCAGACACTTACTAGCATATAATTTTTTTGTCCTCTTTTACTCAGTGACTTCCTTCTAAGGAAGAAAAATTTAAACCATTAGACTCAAAATAATTTGAAAAGATTCTATTTTTCATTTCTCTGGAAGTAGAATAGCCCCTAGGCCAACCCACATGGACATATGTCTTTAAAATTTTTAATTTTCATCTAGGAAGTAGATCATACTCACTACCTTTCTTGGTTTTAGTCATTAACAAAAAATCTTTTCATGCTACTTTAAGTATCACAAGTAATGAGTACAGTAGCTGTGAGTTATAGACTGCTAGAGCTGAAGGGTATATTTCACATCATCCCAGCCCATCCAACATCCTTACTTTTCAGTTAAGGAAACAAAAGGCAAGAGGAGTAAAGTAATACTTTACCCAAGATTACCCAGAGAATTAATCCAGAAATAGCATTTGGATTCAGTTTTGAGTTCAAAAACTGATTGCAGCTAAGCTCAGCTTTAAGTAAATATATGGCTCATCAATCACTGTTGAATGAGAACATCATCATCTCCAAAAAGAAACCTAGATGATTCTCAAAAGATAAAATATTGTTCCTTTCCAAAGAGAGCTCAGACATTGGTAAATTGACTTACAATCCAGACGCCATCAAAATTCAGTTTTTTATGAAACAATTCCAACTCATCAATCCACCACTCAATGCCTTGTGGGTTGGTGTAATCAGGGAAAACAGTAGGTTCTTGCCATACCTAGACAACCAGGAAGAAATAATTATATCAATATGGAAATGAGTTCCTTGATTTATGTCAAGTGCGACCTAATTGGCCCCTTTTCACAGAGATCCAAGTATAGAAGAACAGTGACTTTAAAACAGAGATCCTTAATCTGGGGTCTGTGAAATTATTTTCCTCCTAATATTTTGGTAACTTTTTCAATGTAATTGATATTCTTTATAATCTTATGTATTTTATTTCATGCAATTAAGAGTATTATTTGGAAAAGATTTCATCATAGAGTTCATCACGCTCCCAAAGGGATCCATAACACAAAAAAGTAAAGAATGCTTACTTTAGAGACCATCAATATTTAAACAAAATGGAGGAAAGGGACCTGAATGATCTTTCAAATATGTATAAAACAACAATAGTATGCTTTTCTTTGTTGGGAATATAAAATCTTTCCAAATTGAGTAAACACTCAAACTGTTCAGATCATTTGGGGTAAAAAAAAAAAAAAAAAGTCTAACATACTAACAGTCTAAAAGTGCCACAGTGCTTTTATTCTAATTTTTATCTGTTTGTGTACCATTACAAGTAGTTAATTGAGTACAAGGTGACAAAATATGTTAATAAGGACATAAGTAACCAGAAGAGAACTTGGCCAATAAGTGAAAAAAAGAAAAGGTTACTTCCAAGCAAAATCCCCAAAATGCTTACAGAACAAGAAAGCCTCCATTACATTGGGTACATCATTTGTGGAGGATTCATGGCACAGCATAGATGAGAGTCTCATTTGCTGAGAAAGTATAGACAGATGGTATGACAGGATAGTACTTCTCCTTTCTTCCTTTCTTTCTCTTTCTTCCTTCTTTTCTTCCTTCCTTCCTTCCTTTCTTTTTTCTTTTCTTTTCTTTTCTTTTTTTTTTTTTTTTTTTTTGCTTTCTAAGTGACATCCTTCTTAGGAAGATAAAATTGTAAAATATTGACCTCAATAACTCAGAGAGATCCTTTATTCCATTTTCCTGGAAGCAGAACAGCCCCTAGCAAAGCCACATTGAACCAAAGTATTTACTGATTTTAAAAAATTAAGAATTTTGCATACAAGATCTAGGCTCCTTCCCTCCTCTCTAAAGCCTGAACTCCAAATCAGTATCATGATAATACGCTAATTTTCCATAGCAGTTTGTTACCTCCCCAACGACGGGCCCAGTAGTTCCAGCAACCCAGATGTTCATTTTGCTTCCATTCTCATAGGGACCATACGAAAGGGTTTTGGAGATGCCAGGAATCTAATAAACACAGAAATGCATCTATGACTGAAAGGTCTTTCCAAGCTTTGGAAGGAATAGCAGGAAAAATATTTGTCCATACCAGAATAATGACATATTTCTGCCCCTTTTCATGCAATTCTTTAGTAAAGTTGTCAAGGCCTTTGAAATTATCTTTATCATAAGTAAAGACCTTCTTCTTATCCATGTAGTCTATGTCAGAGTACTGGACATCCTAGAAATACAATAACAACTTCATGAACAATATCATTGAGCCAAGGGGAAACATTGAGTGAGATCATACTGAAGACAATGTATTCAATTGTCTTGCTTTTCTCAGGACTTCAGTTATTCTGTCTCTCAAGCTTCAAGGATCACACAATGATGAAATTAGAGCAAGAAGGGACTTTTGAAATCTATAAATCTAATCTCCCATTTTATAAATGAGGAAACTGAGAAGATAAGTGACCTGCCCAGTATCACACACTAGTAGGTATCTGTAGTGGGCAGCTGGTTTGTATGATAGAGCTCTGAGCTCAGAATCAGGAAGAGCTGAGAGTTCAAATCTGGCCTTAGTCATTTAATCTCTGTGCCTCAGTGCCTCAACTGTAAAATGGGGACACACTTGAGAAGTAAATGGTAAGCCATTCCAGTATTTTTGTCAAGAAAACTCCATGGATTTGGGATCATAAAGAGTTGGACATGACTGAATAACAAGCATACTCTCCTTGATACACATATAGAGAGAGCATTTTCATCAAATACCTACCCTTTAGCTTTCCACTTAGTACCAGGAGCTGGGCCCCAGAAGTATTAAGCTCCAAAAGTAATTAAATGTAATTTAGCCAGCCCAAATAAATGTTAATTTGGAGAGAGCAATACTTAGTAGCTTCCACAAGGACTTGGTTTCCTTATTCACTCAGTAGCTTATTAGTCTGAAATTAAGACTTTCCTCTTATTATACTCACACCTCAGGAAAGAATTTTTCCTCCTAAGTTTCAATCTGTTTTTTTCTAGGATCATAGAGAACTAGAAGAAAAGTACCATGGTATAGTTGAAAGAGGGCCAGAAGACATAGATTCAAACCCAGCCTGTGTCACCAAGCCTGTCATTTCATAACCATGATTAGGTGTCATCATCTGTAAAATGAAGGAGTTCATCCAGAGTGTAACCCAGATGTATATTTTTACTCCCCAAAAGGGGGAAAAACCTTGAATTGCCTTCCCTCATTGTTTCTCAGCTGAGAAAACTGTGATCATATACTAAATGCAAAGTTATCTCCTTTGTTAATGTTTTCCCACTGATTGTAAATAAATATATGTCTGTACATGTCTTGCTTCTTAGACCTTGTCCTTGATTCACTTCCAGAAATCAATTGCTTCTGGTTTTTTGATTTACACCTGGCCATTGGCCATTGTAAATATTAAGCAATACTAGAACATTTCAAGATGAAGTTCACTTGGTTGGACAGAAGCTGACCAGAATCTGGGAAGACCAACTGTAACTAGTCTGTCTTTACATGTCTCAAGTCTTATCAGAAAATCTGAGGAGAACTGGAAGACACTTCAAAAACAAGCTACCTAAGCCATCCTTGAATAAGATCCCTTTCTACCATCCACTTGGCAAATTTTTTTTCTCTTTTTTTAAAAACTTCTGCAAAAAAAGAACTTAGTAGTTCCCCAGAGAATCCAAACCACTCTTAAGTCTCTCTAATTACCAAGAAGGTTTTCCTTAGAATAAACATAAATCTGTCTTTCTATGCAACCTATACTCATTGCTTTATGTTCTGACCTTTGAGATTGAGGGGAAGAAGCAAAATTCACATTGAGCCACATGTCCCTTTATACATGTGAAGACTATCATATTATCACCAAAGTCTTCTTTTTTTCTGGGATAAACATCCCTGTTCTTTCAACTGACCCTCATAAGGTATGATCTCAATGCCTTTTCATATCCCAGTTTGCTCTATTGTTGAACATCCAGCACAATGTTACTAGTACCAATAGAAAAGATGTAAGGATAGATTTCTGATATGAAAATATAACATGGTAATATGTAAAGAGACCTTTCTGATCATAAAGCCAAATGTACTCTGGAATTATTCAGAAGTAAATCCAATGGTTAGGGGCTGAGAAGAACAGAGTTCCCACTTACATAAGGTATCTTAACAGCACGTGTTCTGTTGACAACAGATTTCAGTCCTTCAATGCCTCCATAATCCCTACGACTTAGCTGGAAGCCAAGACTCCAGTAAGGGGGCAAGAAGGGTAATCCAATGAGCTGAAAGAGAAGTAAAAAAGGACTTAGCATTTAGAAAACCAATGTGCAACATCAACTTATCCAATATTGGAAACATTATCTCCATTTCACTAAAAAGAAAAAATTATCAAAGGCTCAATGCCTTTGGGGTTGTAAGGATTTCTGCACAAAATATTGTATTTTCCTTCACCCTTTATCTTGTAGCTATGTAGTCCTTTAATAACATTTATCAAAAAAATATATCAAAAAGTAATGGAAATGTGCAGAAAACACTGAAATAGATCACATATCAATCTCAAGTTCACAGAGCTTGAGAAACAATAATTGCTAATCTTATACACATTTATTAATCACTTACTATTTGTAGAATACCTTGTTAGGTGTGGGAAGGTATGCAAAAATTAGTTAAGGAATTAGTAGTTCTTGCCCCATTGGAACTTGGGCACTATGACACATATAAAAATAATGCATAAATATAATACAAAACAGTGCATGATAAGAGAAACAAATGGTGCTAAGAGAAGTCCAAGATCATTACTGACTATGCAAGGAGGAAATTATTGAAGGCTTCATAAAATTTGAAGCAAGTTTTAAAGAATACTGAGAAATTCAGTAAGTTGTGAGGAGATAGGTGGTGGCAGGATGTTGCATAGGTAGTGAATTCATAAATTAAAGAAAAATATAAGCAACGGCACATCAAGCTTCAGAAAATGCTCATCCTCCCCCCTTTTTTCCCCTGGATTGTAATAGGTCTTTTGAACCTCTTGGTATAAACTAATTGTCCCATTATACCTCCCATTTCCTCTTTTTCCAGTACAGACCTTTCTCCATCCATTAATGTATTTTTCTATGATGTCATCACATCAAAGACTATTACAACCATAATCTCAGTCCATGTGATACTCCCCTCTGTCTGCCCCAGTGACAGATTCAGTCCTTAATAGTTACAGATATTGTTTTACATCTAGGGATGTAAACAGTTTAACCTTTAAATATATATATATATATATATAATATTTATTATATATATTTATTTATTTAAAGGTTAAACTGTTTACATATATATATTACTTTTCCATGTTTCTTTCCAGCATTCTCTCTGACCTCACTTGGGATTTTCTTGGTAAAGACACTGGAGTAGTTTGCCATTTCCTTTTCCAACTTTATTTAAAGATGAGGAACTAAGATAAAGAATTAAGTCACTTGCCCATTGTCATATATCTAATAATGGTCTGACAGTGAATTTGAACTCAGATCCTCCTGACTATGAGTCAGTGCTTCATCCACTGAGTCACCTAGCTACCCCCATAGCTACAATAGCTAACATTATATAGAACTTACTATGATATAGGCATTATACTAAACAATTTATGATTATTACCTCATTTCATCCTTACAACAACTCTGGGAGGCAGGTACTATTAACATAATTCTCTTCTTTTTCTCTTAATTTCTTTAGAGCAAAGTTTTTTAAACTGTGGGTCACAATCCCATATAGGATCCTGTAACTGAATGTGCAGCTCACAAAATTATGATTTTTTAAATCAGTAAATATTTGATTTGTCTACCTATTCTATATACCTATATACCTCTATATACCTGAGGTCACATAAAAATTTCTCAGGTGAAAAGAAGTCACAAATGAAAAATGTTTAAGAAGCCCTGCTTTAAAATATAAGTCTGATAATGATATCACTATGTCAAAGGATATGCACAGTTTAATGATTTTCCAGAATATAGCTCCAAATTGATATCCATAATAGGTAGAATAATTCATCCCATCACCAACAGTACATTAGGATACCTGTTTCCTTAACTCTTCCAAAAATTGTCATTTTCCTATTTTATACCATCTTTTCAAATCTGAAAAATGTGAAGTAGATATTGATTCTATATCCCAAGAGAATCATAAAGAAGAGAAAAGGACCCACATATGCAAAAATGTTTGTAGCAGCTCTTTTTGTGCCCATCTCCTGGGCATCTGGGCATTTCCCATTTTGGGAATGGCTGAATAAGTTGTGGTATATGAAGGTAATGGAATATTATTGTTCTATAAAAATGATGAACAAGCTTTTTTTTTTTTTTTCAGAAAGGCTTGGAAAGATTTACATGAACTGATCTGAAGTGAAATAAGAAGAACCAGGAATATATTGTACACAGTAACAGCAAGAATGTACAATGATCAATTATGAAAGGACTTAGTTCTTCCCGGAGGTTCAGTGATCCAAGGCAATTTCAATAAACTCTGGATAGAAAATGCCATCTGCAATCAGAAAAAGAACTGTGGAGACTGATTGTAAATCAACATATGCTATGTTCACTTCTTTTTTCTGTGTTTTTTTTTTTTTCTTTCCCATGGTTTTTCCTTTTTATTCTGATTTTTCTCTTCTAACATGATTCATAAGAAAATGTGTATTTAAAAAGTTAACATACATATATAACTAGAAAAACAAAAAACAATAAAGGAGGAGAATAAAAGAAATGTGAAGTGGAACCTTGGGGTTGTTTGAATTTTCATTTCTCTTATTATTTGTGATTTGGAGCACTCTTTCATAAGATATTTATAGCGAGGATTTCCTCTGTTGAAAATTGCTTTTTCTTATCCTTTTACCAGTTTTCTATCAGGGAATGATTCTTATTCTTATCTATTTAAATCAGTTCCTTTATGTCTTGGAAATGGATCTTTACCAGAGAAACTTAATACAAAAATTTTTCTCCCACTTATTCATTTTCATTCTAATTTTAACTACATTGATTTTTGTTTTTGCAAAAAAATTTTTCAATTTTATATTATCAAAATTATTCATTTTAGCTTTTGAACTTCCTATATCCCTTGTTTGGTCATGAACTTTTCCCCTCTCTATAGTTTAAAAACTATTTCTTATCTTACTATTCTAATTTATTGATGATATGATTTTGTATATCATGAGATAGAAGAATATAAATGAATGGATGAACAAATGATCTTTACTAAGTTTGTAGTTCCCAGAGTCCTTAAATCTCAAGAACCCTGATATAAGTGAATGATCTAAAACAAATTCTTGGAGGCTTACAAACAAAAAAATATGCATTTTTTGTTTGTTTGCTTTCTTTGTGATAAAAAGCAAATGATTTACCAAATAACAATCACAAATAACCACTATTTGAATGGAGACATACCTTCAAGTATTCCTGAACAACTTGCTCTGGATTATTTCCCAAGAACACGTAGAAGTCAAGAATCCCACCAATTACACGGTAAGTAACTGCAGGGGCAGGCTGAAGGGCAACCTCTGGAAATATCAAAGTGAGACTATAGCATCTTGTAAATTAACAGATCATTTCATCTATTCCTTGTCATTAGCTGAGTAAATACCACAACCCCCCCCCCAGATAAATAACTTCAGTACTATACTAATAGATTCCTAAGGATGCAAATTGCACATATTTCTTTAATAAGAAGAAGAACATTGACATTTATCAAAATGGAACCAAACATAAAAGTCAAAAAAATTAAGATCAAGAAATAGAACTTCTTTTAATTAGCTTGAGCCATCAACTGCAAATTTGAATTTCCTGTGTTTTCCCAAGCTAATATCTAACCTTTTAACTCTTAGCTGATAATTTTACCTAATATTTTACTAAGAAGTGTTAGGAAACTTCAGCTCCCACCCTTTACACCTCCAAACTCATCTCAGAAGATGAAGTGACCCTCCTTTTTGTGATATTGTTAAATTCAGTATGAGCAGTCACACCCCAAAAATCAAGAAAAAAGGTTTGATTTATCATTTATTATCTAAATTTAAGATAATAATGGAGAAAATGTTAATGCAAATTAAATTTTTATCAGCATTAAATTCCTTCACCTTTGTTCCTTTGATCTCATTCTGTCTGTCTCTCTCCCTCTGTCTCTCTCTGTCTCTTTCTCTCTGTTTTTCTCTCTGTGTGTCTATCTCCCTCTGTCTCTCTGTGTATCTCTGTCTTCCTCTCTCTGTCTGTGTGTGTGTCTCTATCTCCCTCTCTCTATCTGCCTTTCTATCTTAATCTCTGTCTCTGTCTCTATCTTTGTCTCTGTTTCTTTCTATCTCCATCTTTCTGGTTTCTCTCTCTACGTATGAATAGGCTAAATTCTTCCTTATCCTAACATACCTGCCCCCACACACACACCATACACACACTACATGCTGTCCTCAACACTACTATACTTTGTACTGCTCTCCTATCTTTGTTTTTACTTCTTTACCTTTGTACCTCTAAGTAAAACCTCTCAACATTTATTTATAAATTGTCCAATTTAATGACCTTTGTTCAGTCTTTATCTTCCTGGACTCTCTACAGATTATACTGTTAATCACCATCTCTCTTTTTATTTTTTAATTAGTGCCTTAACCCTAAATTTCCATGATACTTTATTACTGTCTCTTTTTATTTCTCTATCTCCAAGTTCTCCTTTTGTTCTCCTCTTTAGCATCCAGCTCCCTTAAATGACTGTTTACTCAAAATGTTGTCCTTGCTCTCTATACTATTTCATTTCTCTAATTCTCTTATTTTAATTTAATTATGACTTCACTGAAGATTTCCCATCTTTTTATTTCTTTCTCTAACCTATCTTTGAAACTATAATAACATTTCTACTTACTTACCAGAGACCTGTAATGTCTTTCCTACCCTTAAACTCATCACAACCAAAATAGAATCCATCCTTATTCCCACAAAATCTATTTCTCCTGATGATTTCTCTAATTACACTACCATTTTCTTAGTCACCCATATTCTTACTGTTCTTTTTATATTTGTCCTGACCATAACAAACACCAAAAAGAATGATCATTTAAATGTATAGACATAAAATAAAAAGAATATTGTATGTGAAATTACAGGTCCCTATTATATATAGCTTGCTTTTCAAGTATATAATAAAATTAGTTCATAGTTTTCAAGGCTGTCTTGATTGTCTGGCCTTCTTTCTGTTCTTTATCTCCATTCCTTAAAAAAAAGCTTCAATATCAGTCACTCATACTCTTCTCCCTTATCCTTCACATCAGCTAAGTCACTAAGTCCCATTGGTGACAATGTAATGTCTCTCCTATTGATTTTCCTCTTGGCATTCCTATTCACCACACCCTGATTCAGACCTTTTGTTAAGTCAAAGACAGGGAGACAAGACAAAGATCTCAAGGACCTCAACATTATGGACATAACAGAAGTAAACCTTCCCTTATATAGGTATGAACTCTGAGAAGTGCCATGTGGCAATCTCAGTGCTGTAGAGTAGCAAGTATTGTAGAGTACTTGAGGGTTCATATTGGTTGTAATAGTCACTGATGTTATCTAGATTAACAAATTGACAATGAATTGTAATATTCATCTGGGCTATCATAATAGTCTTCTAATTGGCTTTCTGAAATTTTGATTCTCCTTTCACTAATCTATATTTCTCATAATTGCCAAATAATTTTCCTACATTACCAATCTGACTATGTACCTGGTGAAAACTTTTTAGTAGCTCTTCCACAGCCTGTCTTTAAAGCCTTCCCACATTCTCTGTTAAAGTCTTTACACCTTATTTCATATTATTCCCCTTTACACATTTGATTTTCCAGATAAACTAAGCCACTGGCCATTACCCACACTTAGCACTGTATTTCCTGCCCACATGCATTCACACAGATTCTCCATGCTTGAAATGATCTCCTTGCTCATCTCTGCCTTTCAGAATCTTTATTTTCTCTCAAGACCTAACTAAGCTACTGCTTCCATGAAGACTTCCCTATCTCTCCTAGTGGACTCTTCCCCCAACCAAATGATCTTGTTTTATTTAACACTAAATATGTTTCATTCTCTTCCTGTTGAAGTTGGGAAGGGATCCCAAAAGTTTGGGGTCACAGATTGGTGTTGTGAAGTGTCTCAAAAGAATTTTCAGGATTGAACCCATTTCCTTTCACGGGGCAAAATTTATTGTAATTGTAACACCAATTACAAACGGGCAGAATTCCAAAAGAAATTAGCAGAGAAAAAGAAGCAAGGAGACCCCTTTATCCAGCTTTCTATTACTGACATGCTAATTCAATGGCCAGAGGAATGATCTTGGGAATTTGGAATTTGGTTCTCCTTGACAAGATTATCAGACAGCAAAATGAATTAAGGAGAGGTCTATTTAAAATCAGACAGATTGTCAGAACAATAGCATTCTGTTTCTCTGCTAATTTCTTTTCAGTCTGCTTTGTAATGACAATTACAATAAACTTTGCCCCTTGATAAGGAAATGGGTTCACCCTTACAAATTCTTTTGAGACACCTTCGTGACACTGGTCTATGACCCCAAATTTTGGGGGTCCCTTCCCAACCTCAACATTCCTACTATTCCAGTAGTATGTAATTTCTGTTACAGTAGGGATTGTTTTAGCATTATCTTTGAATTTCCAGTAACTAGAATAGGATCTTCTACAAAGAGGGCTTTTAATAAATATTTGTGGAATTGATTGAATAGCATTCTCTAGTGACAGAGTGAAATGTAATGGAACTTTAAGAGTTGGATGGGGTTTTCAATGTAAGAGAATAAACCTGGCCAAACTAAATAAGTGGATGAATAGGTAGATGAGCATTTATTAAATGTTCATTATGTATCAAGCACTGTGATAAGTGCTGAAGATAGAAATAAACAATCTCTGATCTTAGTGGTTAAATCTCTGATTTAATTGGAATAAACAACACAAAAAGAAAATTCATACTCTTTGATCAGACAAGCATCTCAAATAAGGGGGAAGACAAAGGTGGGGGAAGCTGAAAGGATAGGGCAAAGTAGAAAGATCCAGACTTTCTTTTACTGTGTTGTCATTTGGGATTTGCTCCCTCTGCTCAGAAGATTATCTGGGAGAATGTCTTGTCTATATATGTGTGTGTTTCCTTTTATGTAATCGTTCTATCATTGTGTGATCATCTATCACCATCATCTAACTCTCCGAAGTTTCAAACACTAACATAAAGTAGGATTTTGGCAGAACAAGGAACAATGTGATTCTTCCAAAAGTTAGATGACTAAACAGTGATTTGGGAATGTACCGTATATCTCCTCTTTTATACCAAGGATATAAGAGATTTTAGTCATTAAGTTTCGTTACAAGAGCCTCCAAACTAGTGTTCCTGCCTCTGGTTTCTCTCCTCACCCCCACCTCTTCTCTAATTAATCCTTTGCTTGCTGGTTAGTCTTCCTCATGCAAAACTCTGATCAAGTTTCTTCTCTGCCCCAAGAATTTCAAATGCTTTTCATGGACTCTCCCTCTCAGACTCCAGTGCACAGTTCTACTTTAATCTCCAACAACACTCCTTCAAATAGACAATTTGCACTATTTATCTCCCCCGGACAAATCCCCTGATCTCTTATTTCTCTGAGAAGCCTCCACTACAATTTGCTTTCCACTTTATTCATTCCTATCTTTACCCTCATCTTTTTATACTGAAAAATTCTGCCTTTTTTTCAAGAACCAAATGACAGCTCTTTCTAGAAGTCTTCTGACCTTCCCTATCAAAAATGTTCTTTCTCTGAATTTCTCACAAAACTCTGCAAATGATGGTCAATTTTTATAATTATTTGTGCACTTCTTCCTTCCCTTAATCTCTTAAGCTTTTTAGAGGAAGGACTTAAGCTTTTTAAGAGGAGTGTTCATTTACCTTTGCATTTTTTCCAAGAGTTAACATAGTGAGTTATTTTGTTTTGTTTTGTTTTGTTTTGTTTAATGAATGAGTGATTCTGAGTGTATCCAGCTTTGGAAATGAGTTTCAAGAGCTTGGATTAGTTCCTGTTATTATCAAATTGGAGAGAAAATATTCTGATATGGGTGGATGGATAGCACTTTCAAGTTTGCAGTGTACTTTACATATGTTATGTGATTATATCCTTACAACCTCCAGAGAGGGAAATAATATTATCCTCATTTTATGTACAAAGAAATGGAAATTGAAGGAGATTGTGACTTGCTCAAGACAATACAATTACTAAGGATCTGAGACAAGACTTGAATCCACAGCTTTCTGTCTCCAAGTATTGCTTTATCCACTTGTCACAGTTTTCTTAGTTAGCTGGATAGGTAGGTAGAGAGATGGATAGTCCTTTTATCAGTAAATTTGCAAATTCTTTCCCTCTAATTTGTTAATAAAAGAAAATAATCCAAGTTCTTTTATGGACTGAACAGTCAGTATCATATAGAAATTTTAGGTTCTATATAATAGATTTTACTGTATCATAAATTATCATTAATAGAAAAAGTTAATATCAAATGTAATATTACTGCCACTCCCTTTTATTGATCCTAGTACAGCAGTGTCAGAATTCAAGTTCTTGCATTCCAGCTACTCTCAATTAAGTAGAATTGAGTCCCCATCTTGGGACCTTTCCTTGCAAACAAAGCCAGCCTCAGCCAGACCTAAGCTTCTAAGTAGCTTCTGATGTTGTTATCCCCTTGCATTGGATTTAAAGACATGAAGGGCAAATGAAATGTTTTTTTTTTTTTTTGCTCAGATTATCAAAATCATTTGGCATCTCATAACCAGACCTGTAAGTCTCCTAGTCAGCCATTCCCCATAATGGCAGGTTTATTACCCTATTGTCAAAATTAAAGATGTTTCATTCCTCCATTTATGAGTTTATTTCAGGACTTGACATTAAACATATATATAATAAATATTATATAATATATAACATGACAAATGATATAAACCATATTGAATAGTCTATACCATAAAATATGTGAAATAAAATATATGTGTATTGTATATATGTGTGTGTGGTGCATATGTATGTATGTATGTATGTATGGAGGAGGGGTGATCAAAGAACCCCTGACAAAACGAATCCCTCAACCTACTTGATTGAAATGGTAGGACATCAGAGTGGTTATATTTGCTGGGGATAAGGACATAGGGCTCAAAAAGCCCTTTCAGACTTTTATTGGCCTATTTGAATATGGAAATGTTGGGAAACCAGGATATAGGTCCAGCTGTTGCTGTTTAATAGTATCAGACTATTCATAAACCTATTTGAGCATTTCTTAGAAAAGATATTGGAATAGTTTGCCATTTCCTTTTCTATCTCATTTTACAGATGAAGAGCTGAGGCAAAAAAGAATTAAGTAACTTGGGGTGGGGGAAGGGGTAATCACACAAGTAGTAACTGTCTGAGACCAGATTTGAACTCAGAATGAATTCAGGAAGATGAATCTTCCTGATTTCCAATTGGCAGCCTACCTACTGTGCCATTTAGCTGCCCTCTATGCATCTTGGCATCTTAGTATATTAAATAAAGGGAAATTTCAGAGTACAGGCAGACAAGAATTAAGATAGCTACCATTTACATATGTTGGTTTTGTAACTAATAGAACCATTTTCAGGAAGTAGTCTTTTCAGAAGACCTTCAGATTTAATACATCAACCTTACTCAATCTCATCAAAAAAAAAAAAAAAATCCAAGCAGGATGTCTCCTGCACAGACTCCAAAGACCCTCTTACCCATGGCATTACTGTTCATTAGGAAAACTCCAAATGAAAAACCACTGTTGTCTTCAAGACATAAGAAGAATGTCTGAGCACCATACAAGTTAGTCATGTTCTGTAGAAAAGACACACATAAAATAAAACAAAAGCAACATAAAATTATAATTCCATGCTTTTAAAAAATTTGGTGGAAAGATTGAGATTTAGGAATGTCTAGATCCCTTGCCCACATCCGTTTCAGTAAACATAATCCTGTATTACTTCAGCCATTCCTGAGTATCTTTCAACCAATGTATTTCTCTCTGCTTCAGTCTTTCTACCATGTGTTATATTTTATAGCATCTCATATCTTCTTTAATCTTCAGATAAAATCAATACCTCCCACAAATCACTAGAAAACAATCAAATGAGATGAATTTTCCAACAGCAGATTGTTGGTGAGGAGCTAGGGAGCAGAGGAAGAATAGTAGACCCTAGAGAACATTTTGGCCAAATGTGGAGACAGTGTAGCCTAGTAGACAGAATAATGGATTTGGAATTAGGAAGACTTGCCATTGAATCCTGTCTCTGGAACTCATTAGCTATATGAACAAGGATAAGTAATTAAACTTACCTAATCTGGAAATGGATATAATAATATCTGTAACATTTATTATAGAGTATTGTAAGGCTCAAATAATGTATGGAAAGAATTTTGCAGTTTTTTTAAGGGTTTATAACTCTTTAAAGTAGTATATAAATGTCATTTTCTTATTAATAGTAGATATAAGCAGGTATTGTATCAGGCATAAAATTAACTGACTACAGTGCAATCATGGTGTGTGACCCAAATACTCTGCAATTATTTAATTAGAATATTTTCTTTTCCTTCAAATATGACTCTTAAAAGTTCACTGCATCTTTCAAATTACTCCTTATTTCCAAGTTCTTTACCTCCCTCTAAAGAATTATAGATGATAGAGAGATAGATATAACTTTACATCAAAGTCAATAGAAAGATTAAACACAAATATGCCTAATGAGATATTAGGTATTAGCAAACAAAGTATAGCACAATAAAGTCCTCACAGCATTAGGAATGGCATCCCTAGTGAAGATGGGCCAAGTCTTCCAGTTCATATTATGAAGGTACTGCTGGTGCACATGCTCCCCAAATCCATACACATTGTGACTGGGCAGTCGGACAGAGAGCTGCAGGTACTGCTCAGCATACTGGAGGGGCCCAATGCTTGTGTCGAAGCTGGACACACATGGAAGGAAAAAAGAAAAAGTCAAAGAACAATCTTCTTCCCCTTACTTTCCCAGAAGCTTTATTTGCTCTCCTTTCCCATTCTACTCAACCAGCTGTTTTTCCTATTTCCTAAAGCAATATTTATCAAGATATCCATGTACCAGGGCCTGACTGCCATGTTGGCTAAGCTAGTTCTCTCTAGAATTCAAAGAAAGCTGTCTCCACAACTTGATTGGTCCAAGTCATTTCATTATCAATCCAGCCTTCCATTTGTCATCCTTTGCAAGGTTAACATAACTTCAAATGGGCTTTCATCAAGATAAATGGAAAATAAAGGTTATTTAGAGCAGAGATAGTAAACTCTTTCAGACTTTGTTTTATTCTATTATGAGCATCTTGTTTCTGTATTTCAGCTCTAAGGCTTTGATGGTTATGAAATATTAAGAAATAATGTTTTAACAGTATTACAAAGACAGAAATTCTTGGTTTTACATCCCTGAAAAACCTTTTCAGACTTTCTCTACTAGAAGGAGAACTCCTCTACTAGAGGAGAACAATCAATTTTACTCAAATAAAAGATCTAATCAAAATCATTATATTAATATATCCTATTTGAGTTTAGGGGGAGATCTTGGTTCTTTGAAATGAAGAGAATTAATTTTATTTATAGTGACAAAATTAACAGTGGAATGATAAAGATGATTATTGCCTTTGGCCAGATTCAAAGGGGAACTCTTTATAGAGTAAGTAGTTAAAGAGGAAGCAGCTGGTTTCTGGTTTATATCTTTTCAAAGCAAACCAACTTGATAACCGTCCTACTCCTTTGGAGCAGATCCAAAAAAGTATTCAATGTTGCAACTTTGTTTAATTTTGCTTTGGAATGTTTTCTTTTGTTTCACAATTACTATGAACTGTCTGTGAACATTGTTTGGGTTGGGGATAATTCTAATGATAAGAGGAAACGTTGTCAGTTTGAACCTCTCCTCCAAGCAGAAATTTGTATACATTAATAAGCTGTCTCTGACAGGTATAGACTAAAATGAAGAATATAGAGTTTTTCTTTCTCACTATATTTTGATTTTTCAATTCCTAAAGGCAGCCTAGTTCCTGACTAAAGAAACATTTAACTACATGGCATGTAGTCCTCATTTTCATATGTGCTAGCTTATCTAATACTGAGTTTGCAATCCAAGGACTTGGGTTCTGCAACTCTCTGATCTTGGGAAAGCACTTTAAAAGTGCTAGGATAGTGAAGGATAATTCTACCAGTTTAATTCATGATTTCAGTTCTTTTGGTTTTTCCTCCTTTTTTACTTTTATGGTTGGGCTCTGCTCCTGGAGTAAAGGGAGCACTGACCTAAGTTTCCAGTGCAACTCTGAGCCTTGTCTTTAAGCACAGAGGACCCTTGTGTTTGTAGGAGATAGCTTTGCCTGCTCTTCTCAGGAGATTGGTTTCCCAGAGTTTGCTTTCTGAGCTGGAACTGGAAGCTGCCCCACTGGTCTGCTCCTCTACTGAGCCAGGACTGAGAGATTTAGCTGCTGAGATGCTGTGGTTAAGACCCTCTCATCGGCTTTCCCAGAATCTACCTGAGCTGGGCTGCACATCCCTGTCATCCCAGTGACAGTGATCTTTCCTGAAGTTTTCCCAGTCTATCTTGAGCTGGAGAATGATTTCATTCCATCTGACTGTTCAGAGTAACTCAACTTTTCCTTCCTACCGAAGAACTTATTGTCACAATTTAGGCTTGTCAGTCATGTAGAAGACAATCTTTTTTTTCCTGAAGCAATTGGGGTCAAGGGACTTGCCCAGGATCATATAGATAGAAGACAATTTTAATGAAATTTTTTAGGTCAGAAACTGTGACCAAGATGGCATAACAAGTGCTTTTCTCAAGATACCAAGTTTTAGAGCACTGCCTTAATATTGTTCCCAGATTCACTTCCTACTCTCTTCCCAAATCTCCTCATCAGCAACCAGTACTTCAAGAACACAGATACCTCAAGCCATCCCAGGATAGATTTTATTCCATCTTTCTCCCTAGTGACTAAGTTCCAGGTAAGCTCTCTCCCTACCTCCATTCTTTATGCTGCTAATTTTCTCTGACTCCCTCCTTTGATACACATATAGAAGCACCTGCTTTCAATTCTAAGTTAGTATTTTATTAATGTAGAGGAGAAAGATAATATTCTATACATGCAAACACAATCAATCATCATTATGCTAGTCCTGGTTAAGAACAGATTTTCTAATCCATATAGAAAACAAATAAGCAAGCAAGCAAGAAAAGAAAAATCAAATGAGTTATAAAAGGAAGGAGGGACAGAGGGATGGATCACATTGCTATCAAAGGGTCTTAGCTAAATTCACCCCTGCTGAAAGTTACACATCAATAATAGTATCAGTGTGTCTCTATCTTATAGTCTTTAATCACATCTAACCTTCTAGATACATGATTTTCAATTAAATGGACCAACTAGACTTTGTGGCAAAATATATCTTTTCTAGTATCCAATAGGAATTCCACTTAGAAACTTCTTGTTTCCAAATTTGTTAATTAATTCACTTTAACATAATAAAATTGAATTTCTTCAAATATTTTTTTAAACTTCAAACCTTGTCCCTATTCAGCCCAGGTTTCTCCAATAAGAAATGGTGAGATTTGGCAATATAGTCAATATACAAAGAAATGCTCACAGGACTTTGTTGTTCTCGGTCCTTCTTATTTTGATGCTGAAGGGATTTTCTGTGACTTCTACCTTATAGTTAAAATTGGAGAATGAATCTTGATTTGATGATTGAACATGTTCATGGGGGACTTCAAACCGATTCCTTTTAGGATCAGTGATCTGCCAGGACAGAAACAAAGGACAGAAAAACCAGATTTATGGAATTGGAAAGGTCAGAAGCTACCAATCGAATGGACCTAAAATTGAAAAAAAAAAATCTTTTACAACATCCCCAAGAAGGACTCATATAACTTATGATTAAAGGGAAACTCAGTGCTTATGAAGACAACTTAAAATTCTAGGGGCAGCCCTAATCACTAGGAAAACCTTCCTTAGATTGAGATGAAATCTGCCTCCTTTAAATTCAATATGGAACAAAGGACTAACTCTGAATTTACCCATGAATGGAAGCCTTCATAAAATACCTACATATATACTCTACCCCATCCCATGATAGTATTTTGAGAATTCTCATGATAGTTTCCTTGGTGGTAGATAGGTTCAAGGACACAGGAAAGATCTGTGCTTCCATGTACTCATTCTCATCATTGCTGCTCTAAGATCTAGGATTTCTCCTTAGTTAATAGTATGGAAATTCCAGAGTACTTTGGACATTTATTGGGCCAACTCATATCATCTTGAGATAACTGATTGTTAAATTTTCAGTGTTAAGCATTTATACCTCAGAACCTCTCAAATGCAACATACTGGGACTTGTTTTATTGTCTAGAAATGATGGAGAAAATGTTAATTATGAAAATTAAGCTAGAAGTATTTCATGGGTACATTTTATTTTTTTCGGGGTAGCTGATAAACATTTACCAACAAACTGCTAAAACCCTCTTGTTAGAATGGGAATAATCTAAAGTGACTACAATTTGGTTATGTATTTTTCCTATACCTTATAACTATACCCTATTAGTAGCACATTGAAAACAGCTCCAACCTTGTAAATTCTGTCATGGGAAGTGGGGAGCAATATGTCCCAGTGGCAAACACATGGACTTGAGAGCTAGCATACCTACCCTTTATAACCGGCTTTGTTACTAACTTGCTAGATACCATTGAGGAAGTCAGTTCCTTTTCTGAGCCTTAATTTCACCAACTACAAAATGAGGGGATAAGCTACATTATCTCTAGGATTCTTTCCAATTCTAATACTTAATGATTTTAAATTCTGCCTCAGAAATATTCTACTTAATACCCTAAAGTATTGTGGATATGTTTCTAATCTGCTAAAAATCTCACCTTGTATAAGAACCCCCTTTAAATTCCAGTGCCTTTCTTCTCTTATTTCCCATTTATCTTACATATACTTTGCTTTGTATTTCTTTGTTTGCATGTTGTTTCCTTCATTACAATGTAAACTACTTGAGAGCAGAATCTATCTTTTGCCCCTTTTTTTTGAATCCCCAGTGCTTAGCACAATTCCTGGAACACCATAGGCACTTAAATAAATGTTCATTGATTGTTTGAGGCTATCTACCATATCTCTTCCTTAAGAATAGAAGTAGAAACTATGTTTTCTTATTATGGTGTATACTATGTTTTCTAGCAATAGTGCTTTTTAGTTTATTGAGAAATTTCTACCCAAGTATTATAATCTCCATTTATAAATAAGGAAATTGATGCTTGGGGCTTCACAAGATCTTGGACTTAAATTCAGGTTCTCCTCATACCAAGTCTAGGACTCTTTCCATGGTACCATGCCATGTCTCCATGTTGCTTAAATTTAGGAAATCCTAGTTGGAGAGACAGGAGGAAACTTAGAGGTTATCAAGTTCAGCCCCTCCATTTTTCATATTGAAAAAAAAAGAGGGTCCAAGAATTAAAGTGACTTGCCCAAGGTCATATAAAAAGTGTAAAAGGAAGAATTTTAAGGCGGCCCCTCCTGTGATCTCGACATTCTTCCCACTGTGCAATGATTCCGTGTCCTTCTCCTCCTCCAACTAATATACAGAGAAATCTGTTCAAAACACATTTTTAATAAACATAGCTCCTTAGAACTCCCAAACCAACCTTAAAGTGAAAGCGATTAGGTGTCTGGTATTCTTTTGTGAGGAGAACATCAATGATGTCATTTCCAAATAGAGATGGGGATGGCAATCTTCTCAATTCTGTCAAGTCTGAGAAGGGGAGGCAGAGAGACACAGAGACAGAAACAAAGAGAGAGGAAGAGGGGAAGGGGAAGAGAGAGAGAGGGAGGAAGAGAGCAACAAAGACAGACAGAAACAAAAAGAGAGGAGGAGGAAAAGAGAGAGAGGGAGGGAGAGAGAGAGAGGAAGAGAGAGACAGAGAGAGAAAAAAGAGAGGACAGGAGAAAGATAAAGACAAAGACAGAAAAAGACAGAGACAGAAACAGAAAAAGACACACAGAAAGAGACAGACAGAGACAGAGACACAAAGAGACACATACACAGAGACAGAGAGAGAGAGAGAGATGGAGAGACAGAGACAGAGATACAGAGAAAGACAGAGACACAGAGAGACACATACAAGAGAGAGAGAGAGAGTTGGAGAAAGAGAGAGATTCATTCTATGTTATTGGCTCATCTGTGTCTTATTTATTCTATTGTCTAAATCAGCGCTGAGTAATATTTACTTTTGTCTGTGTTTGTGACTGTGACTTTATAGCCCCCATTCCTGGGGAAGAAGCAGGAGGGGGCCCTGCTGTTTCCTGAAGGGTTCCAGCAACACTGGCGGCGGTGGCAGAGTGCCTGTGAAAAGAGTAAGTAGAGATCACAATCTGGACACATGAAGCACACAGCCCAGACCAAACCCCAGCCTCCTGGGGGGCCCATGTCCACAAGGTTATCTTCATTCTTCCCTCCCACCACCAACTCCCAGCTAAGTGCTACCTATTGACCCTTGATTTTGTCTACTTCCTTTCAGGGGAGGAAGTGACTATTTGGCCATTTTCTCACATATCTTTGGCTCCAGTTCTCTTTGGCAAAAAGATGGTGATAATTTTTAACAAAACAAGATTTTCTTAATAGCTTTTTTGCATCTTCAGTCTCTGATTCTTCCTTTCTCTCTTCCCCCCTCCCCACCCCCAACACTCTGGCCCTATCCTTTGGTCTAAATTGCTTGCTTTCGATTCCATTCTATCTCCATCCTTTCTTTCTACTGTCCTATCTGCTGAAATCTTCCTCCAGCTTGCCAGTCCACCAGGCCCAAGTCCTTTAATTGCCTTGCTTCTTTGTTCTCTACAAGCCCTTATTAATCAATGCTGAAGCCACTGACAATTTATCTCAGGTAGAAACCAAGTTTTGAATGCTATTAGGATGCTCTTATGCGGCAAAGCACCTGGTGCTGATTCTATTCTAGCTAAGATTTACATGATGGAGATCTATTGCTTATACAAAGCTGACTGAAATTTTCAAGATTATATGGCAAGAGGAAGTTATGCCTCAGGAGTTCAAGGACACCTCCATTGTCCACTGCCACTGCCTGTTGCTTCTGCTGCCAATGGACCCATTCTCCTCCCTTCATTCTGTAGTCACAAGGATAATGGGAAAATTGCCTCACACAATCTGTCTCAGTCTGAAAAGGCGCTTTCTTTAATTCTATCTCAGCTATTTGCATAGATTACTTCAGGTGACATAAAATATATTCCCCTTTTCTCATGACACACCCATGTACTTCCCAACCAAGCTAATTTCTATGGATAATATCTTTTTCTACTGCAGTCAAGTAAACAAAAGCCATCTGTGATATGGGATCATCAAAAGCCTCCTTCTATGTCCTCTACATTATAAAGTACTATGATCATTACTCTTTCCTGAAACAATAAAGTGAGTCGAAACCACTTTGGTACAGAATTGATAAAGTCCTTCTTGCATATCTGGATCCTCTTGGTAACCATAATCTATGGCCCCACCTCCCCTGCAGTCAAGTAAGTGATAAAGCTAGAATCTTGGATGCAATTTACTTTAAGAATTTCTGTACTATAGCTAGCAAAACCCCACCTAGTATTCCTGCCTTTTAGAACTGCTAATTCCTTGAATGAAAAACTCACTTTCCCTAATGTCCCTATATCTCTTTCAATACTCAACAGATTCCTATTTCTCCCTATTCAATATCCTTCTGGACCCAGCCCTTTCTGTGTGCTTTTTGCAGCCTTCAGTCTGTTGTGAATAAATTCCCTTCATCAGCACCAACTAAAACCAGTTTTTCCCCTTAAGATGCTATATCCCTTGTTGCCCATAACAAAGGTTGTTTACTTGTGCCCTCTGGTTCATAGTCAGCATACTACACTCTTCACTCCTCTCCCCATTGCCATTTAATAGGCTTTTGCTCTGCTCCTGTCCTTCTAATACCTGTCTTCTTCGTGGTCCAGTTCACATCACTCTCTATATCACAAATAAAGTTGGGAGTGACTTTAGAAAGCATCCCACTTTTATATTTCTCAAATTAGGAAACCAGAACTCTGAGACTAGATGACTGCCATACAGATAGCAAGTTTTTGACTTGAACGCAAACTTTCTGGTCCCTAGTAATCTTTCCACAACATCACACAATCTTGTCTCTGTCATCAACCTCCAAGACATTTTTCCAACCTCAATACCTGGATCACAGTGTTCTTCTTTCTAGATCAAGTTACAATTCTTAATGATAAACACAAACACACAAAGACACACACAGATACACACACACACACACACTCACACACATACACACACCCTTAATCTCAAGGCAAGGCACATTGTATATAAAGCTATCAAGGAGAAAGCTGAGATTGTACATGTTTAGAGACTGACAAGAATTCTACAGTCAAATCTTAATAGGAAAACATCCAGAGCTATTAATATACATGCAATACCACCCTTAATGTATACTTTCAACAGCAAAATAGATAATAATAAATCATCCTATATAATGTTAAAGAAACACAGGACTAATCATACAAATGCAGCTTTATAGAAATTCACACTTCCTCATCAAAAATGAAAAAGGAATGATAAAGACTCTCAGAGAGCAGGATGGACAAGCATTTACATACATATACAAGGCCCCTTCTATGTGTTGGGCATTGTCTTAAACAGTTTTTGTAAACATTATCTCTCCATTATACTAGCTAGTTAATTAATGGAATAGACTTCTCTGAACAAAGAACAAATAAAGAATAAAATAAAGAGCAAATAATAGACATTTGCTACCAGACTGGTGAAATAGATTATTTCTAGGAAGAGTTTATGAAAAACTAAGATCCAAAATGGAATTCAAAAACACCCTATGGATCACACACATATAAATTAACTCATCAATATGTGGACAAAGCTACATCCAAGAAGCTACATCCATGACTAGTAATGAAACTTTATAGAAATAAAGGAATTTGGGACAGTGATTCAGGATTGGGTCAACACCAAAAATTAGAGAAAGGTACTCCTTAAGGAGTCCAGACTTATTAATTTAAGGTTATAGAATTAATTGGTCAATGATATGCAATGCACATATGGCAGAATGAAATAATTTAACATCTACTGGATACTTAGACACAATCAGGTTGTTAGGATTATACAACAGAAGTTTGTTATTCTGAGGAAACTATGAGATTAGGAATCCTTATACTCTAAATATAAATCACCATCAAAATCTTTCTGAACTCAACAGATAAGCTATATTTGAAATTGTGCCTCATTACAGCTAGAACTATTGCCTATACTAGCTGGAACCCAAAATCCATACATAAACATTGAAGAATAATGTTTTTTTTTAATATCATTATACTAAAAATTGATAATATTCAAACTGTATAGAATGAAAAGCCTTCAAAATATAGAAACCTAGTTGAAGACATTCAAATCATTTGAGAGTCGTACAAGGCACATGACATCTCTGTCATCTGCCTGCTATTTGAATAGTCCCAAAGATGCTATCAGTCATTCTACAGGTATACTTACCTTCCAGTGTTCTTTATCAGTTGAAAAAGTCATTTCCTCCACTAAGCAATAGTCTTAGATTATTAAATTTACAAGAATAATAGTAAGACAGTAAGTTATCCTGGGACTGCTTCTACCTGAATTTCATTAAAATAATTTTTACTTTTCTTTATTGCATTGATAGGAGTCTGTGGCCTTTATAATAATTTATTATAGTGAATCCTGACTCAGCTATATTTTTATTTTCACGACTTCAGGTCTGGAATTTGGAGATTTACTGTATGACTTCTTCATTTCTTTATTAAAATGGAAAAGCAAATATTGTCACATCCTTGTCTCCTCCCCCCAATTTTAAACCAACAATTAAATCTTTTAAAAAGATATACTACCATCAACACCATCAAGGACAAGGCTTAATTCAAATTAATAAATCAGTTCTGGGGAAGTTTAGGTAGGTTCTCATAACAGATCCATGGGAAATTATAGAGAAGCTGATTTTTTTATTTAATTATAATGTAATTTCTGATATGGAAAATTTTCATTTAAATAATACCATCTCTCTTCCTGCCATAGGATTAAATTTGACTTGTCTAAAATGAATTCATCTTCTTTCTTAAATTTGCTCTTTCCCTAAGAATGAGTATTAAGAGAAAGAGAAAGGAAGGAAGGGAGTCCAACTAGTCCAACCACTTCATCCTTTAGATGAAACATAAAGTCAATGTTGCCTTCATCCAAGGTAATATAGTTAATAAGAGGTGAAATTTGAACCCAAGGCCTCTGGCTCTTTTTTCTACTCACTACAGTATACCTAAGGGCAGCTAGATTGCACAGTGGAGAAAATGCCAGGCCTAAAATCAAAAAGAGTTCAAATTTAATTTCAGATATTTATTAGCTGTGTGATCTTAGGAAAGTCATTTAACTCTGTTGTTTGTTTCCTCATCTTTAAAATGAGCTGGAGAAGGAAATGGCAAGTATGGTGTTGTTCAGTTGTTTCAATCATGTCCAAACAGCACTATACCCAAAGTAATCTGAATTTTATTATCTAGCTATACATGAATTCAGACCCTGTAGGCAACAGTATTTTTGTCTTTAATCTTAGCTTTTCTCTCACTTTATCATCTAACACTACAACTATTTCTAACTCAGACTCCTAGAGATCCAATGTCTTGGAACCATTTGAATTTCTACCCACAGACCTGCACTAAATGATTCTCACAAGTTAGCACTTTTGGCAGCCCTCACCTACTTCTCCATCCACTTCCCCATACATCTCTGTAAAAAAAAGAAAAAAACAAAACTCTAATAGAATACAATAAGAAAAAATGGCCCCCATGATATATTCCACTCCTCATGTCCCATAACCACCACCAGGCACTACTTTCTACTTAATAAAGTAAAAGGAAACCATTTCTCAAACCTCTGTTGCCAACTTGTCTGGAATACAATTTATCCTTTCTGACAGGTTAGTATCCGGACATTCTGGAGTAAAGGGGACATCTGTGTAGGAAGTTAAAGAACAGAGGTAAAAAATCCCCATGGCTACTGTGCCCCACCCCCAAAATAACAGATGACTTAGAAACAATCTATCATCTCACTCTCTAGGAAAATCATAAGATTATATATGCAAAGAGGAAAACATCTTAAGGTCATCTAGTCTAAACTGAAGCCCAAAAAAGTTGCCCAAGCTCACATAGATAGTGACATATCTTAGATTTGAACTTACTAGATTAAAGACAAATCATTTAAATCCTTTGAGCTGCCCAGTTTTGTGTAACAGCCGTTTTATTTGAAAACTAATCATTACAAATGGCATTACATTTGGAAGGATTTTTAAGGATCTTGTGATCCAATCCCTTCATTTTACAAATAAGGAAACCATGGCCAGATAAAGGTTAAATAATTTAACTAATATCACAAAAATAATGAATCAAGCTGGGATTTGAATCTAGGTTCTTTGACTTCAAATCCAATATTCTTTCCATTGAACTACATTTCTTTTCTTTCTTTTTTATTTCTTCCTTCCTTTCTTTCTTTGTTTTTTCTTACATCTTTCTTCCTTTCTCATTCATTCACTTATTCAGTCTCTCTCTGGCAAGTTCATTGAAATTGTCTTGGATCACAAAATTATAGAGAAGAACTAAGTCTATCAGGATTGATTATCACACAATCTTGCTGCTGCTGTGTACAATGTTTTCTGGTTCTGTTCACTTTCATTGAACTAGAATATTTTCAGTGGAATATTATGTACAAGATGTTATTATATGTATGTTTTCTATATATATATATATATATATAAAACATATATATATAAATGGGGAAGAACCACAATATATAACATATGTATTATATATATATATATATATATATATGTATATATGTTATATATGTATGACATTGAGAGTTTGGTATACATTTCCATGATGTGGCATGGGCTAAGGAGGGCATTCTGGTAGTTCTGCTAGGTAGCTAAGAGGAGAATCACCAGACAGGAATTAGTCCATAAGCAAAATTAAGCAACTGAGAAAATATGCAGGGTAATAAATTGGTCCATTGTAACTGAAACAAATATCTTTAGGCTATCTCTATTATTTAGCTCTTAATTCAATTGAAGGAAAAGTAATTGACAATAAGACTAATAGATCCTCTGGTTCTAATTCCTGATAAAAACCATGTCAGGATGATATGAGAAGAATGGCAGAATCATTGATTAAGTGGTGCTCACACACACCATGCCAAGTAATATATATATATATATATATATATATATATATATATATATATATATATATATATATAAATGTGTGTATGTATATGTATATGTATGTATACATATGTGTATATATATATATATATATTCTTTATGAAAGAATAGACCTAAAGTCTCTAATTATTTAAGTGCCAGGTACTGCTTGAAGCAAGTTAGATACATCAAGGGATATGGCTTAATTAAAACAATGGCCCCATTTGACTAAGTCCTACAAGTGCCAACTTTGGCAATGACAGGGGAGCAAAGTCTATAAATTATCAGTAAAGAAGGAACAAAACTATCCCCATTTGCTAATAAATGGAGAACAATTTCAGCAAAGTAAAAGGACATTTTCCTCAAAGAGTTTTCATTCTACTGGATTTGGCAGTCTTTACTCAAATAGAATAGACAGCAAATTGAAGAGGGAAAAAACACTAGCAATAATAGGGAAAAAAAACTGTTGCAAATAAATTTTAATTATTAGTTAGAAGAATTTAAATACATTTGTGAATGAAGGAACAATGTGATGCAAAGTAAAAAGAATTTCAAGACAAACATTCTTGTGCATCATATTTTTACAATTGAGAGCCATAATCCACACACAGGGACATTAAAAAAAATAAAATCCTTTCCAATTTTGTAAATTCCAAATGTCATACGAATTTTACCTTGTATCAGAAGAACCAGCAAAGCAATGTTAATGCCCAAAACAATTAGGAGGAGGAAGATCAAACAGATTGCCAATTCAGAAATTTTCTTGGCCATCTGGGGAAATACAGACAGCTCAATTAAAATATCCCCCCAAAAGTATATAGTTCTAGAAATATTAACTATAACTATGTTATGGGAACAAAACTTAAGATATAACACTAGACAAAGAAATAAAATTAACATAATTTTAGATTCTTTGTAGATTTAAAAATCCCAATAAATCAATTAAGAAATCAGCCAAAATGATTAAGTCCTTCAATAAAGTAATACATACAAATAAAATCTACAAAATAATCATTTCTATACATTACCCACAAAACCAAAAAGAAACAATAAGAGGAATGTCTCCAGTTGTCTCAAAAACAATTTGTAGACTTAGACTTTCTCCAAATCAAGAGGCAAAGATTTTATTATGCTATTAACAAAGGCTAAATCTATATGCTGTTTTTTTTATCAAGGAAAGGGAGTACAGATAAGTTTTTATGAGGTTAAAAATAACTTCAAAGGTTGGCATCATATCTTGGCTTTCTGATTGGATTCAGTACCTGTGGAGTTATGATGGTTTTATCAGTGCAAAGAATTCAGCCTAAGAGTTCAACCAACAGCTTCCTCTGGTGGTAGGGCTATAATAAAGATCCATCTTAAAGATTAAAGACCAATTCAAATCAAAAGCTCCAGATAATCAGTCTCCTACCTGCTTGCCTCAAGAGTAAACTTGGATTGTAAAATTCAGGCTTTCTCTGAATAGTGCTACTCTTTGTTATCACAGTTAGAGGTTCTGGAGTCTTTTCTTCTCTACCTAGCCATAGGACCCAGATGGCTCTGGAGGAGAAAGTGAGGCAGGTGTTCTTACACAAGTCCCTCCCTCCCTTAAATCCAATTCACTTGCATGTCATGGTATATCTCTCTGATGTCATGGTCCTCTTCCAGAATGAAGGACAACCAATAACAATTCTCATCAAAGGTGTCCAAAGAATAAATTTAAATGTCATTTGTATCTCAATGGAGGGTCAGATTTGAGTCTATATCTTTTTTCTTCCTTGAACAATTAAAAGTTGGTTTGCTGTTGTTTACATATTTGTATCTATATCTATGTCTATCTATATACATCTATATCTATATTTACATATCTATAT
Organism: Sarcophilus harrisii; assembly: GCF_902635505.1. Classification (NCBI taxonomy): domain Eukaryota; kingdom Metazoa; phylum Chordata; class Mammalia; order Dasyuromorphia; family Dasyuridae; genus Sarcophilus; species Sarcophilus harrisii. The sequence goes on along the minus strand of NC_045430.1, from coordinate 190,958,724 downwards.
AATATCTTTATCTCTTTATCTCTATATATCTTTATCTATCAGTCATATGGCAAGCTCTTTTACAGATAATAGCTCATTTAATATTTGAGTCTATTTTACCACATCCAACGCTCTTGATCACTGGACCAATTTAAGGTCAATTCTAGACAGAAAAAAAAGGAAAGACAGTTTTGGGTAAAGCTGACTAGAAAATCACTAGTAATTGGTTAAATTCCTTTGTATCACCTATTGTGGAGCTCTAGCATCAAGTTAAATCACTCTGAGAGTATTATCAAAATAGTCTCACTAAAGCAAAGGATTATTTAAACCTTTTTTCTTATCCTAGAAAAAATTTGCTTATCTGATGAAGCCTATGAAACCCTTCTCAGAATGTTTTTAAGTGAATAAAATCAACTAACTCTGACTATAAAGGTAGCCAATTATATTGAAATACAATGTTCAGATTGTTTTTTTTTTTTTTTTTTAAACATCATAGACTCCAGGTTAAGACCTCCTGCACTAAAATAAAAATAATCATTTTTTTTTTTTTTTTTTTGGACAGTGGAAATTTCTCCCTTTCTCAAATATCAGCTCCTAAAGAAGTGTTGTCTCCATTCTTTCCACTGCATTCTATTCCCTAACTCTTCCATTTTCATTTTTCTTCTCTCCCATTTTTTTCATTTTCTTTGCCTTGGTCTCAGCCATTTGTACAATCACATCTGAAATAACAAACACTGTATGTGACATTTTTAACTGAAAGGATACTACCTATGGTAATATTTAACATATCAACAAGTGGAATTGTTCTTGTACCACATATTTCAAGGATCTATGATTTTGTCATTGGGCATACTTGCTCCACTAATAAATGTTCCCTCCCCTGTCAGCAGAATGCAAGCACCTTGAAGGCTAGTATTTTTACATTTGTCTTTGTATCCCTATGTCTGATACACAGTAGAAGTTCCTTATTGTTTCCTAAGATTAGGTTCTGAGATACTCATTCTCCTAATTAGAGGTTCAGCTATTAGAGACACCCATTTATCATTAGAGCCTATAAATGGTTCCTAAGACCTCCCAATTTTCATTCTAAAATTCTTTTTTACACTGTCTTCATAAAAGGTTATTTCTCCCAGGGCAGGAGTTTTTAATATAGGGTCCATAGGCAGTCAATGGGTCTTGTGAAATTGGACAGAGGTTGGGAAGAGAAATACTTCTTTCCTTAAATATTTTGTTTACTTTAAAAGATTGTGTTAGTTTGTATTTTTCACCTAATAATCAATGATTAGGGGGGGGGAAAGGAGGGATTTTTAGGTACTAAAAATCCATCTATCCAACCTCCATCTCTGAAAATTCTGTATTTTAGAGGCCTTACCTTTTTCCTTGAACTGCAATCGACATTACCTCCAATAATGAATGTTAGCAGCAAACGCCCACAATTATCAGCAGCACCTGTGACTGCCAAAATGATCCCTCACATACATACACAAAAGTTTAGGAACCTCAGTTTAATAAAGATTGTCTCAAATGTTTCAAAACCTTTAAGCTCCAAAGAAATGAGTCTCTAATGGAGGAGCTTTAGAGGATGGGAGTGGTAGGTATTTCATGGTGTCCTTTAAATCAGAAATTCAATATGCCCCTTAACCACAGCACATTTGTATTCCCTGTGTTTAATGTCCACATAGCCTGAACCCCTTGGATGTGACAAATCAGAAAAGGCCTAATCTCCTCCCACCCAAGACATTGATTCTACAGCACTTCAGCTATTTAATGTAGGCAAATCCCTTAACTTTATTCTATGTCTTTGTTTCTATATTCTAAAATGAGAGGTTTAGAATTTCTGACGATACCCGATTTCCATTACTTAAATTGATGATCCTATAACTTAAATCTAAAAATAAATAAGTCTAGTTTCTTCTGGGACTGCTAAACATGCAAATATTTCTTATTTTTTCAGGATCCCCAAACTCCAAGTTCTATTTTGTTTATTCCAAGGACAGTGGAATTAAGACAAGGAAAAGATGTCTGCCCCTTTAAAAGATCAGATAGTTGATGTATCAGAATAGGGAAAGTGTGACATAATTTAAAAAGGGGGGTGGGCAGCAAAATACTTAACGAAAACAAAATTACATACCTCCTATCCCTGTCTGTTTCCTTTCTGGCTTCTCTTTTCCAGCTCCTCAGGAAGTGGTAAGAAAGAATAACAGCTGATGAGGCCCAACCCCAGTACTATCATCACCTTATTGCCCTTGAAAGCTGGTAATTGGAGGAAAGTGCAGAACTCTCCACAAAAGGCTTTGTCTTCCTGCCTTTGTGTACTCTGACCGCAGTGCTTTCAATGACTACTTTCTTCTTTTTGAACCCCTATCTAATTTTCAAACTCAAATTCAAATTCAGATTACTAAAATGGTAATGACGTTAATTTTTACTTTAAATAGAATTCAGGCCCTTTTTTTATTTATATATACACATATACAAATATATATATATATATATATATGTATATATATATATATATGTGTGTGTGTGTGTGTGTGTGTGTATAATTTTATGTAAGTTATATGGGTATATTCTCCTACTAGATTGAAGGCAGGTAAATTTTACACCTGTTCCAGCACCTAGCAAAATGATTCATAGAAAATACCAATGATGGGGTATAGGAGTGCAGCCAGATTCTCCCTATAAAAACCACCAAATGGCAAACAGATGTTCAAAAGTACTGAACCCCAAAATATATTAGGGTTTCAGACTATCCATGGTCTTCAAATGTTGGAGAGAAAGTATTTGGACCTCAAAAGTATGTTGGAGTCTCAGGCTGGTATTGTGAATGTCTCAAAAGAATTTGTGGTCTTAGACTTTCTCTAAATCAAGAGGCAAAGATTTTATTAGTATGCCATTGACTAGCAGAATAAAGGGAGATTAGTAATTAACAAAGAGAAAAAGTGGAGCCAAACTCCCTAACAGAACTTGCCATTTATTAGGGGGAAGACACCATTAGGCAAACTAAGTCCTAATGAATTTGCTGCCATAAGGGGGTTGGTTCCTAATGAACCCTTGATGCCATAAAGAGGGCTAAATTCCTAAAAATGGAGTTTAGTGGAGATTGAGGTACAAGTAGCTTCTTTTATAAGGGAAAAATATCCTCAAAGGTTGACATTATAATTTAGCCTTCTGATTGGATATGGTAACTGTGCAATTTTTCAATGCAAAGAACAAAAGTTCTACTTAAGAATTAAGAGATAATTCTGTCAATGCTCCTCCCTGCTTGCCCCAAGGAGTAGCTTGGTTTCCTGATTGTTTAAAGTAATTCAAGCTCTCTCAGTCAATTCTTAACAAAACATCAAGGAGTCCATCACCATCATCTTATATCTAGAATGGGAAAAAAACCATAGAGGCTCCCTATTTTACTTCCTGTTATAATGAAAACTCCTGGAAGGCAGGTAAATTTCATTCTTGTCTCTGTGCTCCCCTTGCTTAGTATAGGATTTGGCACATAGTAACCTCTAAATAAATGTTCATTGATTGATATGTGAGGAAAATGAGGTACAGAGGGGAAGCAATTTGCCTAAAGACACAAAGATGGAATCAGAAGTAGGATTTTGAATCCAAGTCCTCTCTGACTTCCTCCCTGGCTAAATCAACATGTTCATCTCTATATTATGATGTCTGGGGATCCTTTAACCAGTTGGCATATGCTATAAACTTAAAAATATTTACCATTCTCATTGCTTTTAAGAATTGTTGTATCCATTCCCAAATCCATCAATAATGCTGGTTTTACCAGTGCCTGTTTTACTTTAGTCCTTCTAACATTTCTCACTTTTCTTTATTATTATTGTCAATTTGATGAGTATGAGAAATACCAGTAATGTTTTAATTTGCATTTTTCTAATACTACTTTAGAGTATATTTTTCATATTGCCAGACAGTCTGGGGTTTCTGCTCTTAAGATTACATGTTTATATCCTTAGACCATTTGTGAATTGAGGAATGGTATTTATTATAAGTTTTAATTGGTTCCTAATGTGTCTTGAAAATTAGACCTTATCATCAAGAATTTCAAGGGAACTAATGAAAAAAAAAAATTAAATGAAGGTGGCCTAGCTGTACCTGATCTAAAACGATATTATAAAGCAGCGATCACCAAAACCATTTGGTATTGGCTAAGAAATAGATTAGTTGATCAGTAGAATAGGTTAGGTTCACAGGACAAAATAGCCAATAACTATAGCAATCTAATGTTTGACAAATCCAAAGACCCCAACTTTTGGGATAAGAATTCACTATTTGACAAAAACTGCTGGGAAAACTGGAAATTAGTATGGCAGAAACTAGGCATGGACCCACACTTAACACCATACACCAAGATAAGATCAAAATGGGTTCATGATTTAGGCATAAAGAATGAGATTATAAATAAATTAGAAGAACATAGAATAGTTTACCTCTCAGACTTGTGGAAGAGGAAGGAATTTGTGACCAAAGAAGAACTAGAGACCATTATTAATCACAAAATAGATAATTTTGATTATATTAAGTTAAAAAAAACTTTTGTACAAACAAAATTAATGCAAACAAGATTAGAAGGGAAGCAATAAACTGGGAAAACATTTTTACAGTTAAAGGTTCTGATAAAGACCTCATTTCTAAAATATATAGAGAATTGACTCTAATTTATAAGAAATCAAGCCATTCTCCAACTGATAAATGGTCAAAGGATATGTGTAAAGGACTGAAACTCTTAAAAGTTGTGCTTGAATCATACAACCAAGCACTTAATGCTAATTATCCCTTGGCCAATACTCTATTAGCATATGTTTGAAAAAATGAGCCTTCTCACTATTCCATGCTTGCTCCATCTGTTGGTGTATATAGATAATAGTAGGAGGGATTAGAGGGTGGAGTGAGAGAGGTGAGAGAATTTCACTTGGCCACAGGATTGAGAGGAGAAAAGTGTGGGGATTCTGAATTCTAGATCCTTGGCAAAACTCCTGGCAGTTTTGTCCATCTCCTTCACTCCTCCCCCTAAAGACCAAGGACTTTTGCTTATCCTGACTCTGGCTGATTTTGAGGCCTCCAGGGAGCTAGCTTGGACTTCACATTTCGGTTCTCAACGTATGAACCAAGGACCCTACTTTCACTGAAGAAGTCCCAGGTGTCCAGGAAATAGGGTGAGTATTTTAATAGACAAACAGGGAACTTACTTTATTAAGAGCTAAATAAAAACTCTCATTTTCTAGCTGAAATGGGGCAGATATAGGAAAAGATTCTCCCACACCCCCAACCCCACCCCAAAGGAGATCTACAGGAAGCATACTCAGACTGATAAAGAGACAGGGTTTAATTGTAACTTGGGAGCAGATTGATGGATTTGTGGATACATTAGAATGTAAGTCCCCTTGGTTCTTCAAGGAAGAAGAAATAGAGGCAGATAATTGGAAACTAGCAGGAGATCAACTATGTGAATATTATAATAATAATGGTCCTGATTCAATTTCTAAGGAAGCATTCTATATGTACAACTTAATACAATTGGTCTTAAAGAATCTGGCAAGTTATAGAAAAAAGAAAAGTTTTAAGAACAGCCAGATGAGGAAGTGTGAGAAGAAAGAGGAAGAGAAAGGAGAGATTAGTGGAAATATTGGCAGAGGGCATCAGAAGTTAAATGAACTTGAAGGACCTAGTGATTCTCACTCTCACAGTCCAGTTTTAACCCCATCTATACCCCAGCAGGCTGTTGACCATCCCCTATTAACTTCACCTTCCTGGGTGAAGGAAGGAGGAGTAGTGGGAGGGGCAGTGATACCACCAGCACCTCCCCCCCAGCAATCACCCCCTCCTATGACTCCATTGCAGGACACTTCTTAAAGCCACAGAAGAAGGGCAGAATACAGCTGGTTTGAGAATAAAAATGTATCCTGTGATTCAACAATTTAATTCTTTAGGTCAAGAAAGTAGAAAATATGCTCCTTTTGATCTAGAAATCCTCAAAGACTTGAAAAAGGCTTGCAATCTTTATGAGGCTAGATCATCTTATCTTAAGATGTTATTACAGAATTTGTCTTATGAAGTCTTAACTCCTAGTGACTGGAAATCTATAGCAAGGACATGTTTAGAACCTGGATAAAACTTGTTGTGGCTTTCTCAATATAATGAATTCTGTAGGATACAAGCCCAACAAAATAGTCAAAGTGGAGTTAATCCTCCAATCACCTGTGACCAACCAACAGGTGTAGGTTCTTATGCACACATTCCAGTACAGATTAATTACCCCATAGCAGCATGTGAGCAAATTGTTTCTGCTGCTATCAAAGCATGGGGTTTTATCCCAGATAAATAGGACAAAGGAGAGGCCTTCACAAAAATATCACAAGGGTCAAATGAACCCTTTGCTGATTTCATGAGACGTCCACAGACAGCTGTCATATGAACTATTGGTGAAAACGCAGCAACAGAAATTATGATAAGGTAACTTGCTAAAGAAAATGTGAATGAGGTTTGTAGAAGAATCATACTAGAACTGTGCAAGGATGTTCCTTTAGGGGAGATCATAAGACACTGCACCACAGTGGGCACAAATGCCTTTCATAGCCAGGCTATGATGCAGACTTCCCAAGATCCGCACATGGAAGACAGGATCCCTTTTGGCAAGGGACTTCCAGAGAGACTCGTCAATACTTTCAATGTACTAAAAGTAGGGCATCTAAAAGCTCAATGTTGGCATAGAGACAGAGTGAGAAAACAGGGTGGGAGAACAAGACCCAAAATCTTGTGTCCAAAATGCAACAGAGGCTTCCAATGGGGCTCAGAATATAGACTGATTCAAGGAAATGGGATCAGGGGCCAAAACAAAAAATACTTGGGGCATGATGGCAGCCGATGCTACACCCAGAGAACTTTTAGAGTTCAATACCCAGACATGACCAATCAGCCAAGAAGCCATCTGATGGGAGAAGGGGATTACACAATCAACCAGCCAGGAAGCAACCTGATGGGAGAAAGGGATTACAATTGGGGAGAATAGAGTTGTATGCAGCTGGGAAAACTGAGATACCCCCTGGAGAGGTAAAATCTGTTACTTTCCAGCTTATGGATCCCTTGCCTCTAGGCACAGTAGGCTTGACCATTTCACCTCCTGAGAGTACTTACAAAATAGTGTTCATTCATATACTGATGTGGGAAACTGGGGAATGTGTAGATAATATCCTAGTCACTAATACAGGTAGACAATGTGTGACTTATCAACCAGGAGAAGTAGTAGAATCAAGTTTACTGTTACATACCTCTAATAGGCAACCTGATGATAGTTGCCCAGATTCTGACACCAAGCAACCTATATAAATGGCATACCATTAGAAGGATTGGTAGACACAGGTGCAGATCGTACAGTCATTAGAAGTACCAACTGGCCCAGTCACTGGCCAAAGATTAAGGCAGACACCTATATGTCTGGCATAGGAGGATTAATAGCCTCTGAAGTTAGTGCTGCCCCTTTGAGATGGACTTTTGAAGGCGAAACAGGAGTTTTTACTCCTTTTATAGTTGAAAAAATCCCCATCAATCTGTGGGGAAGAGACATTTTATAACAATTAGGATTACAAATGAGTAGTTTGGATATTTTTTCCTTTTTTTTTAATTTTTAAAAAAATTTCTTTACAACATTATCCCTTGCACTCACTTCTTTTCCGACTTTTCCCTCTTTCCCTCCACCCTCTCCCCCAGATGGCAAGCAGTCCTATACATATTAAATATGTCACAGTATATCCTAGATACAATATATGTGTGCAGAACCAAACAGTTCTCTTGTTGCACAGGAAGAATTGGATTCAGAAGGTAAAAATAACCCGGGAAGAAAAACAAAAATGCAAACAGTTTACATTCATTTCCCAGTGTTCTTTCTTTGGGTGTAGCTGCATCTGTCCATCACTGATCAATTGAAATTGAGTTAGAACTTATCTTTTTCGAAGAAATCCACTTCTATCAGAATACATCCTCATTTAGTACCGTTGTTGAAGTATATAATGATCTCTTGGTTCTGCTCATTTCACTTAGCATCAGTTCATGTAAATCTCTCCAAGCCTCTCTGTATTCATCCTGCTGGTCATTTCTTACAGAACAATAATATTCCACAACATTCATATACCACAATTTACCCAACCATTCTCCAATTGATGGGCATCCATTCATTTTCCAGTTTCTAGCCACTACAAACAGGGCTGTCACAAACATTTTGGCACATACAGGTCCCTTTCCCTTTTTTTTAGTATCTCTTTGGGGTATAAGCCCAGTAGTAGCACTGCTGGATCAAAGGGTATGCACAGTTTGATAACTTTTTGGGCATAATTCCAGATTGCTCTCCAGAATGGTTGCATTCGTTCACGACTCCACCAACAATGCATCAGTGTCCCAGTTTTCCTGTATCCCCTCCAACATTCATTATTATTTTTTCCTGTCATCTTAGCCAATCTGACAGGTGTGTAGTGGTATCTCAGAGTTGTCTTAATTTGCATTTCTCTGATCAATAGTGATTTGGAAAACTCTTTCATATGAGTGGAAATAGTTTCAATTTCATCGTCTGAAAATTGTCTGTTCATATCCTTTGACCATTTATCAATTGGAGAATGGCTTGATTTCTTATAAATTAGAGTCAATCCTCTACATATTTTGGAAATGAGGCTTTTATCAGAACCTTTAACTGTGAAAATGTTTTCCCAGTTTGTTGTTTCCCTTATAATCTTGTTTGCATTAGTTTTGTTTGTACAAAGGCTTTTTAATTTGATATAATCAAAATTTTCTATTTTGTGATCAATGATGATCTCTAGTTCATTTTTGGTCACAAATTTCTAATACAATATTGAATAATAATAGCGATAGTGGGCAACCTTGCTTCACTCCTGATCTTACTGGGAAAGGTTCCAGTTTTTCCCCATTGCATATGATGCTTATGGTTTTAAATATATGTTCCTGATTATTTTAAGGAAAAGTCCATTTATTCCTATCCTTTCAAGTGTTTTAATTAGGAATGGATGTTGCATTTTATCAAATGCTTTTTTCTGCATCTATTGAGATGATCATATGGTTTTTGTTAATTTGGTTATTGATATAGTCAATTATGCTAATAGTTTTCCTAATATTGAACCTGCCCTGCATTCCTGGTATAAATCCTACTTGGTCATAATGTATTATCCTGGGGATGATTTTCTGTAATCTTTTTTCTAATATTTTATTTAAGATTTTAGCATCGATATTCATTAGAGAGATTGGTCTATAATTTTCTTTCTCTGTTTTCAACCTACCTGGTTTAGGTATCAGTACCATATCTGTGTCATAAAAGGAATTTGGTAGGACTCCTTCATTCCCTATTTTTTCAAATAGCTTATATAGTATTGGGGCTAATTGTTCTTTAAATGTTTGGTAGAATTCACATGTAAATCCATCTGGTCCTGGGGATTTTTTCTTAGGGAGCTGATTAATAGCTTGTTCTATTTCTTTTTTCTGAAATGGGACTATTTAAGCAATTTACTTCCTCCTCTGTTAATCTGGGAAGCCTATATTTTTGGAGGTAGTTAACTGTCCATTTCACTTAGGTTATCAAATTTATTGGCATAAAGGTGGGCAAAGTAACTCCTTATTATTGCTCTAATTTCTTCTTCATTGGTGGAAAGTTCTCTCTTTTCATTTTTAAGAGTAACAATTTGATTTTCCTCTTTCCTTTTTCTAATCAGATTTACCAAAGGTTTATCTATTTTATTGATTTTTTTCATAAAACCAACTCTTATTTTTATTTATTAATTCAATAGTTTTTTTTTTACTTTCAACATTATTAATTTCTCCTTTTAATTTTAGAATTTCAAGCTTAGTATTTGATTGGGGATTTTTAATTTGGTCTTTTTCTAGCTTTTTAAGTTACAAGCACAGTTCATTGATCTTCTCTTTCTCTATTTTATTCAAGTAAGCCTCTAAAGATATAAAATTTCTCCTTATTACTGCTTTTGCTACATCCCACAAATTTTGGTATGATGTCTCATCATTGTCATTATCTTGAGTGAAATTATTGTGTCTATAATTTGCTGTTTCACCCAATCATTCTTCCCTAGTATTAAACTTATGGGTCCCACTTGTGTCACACTGCTCTCCCTCTTTAGGATCCCTTCCTCCTCCCTTTGAATCCCTTCCCCTTTCTTGTACCCTTCCCTTATTACTCTTTTTCTTTTTCCCTTTTCCTCTCCCACTTTTTAATGAGGTGAGATAAGATTCTCTGTAGCACAAATATGTCGATTATTTCCTCTTTGAACCAACCCTGATGAAAGTAAGATTCACACAATGTTCTTCCTCCTCTCTAAGTTCTCTCAGATATGATAGGTTTCCTTTGCCGCCTCGTGGGATATAGTTTCCCTCTTTTTATCTCCCCTTTTCCCTTTTCCTGACACTATCCCCTTTCCATTTCTACTTCCCTTTTTTTATTTTGTATCAGTAAAATCAAATTATAAATGTGGTTTTTATATATATCCACAACAGAAACTGTCTCAAGAGTTCCTTTTACCTTTTTCTAATTCTCTTGAGTCCTGTGGTTGGAGATCAAATTTTTTGTTAGAAACAAATGGGATTCCTCTGTTTCATTAAATGTCCATCTTCTTCCATAGAAAGCAATGCTCTGCTTAGCTGGGTAGTTTATTCTTGGCTGCAATCCAAGTTCTTTTGCCTTTCGAAATAACAGATTCCAGGCCCTTTGATCCTTTAATGTTGAGGCAGCCAGACCTTGAGTGACCCTTATTGTGGCACCTCAGTATTTGAATTTTTTTTTCCCTGGCTGCTTGTAATATTTTTTCTTTAGCCTGAAAATTCTGAAATTTGACCACAATATTCCTTGGAGTTTTTATTTTAGGGTCTTTTTCAGAAGGTGTTCTGCCTTCAGGGCCACAAGGTTACCAGCTTCCCCTGCAAAGCAGTGATAGGTGTATGGATGAGTACCTGTCCCACACCAACCAGCTACAAAGAGCAGTTAGGTACGGGAGTGCTTGGGAAAAAGTTCCTCACTGGGAAGTAACTCAGGTCCTCTGCTGTGCAGATTTGTAACTGCCCCCACAAAAGCCCAGTACTGCAGGATGTGGCTGCAGGACTGTTGTTATGGGTCTGCCTGAGTCACTTCCAGTTTTGAGTGTTTATAGCCAGATGTTGTTAGGTTCTGTCATTTTTTAGAGTACCCTCTGTTTTAGGCTTTAATTTTTCTGCCAGTTTACTGCTTTGTAATCAAGGCAGAGCAGTTAGCCTATAGCAGAGTCATCTCTATAACTTCTCTAGCCACAGAGATCACCCCCGCCCCTGGTCTGCTCAGGATGCTAGTCTCTCCCTGCCTGCGCTGGTCTGTTGCTGGGCCCAGTACTTTGGATTTTTAGGCAGGGCTGCTGTTGAAGCCCTGCCTGCACTCTCACCAGTCCTATTCAGTGGAAAACTGATACACCAGTGTGGATAGAACAGTGGCCCCTTAGGTAGCGATAAAATTCAGGCCTTATTAGATATAGTACAGGAGCAACTTGACCAAGGACACTTATAACCTTCTCTAAGTCCTTGGAATTCCTGGAATTTCCTTGGAATTTGTTGTAAGAAAGAAATCTGGGAAATGGAGGATGTTGACTGATTTAATAAAGGTAAATGAACGGATGGAAACTATGGGAACTCTTCAGCCTGGGATTCCATCTCCTACTCAGTTGCCTAGAGAATGTTCTCTTTGGGTTATAGACATTAAAGATTGTTTCTATTCTATCCCTTTAGATAAGGAGAATATGAAAAGATTTGCCTTTTCAGTGCCCAGCGTTAACTTACTTGAGCCTTATAAAAGATATGAATGGACAGTTTTGCCACAAGGAGTGGAAAACAGCCCTACTATGTGTCAAATGTATGTTGCTGCTTCTCTTACTCCAGTAAGCAAAGTATTTCCAAAAGTAATGTTATTGCATTATATGTATGATATATTGGGATATGCACCCGAGGAGCAAATGTTTGAAGCATGTCTACAAAAGACCATAGAAACACAAAGGAACTACAAATTGTACATAGCTCAGAAAAAATTCAAAGACATGCTCCTTTTTAATATTTAGAATATGAAGTATATCCAAAGGTGCTTATGGTACAAAAACAGTCCTTAAGAACAGAGAAGCTAAATACCTTAAATGACTTTTAGAAATTGATAGGAGATATCCAATGGATGCATCCAGTGTTAGGCTTGACTACCTATTACAACCACTATATGACATTTTAAGGGGAGACAGTGCTTTAAACTCACCACACCAGTTTACAAGAGGCTTTGAGAGAAGTTGAACTGGCTTTATCCAATGTGGTTGAGTCACTCAAAAACCCTTGGAAATATCAGTTTTTGCTACACAAGAGGCTCCAATAGCAGTCCTTCATCAAGGAGACAGTGTGATAGAGTGGATGAACCTCCCAACACAACCAGAACAAAGCCTTACTCCTTACCCAGTGCTTGTGGCTAGAATTTTATTAAAGGCCATTAAGCCAGCAGTACAATTATCTGGGATAAGACCTTTTATACCAATGCACAAATTAATGTATGCTGTGAAACCATCCCAGAGTGGCAAATTTTATTGGCCACAGCTCTAAATTTTACACACGGGTCTCCATTAAAGATAACCAGACTATTACATAATTGGCAATGGATTCTTGAAGAAAAGATTTCTAAGGTTCCTCTTAAAGGACCAACTATCTTTACAGATGCATCCAAACATAGTATTTGCACTATAGACTCTCATGACTTAACTATAAAGAGAGTAGTCAGAATTCCTTTTCAGTCCACTCAGCAGAATGAATTATGCTGTGTCAGCAATCATTCTAGTTCTTACTTATTATCCAGGAGCTATAAATATAATATCCGATTCAGCCTATTCAATAGGTGTGGTACAAAGAATTGCCACAACCCAAAGAAAATATGTAGCCTCTAATATATATCAGCTCTTTAAGAAACTTCAAGAACAAGTGAGAAAGCATTCAGGTAAGTTTTATATTTTGCATGTCCACTCTCATAGTGGACTTCCAGGTCCTGTTTTTGATGGCAATTCAAAGGCAGATAGCCATCTAACTATGTTGGCCAATACTGCTTTATTTCAGGAAGCCCAAGAATATCATGCTAAATATCATCAGGCTGCTTGAGCTTTATGTTTGCAATTTGGAATAACAAGAGAGGAAGTTAGGAGCATAGTAAAAGCCTGTACAGTTTGCATTCCTTTCCACGCTCCTACACTGCCTCCAGGTTAGAACCCTTGTGGTTTGAGACCCAATGAAATCTAGCAAATGGATGTGATCCAATATAAATCTTTTGGTTGTCTGTCTTTCATCCACGTTGTGATAGACACCTTTTCGGGATTCACTTTTGCAATACCAGCAGCAAAAGAGACAGCCCGAGTGGTCACTGAATTCCTTATCCAAGTATTTGCAATTATGGGTGTGCCACAAGCAATAAAAATAGACAATGGTCCTGCATAAACTTCTAAACATTTTGCACACTTTTGTGCACAGTATGAGATTTTACACACCACTGGCATACCCTTTAATCCTCAAGGACAGGCAATAGTAAAGAGGAGAAACAGAGACATTAAGATGCTCCTCCAAAAACAAAAGAAAGGGGGAGCCACAGGTAATCCTAGAGAACTTCTAAATCTAGCTCTTTATACTATTAACTTCTTGATTTTTGACAAAGATGCACTGGCTCCAGCAGAGATTTTATAACCCACCGGAAGGTCAGTGTCCAGTGCGAGCAACTCCACTATCTTTAGATAATCGCCAGGTGATGTGGAGAGACCCAGAAAGTGGTGAATGGAAGGGACCAGATAGGTTTACTGCTTGGAGGAGAGTGTTTGCTTCTATCTCTACAGATGGAGAAGGAATCAGATAGGTGCCAACAAGCCATATCCATCAGAGAGAGACGGAGTAGACCCTGGAAACAAAGGAGAAGACCCAAGAAACATCGGGTGGTTATGTCACTGACTGTGCCCACCACTGAAGGAGCATGACAGTTATGGTCTTTAAAAAATTAAATAAATAAAATTTAAAAAAAAATTGGACCTTATCCCAGATTTTTTTCTCAGTTGTCTCCCTATTAATCTTAGTCCTGCTACTACAAAAAAGAGGACCTTCCTTTATATAATAAAAATAGCAATGAAGAAAAGAAATTTGGTTGAAGATGAAGGGTTATATATAAATTTAAAAAAAAAAAGAATCTTGTTGACTACTGGTTGAGTTAAAGAACAAATTATATAAACAATACAAAATTACACTAAAGATAATAGCAGAAATAAAACACTCAAAATTATAAGATGGGGCCAATAAAGAGGCAAACTTTTATTGCTGCATACATATTTACAAGGAGGAAAAAATGTAATTATTTGAGTTGGCAAAAGAAAAATTTAGAAAATGAGAATACAACAAAAAACTAATTGAAAAAGAGAAATTAATGAAATTAAAGGAGAAATAATAGATCTTAACCATGTGAATGTGTAATATGCTTTATAAAGGAGTAATACAGAAGAAAAGGTATATAATTTGATATTTCTAAATACATTGCTGCAAAAATAAATTCAATGTGGCATTCATACTAACTTGCACTACCTATGAACTTGCCCCAACTCCTTTCTTAAGTGTTACATTCCTTTACCAATTACATTTGTCTTCTCCTTTCAGTGAAATTACTTCTACTTTTCTTCTCATCTCTCCATCAGGCCTCAGTTACTCTATAATTTTAACTTCTCTCATCTTTCTCACTAATCTTAAACTAGCACTTAAAAAGCACTTTTACAAAACCAAAGTATTTCACATGTTTTCTCACTTAATCCTTACAACTACTCAACTACTCTGTGAGGTAGTTGCTAATACGATTCCCATTTTACATATGAGGAAACTGAGGCTGGAAGAGGTTACATCACTTGCATAAGGTTACATGACTAATAAGTGTCTTGAGGCAAGATTTGAACTGAGTTTTTCCCAATTCCATCACTTACTCTACTGGCATCTCTCTACTGTCCAGCACTCTACTACCATCACCTAGATGCTTATAAAGGGTATCCCAAAAGCCTTAGTGAAGTTTTAAGCAATAAATCTTAAAACAGCCCTAAGGTTCTTAGGATACAAAGGTACATCTTTAGCCAGTAAGAAGGTATCATTTTTGGCCCTACACAAGTCAACCCAGTGAGATCCTTAGCCACTATGCTGAATGATGGTGATGAGCCTTCTGTTCCTATTCAATCAGAAAGAAAAAAATAATAACCTGCTCTCTCATCAAGGATTCAGAGCATTCAGGGTTGCTGATAAAGCCCAAATTAAATCCCATTAACAACCTTTTTTAAAAATCAGGTATAGCCCAATTAAGTGAAGTCTTAGAATATATAATGGTGATCTGCAAATATATTCCGATAAATGGTTCAACATCTTTCTCCAAAGGGTCATAAAGGATTCCGCCATGTCACCACAAAGGATTTCCCCAAGCTTATATTGTGTGTAGTCAAGTTCATTGAAAGCACCTGCAGGGAATGAAAAAAATAACATGGGTTCTTTCTCCACACAGACTGAGCAAAGACCAGATCTACCTCAAAGGCCTCATTTCTTATAATGACCCTAACACATCTGATGGAGACAGCACAGGAATTATTATTCTTTTAAAACTGATTAGGAAATAGAGGACTGGGAAAATTAATATCACTACTTCAAGGTCACTCATCTAGAAAATGGCAAAAGTCTGGCCATAGGGCCTGGTTTTGTGTCTCAAAGGACAAAAATTTAAAACAGGCATTTCAGGACTTTTCCCAAGTACTATATGACTTCCTATGGGATTTTGTGTCTACTGGACCACAGCCTAATTGCTTTTCTCCTCCTCCCAATTAGATCTTCTTTCTCTTCTCCATCTTCTCTTCATATCTCTACTTTCCAACTCAAGAGGACCAATTCAACAAGAATATCCTGTTTTTCCTTATAACACATCATTCTCTTTAAGCAAATAATCCTGAGGTTGAAAATTACTGACTCTTCATAGCTCCTCTAGAGATTTTCTTGGCAAAGATACTAGAGTAGTTAGCCATTTTCTTCTCTAGCTCATTTTACAGTTGAGGAAACTGAGGTAAACAGGGTTAAATGATTTGCTAAGAGCCACACAACTACTGAGATTTTAATTCAGGAAGATGAGTCTTTCTGACTCTGGGCCCAGCACTCTTTCTACTACACCGTTTAGCTGCCAATTGTTAGCTTATTACAATCTTGTGCCAATTCATGAATCAGTCAGTCAACATACAGTGTGTGTAGTCCTCTATGAGCTTTGAGGAAAAGTTTGGGGAAATTGCTTGCTATGAAAACTGAAATAAATGTATAAACAATAATGAACACTCGAACAAAATACAGAACACCATCTGCAGAGAAATCAGTGTGCTCAGGAAGTAGCAAGAAAGGAAGATAGGGAAGACATTTTAAAATGGACAAACAAGTAGAGGCTTTCAATTTGCAGTGGGGATAGTTACTGCATCAAGTCTAGGGGAGAATAAAGTAAGATACAATTCTTTTAAACTTCAATCCCCTGATATTTGAAGTCCTCAACAACCTAACCACAATCTACCTTTCTTTATGCCTTACTGACTCTCCTTCCCAGATACTGTGATCAGAGTTGGGGTCCATATAAGGCCCACGAAATCATTTGGTCTGACCCTGCCAAAGCAATCATAGGTGATGATGAGCAGAAAGTCAGGAACAATAATCTCTAACTGCTTGAGTTCTGTAAGTTGATAATTTTCTATGTTTCGTGAATGATGTTATAAATATCCAAACGGTCCTTGGCAGGAAAGTTTTCTCAATCCTAGTCTACAGCAAAGCTTCTTAAACTGTGGATAGCAATCCCACATACTGAATGTAAGGGTCATAAAATATCAAAATATTGATCCACTAAAAAATGTTAAAAGATGCCCTACATTCAGCAGTATCAAATATTCATCAAATATTCCATCAAGACTTAATTCTTCATGTAAAAACAAACAAGCACAAGCACGTCTATCACATTAGTAAGCAAATTTGCTTTTGTCTTTAATAAATGGTAAAATTCTTCCTCTGAGAAATCAATCTTCTAGAAACTTGGTTTGTTATTTTTTTTTCCATATGTGACAATCTAATGGATTTAGGATTAAGAGCCTCCATCTCTCCCATAAATCCCATTCTTACTTGAGCATGAGCCAAAGTGGTGGAAGTGATGGGTGGAGGTTTGGGACACTGGTAAGGTAAAAACTTGAAGATAGAGATAAAAGAGCTCAAAGTTAAACATTTCACTCAGACTTCGTTATCACAAACCTGTGTTGCTTGGTCATGATGAAAGCTGTCTAAGGTCAAATTCTGGCTGTTGTAAGTAATATTGACTTGGGTAATAGAGTCAGCGCCTGCTCCCCATATATTAATATAGCCCAGCCACAGTGGTTTTGTAGCTACAATGTACTTATTGTGAATGATGTGGTTCTCCAGTTTGTTCTGTGAAAAGATAAAATCATTGGGGATGGGGAGGAGAGGAATTATAAAACCACTTTATCTCTCTTCATTCCAAATCAATAGGCTACAATTATTCAGAATCAGTTCATTATTCCCTTTCTCAAGAATTATTTTGCTCTTCCTACTGAGACAGAAAAAGTAGGTATTGTATTATCTTTTTCCTGATGGGGAAACCAAGGCACTACTAATTAGATTAAATAATGAAGACAATTTCAAGATCGTTGCCTTTATCCTTATCAGATTATTATTACAGGATAGCCAGGACTGTTTAGGTACCTAGCAATGAATACATCTACATCCCTTGATAGGTATCTTCTGACTCAAAGAACATCGAGGGAGCACCTTTTTTTTTCCTTCAAACTTTACTAGATCCTGTGAGAGACAGAATCACTGATTTCAAATTGTGGAGACTAAAATTATACTTAATGGGTGGGAAAAGAATAATTTTGCACATTCTTCTCAATTTACAAATGAGGAACGTAGGTCCCAAAGAGCAAATTGAATGCTCAAGATAATACAGATTTAGCTCAGGCCTTCCCGGCCAGTGAGGAAAGAGAACATATTTATAAATGGGAAAGAACCACAAGGCAGTATAGGAAGACATAAAAGGCATACTCTCAGGAAACAGCTTGATAAAGCTCGAGTCAGGAAGACTTGAGTCCAAACCAGTCACTTTCTAGCTATATAATCTCAAGCAAGTTATTTAATCACTCTCAGACCGAGTTTTCTGATTTGCAAAATGGAGAAAATAATAGCACCCACTTCATATATTGTAAGGATTAAATGCGATAATAAATATAAAGGGCTATGTAAGTAATAGTTGTTGTTGTTAAGGAGTTGCCTGAGGCACAAACTGGTCACATGACTTGTCCACAGTTACATAGCTAGTATTAAAGATGGGATTTGAAACCATATTTTATATATTCCCAGCCTATGCTTCATCTACTATACTATCTTTGTAAATGGTATAATATAGGCCTTTAATATCATTAATAACACTTACCTGTCCAACAGAAAAGTTTGCCAAGTAATACTTTCCCTCTTTATATGAATCTGCAAATGAAGAGTAAGTTCAAGAGGATCATCACATCTTCCCTGACTAGTTCTCATCACCAATCTTCACCCATCATCTTCCCCCCTCCCACCCACTCCTGGGGTTAGGGGGGACTTCAGAGGTATGTGAAAAAAAATTCCCATTCAAAGTTAAGTGCTGAGTTTAGTGGAGAAGCCTTTTCTTTCAAACACTTTCCACCTCCATTCTATTCTCTCAATTGTTCTTTATATTGTTTCATTCTCTTCATTTTACACCTGTGCTTTTGTTACTGATGAGCCTGTGGCAAGCAGGGCCACTGCCATTGTTAGATTTTTATATAGTCCCAATCTGACATAGAAGTAAGCAAGATTGCCTCCTGAAAAATTAATTTATGATAATTTTTCAACCAACTTGTCAATGTTGGGATGTGTTATGGTTTTTAATAAAAGAGGGAAAGAGTGAGGAACCTAGTTCATGGGAGGAGCCACAGACAATCAGAATGAAATGATTATGAAAGACAAAAGGGAACTTTGGTAGATTTCAAAGTCAAGCTGACCTAAGATGCCATGAGAAAAAGATAACAGGATTTATTGACTCATTAGGTGAATGGGAAGAAAAATGTTCTGGAGATAATGGGCATTTGGACTTTATTTAAATGCTTCAAGGATCCATGATGACTTTTTTTTTTTTTAATTTTCCAATTACATGTAAAAATAATGTAAAGATACACGATGATTTCATCAGCACTGGTACTTGCTCTTCAGAGACAGATCATCATAAATTCCACACCTTACTCTACTGTTTTCTTGGATTGCTGTGGCTGAAATGAATAGACAATCTGTGGACTACTGAACCTAGAGGCTGTTTTGTCCATCCCTGTCATTTTATAAATGAAGGCACCCTCAAGAGATTACCTCACATAGACAGCAAGTATCAGAGGCAGAATTTGAAGGTGTTTTGACTCTTCTCTCAAGCAGATAAATACATAAAGAATCTGAGACCTAACATTGAAGAATCCCTCACTGGTTGGACTCCTAGAGCTTTTGTTTTGCTTTTACAGTTTTTGAAAACCCAGATGATTCTCTCTGCTAACAAGGCAACAGAATACTTTCATGGTGGGGCAATACACATAGACCTGGAAGAATTTTTAATACATTATTAATAGTCTGGTTCTTGGGTTTACCCACAGACCATGCTAATTTCCTATTTTTAATTAGAAGGCTTATGATTATTAAGATGTAGCCTATTTAAAAGCTAAAAATAAAACATGATCTTTGTCACATCAGTATCTAATCACTGCTTAAACTAACAATTAAATATGTTGAGGGAGTGATGGTGGCGCTACTTTGGGTGTATTCTCTCTATACATCGCCATTGGGTGCACAGAAAAGTTAAAATATGTTCTAAGTATTTCAGGAAACCACAATGTTGTATCTAATAACAACAGTTATTTGGGAAAGGAAATAAGCATCTGTCTTTTGACTACAGTTGACGATAAAACCACCACCACAACCACCAAGATATTATCAAATCGGGTAGACATCTTTTGATATTCATCGGACAATGTACACCTCTGTTAGAAAGCTTTTCTAGGATATACTAGGAAATAATTGTTATCAGAGCTACGACTTACATAAGGGGCTTCTTTACCACATGAAAACTATGTCCTAGTAACAAAGAGGGTACTTGAATTGTTTTGTCAGCTCCTTGCCTTTCTTTTTCATTCTCTGTCTCAAAGGATAGCTTGATGGAAAAGGGAAAATGAGATTCGGCAATAAATAAAAGATATTAATTAAAAAAAAAAAAAAAACTTTTCTTAGATGACTTCATTCCTGTGGTTTGGGTATCTGGGTCCTGGAATGGGACTTAGAGCTTATGTATTTAACTGGGTCAAATCCCTAGATAGGTAGACTTTCTATAAAAATAGGATAATAGATGGAAGGGACTTGGAAGACATAGAGTTCAACATCTCATTTGATGGATGGAGAAACTGAGGCAGAAAGATTAAATTATTTGTTAATTACAACTAAACAGGATTTATGCTCAGATTTCCCAGACTGGAAATTTACTACCCTATCTACCACACCTCATTGTGGCTTTGTTTGAGCTTGAAGAAGAAAAGGACAAAACAGATCTATAGTATGTGCAAGACTTTTGATGGAAGCTATTGGACTCTGCCTGGGCAGCCCCTACTCACTGATGCTCTGTCCATCATCCCAGAAGAGCCAACCTTCAGCTTTTCCTTCATCATCCAAGGCAGCTGTGAGACCCATGAAGTTTTGCCGGCTATGTTAGCATGAGGAAAAATAATTAGACCCACAACCAGAATACATTTTAGTTATAATAATAATAAACCTAGCTAGGATTCATATAGCACATTAATGTTCGCAAAGCACAACATACGTTACTTCATTTGATCTTCACAACAGCCCTCCCTCAGGTGTTACTATTTTCTCCAATTTACAAATAAGGAAATTGAGGTGGACAGAGATTAAATGATTGGCTTTTGCCATTAAAGAGGAAATGGCAAATTACTCCAGTATATTTATCAAAAATGCCCATGGACAAAAAAAGTTCTTGGAGTCGCACAGCGTTGGACACAACTGAAATAAATTAACAGTAACACAGCTAGTAAGTATTGTAGGTAAGATTTAAATTCAGGTCTTCCTGACTTCAGGCCCCAAATTCTATCTGCTACTGTACCCCTTAGCTATCTTTTGTCCAGTTATTTCCAACTCTTCAAGGCCCCATGTCAATAATGTCCATGGAGTTTTCTTAGAAAAGATATTGGAATGGTTTGTCATTTCCTTTTTCAGTAGAGTAAAGCAAATTAAGATTAACTGACTTGCCCAAGGTCACACAATTAGTAGTGCCCAAGAATTAGATTCAGCTCTTTCTGAATCCAGGCACAGAGCACCATCCACTGAATCATCCAGCTGCTCAAAAATTCAAATTAAAGTATCAAGAACAGCAATCCTATAAGTGTCCATTTACTCATGTGCCTACTACACCGGCCACTCTTGTCTTTATTATCCAGACATTCTTACAAGTAATTTTGATGTTATACATATATCCTTCTATCCCACCCCTGAATTCAATTCTAGATCCATAACTAAAGCAATCCTACTATATTATAACTGCCACCAGAAAGGCTGTATCATTCCCTTTAGCTTCATTCACCATTGCTATAACTTTACATAAAAAAGTACCCTTCATTGCCCATTTTTCTCCTACATGTGCTTCCTCTTTCTATTTGCAATTTAAGTATCTTGAGGGGAAAGACTATTTTCAGTTTTGTATCTGTATTCCCAAGGTTTAGCACAGGACTTGGATTATGTTTGTTTATCTTAATCATTTTTCAGTCGTGTCTGACCCTTCCTGACCCATTTGAGGTTTTCTTGGCAAAGATACTGAAGTGGTTTGCCATTTCCTCCTGTCGCTCATTTTACAGATGAGTAACTGAGGCAAACAAGGTTAAGAAACTTGCCCAGGGTGATACCAGCTAGTAAGTGAGTCCAGATTTGAAGTTGGATAAATTCATGAAAATGAATCTACCTGACTCCAGACGCAGAACTCTATCCACTGTACCACCTAGCTGCCCCACTTAGCCTATAGTATATACTTAATAATTGGCTTTTCATTCATCTGGTCTAGTACCCAAAGATTAGAAACCAAAACCTAAATAAAGTCCAATGTGAGACCCTGAGCAAGTAACTTAACCTCTGCCTAGTAGAGCTGGGATTCAAACTCAGGTACCAATTGGAAAACCAGCACTTAAGGCACATTGTGCCTTAAGAAATTATAGGATCATATATTTATACCTGAAAGCAGTCAGTTAATTTAATTCTCTCATATTCTAGATGGATTGAGGTCTAGGAAAGGTTAGGTCTTTATAGGTCCTGTGACTCCATATTTGTTCTTTTACTACTACACCATGCTGCTTCTTTGTATTATCTCTTTCCAACCAAAACCTGAGAATGATTTATAATAATCAGTCAAAGAATTTGATGTAAATTGGGTCAAGGAGTTCCCATACTCCAAGAGAAATTAATGTCTCCTAGGAAAGGTAATATAGATAGGGAAAATCTCTGGTTTCTCACTTACCTGTAGTGGGTGTTATTGGCGGGTTCTTGCCATGGAAGAATGTAGCCCCCACGGATATGAAGATTAATGTGGTCAAGAGGAGCTAATAAAGTCTTAAGCTGTCCCTTCACTCCCATGTCTGATCCCTGTGGCAAGAAATAGATGGGGATAATGAGAGATAATATTCGTTTAAAGTACTTCACTTTAGCTGAATAACATGGCAAAATAAAAGTTTCAGCCCTTCCTATTCATTTTACTGGACTTTATTCTAGCTACATACCAGCCATATAGATGTACCGCTACACCTTAAACCAGTATACTTTCATCCAGGAGAGCTGTTATTTAGTACTTACCCTTCCCCAGCCTCAACTTCAACTCTCCCACTGTCCAGTCTCTAGTAAACCTACCTACTACCCTAAATGAATGCACAATCACTTACACTTCACTGAAGTTTAAAAGTAGGCTTGGAGAAGAATAACTATCTAACCAGGACTTCCAGCTTTTTTCAGTTTACCCCAACAAGTTAAACCTCTTTCATCCCTTTCTTATTCCCTCCCTTCCTCTGTCCACATAGGGTATCATACCCTTATCTACAGATGCTCTTAAAATCATTTGTTTTCTCCTTTGCAGCTCTGAATTCTTTAAAGATATCGGGGTTTATTGGCTGGATTTTTTTCTTAAGGATCATGCCTTAAACCAAAACTAATCTGATTCTAATTGGCTAACAATTGGTCTGAGGCCAAGCCCCATTTGGCCATTGTTTGATTTGAACCTGATTTGAAAGTAAATAGGAGTCATTTCAGTTTTGGCCAGAAATAATAAGAGTCTTCCCCTCCTAAATTTGCTCATTTATTTATTTAGATCTTTTTTGGACCAGGTGAAAGAGGAGATTCTTTGCCTTAATTGCCACCTTAGCTTAAAAAGGCCAAGGCCTCCCACTGTATCCAGGGCCATCTTCAGTCGTCCTGATCTCTACCTGGCCACTGGACCCCAATGGCTCTGGAGGGGAATGTGAGGCAGTGACATTGCACAACCCTCCTTCACTTAAATACAATTCACTTGCATGTCATAGCATCACCTCCCTGATGTCAAGGTCCTCTTCAAGAACAAGGACAGCAATTAAGCAAAAAAAAAAGCTGTTTAACATCTCTTTGGAAATGTGGCAGAAGAAAGGAAAGCTTTCATGTTCTCTCTCAATTCTGAGATACTATGATTTAGGTTTTCTTGTTATTGCTTGGAAGGTTATTTCAGTCTTCTGTTATGGAATGGATAAAAATTGGACACAACAATCTTTACTTCTTCTGTTACCTTCTTTCCTTTCTTCTGTTTTCTAAATTGTTTTCCCTTTCTATTGCCTTTTAGGAATTTAGGATAGAATGGGAATACTTTCCAGTTCGTTTCTGTTTCCAGTCTTGATTGTGATGACTCAAGTTATGGCAGAAATGATCACAAGGAAGCTAATTTGGAAACACTCTCTTAGCTCCCAGTTGAAAATGATTATAAAACTACCCTGCCCATTTCTCAAAGTCTGTATTCACTTTATAAATGAATTTTACTTACTCAATTTACCCACTCTTGGAAAGAACAGACTATCCTACACCTCTTTCAATTCTGATAGCTAAAATTGCTTAAAAAGCATTGATAATACATATTTATGGGAGAGTTATTATTAATAATAATTTATGTAAAATTATCTGCATAAGAGATGAGGGAAAAATTTTAGAAATTTGTACCAATCCTGGCTTGATCATAGTATAAATAATTCTTGTTGGCACTAATCTACAACCTGCCTTTTCATACCTTTGAATAAGGGAAATAAAAACTTAATCAACAGCTTCATGATTCTCTCAGGCATTGACTACATTGACTCTGTCTTAGTAGAAACTATTCCACCAAAGCCATTTCTGAAGCCCTGAGCATGAATCTGGCCAAAACTAATTCAGAAGCTGAAGATCCTGTGAGCAAAAGTCGCTCTATCCATTTCATAAAATTGCTTTTTTCTACTAATATCCAAATGATTTATTCAGCTCCTAAAGTCTAATAATCATAGATTCCTTATTTTTGAAATGTGCTTCATAAACAGTTGACTTTAAAAGACTCCTAGTTACCCATGCTTATGGTCTGGAAAAGTGGAAAGACTATCAATGATAAAGTATGACAAGGATAACTATCCAAGGCCAGCATGAAGCAAAGCTTACCCAGGTCCTGATAATATTCCAGGATGAGATATCTTAACTACCTACCATCCCATCTGATACCTAGACCACATACATTATTCAGAACAGAGGGAACATGAGCTTCTGCATACCATCACAGAGACTTACCGTGTAGTAATCATACCAGCGGGCATTGGGGAAGTAAGCAGTCACATTCCAGGCATTCTACAACCAATTAGACAACATAAAAATAAGTAAATAAATAACTGGAGAAATTGCCTAGAATTTCCAAGAGGAATTAACATGAACAATAACCACCACATTTAAGAGTACTCCAAAGTAAATTCCCTATGGATTTATCATTTCCTAATGGTCTTTTGGAAAATAATTGGAAACATCAAGAATGATTTTAAGGTACAAAGCAATTCAAGGACAACATAAAGAACAGACCTTAGGACTCAGAATGCCAATTTCTATCTCAGTTTGCATCTTGTATAGGCTCAGAAGGATCTATACTCACAGGTTCCAGGACAGGACTGATTAAAAGGGCCGGGCCCCACAAGAATTGGTAGGATATGTTCCAGGTTGCTTTGTCTTCCACAAATCTGAGCAGAGAAATATAATGTCCCAATTCAATGGTACAGACAATTGATTTTTCCTTATTTCCAAAGCCCCAGGCTTTCTCCTACTATTATGTAAATATTCAGGAAATGCAAACTAATTTAACCTATTCAGTTACAAAAGAGAAAGGGAAATTTGTTGCTTTAAAAAGAAAAATATGCCTTATCGTATCATTAAATCAGAAATAAAAGACTTTTAAATTATCCAGTGTCTCTACATAATTTTCATGTTCTAAAAGAGTAAGAATTATAATAAAAAACATAAACTGATATAGTGCTTCCAGGTTTGCAAAATTCTTTCCCGACAGCAAATCTATGAAGTGGGAAATGTCATTATTATAGTCCTCACTTTACAAATAAGAAAAAAAGAGCTCATGGTCACAAGCTACTGTTCTAGCTGAGATAAACAGCAATAACAAGAAGCAGATCTTCCAACTCTAAGGCTCATGCTTGCTTCCATATGCTACCTCTATACATGAGAACATACTTCATTTAGAATGGATCAATGAATGAAAAAACTTGTTTAAGTGCTCACCAGATGCAAGACATCAGGGAAACAAATAGAAAGGCAAGACAGATACTCTTCTCAAGGTCCTACCATTGTAAGAGGGGGAAGCAACACATTAAAGAGCTTCCCATTACAATTCTAAATGGAATCCCACACAGGACCCCGAGACACAGAGTGAGCACTTACTCATGAAGAAGGGGCCGGACGACAGTGCTGCCTTCGACATGGGCCTTGTGCATCAGGGTGTAGAGATAAGGCAACAAGGTGTATCTTGTCTGAAGGACTTTTCTTGAAAGATCCTCAAAGGTGGAATTCCAAGCCACAGGGTCTTGTCTCTACAGATATGGGAAGAAATAGTCATACCAAATCCTTCATTTTACTTCACTGGGAAATAGGCCGGATACCTAATGAGCCACTCTCTGCTACACAAAAAATCTGCAGAAGCAGCCAGCGTTTGCTTCATAATTCCCCAGGCTACCATCCCTATGGACCTTGGCTAAGGAAGATAATCTGATTCTTCTTTGCCTGCTTTGCTACATCTTAATGCCCCTAAAAATGGACACAGTCCTGAAACAAAAATATATCATGGACAGCCCAGACCTAACTTTTCTTCTGCAGCAATTTTCCAGTGCAGTGTTAAAGCTAGATCATACTGTGAAACATTAGGGGGTGCCTGGCATTATAATCTCCTGGTAGGACTGTGAAAACTGCCCAGACGTCACTCAGAACAGAAGAGATCTGCTCTTTAAAGTCATTTTTCGGGGGAAGTTTATGGTAGAAGGGCGATGTTCTAGGAAGCTCTACTAGAATGTAGGTTACACAGTCTTGTTAAGTGAAGGACTGGTGACTAATGAGGTGGTTTCCAAGAAAGAGGGGACCCATTCACTTATGGGGAAAGAATTGAAACAGGTATCAGGGCAGGCCTGGGGAACAAGCTGGTATCTTACTCTGGGCCCAATGGTATTGTGGTTCCTAGAGAAAGGGTAAAAGGCTCCCAGTTGCATCCAGCGAGCACACATCTCATATTCAGCCTCTCCATTGAACCCACAGATATCGGCTCCAGTCTGAGAACAAAAAAAGGAAACAGAGAATGAGAATGCTGTGAGTTTCTGAACAATCTTAACAATGATGAAGTGATCTGAGAGATACTTACATAGGATATTCCAAAGAGACTGAATTCCATCATACCTGCAATGAGAACCACAGCAATAATGGATGGAGGCAAGTTGGTAGACTAAACAGGCTCCGATCTACCCTGTTCCTTGTCTTAAATAGCTCAACATGGAGAAAAGTCCCATAATATACACAGAGTGATACAGTGGAATAGTCAGTGACCCAACCCCTCTCTGATTCTCTTCAAGAATCCAAAATAATTATCAGCTTTCTGACCACCTGGGCTAGATTCCTTTCCCCTCCAAGGGAAGCCTTCAGGACAAGTCCTGCACTTACCAATGATGGATTTATGGAGCTGGTCCCATGCTGCAGTGTTGTCCCCCAGCCAATGTCCTGCCCAGCGTCCTGAAGAAGGGAAGGTGGAGCGAGTGACCACAATTCCTCTCTGTCCAGTAGCCTCCTGCACACCTCTGATCAGGGAAGAAAAACAAGAAATCACAACTTAAATGCAGAGGGTCAAGGACCTCTTTCCCAGTCAGGAAGCTCTGAGTAAAGCTCAAGAATTGAGGACCATTTTCAGCCAATGACTATGAAAACAAAGTGGGAAAGCGGGAGCATAACTGCAATCTGTACTTGGTGCAGGAAGGAACCAGCACTAGAAGGCACATTAACTACAAATACTAGTTAAGAAACATGATTTCAATGAGTTTACATAAGTTTGTGGAGGAGAAGAGGAGCATACTCTACTTCAGCTTTTGAAAAGATTTACTGTCCTAATGATGTGTCACTTAAAATAATTCTGATCAATATGTATTTCCTAAATGTAAAAAAGAGATTAAAGGCAGGAACTAAACCTGCAATTTCATTCATTGGGACCTCCAACTCTGTTTACCGACCACCTGCCATGTGGGTCTCAGGAAGAGGGAGACAGGGACTCACTCATATGTTGGCTTTGCCTGGGACCAGCCATAGAGACTGTGTACATCATAGTGCCTCACTGGACTGCCATCAGGCAGGATCTGCTGGCTTTCCATGCACAGGGTCTTGCTGCTCAGGCCTGCATCTCTTGACTGCAGATCTGAGGAAAAAGATGCAATGATGTGAGAGCACTCTCATAATGACAAGTAGTTCACATTAGATGGTGGTGAAGGAGGTGGCTGGAGCTGAGAGGATGACCTAGAACATGTAAAGGCTACAGTGTTCAGTAAAGAAATGAAAAATTGAAAATGATTTCTGAGCAGTGTTCAGACTATTGGATTTAGGATTGTAGAAGCCTTAGAAAATTGGTAAGTCCAGCCCACTTGTGTATGGAAGAAGCTGAGATCCAAAAATATTCAAGGTCAAAAAGCACCATAAATGGCAGAGGTGTGACATTAGTCCAAGTCTTCTAACTCAGAATACATTACTACACCACAAAACCATATAGCCCATAGACACCACAAGAAATTCCTGTGAATACATAGACCAGTGAAATTAGTTAGAAAAGGATCTTATGAACTAAGCACTTAGAGGCTGGACTTGAATGAAACTCTCCAAATTCAAGAATTTTTGCATATGTCTGTGTTAAAGTATTAGAAAGAAAAAGAAAGGAATTGATAAGAAGAGGTTAAAAAGACGGAAAGAGAGCAAAGTACCAGAAAAGTAAAAAGACATAAAGGAAATTAAGGAGGAAAAAGTGAACAATGAACTGATCAATTCCCCACTCCCCAAAAAAACCCAACAATCAATTGATTAATTGCTTCCTGGGCACCAGGAATGATACGTGTTGGGGATACAAGCACAAAGAATGAAACAATCTCTACTGACAAGGAAATTCCATTTAGTGACAAATGTTGCAGAGAATTTTAAAAAATTAATAAGAATTGCATTGAACAAAAATTATGTTGTTTGATAAGAAGTGAAAGAAATATCTGCATTCAGGAAAATCCCAAGTTTCTCTGCCATCCCTTCTTTGACCTTGCTGCAGGGAATGTTATTTATGACCATAGTCAAGAAAATGATGAACCTCCAGATGAACTAAATATCTAAAAGGCCTGGCCCAGAAAACTGATTTACTAATTCCCCCAAGACACACTTTTGAACTGAGTCTTTTAGAAGCTACATTTTTAAGTAACTGCCTATGTTCTTTTTGGAAATAATGAATGGCATTTTATAAAGTTCTTAATAGTCAAGGCAATATGAGAATTGAGGCAGGAATGAGGCGTGCTTACTCCAAGGACATGGATAGTAGGTCAACAGGTCTCAGATGGTAGAAATTCTGTCCACTGAAGCAGCTTAGCTATTTGTCTATAACTAAGACCATATATATTCTTGGAGAATCCATACTCTTCTTTAACACAGTCTTCACACCATGTGAAAAATCATCTTTAGGCACATGACAGTTTATATAACCGCCCTGGTCAAAAAGCTTTGTTGGATTCCTACAACTATAGGGAAAAAATAAGCTACTCTAGGATTTACACCATTTGACTCCAACCTACCTCTGAAGCCTTATTTAAGTCTGTATGCCAGGCACATGCTCAGACAGAATCATTCCCTTGTTTGAAGCCAAAATTCTTATTCCACTTTTGTTGATTTACACAGGGTGCACTCTGTATTTGAATCCTTCCTCATCTTCACTTAACAAAAAAATTACTTTCCTTCTATGTCAGATCCTTTCTAAAGGGAAGTGCTTGCCAAGGGTTCAGCATTTGGCCTATACACACTTAAGTGTAAACCAAGGCAGTTTAGAATGCTGATAGATTTGTCCTTCAAGATAGTGCCCTGCCAATGCTGGGCTGCTGGTAATGAATAAAAAATCCTCATTCCAACTTTCTTTGACAAGATCATCCTGAGTCTAGGTAATAATCACTCAACAAGAAATATACTTACAGGGCATATAAGGAGGATTGTTTAGTGTGTTATTCTTGCAACCTGAAGGAACTGCCCCATCCACAAAATTTGATGGTTCATTCATGTCCTAAAAATGTAAAACAAATATTTGTGTATGTGAATATTAAATTCATACATGAATATCGTGTAATTATCTTCTGCCAGTTGAAATAAACAAAACAAATGAACCATCTGTTGCACTCATCACATGGGGGACTGATTAATCAGAAAGGCAAAGGTTAAGCACTGATGGGGGATCAACTGGAAAGACTGGGCCTTGCTTTTTATCAGGGCATGCAGGAGAGTGAAATAATTTGCTCCAATGAAAAAAAGATAAATTACCTGATGGGTGATACCTTAGGCATCTTCCCTGCAGGAGAAAGTCATGATGGATATCATGCTTAATGCCTAATTTAAAAGTGTCAGCTTCAGGTAAAATTGTGTCCAGAATATATTCATCATGAATCAGATGATTCACTTCACTGGAGACTAATTTTATATATGTGCAGAAATAAACAAACATCAAACCATTATAGGATGTGTGTGCATGTTTTTGTATGAATATTCACCACCACCACCACCACCACTATCACCACCACCCTCATACACACACACAAACACACTTACAATCCATATTCCATCAAACTTCAAGCTATTCTGTGGTTCAATGGGATTGGTGTGGAGTTCTAGCAATTCCCGCTTCCACCATGTGGCTGTTGAATTACGGAAAAAGTCTGGGAAGGCAACATGAGCTCTGTATAACTGTAAAAATGAAACAATCACCAGATAGAATGATCAGGCCACTGGCAAGCAACTTATTATTTTTACTATATATATATAATTATACATGTTAATATATATTAAATAATAAGTAACTTATTATTTTCAGTTCTGCTATTGAAAGTTCAAAACATTTTCCAAAGAATTCTTGGTTTAATAGAAACCACAGGATCACAATTCAATTGAATCCTTACCAAGGTGGAATAATCATCAAAGATAAATCCAAGGCTGTAAATTGACTCTAATTGTAACAAATGGACTCCTGCTTCTATTTGATAGATATTATCTGCTTATAGTGGTATTTGGGGATTCTTTGTTCCTGTGCCTATGTATATAATAATTGTTCAGTCATTTCAATTAAGTCTAACTAATTCTCCATTACTCCATTTGGTATTTTCTTAGCAAAGATATTGGAGTAGTTTACCATTTCCTTTTCCAACTCTTTTTACATATAAGGAAACTAAGACAAACAGGGTTAAGTGACTTGCTCAAGGTCACACAGATAGCAAGTATCTGAGGCCAAAGCTGAAGTTAGGTCTTCTTGATTCCAGGTACAATGTGTTATCCACTGTACTATTTAGCAGATATGCACTAATGCCTTTTGAATGGATACTGAGAACCAATGGAAATGGCCTGCCTGTTAAGGATTGAAAAATAAGGTTTGGTCCTTTGAGAAAGAATGTTTGCAAGCAAGTATAGAAAGAAAACTAGAATTGAGGAGAGCATTAGTCATGACCCATCAATAGCCATATTTGGGGGCAAGACAGGACTTGTGGAAATGAAAAGAGGAATGAAGCAACAATTAACTCTAAATAACAATTAACTGATAAGCCAGCTTCTTTAACAATTCTTTGTTTTTATAATTGTTTAAAGATACATAATCTGCATTTTTAGGAATGCTTTCCCTAGCATTTCTTATTTGCGTGGATCTGAGAGTGTCTCAGTGCAGGTAGTCGGCAGTGTAGAAATTCCCTCCACTGATGCAGCTTAGCTATTTACCTGTAACTAAGACAATAGGTACACTTGGAGAAGCACCAGGAGAGCACTAAGAAGTTAGAAGACTAGCACATAATCACAAACCCACTCCATTGGCCCATGGTTAAGACCAGTAGCAGTCACTCAGACTCCAAGGCTGTTTACATTCCCTATAAAAGGCTGTCTCTTCACATTTGCAATACAGCATCAATACTGTAATTAAAGACTGCTATCAGTGCCTTCCTAAGTAAGAATCAGGACAGTAACATAAGTGAAGTTTCTGCTGCTCCCAAACATTAAAGCCATAATATAGAGTAAGTATCCTCAAAGTTTCTTAGAGAATAGAGAAGCCTGGTAGGTAAGTGTATGTGTGTGTTAGAGATGGGGGAGAGACAGAGACAGAGACACCCAGAGAGAGAAGGAAGGAGGGAGGAAGAGAGAGGAAGATGGAAGGGTGTGCATTGAGGGAGAGGCACACAGAGAATGAATGCGTGTGTGTTAGAGATAGGAGAAACAGACAAACTGACAAAGACACAGAGAGGAAGGAAGGGAGAAAGGAGAGGAGAGGGAGGGAGGGACAGAGAGAAAGAGAAGGGAGGAGGGTATGCGTTGAAAGGGAGAGAGCAAGAGAGAAAGTGAGTGAGAGAGAGAGAGAGAGTGTGTGTGTGTGTGTGTTAGAAACAGGAGAAACAGACCGACAGAGACACCCAGGAAGAAACAGAGACACAGAGAGGAGAGGGTGGGGAGGGAGGAACAGAGAGAGAGAGAGAGAGAGAGAGACACACACACACACACACACAGAGTAAGTGAGTGTGTGTGTGTGTGTGTGTGTGTGTTAGAGACAGGAGAGACACATAGACAGAGACAGAGAATGGTTCAGGCAGAAAGAGAAAACAAAACAGACAGAAAGAGACGGACAAATGCAGAGACAGGGAGAGCTATGAAGAAAGGACATAATATTGGAGTCTTAGAGACCCCATAAAAGGGTCTGTCAGTCTCAACAAGTATATATTAGTTAGTCAAAAGTTAAAGATCATTTATAAAGCATTCATTGTGTCTCAGGCACTGTGCTCAGTGATGAATTAGCAAGAAATAGAACAAGGACTATTGCTTCTCCATGGGACAGTCCTTTAACAAGCTGAAGGATACAAGCTACTTCTCTACTATAAAAGCTTTTACAGCCCGTACCCCCAAAGAATCTTTTACCTTCACTTGAGTATCCCAGTCAAGAGATTCATCAATAGTGATATTGGGCAAATATGGCCAAACCTGTGGAGGAAAGGAGGAGAAAGGGAACATTGACTGGGAATAAATTTTGGATAGGAGATGGGTTACAATTTATGGATTTCATGAGGAGAATCAAAGGAGAATTATTCATTCAAGAAAATATTTGAGGAACAAATTGCCATAATTCACTCATACACAAAAATAGTGGGGTAAAAATGAGTTATTCATGCATAAACATTCTGATATCCCTTCACACTCAGTCATGGAATAGAATCATCATCCTTAATCCCAAACTCTACCTTTCCCCAAACAATGCCGCTGTCATCTGGCCATTTGATGAACACATCATCCTTTAATCCCCTGCTGAATGCAAGATATGACTGAGTCTCATTGCCAGAAATTGCTGGGTCCTGCAATCAATAAGTGATAGTTATTATAGTGAAAGAGATAGAATTACTCAAATACAAAGAGAAGATCTATGGCTAACAAGGAAGAAGACACTACCAACATCTGCAGGTTTCATTTTAGACTTCAGAGCTCTTTTTGAACAGTAAGAAATAGTTTTCTTCTGTTGAGTTTCCTTACCTGGAGCATTGTAATAAACACTATTGTACATGAAAAAGTAAATGAACAGCAGAAACAGAATTACTCAGACAAGAAGGTCAGTGCCTATTAAGCAAGAAGACATAATAACATCTTAACTCAGTGACACACCAGAATAAGGATAATTCTCATCCCACTCTCCTTCATTCGATTGAACAGATTGGGAAGGCCAGCAAATTTGGGGCTGAGAGTGAAGTCCAAATGCCTCTCCATGTAATCAATGTCTGCATATTGTACATCCTTAAAGAAAAAGAAAAGTAGGGAAATATCACTATGATGACAATAGATTCAGAGCAAGTCTCCTCAGTCTGTCTGTACATGGCAAGTCTACTGTATATCATTGTACATATTTTCTTGCAGGATCAAATTATAATTCCAGATTGGAATCTATCACAATCAGTCCTAAACTGCTTCCTCCTACCAGTATCTGGTATGTGATTGGGGTATTTGAGATAATATTATCAACCTGCAAAACATCAAACTGAATCAAATATACTATAAATACAATCTTCCAGGAAAATAACACATTCCAAAAGAAAATCAAAATCCTTTGAAATATTTATGCTCTCATTACTCAAAGTACAGCAGCAGAGTATAGTGGAAATGACAATATTTTAGAGTGAGGATCTGAGTTCAAATGCTAGATCAGGCAATGACTAGCTATGGCATCCTGAGCAAGTCAGTTAACCTAGATGTATCTCAGTTTTCTCATCTTTAAATAAGGGAATTGAACTCCAAACCCTCAAGGATGTCTATTAACTCTAAATCTAGGATCACTTAACTCCTGTGCTTCTGCTTTCAATACTTTAAAATGCAGAGACATGACATAAGTGAAATTAAATGTTTTGACAGAAATATGATGGCATACTACATCCATTTATTGTTAAAACTGTACATCACTTATACTTGCTTAAAATCTAAACTGTCAACCCCATCTAGAACCATTGGAAACCATTTCCATAGTCATACTGTACAAATGGAGATTATCTAGAATCTAAGATTTCTTCTGCTGCAATGGCTGCTTACTGCTTGAACTAAAGTTGCACTGACCTATATAAAGTTTGGAAAATAAATTCTGAAACATCATTTTTTGAGGACATCTAACTAAAATAAAAACTAAAATTGTTTAACAATTTTAAAATATGTTTGAAAGCTTTCCTGTAATTAAACAGAGGAAGAGGAAACCGGAGCCATGAGTACTGAAGGACAATTACATAGGCTGGGATTGGGGGATATAGAAAGAGGTGTGAGTATGCTTAGTAAGGAAAGTCCATACATAGGGAATCTGAGCAGCCACCATGGCATCATAGAGTTCAGCAATTTCAGAATCATTCTTGTATCCATAGCGACACAGCTGGAAGCCTAAAGCCCAGTAAGGAGTCATCACAGGTCGACCTATCAGCTGAAAACAAGGACAAAAAAGTTTTTGTAGATTCCATTCCTTTAGAGTAGGGATAAACTGGTATCAAATATGGAGTCACTAAAACAATTTTCTCTCATCATGTGATAGCCTCATAGCTCAGAAAGCAAATATCATGAAATTAGAGGGGTCTGGAAATCTCTGTCTTTTCAAAAGAGGTAACATGTATAAAGCATTTTAGCAGTCTTTAGATACTATATAAATACAAATTATTATTTTTATTTTGTATCTTCAAGAAATTTGGGATTGTCAGGGGGCACATTAAATAGAGATTGATTACCCCTACTTCTATAAAAACGCAGTAGTAAAGAGTTCTTTCTTAAAATTTCTTTCCTTTTTAATACGAACTGATCTGCTGCAAAGGTGGTGGCTAAGTAAGTTCAACATCAGCAAGTCAAGTAACAGGCATTTGTTAAGTATTTACTATGTACTAGGCCCTAAGGATACAACGACAACAAAATTATCTGCCTTCAAAGAGCTCACAATCTAGAGAAAGACAAACATGAAGTTAACAAGGAATATACAAGCTATACACAGAGTAGAGAAATGAATGACACTTGCAAAGTGTTAAATAAATTAGAATTTCTCAGAAAACACTTGATTATCAACAGAAGGGTTGCATGACTTCCTACCCCTGTGTACTGCTGAGTGACAAGCTCTGGGGTTGGCCCCAAAACCATGTAAAAGTCCAGAATGCCTCCAATGGTACGATATGTCAGTGCAGGGGTGGGCTGGAAAGTCACATCTGGAAAAAAGGGAAGATGTGTTCAGTGCTATGGAATCATAGAATTGAAGGGCTGAAGCAGACTCAAGATAATCCACTCCAACCCAGATAGAAGTAGAAATCCTCTATCACCATAATAGGAAGAAGGTCCTTTAGTTTCCTTCTAAAAACTTCCAGTGATGAGAAATGACAATTTCCCACAAGGATGAGAAATTACTTAAGGAAATTGTCCATCTGTGAATAGCTCTAATTGTTACTACAGTTATTCTTATACAGAATTGAAAGTTGACTACTTCAACATTTAATGAGCAGTTATACTTTCCATATGCATGAACTTTGCCATTAAGTTTTACCAGCTAAATGGAGAGGGTTTCAAAATCCACATCTGCAGCTTTGTATTTAGACCTACTAGAAATTCAACCTATGGAAACCTTCTGACATCTAACAATCAGTACTGATACCACCATTTTCTCAATTACCTAGTCATAAAACCTGAACTCATTCAGTTACTCCCATTTTACACTACAGTCAAAATCCAAAGGCAGCTGAATTTGGAGGAAAAGGACCAGTATTCAAATACTGACTGTCCCATTTCTTACTCATGTGATTAAACATAAGTTAACTCATAAGCTCAGTATGCCTCAAATTTTCTGTAAAATAAGAATTATATTAATGACATCTACTGTCCATTTCAGGCTTAAATAGACAATTCTAAGATATAATATGCAAAACTATTCCACCTCTTTTTGTTCAAATTATTCTCTTTCTCTAAAATGCCCCTTTTTCTCATGCTTCCAAATCATCATCGTTTTCCAATCTTACCCCATCTTTCAGATAACCATTCTGCTTTCCTACTCCTTTCAGTCCCTCATTTCTTGGGGACCACATTTCTCCCTTCTCCAAGTTTTCGAAGCCCCATGTTCATATCTCTCTTCTGCCCTTATAATGACCATTTTTGCATGTTATTTATATACATATCTTCTCTCCCCATTTAAATACAGCATAAGAATACAAACCATATCTTTTTTTCTCTTTATCTTTCTTGATGACAAGTACAGTGATTTGTCCACAGTAGTAACTTAATAAATATGTAATCAATTGTATTTAATAAGAATCCTTTTGGGACCATCCTCAGTTAAGTGGGGTCATTAAAGAAGCCACCATCTTACCCATGGCATTGCTGTTGAGCAGAAGCACTCCGTGGGCATTGCCATCTTCTTCCAGACCCATGTAATAGGGGTGCACACCATAAGAATTCTTCTTATACTAGATCAACATATGAAAAGAGGTTAGTCATAGTTTACCCATAAGGAACAAAAATGAAAATAACTATTAAAGCTGCATTCATAATTTTCCTTGGGGGAGGTTCAAGCTCCCAAGGAAAATGGAGAATAAGAGGGTGATTCAGATTCATAATTATCCTCAACAGAACTGCATGAACTTAGATAAACTAATCCTGAAATGGACAAAAGAAATATTATGTATGAATAAATAACTATAGGCTAGATGATACTCAAGTTTTTCACACTTACCTCTGGGACCTGGTCTCGAGTAAACATTCCCCATGTATGCCAGCTCAAGTTCCTCTGGTATGTTGTATGCTCAGTTTCCCCAAAGCCATAGATGTAGTGGGATGGGAGGCGGGTGGAGATTCGTAGGAACATGTCATTAAAGGTAAAGCCAGGGACCTGGGAATCCCAACTGAAACACAAGAGCAGATCATGACTCTAATTAGAGTGAAAGAATTCCTGTGGTGGGCACCCTTATTACAAGGATCTGTAGAATAACCAAAAATAATATTACTTCACTTATTACACATCAGAATATAGAAAGTTTCTAAAGTGCCTGTTTCTATGGAGTTTAGATATGAGGATAAGGGGGATTGGGAAAGTAAAAGTACCTAGGGTGATACAATTTTTTTTTTTAAAGGAGATGAAATGCTTCCTACCCTCAAGAATCTAACAAAGCTAGATAATGAGATAAAATATTTATAAACCAAACTATTAGTGAACAATAAAAAGAATGGAACTAAATCAATACAATCAAATATTTCTGGTGAATGGTTTTTCATATTTTTGTCATGGGAAACAAGGCATAATGATTTGAGAAAACCAGAATTTGTCTACAAACACTTAAAGGGAATGACCCAAAATATATTTAGGTGTCTCCTTGATAGGTTCTTTGACCTCTATAGGTCATGGATCTAAAAGATGTTACATGTTTTAAGAAATTTATACAGATCCTGGATATGGCAGTCAAAGAGACAATGCAAGATTCCTCCTATAGTAATAGTCCATCATCATGGAATCTATGATTACAGTCATGCAAGATAGAGTCATGTTCTCAATAGAGCAAAAAGGAAGCTTATACATTCTCTATTCCAATTGCCTCATTGTGTGGGTTAGGAAACCAAAGCCAAGGTAGGTCAAGACACTTGTATATTTCCCAGAAGTAGTATGGCTTTGTACTTGTTCAAGTACTGAAGACAAATGCAGTCACTACTTTTTAGTGACTAAACCTAAAGCCCCCTTCCATTATTCCAGATTGTCTGGAATTCTGATTGTCCACTTCCTACTCTATATAGGGAGCAGAAAACTACTTACATCACAGTGCCTGTGCTTTTTCGGCGGATCTCAATTCCAAATGGTTTCTCCTTGATGGTTACCTCATAGAGACGATTTTCTGATTGGCTGATAGGGGAGCTTGGAATATTTAAAGGCACTGGGACTTCGTATCTTTTGTTGTTAGCATCTTCAATCTAGGAAACAGAAAACCGTTGTCTCCATAAATAACTCAAAGCTCATACTTTCATGTTCTTAGAATTAGCTTTTCTCAATTGGATGCTGATCAGATTCCATGGCTTCTGAGGCTCAATCAGCTTTTAGACCTGAAGTCTAAAAAGTCTAAATCATTTGGCAAGACAAGTACTATCATTCAATTTCTGCTTTTCTAAGTATATACTAATGCTTTCATTTTATTGGAAGGCTGTATTACTACTGAGACTGTAACGTTCTTCAGACTAAAATATGTTTCACTTTTATGTATGTAGCTCTAGTGCTTAATATATAGTAATTGCTTTCTAAATAAATATCTTTCCTTTTTTATTCATTCATTCTTGTGTAGTTAGAAATCCTGTAATCCAAACCTCATTGTAGAGATGAAAATCTGTGACTTCCTCTAAGCATTCTCTAATATATTTTCTACTTCTAAATCAATGATCTAGGATATGTATACCCAGCCAAAAAAGATATGAATTTCTCCTTAGGCAGATAATTTCACTAAGGTGTCCATCCAAATCAAATGTTTTACTCTGCTGCCTGCATTAAGAAAAATGACCATTCAACCATTCAAAAAGCCCAATTTACCTAAGAGATTTTATGGTTGGGTAGATGCAAAAGGGGGAGGATTCCAATGGATGTTAATTGGTTTATACAAAAGTAACAGATTATGAGTTTCTTGTTGGAAAATATTTCACTGATGTCTCTTTTAACCCATGCCTACTATGTAATAATGTGTATAGTGGACATTTCATATGTCAAAAGAATTATTATTGAAAAAATTAAAGGTGACGTGATGAGTAACAATAAGGAATAATAATTATGGAACATTTCAGTTTCCAGAGCTCTTTATATACATTCATTATACACACACACACACACACACACACACACACATATATATATATATATATATATATATATAAAATAGCAATCCAAACAGGATTATCAAACTTTTTTACAGATAAAGAAATTGAAATGAAGTAACTTCACAATGCTAATGCTTCTAGTAAATATCAGGAAAGCTATTTAAATGAACATCTTCTTGAGTCCAAGTCTAATGTTCTATCTATTATGGTAAAAACTGCTTCTTAGGTCTCTGAAGCAGAAGTGAAATTTCAG
Source organism: Sarcophilus harrisii (assembly GCF_902635505.1). Taxonomy (NCBI): domain Eukaryota; kingdom Metazoa; phylum Chordata; class Mammalia; order Dasyuromorphia; family Dasyuridae; genus Sarcophilus; species Sarcophilus harrisii. Next base: position 190,919,213 of record NC_045430.1, on the reverse strand, counting down.
TTGCCTCTTGAAAGATATACCCATTGGGATTTAGGTAGGGAGAGACTAAGAAGGTGGCTGATTTAATAAGTAAAAATGAGGTCTTACATGTGATCTATTTTTGATTGGATATAACATCATGGAATTTGACATGATCTTTTCCCTACCTACTGTAATGCCAGATTAAGATCTTTAGCGATGACAGAAAATACCATGTCCACTATGACAACCCACAAACCAAGAATTTTCTTCTTCTTTCAAACCTCTTATAGCTTTAATAGTCTAAAGTACTCCCATCATATTTACATATATATAAGTCAGTGCCTCATCTTTAATGTTCTTTTCTAGCACTTCCATCCTCAGCACAGCCTGGAAGATACCATTTTGCCCATAGCAGGTACTAAATGAGTTTATTAAAAAGTTGTCTCACCCATTATATTTTAAGTTCCCATATAGTTTAGCGTGCTGCCCACCACATAATACCCATCCAATAAATGCTAGTTGATTTGAGTTGTTGACTGAATAAATATGGATGATTCCTGGAAAGCTCTCTGTTAACAAGAATCCTAAGGAGAGCATACCTTGAACTGCAGCATGTTGTTTGTATGGAAAGTCACCTCCAAGCGAAGTTGATCTATGGGAGGAGAAGGATAGTGACTGGCTCCAGGAATTCGGGAGATAGTTGCTGTCAGGCCTGCTGGACTACTCTGAATATTAGAGGCAGTATAATAATATTTTGTGATATAGCAAAAAGGGACTCCAGGGGAACTGACTGCCTGAAAAAGAAAAGCATTAGAAACTCATCAGAATGACAAAAGTGCAGGAAAAATAAGTCATGTCTAGCCCCATGTTATCTCCTCAATTGGAAAACTAACATTTTGAGGGCAAAGATTTTTTTTAAATCCTTTCTTTTTATCGCTGGTGATTAATATACTTCCTGGAACATATGAAGGATTTAATAAATTATTTTTTAGTACCTGACATACAATGTCTTGTCAGCACATGAGATTACAGATTTTTTCCTGGAAGGTTGTTTTCCCATAGAAACAAAACTAACTACAAAATGTATATATTTCATTAAAGTCTGAAAACTGTTTGCATTCATTAACTGGTTTGATCCTCCTAATTTTTGTGATAAATATAATAGAATTTCTCATCCTTGTTTTACAGATTGGGAAGCTAAGACTGAGGCATTATGAGACTTTTCTCATCTCAGAATGGTAAACTTCAGAGTTGGTATCTGAAAGAAGGCCTTTCCTGATTCCAGGTCCAACAATTATTCAATTACACCACAATGGTTTTTCCCCAAGATCTTCTCTGGACCTCTTTCTTCTCCACTTCCTATCCACTTCTCAGAAGAGTCTATCCCCCCGCCCCCATATTTCTCTTTTTTAAACCAGAAGAATACTAAAGAGAACATAAATAAGAGCCAAAATTCTCCAAAAATCTCTCTAACAAAAGGAAATTTATAATTTATCAGTATTATACATTTTGCCCAATATTCTGATACAGGAATATACCAATTCAGGGATATGATTTACATTTACAAGGAGTCACGGACACAATACAATTTACTCCCTAGTGTGATTCCACAGGGGAGATAATTTAATAAGGTATATGGCTTAGTTTCTTGTGAATTTCAATAGTTCCAGGGGCTTGGGAGGCAGTGAGAAGGGATGCTCCAATTTCACCTTAACGCAAAATTCGTGAGAAATCTGTGATTTTATAGATTCTTCTAGAACTGAGAAACCCTGCCCTTATTTATACCCTTACCTAATTATTTAACTTGAAGAATATATGAACCAAAAACCTTGCCAAGATGCCTATTTACTTTGTAATATCTGCTTGGCTTTGTATTATCAGAGACAAATTTCTCTAAAACTGATAATCAGAGGTACTTTGGGCAGCTTACAGGGAGAGACTGAACTATCTGTGCAATGGTTGTTCCCACTCATGGTTCTCATGAGTTATTTCTCAAGTCTCCCAAACATGCTTTATCTTGCCTAATCTCATTAAAATGGAGAAGGAGGCATCAATATGATGAATTTGAAGTGAAATAAAGATGAGAGGGAAAAGCTGATAATCTTTGTAGAGGTGTGTGTGTTTATGTGTATTTCAAATCTTACCTCCCAGACACAGTCACGTGATCGACAATTTTCTTCATTGACACCATATCCATCAGGGTAGCAGTCAAATTTCTCTGTATCTATTAATTGAGTTGACCATTCTACTGTGTATTCCTTCCCGAGTTCAAGGTGAAGACCTGTGATGTTTCCAACCTGTCACATCAGAAAAGATGTTTTAAGTCAGCAAGAGTCACTATTTATATTCCCCCTTCCCCCCAAAAGAACCGGGTTTTCTTCATCCCAATTCTCATGAAATCTCTTGGTGTTTTTTCCTTCCTTCTTTCTCTCAGCAAACTTTTTGAGAAAAGAGCCGATATCATGTTGAATACTAAATCACTCAGCAAAAACAAGGCATCACTAAATAAAGGATAAAAGGATCACTAAATCCCTTTCTATCTTATAAATTCTGATTCTATGATTCAAATTGTAGATATTAATTCAAAGTTATATGTTTTTTCTATTAGAAGACCTGATACAATGGTGGGAAATAATTAGCAAAATAATTGTGGCCCTTTCATAAAATCCATTCATCAATATTTTATCTTTTGAACTAGACAGTAAAGGCAAGTTTCCATTATTACCCTGCTCCTATTAGATGTAGTTCTAATCATTCTCAAAAGAACTCTAGCTACTCCTGTCTCATATTTTATTTTATCTGGAAAGGTTCTTATTAAAAAGTTAAGAAGTACATTAATAAAATCTTGAATCATTAGTAGATTTTCAAAATTTTACCACTTGAGGTAATCTATGAAGAAAATTTATCATACTGATAAAGGATTTGTAAAGCATTAGCATGAACCATCTCCAAAGAATCTTCCATAAATTCCTATGATGATGAGAAATATTTCTGGTTCAGATATCTTAAAAATACAATGCAATTTACACAAAAGAGTGAAGAAAAAAGTGAAAATGAACATGTAACTTCAGTTGGAGTATTGAAAAATAAGAGCATCTTTAATACTGCTGATACCAAAAGGGACTAATATTAGTGAATAGTGATGAAGAGGGCCTATTGGTGGTTTCTCTTATTTCTGGCGTTTTCACCCTGGAGAAAGGCTATTTTGACCTTTCTCTCAGTAATTAATATAGAATAAAGGCAGTTATGAAAAAAAGGCAAATTAAATAAACCCCAACAATCTGTTTATGGACATTTTTGGAGGGAGAAAATATGCTTGATAATTGAGAGAGACCTTTTTGTTTTACAAAAGGCAACCCTAAAGTTAATTTCCATTCAGCTCTAAATCTGCGACCATCTACATATTCATTTAAATCTAAACTTACACCTATAACATATAAGTATGACTTTGAATAACTGGGAAAAATCTTAAATTATTTATAATATTCTCTGTAAACAAAAGATGTCCAAAGTGAATGTTAGCAATACTCCCATTTAAACATCAGTTAAAATGTAAAGTAAGAAGGCTAGTCAAAGAAATGAAATAAGAAAACCTAGTTATGGAGAAATTTTGATAATTATTGAGGAAATATTTACCTTTGTTACAGGATCATACTTGATCTCAGCATTAGATTGAACTGGAACATTATTTTCTTTTACAATAGCTGTATGAGGTTTGAGGTCCAATCCAAAGATTTTGATCTCTTCAAATGCAAGGCCACTTGGATCACTGTAGTTCATGTGCATAACTTTCACAGCTACGCGATTCTAAAAGACATCCAAAGATATTTCCCATGTAATCCAGCTCTATCTCCAATTCTTTAACAATTATCTTCTCCAACCACTCAAAGAACAAAGATGCTATGAATCATTTTATCTTCTCTGGCAATGGGAGGAAAAGATTGTATTAGTATTAAAATGGAATAATAGTCATAAATAGTCATGAGTAGTTTCTCTTGTTTCAAATCAATTAGCCAAAGCTCTACCGGGTAAATGGCTTAAAACACTGAAATTCCTTGATCTGTTAAAATGGATGCTATCAAGAGTTTTCTCTTCTCCATCTTTGCTAATGAATAAGCTCACTAGCCCAATTGATAAGAAACCAAGTTCCCTTTGGCTTCTCATATTTGATTCTGGTTCCTGGCACATTCTCTAAATTCTCCAGACTTTTATTGACTAGAAATATGAACTTTCAAAGAAATGTGTTCATGTCTGTCTAGTGTCTGCTATTACTGAGCTACTCTCAGTGATACCTGAAAGATCATGGAAAATAGAAGAAGCACCACAAAGTGGGGGGTGGGAGGAATCTAAATTTTCAGCCAAAAAAAAGGGGGGAAGTCCAGTAAGTGAAAATGAATTAGTGTTCAAATATCTGATATCACAGGGTTAGGGAAAGTGAAAACAGGAAGTGGAGGAATTGGGGAGCTAGGTGCTCCCTTCTCCTTCCAGGTCTATTGTATATCATGTCTTCTCCATTAGGATGAAATTAGTAAGAAGTCCTTCCTCAACTCCAATTTCAGTTGCTGATATCCTCTAATAGGCTGCTTTGGAAGTTTTCGTTATATACTTGGGACCAAAGGGTGGCCCTTGGAGAAGCCATGACCCACAGAAGGGTTATCATAATATAGGCATTTCTTCATAGTGTTTTTAATCAGCTTTCAGTGCCCTTGGCAGTGCTAAGGAAATGAACAAGTAATGAAAGGAACCAGTAACACTCACCTTATTGGCAGAGAAGGTTGAGAAATAGTAATTCCCCCTTTCATAAGTATCTGGAAAAAGATAACAATGAATTTTAGCTAGCACATCGTCAGATAGAATGTATTCACCATTGCCTATTTTCTCCCTTTGAGGCCTTTAGCTTTCCTGATTCTTCATTCTTCCACCCTCTGTGTTTTTAAAACACTCACATTCACAAAATACAATGGTACGATACAAAGCAACTCACACATTGTCCCATGAATATTTCTCAGAATTCTAAAATTATTGAAAAGAAGCTTATGACTGTAGAAGACAAACAAGGATTAGTCTAGAGAATAGGCATTGATTTTAAATGAATTATTCATATCAGTAAAATGTTAGCACCATGAAAGCATGAAAACCAATACAACCATTCTTTCCTTTACTTGAATATATCATGGTTCAGAAGGTACCATTGAAAACACTGGAGTCAGTTTTTGAAAAGATATCGTGAAGCCTTCATGTGTATTTTTCACATTTAAGATTTCTAGTTCTTATCATTAGAAATGTTAAGTTAAGAGTTTTCATTAATTTAGATTTCTTGGTTAGGCACTTCCTCTACCAGTGAGAACTTGCACATTATTTGAAACTTACACTCTCTTAAAGTTATTTGAAGGATAGAAAAAGTTGTTGGAAACAAAATACCTGAGTTACTTCCTACCCTGGTGGCATGGCCCTATGAACGTCACTTAATTTCTAAGTATGGCAGGAAAATTCCATAGCACTTCAAATAACTTTAAGATTTGCGACATAATCAAAAGACAGTATGAAAGAGAAGAAAAAAAGAAGGGAGGGGGCAAACAAAGTAGAGTAAGAGATGGAGTGTGAGGGAAGGAGAGAAGAAATAAAGGAAAGAGGAAATAAAAGGAAGTGAAGAAGGAAAGAATAGAAGAGAAGAAAATATATGAAATTGAAAAGGAGAAGAGAAGGGGTAAGTAAAAGTCATAGAAGAAGAAGATATGGGGAGACAAGAAAGAAAGGGGCTGGAAAGGAAAAAAGTAAAAGAGGAGAAAGAGAAAGAAAGAAAAAGAGAAAGTGTGTCAACTGAATTTAAGAAAATCTAACTTACCAATACTCTGTCCATCATCCCAGAAAAATTCTCCTTCAGCTGTCCCATTGTCAGATAAAGCCACAAGAAGTCCCAAGGAATTTTTCCGGCTGTAAACATCAGAATTTATAGTTACTTCTCCTCCTTCCGTTGACAAGTCCTTTGACAATCCTTTATTAGGCAATTATAAACACAGTACTATGTTGTAAAGGGCTGAAACTCTGAATAGATGCACTGCAATCAGGCAACGGAACCCTTAAGGATAAATACCTATTGGACAATACTCTATTAGCATGTGCTTGGAAAAATGGCCCTTCTCACTACTGCATGCTGGCTCCATCTTTTGGTGTATACTGATAATTGTAGGAGGGATTAGAAGGTGGAATGAGACAAAGCCAGAGTCACTTTGCAGGAGGATGAGGTGAAGGGAGGTTGCTGAAGAGCTTGTGGCAATTTTGTCCATCTCCTTTACTTCTCCCACTAAAGACCAAGGACTTTTGCTTATCCTGACTCTGGTTAACCCTGAGGCCTTCAGGGAGCTAACCCGGACTTTACGCTATGTTAGGGGCTAGATGTTCAAAGAATGAAGGGAAAAAAAAAAAAAAAAGATGCGGTTCCTGCATTCAACAAACTAAGATCATGCTGGAGAGAGAGGATTTCAGCATGTTATCATATTGTAGTCTATTCACAGGAAAATGAATGTAAAATAAACAAGGCATTTTCGATTTGATGTGATATTGGAGGATTCAGAAAAGACCTTTTGCCAGAGTTTGAAGTTGAGATGAGCCACGAGGGAAACCAAGAGGTTCCAAGAGGTAAAGATAAAAATGGAGAACATTCCAGGCACGTGAGACAGACTCTACAAAGACCTCAGTTCAAGTGGTGCACAGAGTGTTTGAGGTAAAATCATGTGAATCAGCTTGGAAAGATTAGAGCCATTTGGGTAAAGGACTTTACAAGCAGGTTGGACTTTAAGACAACCATTAAAACTTTGTGAGCAGAAAAATGGCATGGTCTGAAGTATGTTGTAGGACTCTCAACTGGGCAATAAAGTACAGGAAGGAAAAGGGAGAATCCAGATGCAAAGAAGGCCAATTTATAGGGTGCAGTGGTTGTCCTTCGTTCTTGAAGAGGACCAAAATGGCATCATTTTGTTAGACTCGAACTGCAGTGTGTGCAACTGTGGCTGATCAGATCAATGTGAGCTCAGAATGCTCTGTCACACACGTTGGGCACAAATAGTCCATATGAACACTTGGGTAACTTCTGTAATTGGGCACATCTCATGTTTCTTTTGGACTCATTCTATTTGGCTTTGTTCACAGAACACAGCACCTTCTGTGAGGAATGCATGCTGGTCTCTTTGTGTCTCCCATGTCACACAACTGATTCTAACATTTTTAAGAAATTCCTGGAGAGTGTCCTTGTATCATTTTGTTTTTGACCACCTTGTAAATGCTGGCCCTGGGGCACCGTGGTAGTCTGGGAGATTGGTGATAGAGTATGAACTAAAGTAGAGTCCATGTAAATGGAAAGATTATTCCTGATGCCTCTTACAAGGATACGTATGTTTAGAGATTTTTCCCATCATTGCTGAAATACATTAAGTGGAAAAGTATATTAAGCAGAATCATGACTACGTCAAAATGTTTAAGCTGCATTTTCAACATAGGTTCATTTTATTTCCTCTGTCATGGAGTAAATCATGAAGTATTCCCCTGAAATATATCACAATGCACTGGCATTCATATACTACATTATTTAATAGTCAGTGGGTCAACAAACATTAAGTGTTTACTCCGGGTCAGGCATTTGCTCAGTGCTGAAGATGCAAAGAAATTTAAAAAGTCCCTGTTTTCAGGGAGCTTGAAGTCAAATGGAGATTAAAAATAAATGCCAAGAGGTAGAGATGAGGAGGAAGAACATTCCAGCCAGTGAATATGCAAGATTCTCACAAAGCCCCAAAATAACTGACAAAAGTAGTCTGCTCCTTGTGATGTTCTTGGTAATGAGCAACAAAAAAAGAGAACAGCAAAATCTACTGAAGAAATAATACTGACATTGTACAACCCCTTAGTATTTAGAGTGTTTTTGTTACTATCAGCATAATTTTAGTAAAGCTGGATGTTTGAGTCCGGTAACAGAACAGAAGCCCTCAGAGTTGGTGGGATTTTCACAGAGTCCTACAGAGAGAAGTCAACTAAAACCCAAGCCTTTGGGACTCCAAATCCAGGACTTTGTCATCTACTTTTCAAGAAAAGGCCAAAGCAAAGAGTCACCATTATCACTGGAGTCATGTTTCGAAAGGAAAAGGCTGGTAATCCCCTCACTCACCTATAGTGGGTGTTATTGGCAGGTTTTTGCCATGGAAGAATGTAGCCTCCACGGATATGGAGATTGATGTGATCCAAGGGGGCTTGCAGGTTTGTCCACTGTCCCCTCACTCCAACACCTGAGCCCTATAGTTAAACAGAAGAAACCAGGAGAAAAATGAGTCCTTGCACCTCACAAGATGCCTGATTAATTTATAGAATCTACTTATAGGTTAACTTATAGGCCTTCCCCCGCCCACTATGGCCTTTCATTTCCTGACTGCCTTGACTCCATTTATGGATTCCTTTGGGACCACTTTGCATCATTCCTCCCAACTTTTGCCCCATTTTGAATCAAATGTTGATGTTCTTGAAAGGAACCTTTCTAAATTGCACCCATTGTTCAAGGAAGCTCACTTTAGCCTTCAAAAAAGATTTCAGTATTTCAAACATTTTTATCGTTTTTCTTGGTGGGCTGAGTCTATCTCTCTAACTAGAGCTATGAGCTCCCCCAATCAGGGACTCTTCCCTAGCCGTCCACATGGCCAGCCTCAGAAAGCAATGTGGGGCATTGCATACAGTGGGTATTCAATCAATGTAGTAAACTAACTGCCAAGGAGGGACAGAAGATAAACAAGGGATCAAAAATATTGACATTCTTCTTTTGAAAAGGTAACCTTGAAAAAAGCTTGTAAAGACTACATACGTACAATAAGCAAGAGAGTCACTACTTACACTCTTTGCTCACAGAAGTCAGGCTTATCAAGAACACTGAGGGAGTGGAAGTTAGGAAGAATTAATTATTCCTACACTGCCTTAGCCATGGTGCCTTAGTCTTTGGGGAAATTTGATAAACAGTACTAGAGCATTTGTAAACTAATTAAATTAAAGCATTAAAGATACCTTGGGAGTCTCTGAGAATGTTCTCAATATGGGATGACTAAGAAACACCTTAAAAGTCTTTTATTATCATTATTTTATAGATGAGAGAATGAAGCTCAAAACACTCCATGACCATTTATTTAGCATCTACTATATATCAGATATTATGGAATATGTTGAAAGTGATTACATTAAGGAAAGAAGTACTAACCTGACCTAAACTACATCAAGTATTCTAGACCTTCTAAGCAACAAGGGTTCTGACAGTTTCATAGAGCTTCCTTCTCTGCTGGAATATAATCACTGAACTCGCTCCCACGTACTACATGATTTTGCAAAGTGCTTAAAAAAAATGCTGCTTCTGACTGAGTCCCAGCCACCAAAATATAAGATCAGTAGAAATTGAAAGAATACAACGATAAAGCATTAGAGGGTCAACTATGCAAGAGCTGCCTGGGGTAAACATTACCCGACAGTATTCCAGCATGAGATATGCTAACCTCCAAAAGCATTTCCCTTTCCAGGAGTTATAGGCTATTGTGAACAGAGGAAACATAATATCCTATGCCTCATGAAAGATACTTACCGTGTAATAATCATACCAGCTGGTCTTAGGGAAGTAGGCAGTGACATTCCGAGAATTCTACAATAAATTAGAATTTCTGTGTGTGAAATAAATTCATGGACAAATTCATCAAAATTTCCTAGAAGGATTAACAAGATTAATAATTGCTAAATGTACATATACAGTGTTCAAAAGCAAATATCCTATGGATTTGTCATGTCGTGATTGTCTTCCAATGACCCCACCACTTAGCGATAAGTCAGACTATCATTCAATTTACAGGTAAGGAAACTGGAGCACCAAGAATCATTTAAAGCTGCACAACAATTCAGCACCAGGACACTCAGAATGAGAAGCTCAGACCCATCTCTACTACTTAATATTGTTTTTGAGTTTGGAGCTTATACAGGTTCAGGAAAATCTATACTCACAGCGTACAGGACAGGGCTGACTAAGAAGGCTGGACCCCACAAGAATTGAAGGTCTATGTCCCATGTTTCTTTGTCTTCCACAAACCTGAGTGGAAAAACATAGTATCACAATTCGATGGTGTGGACAATGCTCTCTCAGTGCTCAAAGAAACCTTAGAATTCAGTCTTAAGTTCCTGATTGTGAAATATCCAAGGGGCTTAGGAAAAGCCCAATTTCTGTTCCTTTTATATTCTTCCTTCTTCGTCCAGCACTAGTTTAATCAGCACAGGTAAGGATATTAATGGTGCATTTGAATTATCAACTTGACATTCCTTACTCTATAGGCCCTAGGCTTTCTCTTATTATGATGAAGATGTTCACAAAATTAGTTGCAAACTAATGTTAACCCATTCCAGTCATAAAACAGAAAATCAAATAACTGTTTTAAAAATAAAAATATGATTCATTTTATTATTAAAAAAAAAAAAGACTTTTGGAATTCTCCAATACACCTACATAATTTTCACTTTTTTTTTTTTTTAAGAGGAAAAAGTATACTAAAACTATCTCTTCAGCAAACCCATGAGGTGGGAAGTGCCATTATTATTCTTCCCATTTTGCAGATAATAAACCTTAGCCTCAGAAAAAATAAGTGGTTTGTTCATGGTCACAAGCTACTAACACATCTGAAATAAAGAGCAAGAAAACAAACAAATCTTTGGGTCTCCAAAGATCATGTTTGCTTCCATATGCTACTTCTGAAACTTCTAAGAAACATACATTTTAGAATGAGTCAATAAATGAAGAAACATTAAGTCAGTACTCATTAGATCAAGGAGTAAACAATAGACATGATAGAAATAGGCTTCTAAGCTCACCATGTAAAAGGAATACCTTAAGGGACTTTCTACTGAGATTCTAAATGGAATCCCACACAGAACCCCGAGACACAGAGGGGTCACTTACTCATGAAGAAGGGGCCGGACAACAGTGCTGCCTTCGACATGGGCCTTGTGCATCAGGGTGTAGAGATAAGGCAACAAGGTGTATCTTGTCTGAAGGACTTTTCTTGAAAGATCCTCAAAGGTGGAATTCCAAGCCACAGGGTCTTGTCTCTACAGATATGGGAAGAAATATTCATACCAAATCCTTGATTTTACTTCACTGGGAAATAGGCTGGATACCTAATGAGCCACTCTTTGCTACACAAAAAATCTGCAGAAGCAGCCAGGGTTTGCTTCATAATTCCCCAGGCTACCATCCCCATGGACCTTGGCTAAGGAAGATAATCTGATTCTTCTTTGCCTGCTTTGCTACATCTTAATGCGCCTAAAAATAGAGCCCTGAAACAAAAAGATATCATGGATAGCACAAACCTAACATATTTCTTCTGCAGCAATGTTCCAGTGCATAAGGGGCCCTGGCTTTGTAATCTCCTGGTAGGACTGTGAAAACTGCCCAGACGTCACTCAGAACAGAAGAGATCTCTGCTCTCTAAAACCAATTTTTTCTTGAGTTTATGTTTCTAGGAAGTTCTACCAGAATGTAGGTTACAATCTTGTTAAGTAAAGGACTGGGGCCTAATGAGGTGGTTTCTAGGAAAGAGGGGACCCATTCACTTATGGGGAAAGAATTGAAACAGGTACCAGGGCAGGCCTGGGGAACAAGCTGGTATCTTACTCTGGGCCCAATGGTATTGTGGTTCCTAGAGAAAGGGTAAAAGGCTCCCAGTTGCATCCAGCGAGCACACATCTCATATTCAGCATCTCCAAAGAAGCCACAGATATCGGCTCCAGTCTGAGAACAAAAAAAGGAAACCCAGAATGAGAATGCTGTGAATTTCTGAACAATCTTAACAATGATGAAGTGACCTGAGGGAGACTTACATAGGATATTCCAAAGAGGCTGAATTCCATCATACCTGCAATGAGAACCACAGCAATGATGGATGAGGCAAGTTGGTAGACTAAATAGGCTCTGATCTACCCTCGTCCTTGTTTTAAATAGCTCAACAAGTCCCATAATACACACGGAGTGATACAGTGAAATAGTCAGTGACCTGACTCCTCTCTGATTCTCTTCAAGAATCCAAAATAATTATCAGCTTTCTGACCACCTGGGCTAGATTCCTTTCCCCTCCAAGGGAAGCCTTCAGGACAAGCTCTGCACTTACCAATGATGGATTTATGGAGCTGGTCCCATGCTGCAGTGTTGTCCCCCAGCCAATGTCCTGCCCAGCGTCCGGAAGAAGGGAAGGTGGAGCGAGTGACCACAATTCCTCTCTGTCCAGTAGCCTCCTGCACACCTCTGATCACAGAAGAAAAAAACAAGAAATCACAACCTAAATGCAGAGGGTCAAGGACCTCTTTCCCTGTCAGGAAGCTCTCAGTAAAGCACAAGAACTGAGGACCATTCTCAGCCAATGACTATGAGAACACATATAACTGCCATCTGTACTTGGTGCAGAAAGAAACAAAAACTAGATTGTATATTAATTATCTACAAATATAAGGTAATGGACTACTTTCATTGTGTTTATATGAATGTGGGAGAAGAAAAGGATACTTTAACTTCTGAATAGATTTACTGTCCTAATACTGTGTCACTTAGAATAAGTCTGATCAATAATACTGATCATAAAAAGAAAAAATATAAATCAGTCCTGCACTTTCATTTTATGGAAACATTTCTGATGAAGAAATGAGGGGATGATCTTGATACACCAATTCACCTCTATCAGCAATTATTCATTTCACTGTAATTTGATGGGTACCAGTGCTTATCTTAGTCAAATAAACAAATAGGATTAAACTTGAGGTAATTATGCCAATTAATGCTCTTAGAATAACAGTTGTGGTTGATTAATCCACCATCTATTAATGATTACATGAACTGTATTTCTTACTAGCTAGATTCATACCATTAATATAATGAGACTGTAAAAGCTGCAGTGTCTTTCTCCCCACTCCAAGTCTAGCTGTGGATCACTGCTTCTCTCTCTCTAGTCACCTTTGCTTCAAAACCACAGTTTCCTTGGATCTTAAAATAGTAACAGTCTAACACAAGATTATTATGACTTGTGGAAGAGCCCGAGATGTTGTTGACAGCATCTTTTGGCCTTTGGAAAGCACCTGCAGAGATGGCCTGCTGTTAAGAGCCTTTATATGATTATCTGTAGCTAATGACCTTTGAAGTCTTGATGACTAAATTTTGACAGCTGATGGATTTTTCCCTTAATCATAAGATTTCCTTCCTTTTAGAGGTGATTGATCATGGAATTGTACTGCTTCATTCTGGCTTTTGATATTCTCTTAATGTTTATAAAAGCAACTATTCCTCAACCATAAGGGTCCCTAACCCTGAGAAAGATCTTGAACCCAACTAATTTAGAAATACCATAGGTACTCCTAAAATGTGATTTTTGTTATAAATTGTAATTTTGTGGCGCAAAGAATCCACCTCTACAAAAGTAGGGACCTTATCTACAATTTATAGCCTTAGAGAAGTGCCCTGATTAATTAAATGACTTGCACAGGGTCACTTGGCCAGTATGTATCAGAGATTTTAGTGCATTTGAGCTAAATCTCTAGCTACTGGTCACACTGCCCCTTTAAATACACACACTCACACACACACACACACACACACATACACAGACACGAGTTAGCTTTCTTGGTCATTAACAATAGACAGTTTTGGAGTCTTACATATATGTACTTTGCTTTAGTAAATATATATGGTCCTGAATTACTCATTCTTATATAAGCTGGGATCCGAAATTTAAGATTGTATAATTTTAGGGAAAAAAATATATATATATGTATATTTCAGATTATTCATGAACTTATTAATAGTTGATCTCTCTATATATATATACAGAGAGATGATTTGAAGATAAAATAGCAACTTTTTTATCCCTGGGAAGTTCTGTTGGAGAAGGAAGGAAAAAACAGAGTCTTTGTTGAGGATCAGTTGCTTTTAAAGAAATGACAATTCTCCTTCCTCTTAGAAATTCCATTTCTATTTACCCAGGACCTATGGGACTATGGGAGAGTGGGGCAGGGACTTACTCATATGTTGGCTTAGTCTGGGACCAGCCATAAAGATTGTGCACATCGTAGTGTCTCACTGGGCTTCCATCAGGCAGGATCTGCTGACTTTCCATGCACAGGGTCTTGCTGCTCAGGCCTCTGTCTCTTGACTCCAGATCTGAGAAAAGAGATTCAGTGATGTGAGAACACGTCTACAATGACAAATGTTTCACATCTGGTGGTGGTGAAAGAGATGGCTAGAGCTGAGGGGATGAGAGAGGATAGAGAATCAGTTTGAAAGAAAAAAGCAGGTCAGACCTACAAGATGTAAACTCTTGAACACCAGAGCAGGGTATTCAATAGGAAAAACCAGTAGGAAATAGAAAGCTAAACATAAACTACACACAATCCACTGGATTTAGTAATGGAAGGCACATTAGAGAGAATTGATTATGTCCACGTCATTTATGAAGAATATGGAAAAACCATGGCCTAGAGAGATAAAGAAATATCCCCAAGATTAGAAAAAATATTAAGTGGAACAGTTGTGACTTTAGTTTTAGTTTGTCTTCTAACTCAAAACCCACTGTTCTTTGCTCTATACTGTAGGAAATTCCTGAATCATGGAACTCAGAAAGAAAGGGTCCTTAAGTACTCATCACTGGGAGGCAAGAACAAAGCTCTCTAAATTCCAGAGACTTTGCAAAGGTCTGGGTTAAAGTTTTAGAAGAAAAAAAGAAATGGATAGATAAGAAGTAAAGAGATGGGGGGAGGGGATGGAAGTCAAGAAAATAGGATGCCAGAGAAGTAAAAGATATAGAGCAAATTAAGCAGGAAAGCCTGAACAGGAAGGAAATGATCAATCATAAATTAATCAGTTGATTGTCTTCTGAATGCCAGATACTCTAATAGGTACTAGAAATACAAATACAAAGAAAGAAACAATCTCCACTGACAAGGAAGTTTCAATCAATGACAAATGCTGAAGAGCAATTAAGAGAATTAAGAACAAAAATACAATTGCCTTAAACAAAAACAATGTTGCTAGAAAAGAAGTGAAAGAAAAACATCAACATTTTGCAAAGCATGGAAGGTAGCCCCAAATTCATAGGCCATCTCCTCGTTGAGCTTCTTGCAGCAAACGTTCCCATACTTTTGGTCAAGGAATTGGCTTTTAACCATTGATGAACCCTCTGATAAACTAATTACTTGAAAGGCCCAGTCCAGAATACTGAATTACCAATTCCCCAAGACACACAGTCTTGTGAACTGGATCTTTAAAAAAAAAAAAAAATGGAATGGTATCTCATAAACCTTTTAATAGTCAAGGCAATATTGAGGACTAAGGGAAGACAAAGGTTTGCTTGCTCCAGGGATGTGGATGGGAACTCAACTGGTCTCATTGCCTTTCGACACCATTCAAAACTTTTTTCCAATGCCACCATTGCACATTGTCAAAAATCACTTTTAGACATATGATACATGGCTGCCCTGATCAAAAAGATTTGATGATCCCTACTGTCTAAAGGACAAAAAACAAGGTCCTACAAGGCTTGTATAACCTGATCCTAACCTACTTATGCAGTCTTTTTTATTCTATATTCTATTCACAATACTCGGGCCAACTCAACATTATCATCCTACTGCTATCTGTTTTTACAGGGTGGTTTCTGGGCCTAGCTCCCTCCTCATCCTCACATGATAAAACAGCAGTTTCCTTCAATGTAACATCTATTAAGAAAAAACACTAGTAAAAATGCTTGCTCAATGGTGTAATGAAGCATTTTGCCTCTGCTCTATATATACCTATACCCTATGAGGTGAAGTAAGACAGCTTAGAATGCTCATAGATTTGTTCCTCCAGATACTGTCATATCTATGTATGCTAGTAATGAATGAAGGCAAATCCTCATCTCGGGTATCTCTGACAAGGTCATCTTGAGTCTAGGTAAAATCTCCCAATAGGAAATGGACTTACAGGGCATATAGGGAGGATGATTGAATGTGGTGTTCCTGCAGCCTGGG
Source organism: Sarcophilus harrisii (assembly GCF_902635505.1). Classification (NCBI taxonomy): domain Eukaryota; kingdom Metazoa; phylum Chordata; class Mammalia; order Dasyuromorphia; family Dasyuridae; genus Sarcophilus; species Sarcophilus harrisii. The sequence continues at coordinate 190,903,202 of NC_045430.1, read as the reverse complement.
GGAACTGCCCCGTTCACAAAGCTGGCTGGTTCATTCATGTCCTGAAAATGTAAAACAAATCTTTATGTATATGTGTATTACATACATACATGAATAAATTGTAATTATCTTCTGCCAGGCAGATGGCAGTCAACAAATGGTTCCACCTGGCACACACATCACAGATAGGGGATTGACTAATCAGAAGGGAAAAGCTTAGGCACTTGTGGGGGTCATCTGGAAAGACTGGGCCTTGCTTTCTCCCAGGTCATGCTGAAGAGTCAAACACACTTAAGGGAAATATTAAGTTCACTTAAGAATTAAAAAAAAAAAAAAAAAAAAAAAAGATAATCTCCCTGATGTGCAGGTACATTAGGCAATTTTTCTGCAAGAGAAAGTCAAGATGAATGTATGATGGAAATACTGCCTTGTTTAATATCTCATTAGAAAATGGCAACCTCAAGGTATTGTGCCCAGAATGTCATTATTTACTGATATACTCCACTGCAGAACAAGCATGCAAGTGTGAAAATCAAACAAATAATACAATCTTCTAGCACATATGTCTATGTTACTATCTGCACATCGATTCATACATATACAAGCACAAACAAAAACACACACTTACAATCCACATTCCATCGTACTTCAAGCTCTTCTGTGGCTCATGGGGATTGGTGTGGAGTTCTAGCAATTCCCGCTTCCACCATCTGGCTGTTGAATTACGGAAAAAGTCTGGGAAGGCAACATGAGCTCTGTATAACTGTAAAGATGAAACAACCACCAGACAGATCAATCAGGTAACTGGCCAGTAATCCTTTGATACTTATTATTTGCTATTCTGCTACTTCTTGTAGATAACTTCTAGAGAAGTTCAAAGCATTTTCAAAAGAATTCTTAGTTTAATCACAAAGCAAATGAATACTTATCAAAGTGGCATAAAATATCATGTATAAACTCAAAACTATAGATTGATTCTGCCTTTTTAGTAAGAAAAAACTCCAACCTCCACTCAATGTATATAGATGCAGATATAGAAGTGTATTTGTCTGTGGTGGTCTTTGGGGGTACTTTTTGCACACTGTGCACTAATGCCTTTTGGAAGGAAGTTGAGAACCAGTGAAAGTAACCTGCCTAGTAAGAATTCAAAAATAAGTTGTGATCTTTAAGGAAGGATACATCCAAGAAAGTGTGGTAGGAAAACAAGAATTTAAGAGAAGAATTCAGAGACAGAGAAAGAGACAGACAGACAGATAAAGGAGGAGAGACATGAACAGAGGCAGAAAGAGACAGAACTATAAGAAGGGACACAGGATCAGCATCTTGGAGACTTCACAAAGGGACATGATCAATCTTACCAAGAATTGGTTAGTCAAAAATAAATAAAAACTCTTTTATTAAGTACTTATTATGTGCCACATACTGTATTGAGTGATGAATTAGTAAGAAAAAGAAAACTATTGCTTCTCTCTGATTACAGTCTTAACAGTCTAGGGGATACAAAATACTTCTCTACAATCAAAGCTTCCACATGTCATACTATTGAAGAATCTTTTACCTCCACTTGTGTGTCCCAATCAAGAGATCCATTGATGGTGACATTAGGCAAATCTGGCCAAACCTGTGGAAAAAAGGGAGTGGGGATGGGGAAAGGGTTACTTCCAAATCTTGGATATGTGATAGTAAAGAATCTATATAATTCCTGGAATCAGTCTGCTTAAATAAAAGATCCTATGCCCTAATTGCCTTCATTCACACAAACACAGAAACATCAAGATAAAATGAGTCATTCATGCATAAATATCTTGATGATCCTTCACATTCAGTCCTGGAATAGAATTAACTTCTCTAATCCCAAACTCTACCTTTCCCCAAACAATGCCGCTGTCATCTGGCCATTTGATGAACACATCATCCTGTAATCCCCTGCTGAATGCAAGATATGGCTGGGTCTCATTGCCAGAAATGGCTGGGTCCTGCAAGCAATGGATGATACATTAGAGTGTTAGAGACAGAATCACGCAAAGAAAAGGACATCAAGGAAGCCCAACAAGCAAGAAAACATAAAAACTTTTCTCAGTCACATACCAGAATAAGGATGACTCGCATCCCAGCCTCCTTCATTCGGTTGATCAGATTGGGAAAACCTGCAAAATTGGGGCTGAGGGTGAAGTCCATCTGCCTCTCCATGTAATCAATGTCCGAGTACTGCACATCCTGGAAGAAACAGGAAAGTGGGGAAATGTCATTTCGATGACAGTAGATCCAGAGCAAGTCTTTTCAGTAGGCCAATGTAGAAGATCTATTGTACAGATTCTTTTTCAGGATCAGGTTAAAACTCCAGATTGGAATCTCTCACAATCATTCCTAGACTGCTTCTCCTTACCAATAAATATCTACAATGTGATTGAGATACTGGATATATTATCAACCTGCAAAACATCAAGCTGCACCAGTCTAAAAACATATTCTTCCAGCAAAATAATGACACATTTCAAAATGAAATCAAAATCCTTTGAAATAACTATGCACTCATACCTCTGAATAGTAGTAAAATATAATGGAAATGACAGTGTTTGGGCATGAAGAAGACCTAATTTCAAGCGCCAGCTTAGAATTCCTCATAAATCAGTTAACCAAGCTGTGCCCCAGTTTCCTCCTTTTTAAATAAGGGGATTGGATTCCAAGGTCTCAAAGTTGTCTTTTAACTCTAAATCTATGACCATAATTATTATTCTTATCCCTCTGCTCTCAATCAATAATTCCGTATAATATATAAACTATATCAAATTGCTTACCATCTCAGAAAGGGGTGATGAGAGGGAGAGAATTAGGAGCTAAAATTTTTTAAAAGAACTGTTAAAGGTGCTTTTACTTGTAATTTGGAAAAATAAAAAATATTATTTTAAAAATATTTAGTCTAAAGAGATGACACTTAGAAGTGAAACTGCATGTTTTGATAGCAATAAGATGGGATGCTCCATTTGTTATTAATATTCTGATACTCTAATTCAATTATAGATACTTAAAATATAAACTGTCAAACCTATCTAAAGCTGCTTAAAACTATTTCCATACTCACAATATATAAGTGGATACTTAAGTGCCCCTACTTCAGTGCCACTACTACGTCTGTATCCCAAGGATATCATAACGGAAGGAAAAGGACCCACATGTGCAAAAATGTTTGTAGCAGCACTTTTTGTGGTAATAAAAAATTGTAAAATAAATAAATGCCCATCAATTGAGGAATAGTGAATACACTGTGGCATATAAAGGTAATGGAATATTATTGTTCTCTTAAATAAGTGATGAACAAGCTGGTTTTTAAAAAGCTGGGAAAGATTTATACAAATTGATACTGAGTGAAACAAGTAGAACCAGGAATACATTATACACAATAACAGCAAGAATGGACTTAAGTTTCCTCTCAGTGGTTCAGTGATCCAAACCAATCGCAATAGACTTTAAACAGAAAATGCCATCTACATCCAAAAAAAGAACTATGGAGATTGAATATAAATCAATCCAAGCTATGGTCACTTCTTTTTTCTGATTTTTTTTTCCCTCTCCCATGTTTTTCCCTTTTACTATAATGTTTTTCTCTCAAAATGATTTATAAAGCAATGTGTATCAAAAATTTAAAAAACAATTTTAAAAAATATACAATATATGTGTGAGAGCTTTCCATAATTAAGCCAGAGAAAGAGGAATTCAAAGGCATGAGGAGAAATGAACAATTACAGAGGTTGGGTTTGGGGGAATAAAGAGAGAGGTGTGAATGTGCTGGATAGAGAAGGTCCATACATAGGGAATCTGAGCAGCCACCATGGCATCATAGAGTTCAGCAATTTCAGAATCATTCTTGTATCCATAGCGACACAGCTGGAAACCTAAGGCCCAATAAGGAGTCATCACCGGCCGGCCAATCAACTGAAAAAAAGGAAAAATATAGTTTATATAGATTCCACTCCTTTGAGAGAGGGAACATAAACTGGTATCAAATATAGAATCATTAAAACAGTTTTCCCTTAATCTGTGGTAGTTTCAAAATTTAGGTTAATTGCAAGGCCAAACCATATGAAACTGGAAAGGCAGGATTCCTGGGAATCTCTACCATTTCAAGAGAGATCATTTGCGTAAAGCATCCTTCCAGTCTTTAGGCACTACTTAAAAATAAACTCTAAGAGGAATGCACATTTAACCTGTATCAGATTTCTTTCTCTCTTGAAAAGGAAGGAAATAAGAAAGAAAGGAAGGGAAATAAATTTAGAACACAAAGTCTTGCAAAAATGAATATTGAAAATCATCTTTACATGTATTTGGAAAAAAAATACTACGGTGAAAAAAAGACATCTGGGATTTTTATCAGGAACATTAAATAGGAACTGATTGTCCCTAAAAGATCTCTATAACAATGTAATGGTAAAATGTGTTTTCTTTATTGCTTTCTAACATGCTGCTGCAAAGAGGTCATTACCAGTAGATGAATCAACAGGCAATTGTTAAGTATTTACTATTGCCAGGCACTGAGGATACAAAGAAGGCAAAAGTTTTTGTCTTCAAAGAGCTCACATGCATGAAGATAACTAGGTTTATGCAAGTTGACACAGGGTAGAAGAATGAATGTGACTTGTAAAGTGCTAAGGACATTAAAGTTTCTCAGTTAACATTTGATTATCGACAGGGAGGATTTCATGACTTCCTACCTCTGTGTACTGTTGAGTGACAAGCTCTGGAGTTGGCCCCAAAACCATGTAAAAGTCCAGAATGCCTCCAATGGTACGATATGTCAGTGCAGGGGTGGGCTGGAAAGTCACATCTGGAAGAAGAGGGAAAAAAGTTCAGTACCTCTCACCAACACAGGAAGGAGATACTCTACTTTCCTTCTGATGACTTCCAATGAGGAGAAATGACAACTTCCTCAAGTTCATTCCATCTATAGACAGCTCTCATTGTTATTACAGTTATGCTTATTCAGAACTGACAGTTGACTCTCTCAATATCTGAGGGATTAGCATACTTTCTATATGCATGAACTTCTCCATGAAGCTCTACCAGCTAAATGGAAATGTCTTCAAAATCCACATCTGCCACTTGGTGCTTTCCTTTTCTTCTGTCTAGCAAAGATAAGAGACCTTTCCTAGACCTACAATTTCTCTGCCTAATGCAAATTCCACACATGGAAATCTTCTGACATCTGACAATCAGTCCTTCCAAACAAGTCCCTCTCCTTCCCCATCCCATGTTTGGTCCTTATTTTCCTAATTACCATTAAGGATAAGATTACTGCCCCAACCTAATCGTAAAACCTGGGCTCCTCTAGTTACTCCTTCACTTTAAACTGCAAAGAAGGCTGAATTTTGAGTCAGAGAACAAATGTCAAATACTATCTATCCCACTTTTTACTCATGTAATTAAACATAAGTCACTTCATAAACTCAGTGGGTCTTAACTTTTCTTTTCTATAAAATGTGAGGACAGGGTTAATAATGTCTAAAGTTGCTTTCAAGTCTAAATCGATGATTCTATGATATAATATGCTAAACTTTCCCTGCTTTTGTTCAAACTATCCTCTTTGTTTAAAATGCCCTTTTTTCCCCTCAGGCCTCCAAATAATTTCCCTGTTCTATATTTTTAGAGCCCTTTCTTCATTCCTATCTTCTGTCTCTATTTCTACATGTTACTTATATACACATTGTGTCTCCTCTTTTTCAAGACACATTAAGTTTAAAGACAGTTTAAGAGTATGGATCATGGGGGTTTTTTCTCTATCTTTCTTGATATTAGTAATTTGTTCATAGCTGTAGTTTAATAAATCTGAATTGAATTTTATTTAATTGAAATTCTTTTGGGATGGTCCTACTCAGAAACTTCCCAGATCTCTTCAGCTAAGTGGGGTCAGTAAAGAAATTACCATCTTACCCATGGCATTGCTGTTGAGCAGGAGCACTCCGTGGGCATTGCCATCTTCTTCCATACCCATGTAATAGGGGTGTACACCATAGGAATTCTTCTTATACTGGGTCAGCAAGTAAAGAGTTTTGTTTTACCCACAAGGAACACAAATGAAAATGGTATTTAACCTGGATCTATAATTTTCCTTGGGGGAGGTTCAAGGTGCCAAAAAAAAAAAAAAAAGAAAAAAAAGAAAAATGAGAGGGAGATTCAACTCAATAAGAATTTATAGTTGTGTTAGCAGGATGCATAACTATCCTCACTAGAAGAGCCTGACTTACTAATCCTAGAAGAGGGCCAAAGAAAAGAATATGTGTGAATAAACAAATTACAAGTCATATGATATTCCAGTTGCTGACCCTTACCCCTGGGGGCTGGTCTCGAGAAAACATTCCCCACGTGTGCCAGTTGAGGTCCCTCCGGAATTTCCTGTGCTCAGTTTCCCCAAAGCCATAGATGTACTGGGATGGGAGTCGGGTAGATATTCGTAGGAACATGTCATTAAAGGTAAAGCCAGGGACCTGGGAATCCCAACTGAAACACAAGACCAGATCATGACTATATGAATAGAATTCCTGTGCTCCGCTGTGCATACCACAGAATCTCCAGAATAGTCACAATTACTCCAACTTCAATTAGTAGACTTCAGAATAAAGAAAGTTTCTGAAGTGACTGTATCTTTAAAGACCTTGACTTTGTAGGTTTTTACAGCAAATGGGATTTAAGCATAAGAACAAGGGGCTTGGTATGAGAACAGGGATCATACAATTGAAATAAAAGCAGACAAAACAGTTCCTATCCTCAGGAAACTCACAGGCGAGATAAAAATATAAAATATTTATATATAAAACTATTAGATAACAATATATGGAATGGTACTTATTCAATACAATCAAATATGCTTGAGGCAGCTGGGTAATACAGTGGACCAAAGCAGCTAGATGACATAGTATCTATAAAGTGCCTGGCCTAGAGTCAGGAAAACTTGAGTTCAAATCTGGATTTTGACACTAAGTTGCTGTGTGACTATGGGCAAATCATTTAACCACTGTTTATTTCAGTTTTCTCAAGTGTAAAATGGTAATAATAAAAATAGGACCAATGTCCCAGGATTGTTATAAGGATCAAAGGAGACAATAATTACAGTTATTTAACACAGTGAGCTTGGCACATAGTAAGCACTATATCAATGTTAATTGTGAACATTTTTATTATACATGGTTTTGTTAAATATTTTAATCCATTGAAATAAAATCCAAATACATCTGCTCCTTTATACTGTTCCCTTTCTTAGCACTTCTTTCTTTTCCCTAGGCTACCATTCATTACACTTCTCCTGGGTTCAAGAAGCTGTCTCTCAGGGAAACTCAAAATACACACTCACAAGAAGAAGCAAAGTCAAAGCTCCTACATCCAAAGTCTCTAAGTAAAATAAGAACTGGTCTCAGGCCATGGAAGAGTTCAAAAGGGATTTTAAAAATCAAGCAAGAGAGGTAAAGGAAAAATCGATAAGAGAAATGAGAGGGATGTAAAAGGAAATACAAAAAGCTAATGAGGAGAAGAATGCCTTAAAAAGTAAAATTGGGCAAATGGGAAAGAAGGTACAAAAGCTCACTGAGGAAAATAATTCCTTAGAAATTAGAATTGAGCAAATGGAAGCTAATGACTATGAGAAATCAAGAACAATCATATCAAACCAAAATAATGAAAAAATAGAAAACAACACAAATTGTCTCATTGGAAAAACGACTGACCTAGAAAAGAGATCAAGGAGAAATAATTAACAAATTATTGATCAACTTGAAAGCCATGATAAAAAAAAAAAAAAATAGGAGTCTGGACATCATCTTTCAAGAAATTATCAAGGAAAACTATCTTGATATTCCAGAATCAAAGGGCAAAATAGAAATTGAAAAAAAATCCACTGACATCTCCTCAAAGAGATCCTAAGATGAAAACTCCAGGAATATTAAAATCAAATTTTGGAACTCCCAGATCAAGGAGAAAATATTGCAAGCATCCAAAAAGAAACAATTCCAAGTATAGTGGAACCAGTCAGAATAACACAAGATATAGCAGCTTCTACATTAAAGGACTGGAGGGCTTGAAATATGATATTCCCGGAGAACAATGCAACTAGGATTACAACCAAAAATCACATAGCCATCAAACTGAGTATAACCTTCAGAGTCACTCAATGAAATAAAGGACTCTCAAACATTTATGATGAAAATCTCAGAGCTGAACAGAAATTTTTACTTTCAAATAAAGGATTTAGGAGAAAATAAGGGAGTAATCAGGAAAGGAAAATCACAATTGATTAATCTGTTTAATTTTGCTGGAGGATATACAATTTTAAGAACTTTGTATTATTAGGAAAGAAGAAGTATATACAGAAAAAGGGCATAGAAGTGGTTGAATATGAAGGGATAATATCTTTTTAAAAATAAAGTTAAGGTCTAAGAGAAGAATGTACTGGAAGAAAGGGAAAGAGAGAGGAAATAAAAAACGCCAGAAAGAGAATAAAAACTTTTACATTGAAGGAGAAGAGGGGGAAGAGAGGAAGAGTGAGTGAACCTTACTCTCATCAGAACTGGGAAAAATAACATATGCAACCAAGATAAGATCAAAATGGGTCCATGATTTAGACATAAAGAACGAGATTATAAACAAATTGGGAGGAACATAGGAAAGGTTTATCTCCAGATTAAAAAAAATTTGTACTAAAGAAACTAGAGACCATTATTGATCCAAAAATTGAAAATTTTGATTACATCAAATTAAAAAGCTTCTCAAAAAAACAATGAAACAAGATTAGAAGGGAAGCAAAAACTGGGAAAACATCTTCCAAGTTAAAGGTTCTGATAAAGGGCCCTATTTCCAAAAATATAGAGAACTGACCTAATTTATAAGAAACCGCCATTCTCCAATTGATAAATGGTCAAAGGATAGAAAAATTTCAGATGGAATTGAAATTTACCACTCATAGAAAGAGGTCCAAATCATTATTAACGAGAAATGCAAAAAGACAACTCTGAGATAAACACACCTGTCAGATTGGCTAAGATGACAGGAAAAAAATGATGAGGTTGGAGGGGAATGGGAAAACTGGGACACTGATACATTGTTTGGACGTAACCAACCATTCTGGAGAGCAATCTGAATTATGCCTAAAAGTTATCAAATTGTACATACCCTTTGATCCAAAAGGGCATACTGGGCTTATACCCAAAGAAATACTAAAGAAGGAAAGGACCGATTGCCAAAATTTTTGCTGTTTTAGTGGTAAAACTGAAAGAATGGAGCCATTAATTGAGAATGGTTGGGAAATTTGTTATGAATGTTATGGAAATTATTGTTCTGTAAGAAAACCAGCAAGATGAATACAAGAAGCTTAGAAATTAAGAATGATGCTATGAAATGAGAGAACAAGAGATCATTATATAAGCAACAAGATACGTATGAAGATGTAATCTGATGGAAGGGATTTCGACAAAGAGACTAATTCAATTTCAATTGATCAATGATGAAAAGATAACCCAAAGAAAAACACTGGGAAATGAATGTAAACTGTTTGCATTTTGTTTTTCTTCCCAGGTTATTTCTACCATCTAACCAATTTCCCTGGCAACAAGAAAACGTTTGATCTGCACACACATTGTATCTAGGATACATTAGGACATATTCAAATAATAGGACTCCCACTAGGGGAGGGAGTGGAGGGGGAGGAAAAATGGAACAGAAGTGGAAAGGGATAATTTGGAGGACGGGCAGGAATGGGTTGGCTCCAGTTTCCAAAACCCAAGTTGGGGGGTTTGCAGCGAGAAATGCTACAAAAAAGGCCGGGATAAGAAAAGGCACTTTATTAAAGAGAAAAGACACAAGATGTTCTTTAGTGGGACATTTGGAGAATTGCAAGGGAGACATTTTCTGAGTTTATTAATACAGAAACAAAACAATTTGGGTTTTTGATTAAAGGAAACCTTTGGGATGGGTTTGTCCAAAAAAGGTGAGCACTGAAAGGAACATTTTAATGCAGATGTTTCCAGGGGAGGCTATTGTCCTCATCATCTCCCCCCTCAAGCACTAAACACAAATTCTTTTGGAAAAGGGTCGGTGGTCTCTACCCTGGCATGGATTCTGTCAATAAAAAGTTACTACAATAAATAAATAAATAAATAACATATGCACTCAATATACATATAGAAATATATCTTACCCTGTAGGAAAGCAGAAAAGAAATGGAACACTAGAAGGGGAAAGTGTGGCAGAAAGGATGGCATATTTGGGGCAGACAATAGGCAGAAGCAAAACACTTGAGATGTGACAAGTGAAAGAGTAAGAATAGAATAAAGATGTGGAGAAGAATACAATTAGCAATAAATTGTAAAAAAAAATTTGAAAATTTTTCTGATAAAGGCCTCATTTCTCAAATTTATAGGGAATTGAGTTAAATATATATTACAGCCGTTCCCCAATGATAAATGGCCAAAAGATAAGATCGATACTCAAGAGTACTATAAAATCATGCATGCTTTTGCCCTAATAATACTACTAGGCATGTATCAAAAAAGAGATTTTTTTTTTAAAAAAAGGAAAAGTACCTATAGGTACAAAATATTTATAACAGCTCTTTTCTCAGGACACAGAATTGGAAAGTGAAGGAATGGCTGAATAAATTGTGGTATGTGATTATATTATTCTATAAAAAAATGATGAGCAGGATGCTCTCATTAAAACATGGCAAGTGTTCCATGAGTTCATGAACAGTAATAGCAAAGTTGTGGGATGATCAGCAATGAAGGACTTGGCTTTTCTCAGGAATACAATGATCCAAGACTACTCTGAAGGACTTATGATGAAAAATAATATATATATATATACCCAAAGGAACTAATTGTGACTGAGTACAAATTGAAACGTACATTTTTTTTTAATTCCATAGTTCTTGAGGGATTTTTTTCGGAGATGGGGGAATCTATGTATTCTGTTGCAACATGACTTATATGGAAATGTTTTGCATAACTTCACATGGTCTCCACATGGCGGGATTGGGTTGGGGAGAGAGGAAGGGAGAAAAATCTGAAAGTGTTTTAAAAACATGAAAAAAAATGAGGATGATTCTGGGGAAATAATATAGTAGGTTGGTAAATGTCAAGCTCTCCAGATTTCCTCGGATTTTGCTTCAGGGAAAACATGGGCTATTGAAAGAACAAGAGAATAAGAGTTCTCTGATACAACCCAAGACACGTGAAGGAGGATCTCAGGCTAGGTGCCCATGTGAAACGCAAACACCTTCAGGCTGGCTCTACAGAAACTTTAAGTGGGGATTCCTCAGGTGAGTTGGTTGGCTGGAGCCTTAGCAGAAACCACAGAAACTTTTACCCACCTTTCTCCATATCCTCTCCCTCAAATGGGGGACATTGGGGAAAAAAAAATTTAAAAATAGAAACTAAACAAAACAAAAAAAAAAAAAAAAACAAGATGTTGTGGGGGAAAAAAGTTAACCAAGTAGGAAAGGAGATACAGAATCTTAAAGATGAAAATAACTCTTTGAAAATTAGAATTGGAAAAAATAAATAAATAAATAAATAAATAAGAAAATTAGAATTGGGTACAGGAAAGCCAATGTAGCTGTAAGAGATCAAGAAATAAAAAAAAAAAAAAAAAAACAGATTATAAAAAATGAAAAAATAGAACAGAATTTGAGACATCTTGTAAGAAAAAAAAGAGATATGGAGAACAGATAAAGAAGAGAAAATATAAGAATAATTGGACTACCTGAAAACTGTGACCAAAAAAAAAGAAGCTTGACACAATTGTGTAAGAAATAATCCAAGAAAATTGTTCTGAAGTGATAGAACATGAAGGGAGAGTAAAAATGAAAAAAAAAAAAAAATTCACTGATCTTGCCAGCCAGATTCTTTGTGGAAAACACAGGAATATTACTGCCAAACTTCAAAAACCACAGATCAAAGAGAAAATTTTGGAAGAAAGAAGGAAAAGATAATTCAAATATGTTGGAACTATAATAAGAATTGTACAGGATTTATCAGCAGCCACAATAAAAGACCACAGATCCTGGAATCATATCTACCAACAATCAAAAAAACTAGGCTTTTGATCAAAAATATCATGTCCAGAAAAATTATCCATAAAATTGAATAAGAAAAAAATGGACATTCAAGAAAGTTGCAGATTTTCAAGACTTTTTATCAACCAAACCCAACTCAATAGAAAACTACTAGGCATGTATCAAAAAAGAGATTTTTTTTTAAAAAAGGAAAAGGACCTATAGGTACAAAATATTTATAACAGCTCTTTTCTCAGGACACAGAATTGGAAAGTGAAGGAATGGCTGAATAAATTGTGGTATGTGATTATATTATTCTATAAAAAAATGATGATAGAAAAGTTAATATATAAGGGCAATTTCAAGGAACATAACATGATCAAATTGTTATTTTTTTTTTCACATAGAAAACATTTACCATAAGTTTAAGATTGACATTAGCAATAGGGTAGATCAAAAGATTGACATTAGCAATAGGGTAGATCAAAAGGGCAGAGTTAAGGTAAAAATAGTAATTATATTATATACAAATGAGATGCACAGGAAGAACAGCTGCAGAGGCATTTGAGGGAGGAAGAGTATTCATAGTTCTGAAAACCTATTCACATCAGGAATGGGTTAAATTAGCAACACTACATATATACCAAGAAAGATATAGCACCCTCCAAAATCCATAAAAAAATAAAGGGGAAAGGATGAGTGTAGGGAAAGGAAAGGCAGGGGAAGGAAGACAAGGGAGTGATCCATGAGTGGTGCAAGTTAAGGAACAGAATTAAAGGAAAAGCCATCAGGGATAGGAAAAATATATGAGTGTGTGTGGGGGATGTATGTATATGTGTGTGTATGTGTAGAGGGAAGTGAGGAGGGTGGAGTATGCTTGTATATATATGTATTATGTATATATATATATATATATATACATATATATATATATTACATGTATACATAAATATATCATTTCTTAACTATAGCCTGCTTGGAGGAGGTGGGAGGGATGAAAGAATAGAGAAAGAATAAAGTAAAAAAGGTATGCAGCAGAGAACAAAAGAACAACTTACAAGGAAGTTAAAAAAAAAAAAAGACAGACTCATGAATATAATTTCTTCTATTAATATATATACTTTCTTGAATTGGTAATTCATTGTTATATATTTTGAATCCTCCCTGATGTTCTGCTGGGCACATAACAATGTTCTCTTTTGTTTTGTATTTCCTTTCTGCTTATCTTTTTTTCTTATTTTGTTTTTTTTTTTAAATAAAATAAATTTTTAAAGATTGTTCTACCTGTAACTGTAAAAGATAAAATATTTATAAAAATAAAAGTGTTACTATATTAACTAATTTATACAGATTTTGGTTATGGAAGTCGAAGAGACAATGCCAGTTTCCTCCCACAGTAATATTCCATCACCATGTAATCTTTGACTGGAATCATTTAAGACACTGAAAGCAGAAAGGAATCTTCTACATTCTCTGATCCAATTGCCTATTATATAGATTAGGAATCCAAAGCAAGGAATGTCAAGACAATCATATAATTTCTGAGAAGTACAATGTATTTGCATTTGTTCAAGTATTGAAGACTTGAATCCAGATCACTAGTTTTTAGTGAGCAAACCCAGAATCCCATTCCACTATTCCAGAAATCCAGGTAAAGTCAAAATTCTGATTGCCCATTTACTACTATACATAGGAAGCAGAAACTACTTACATCACAGTGCCTGTACTTTTTCGGCGGATCTCAATTCCAAATGGTTTCTCCTTGATGGTTACTTCATAGAGACGATTTTCTGATTGGCTGATGGGGGAGCTTGGAATATTTAAGGGCACTGGGACTTTGTACCTTTTGTTGTTGGCATCATCAATCTAGGCAACAGAAAACCACTGTCTCCATAAGTAATTCAAAGTTCATAAATTCATGGTCTTAAAATAAGATCCTCTCATTTTAGTGCTGATTGATTCCATGAATTCTGAGACTTAACCAGTTTTTAGTCCTGAAATTTAGTCCTGAAATAATACGTGGCAAAAGAAGTACTTTCATTCAATTTCTGCTTTTCAAGTATACATAAATCCTTTTGTTTTAAGGGAAAGCCTGATAAGGACACTATAGTAGTTCTACTATTTAGAATTCCAAGTATAACTAACTATGAGATTGTTAAGGTCCTTGAGGCTAAGAACTATCTCACTTTTGTGTTTGTAGCCCTAATACTCGGCAAATAGTAAATACTTAATAATTATCCTTTCATTCATTTATTCATTCATTCTTGTTTAGTTAGAAATCCTGTAATCCAAATCCATAGAGATGGAACTGAGGCCAAAAGATTTGTGGTATCTCCAGGCAATTTCTGTTTTTCTCACTTCTAAATCTATGATCCTGTGATATATCTAAACAGCAAACAAAGTTATGTGAACTTTATCTTAGATAATTTTAGTAGACATCTCTCCAAATCAGTTATTTTATTTTGCTGCCTGCATTATCAAGATTGACCATTCAAAAGCCCAAATTAGAGATGAAACTTTGTTTGGGGAAGTGAAGGGGTGGGGAAAGGTCCCAAGGTTGTTAATTGGGCCATATAATACTAACAGATAAAGAGCTGCTTTATGAAAATCATGTCACTTATGTTAACATACCACAATGCATACAGCAGAAGAATATTGTTGATGATTCTTTGAAACGTTTCTGTTAATAAGAGTCTAAGCTAAGCATACCTTGAACTGCAGCATGTTGTTTGTATGGAAAGTCACCTCCAAGCGAAGTTGATCTATGGGAGCAGAAGGATAGTGACTGGCTCCAGGAATTCGGGAGATAGTTGCTGTCAGGCCTGCTGGACTACTCTGAATATTAGAGGCAGTATAATAATATTTTGTGATATAGCAAAAAGGGACACCAGGGGAACTGACTTCCTGAAATTAAAAAAAAAATTAGAAATAACATGAGAATGACAAAACAAAAATAAACATCTAGCCCCATCTCTTAGAAATTATTCTTTCTCTCCTATATTCAGTTCTTAGGAAATTCTTCCCAATACGTTTATCTATCCCATTTGATTAGGTTTAAGTCATTTCTGTGTGTTCGTGTTTCTTTAGCTACCTAGAATTCAAAAAGTCCCCATCACATTTTTCAGCCATTCTTTTATTCTTCCAAATTCAATATTGTATTGAATTATACCCCCAATTATTTCTCTCTTCAGACCAGCTATATAGAACATCATATGTCAAGTGAATAATAGGAAGAATTCTTATATCCTTTAGTTGATCCTATTATCCCTCTAGGTAGCGATCTATATTTTTCCCTCCCGCCTCAACTATACTTTATTAGAAAGTCATTCATATTTATTTCCTTACTTCCTATTCTCTCACTCTCCGTTAACCCATTGCAATCTGACTTCCCACTTCAACATCAACTGAAACTGTTCTTTCCAAAGCTACCAATGATCTCTTATGTCAAATTAATAGATTTTTCCAAGTCCTCACTCTTTTTGCCATCTCCATGCCTTTTGACACTATTGATTATCCTCTCTTCCTGGTCTCTTTGATGGGTTTTCATGATAGAATTCTCTCTTGCGTCCCCTTGTCTGTCCAATAGTAATTTGTCTCCTTCGATCTTTTTTCATTCATGTAACATCTATTAACTATCATAGCCCTGAAGGCTCCGTCTGCCTTCTTCTCTTTCACTGTAGACTATCTCACTTTGTGGTTTCCTAAAGCTTCCTTAGGTGCTATTATCATCTTTATGAAAAGTATTCCCATATCTATTTATCTAACCCTAGTATCTACTGAGCTTTCTAGCACTAACAGCTGCCTTGTGGACATTTTAAACTTGATGTCTGACAGGCATTTCAAAGTCAATATGCAAAAAAACTAAGCTCCTCATTTTTCTTTCTAAACCATCCTCTTTTCTTAACTTCCTTATTTCAGAGGAAGACATTACAAACTTTATAGTCCCCCAGAAAAAAACCTTACTATCATCCACTTTCTCTCTCTTAGAACACAAATACAATTAGTTGTTGAGTCCCTTCATGTCTTCCTTCACAATTTTGCTCATATATATTTTCTCCTTTCACACAGCATCTTTCTGACAGATTCTCATTAAATCATATTCAAGGTTTTTTTGGATATTTTTAAAAACAAATTATTTTTCCTTTTTCCCTCACAAAACCATCCCAGATAAGAAATATTTTTTTTTAAATTGAAGGAAGAATGAGGAGGGAAAGATAAAGAGAAAAAGAGAGAAGAATTGAGAAAGAAAAGGAAGAGAGAGAAAAAGAATGGAGAGGAAAAGAAAGAACCTAAGAGAAATTGATGGCGGAAATAAGGAATGGAAGTTAAAAAAAGAAAAGAATGAGGAAAAAAAATTAACAAAAGTGATCAACACATCAAAAAATGTCAGAGAATATTCATAAAGTACAATACTTACGGATCACCTGCCTCTGAAAAATGGATAGGGGGGGAAGGTTTTCTAATATTTCTTCTTTTTGAAATGTTTTCTTGCAGTTCAGTGGTATTTTCTCTTCTTGATCCCTTTTGGGTTTTGTTTTGTTTTTTTTCTTGGCAAATGTATTTAAATAGTTGTTATTTTCTTAGAGATTTTTTTTTACAGATAAGGAAACTGAGGCAAACAGGGTTAAGTGACTTGCTGAGGGTTACATAGAAAGTAAGTATCTGAAGCTGGAATTAAATTCAAGTCTTCCTGATTTGGGGTCTTTGGTCTTTGTGTTCTATCCATTGTACCATCTAGCTGCCCTAAAATATGCTTCTAGTTTGTTTCTCTGCCACAAGCACTTTATATTCAAACATATTCTCCACTTGGGAACCAAAGTACTTTTTCTAAAGCATAACTCTGTCCATATTACCCAATCTCCCACTAAATTCCTGGGGTTTTCTCTTATCTCTAGGATCAAATATAAAATCTTGTTTGGTATCTGAAGGCCTTCTACATCCTAATTCCTTTCTCCATTTCTATTTTATTTATACTTTACTCCTCAGATACTCTATGATCCAACTATAAGGACATGATTCCAATCACTTTAATATCACAATCTACTTCATCCCATCTCCATGCCTTTAAACTGACTGTTTTCCACAGTTGGATTCTCTGTCCCTTCACCAGGCTCCTGAAGAAGGGTTATGCCAGTACCCTACTGTCTCTACCATACTGTTAAAGTATTGTCTGCTTCAGTTGTCTTCTACCTACTCTACATCTATCTTACAGTTACCTAATTATTAACATTGTCTCCTCAGTGGGAATGTGACCAACTTGAAGGCAAAAACTTTTTTTTCCCTTTTTTTGTATTATTTATAATTACCACAGTGCCTAGCACATATTATTTGATAAATTATTTTATAGTGCCACATATGCACTATCCTGTCAGCATATGAGATGTAGAAGTTTGCCTGAAAAAGTATTTTCCCATAGCAACAAAATTAAGTACAAAAATTTATATTTCATTGAAGTTTTCAAATGCATTCATTTATTTGTTTGTTTAATCTTGCCAACTCTTCTGTCAGATAAACAGAATTTCTTTTCCTCATTTTGAAGATTAGGAAACAGACTGAGATACTATGAGAATTTTTCATCAAAAAAAGGTAAACATCAAGGCTAGAATCTGAAAGTAGGTTTTTCCAGATTTCAGCTTCAACCCTCATTGAAATATACCAAAGTGGCTTTCTTCTCAAGATTTTCTCTTGGTTCTTCTTTCTTCTCCACTTCCCACCCCCTTCTTTTCACAAAGGAATATGCCACCCATATTTCTGATTTTGAACCCAGAGACAGACTAAATAAAGTATGAATAAGAATCAAAAAGATTTCCATATATCCCTACTTCTACATCCTTACCTAATTAGATAAACTGAAGTATATACAAATCAAGAACTCTACAAAGATGGCCATGTACTTTGTAATAACTAGTCACCATCTGAGCATTTTCAGAATTAAATATTTCTATAATTAAGACATCAGGGTTACTTTGGCAGCTTACAGGGAAAGACTGGACTACCTTTACCATGGTTGTTCCCATTCATGGTTATCTTTCCAAACATTTGCTTCTCATCTCTGCCTAAGCTGCTTCATACCTCGTCTCATTAAAATTGGGGGGAGGTACAAATATGATTAATTAAGTGAAGCAGAGAAGGAATATTTTTGCAAGTGTGTATTTCTGTCAAATCTTACCTCCCAGACACAGTCACGTAATCGACAGTTTTCTTCATTGACACCTTGTTCATCAGGGTAGCAGTCAAATTTTTCTGTATTTGTGAACTGAGTTGACCATTCTATTGTGTATTCTTTTCCCAGTTCAAGGTGAAGCCCTGTGATGTTAGCAACCTGTCAAGTCAGAAAGGATGTTTCAAGTCAATGAAAGTTACTATGTAAATCTAAAAATTCTTTTGACCTCACACAAAACTGATATCCTTCATCCCACTTTTTATGGTATCACTTTCTTTTTTCTTCCACTATAACTAAGGACCACTACAATCACAAAACTGATATCTTATTTCATGGGGGAAAAGCAGAAAACTTTTTTGGGAAAGACTTTATGTTGAACAAAGCTGAATCATTCACTCAATCACTCCTGCAAAAAAAAGGCACTGGATAAAAGGATCTCTAAATTCCTCTCTACCATACAAACTGTTTTTATGATTCTAATTTTAGTTATTACTTCAAAGATAGCTTTAGAAGGCTTGATAGCACAATGGGAAATAATGAGCGAAATAATCATGGTCCTATCATAGAATCCATTGAATAATATTTTATCTTTTGAAACAGACAGTAAAGGCAGGTTTACATTATTACCTTGTTCCTATTAGGTGGAGTTCTAATTATTCTCAGTGGAAGTCTAGCTATTTCTATTCCAGATTCCACTTTATTTAGAGAAGACTCACTTAAAAAGTTAAGAACTATATAAAAGAAATCTAGGTGAGTCAGAAGTTTTTCAAAATATTGGATCATCACTAAAGAAATTTTTTCACAATAATAAAGCATTTAAATGTAAAGTGTTGTCATGAGCTATCTCCAAAGCTGTATAAATTTGTGTAATAATGAGGGATATTCCTGGTTCAGATATCTTTAAAGTACAATGCAAGTCAGACAAAAGAGTAAATGGAAAATTGAAAAATAGCATGTAACATGTTATCTTTAATATTGTTTACATCAAAAAGATTCAATATTACTGAATATTGAAGAAAAAAGACTCCTGATGCTTCTCATATTTCAGGGTTTTTTAGTCTTTAGAAAGATTATTCTGACCCTTCAATTCCATAATTAAATGCAGCCATGGAAAAGGGAAAAATGGAGAAAAAGCAAGTATAATTTGTTTGTGGACATTTTTGGAGAAAAAAGTAAATCTGATACTTGAAAGAGACTTTTTAATTTTATAAGAAGGCAGTCCTGAAGTTAGTTTCCACTCAGCTCTAATTCTGCTATTATCAACATGTTAATTCCAAAACTATACTTCTATCTAAAGCATATAACAAGGGACCATGCGTCTTCAGGAAAATCTTACATTATTTGTGATATCCTCTATAAAGAAAGGATGTCTAAAATGAATTTTAGGAAGATTACCATTTAAATATCAATTAAAATATAATAAAAAGGTTGATGCTTAAAGGTATGAAATATGAAAACTCAAGTTTTGGAGAAAAACTTGAGTGGCTTCAGTGTCTAAAAAATGAGAATCATTGGGTGTTGTCCTGCTTTCTAGAGCCTCCACACCAGGGTGATTAAGATATACTTTCCAAGTGGAGAAGTGATGAGGTGGGATTCCTGAGGATGGTGGAAAAATGGAGTTTGTTTATTTCAAGGGCTTTCCCCTTTATAAGGTAACAAAAACAACAACGTGCATGTGGGACCACGTAAACAACTTGCTATTGTATGTAGTTTGCCATCTGGTATCAAGAGCCCTTAGGGCAGATGGGAACTGAACCAGACACTGTCAGCAGGTTCCCTCTGGGCTAAAGGGTCTTATACCTCACCCAGAGTTCTCCCACTGACTGTGACCCTCTACAATTGAGCAAACACTTACCTTTGTTGCAGGATCATACTGGATCTCAGCATTAGTTTGTACTGGAACATTATTTTCTTTCACAGTAACAATAAGTGGTTTGAGGTCCAGCCCAAAGATTTTGATCTCTTCAAATGCTAGGCCATTTGGATCACTGTAGTTCTTGTCTATAATCTTCACATCTAGATGATTCTAAAAGACATCCAAAGACACTTTACATGTTGGAGGAATTATATTAGGATAAAGGCAGAATAATAGTAATAACTCACAAGTAGTCTCTCTTGCTAGATTTCTTTTTCTGTTATCTTAGCCAATCTGAATTTGTAGTGGTACCTCACAGTTGTCTTAATTGCATTTCTCCTATCAATAGTAATTTAGAGCATTTTTTCAAATGACTAGAAAAGGCTTTAACTATTTCATCTGAAAATTCTCTTTTCACATCCTTTAACTATTTACTAATTGGGAAATGGCTTGTGTTCTTATAAATTTGATCTTGCTTTAAATCTAACTAGCAGCAGTTATATCAGGTATATGGCTGAAAGAGTGTAATTCCTTGCTATGTTGGAATGAAATGGAGCTTTCTCATCTCCATCTAATAATGAGTTAAGTTCATTAACCTGGTTGATATAAAATAAAGGACTAAGTTCCCTCTGGTGGCTTGAGACAGTAATATTTGATTCTGGTTTCTGGCATACTCTCTAGATTCTCTAGACATATGTTTAGTAGAAGTATGAACTTTGCTTCCAGTTCTGGCCAACTTCTCTCCAACCAACCCAAGAAACTAATAGAATTTTATGTTGTTACAAAAGATAAAATTCTGTGAATTTGTCTAGAACATATGCATACTTTAATTTACTCTAAGAGAGGAGAAAGGAAGGAAAGAAGAAAGTAGAAGTAAACTAGACTTCTGATTTCATTGGTTTACAGAACATCAGTTGTAAAAATTATACCAGGTCAGCAAGTCATGTATGACTTTGAGTCTTAATTAGTTTCCTGGGGCATTTATATAACTTTCCAATGGCTACAAAACTAAAATGTATCATAAACAGGACTAGAATTCAGCTCTTACTAACTTCACAGATGGTCCCTATCCATTATACCATGCAAGTTTTATGCATAAATGATACACGTTTTTAACGTGTCCACACATATTTCTATTCAGAAATGCTACTATAAAAGTAGCAAGAGCAAAAACCACTCTCTAAATAGTTTCATTTAATACATCTCACACATATAAATTTTATATATGTACATGTATATATATATGCATGCATGGATATAGTATGTATTAGTTACTAAATGCAAAACTTTAAAATAAGCAATATCATTGTCTTCATCACACTCTCCTTACTTTGAACTGCAACACAATTTTTGAAAGGGTTTAATGTTCTCTGTTTTTCCATTGGAAGCCTGAGAGTATTCTCAAGAGAACAAAAAAAAATTGTTTAAAGGTAAGTAGATTTTTTTCAAATGAAAGAACATCACAAATTACCTGTAACTAAGGCAGGTAACCCTAGTTGCCTAGCAGTCCTCAAGATGCTGTTACCCAGAACTGCTTTAACTAGAACATCCCTCTAAAGCAGGGGTCCTCAAACTATGGCCCATGGACCAGATGAAGCAGCTGAGGATGTTTATCCCCCTCAACCAGGGCTATGAAGTTACCATAAAGACAATATATGGAAATCTATGCTGAGAATTGATGTCATTTAGGTCCAAATGTGAACATCAGGACTAGGAAATTTCAGCCTTAGTGGGGTTGGTTGTGATGTAAATGCAGTTGAATCAATTATCTCAACATTGACACTGCCAGGAGGGGTCAAAGAAAGCATCTTGTCACAGATGTTTAAGGAAGAAGGGATACTCAAAAGGTGGCTCTTGGATCTAAGTCATGGCTCCCAGAAGGGTTATCATAAAGTAGGACTTTCTTCATATCATTTTTATCAGCTGATTGTGCTGAAGAAATGAACAAGTAATAAAAGGAACCAATAACACTCACCTGACTGGCAGAGAAAGTTGAGAAATAGACATCCCCCTTTTCATAAGTATCTGCAATAAAATAACAAAGTGAATTCTATTAGTTCCTAACTGAGAAACAACAGGGTCACCACTGCCTATTTGCTACCTTTGAGGCCCCCTGGTTTTTAAGACACTGACATTCACACAATACAATGGTACTACACAGCAACTCACATATTGTTCCATAAATGGTTCTGAGGATTCTAAACTATTGAAATGAGGCTTATTATTGTAAGAGAAAAATCTATGAGAGTTCTGGAGAATGGGCCTTGATTTCAAATGAATTGTTCACAATTGTAATGTTTTAAGACAAGGAGACAGGAAAAAACAGTATTATCATTTTTTGCTCTTTTCAAATTTATTGTTGTTCAGAAGATACATTAGAAACTGTGTTATCAGTGTCTTAAAAGAAATCTTTAATCCTTAATTTTCATGTTTAACCTTATTTTCACATTCTTTTTTTCTTCAAGTCATATCATAAAAATCTGAATAAAAAAAGTAGAGTGAACTTGTGATTTTATTAGATTAGGGAGCTCCTGATTCGCTACTTCCTCTACCAGTGAAGGCTGGCACATTCTTTACAACTTCAAGTGCTAGAGAGTTGCCTGCCATATTTAGAGATTAAGTGATCTACTTAGGACGATGCAACCAGTGTATGTCCAAAGTAAGAATTAGCTCAGGTCTTCTTAAATCTCAAGGAAAACTATCTAGTCAAATGCTAGATGAGTTGTTACTTTGTAAATCAAGGTTATTTTCTTTGACTCTTTATTGCTGGCCACTTTTTCTATCCTTCAAATAACTTTAAAATTGCAACATAAATAAGAGACAATAGGAAAGCAGGAGAGGAAGGGAGAATGAACAAGGAAGGGAGAGGCCAAGGGAAGTAAGAATGAGAGATGAACTATGAAGGAAGGGGATAGGAAAGGGAGGATGAAATGAAAGCGGGAGGAGTAAAGAAGTGAAAAGGAAAGAATAGAAAAGGAGAAAATATAGGAAGAAAGAGGAGAAGAGAGAGGAAGGGAGAGTGACAGAGACAGAAAGAAGGTACAGGGGGATAAAAAATAATAAGTGGACAAAGAGGGATGAAACGGAGAGAGAGAAACAGAGACAGAGAGACAGAGAAAGAAAGAGAGAGAGAAAGTAAGTCAATGGAACTTAAGAAAATCTAACTTACTGATATTCTTGTCTATAGTTCCAGAAAAATTAGCCTTCAGCTGTCCCGTTATCAACAAAGTAGGGAGGGGACAAGGGAAGTAGAATGAGAGATAGGATGTGAAGAAAGGAGAAAGAGAGGAATGAAAGAAGGAAAGGGGAAGAAGTAAAGAAGGAAAGGGAGAAAATATAGGAAGAAAGAGGAGAGAGGAAGGAGGAATGAGACAGAAAAGAAAGGTATGGGAAAATAAGGAATAATAAGTAGAGGGATAGAATGAAGGGAAAGAAAAAGACAGAAACAGAGAGACAAACAACTGAACTTAAGAAAATCTAACTTACCAATACTCTGTCCATCATCCCAGAAAAACTCTCCTTCAGCTATCCCGTTGTCAGATAAAGCCACAATAAGTCCCAAGGAATTTTTCCGGCTATAAAAATCAGAAATTACAATCAGTCCTCCTCCTTTCCTTGACAAGTTATTCACAATCCTTTATTAAGCAACTATTATGAAAAGAGAACTGTTAGGGACTAGCTGTTTAAAGGAAGAGTAGGAGAAGAAGAATACAGTTCCTATGTTTCAAAAAATTAAAATGATACTGGAGAGGTAGAATGATAGTATATATTATGTATAGATAGTATATTCACAGATAATTGAATATAAAATAAATGATCCTTTTGGGTTCAATGTGTGGGAAAGGTTGGAACACCAACTATTGGAAGATTCAGGAAAGACCTTATGTTGGAGCTTGCAATTGTTGCAAGTGTGTGAGGAACCAGAGCCACATTATGAAGGGCTTCACATGCTACATAGGAGATTACACTTTAATGAGAGGAGACTAGATGCAAGGCGGCTAATTTGAAAGGCATTGTAGTAGTCTGGGAGACTGGTGATAAAGGTCTGAAATAAAATCCATGTAAGTAGAAAGATTAGCCCTGATACCTTTTACAGGGATCTTATGTTCAGAAATATTTTTCCCTGATTCTTGAAATGCATTGAGTAGAAATATTTAAATTGTATTTTCAACATAGGTTTATTTTATTTCCTCTATGATGAAGAGAGAAAGTCAACTGAACTTTCCCATAAAATATATCACAATTCGAATCTAATTTATAAGAAATCAAGACATTCTCTGTTAGAATCCTTACAAGCTATTAAGTCATTAGTATTGATAGAGACAATAATTATCTAATTTAGGATGGTTGACTTTGATTGATCTGATCTTACAAGGAGATGTTATGGGCCAGAACTTGAAACAAGGTACTAAGTGGAACTGATAGAAACAATGCTTGTGTTCACATCTTTAGAGAGCTCATATAAGCAAGAAGCTCTCAGGGCCAAGAGGCACTCCGGGACAGACACAGGGGCACTCTGGGAGATTAAGAGCCAGAAGCCCTCTCTCGAAGGTAAGACAGATTCATTCCAACTTTCACTTTAGTGCTGGCCGGAGACATTCAGAGTTGAGCTAGAGGCAAAAGCCTAGCAACAAGAGCTCTCAGAACCAAGGAAAGCTGAGGCCTCTAAGAAAGCAACCCAGGCCCATGGAAGGAGAAATTAAACGTTTGGATTTTATCAGCTGGCTGCATTTGGAATGATTATTACTCAGAACTGAAACTAAGGCTGCCTCCAGAAAACCTTCCAAAGAAAACTGCTCCCAGAGAGAACCTATTATATTATAAAGAAGAGAACACCACATTTTGGGGTCCAAATGTGGGGCAAAATCCTGATTCCAGTGGAAAAGCCTGTGATCCTGATCCAGTGAAAAAGACTTCTCAACCAAGAAATTAGGGTGAGTACAACAAAGAAAGTTTGTTAAAAGAGTTAAAGTAGAATTTCAGCTAAGATGGGACAGATGTTTAGAAAAATTCTCCAATTGATAAATGGTCAAAGGATATGAACAGACAATTCTCAGACGAAGAAATTGAAACTATTTCTAGCCACATGAAAAGATGCTCCAAGACATTATTAATCAGAGAAATGCACATTAAGATAACTCTGAGATACCGCTACACACCTGTCAGACTGGCTAGAATGACAGGGAAAGATAATGCAGAATGTTGGAGGGGATGTGGGAAAACAGGGACACTGATACATTGTTGGTGGAATTGTGAATACATCCAACCATTCTGGAGAGCGATTTGGAACTATGCTCAAAAAGTTATCAAACTGCGCATACCCTTTGATCCAGCCGTGTTACTACTGGGCCTATACCCCAAAGAGATACTAAAGGGAAAGGGACCTGTATGTGCCAAAATGTTTGTGGCAGCCCTGTTTTTAGTGGCTAGGAGCTGGAAAATGAATGGATGCCCATCAATTGGAGAATGGTTGGATAAATTGTGGTATATGAATGTTATGGAATATTATTGCTCTGTAAGAAATGACCAGCAGGGGTCATTCTGCCATCTGGGGAAGGGAATGGGGGGAAGGAGGGGAAAAATTGGAACAAGAATTTTAAAAAGAAAAAAAAGAAAAAAAGAAAGAAATGACCAGCAGGATGAATACAGAGAGGCTTGGCGAGATTTACATGAACTGATGCTAAGTGAAATGAGCAGAACCAGGAGATCATTATATACTTCAACAACGATACTATATGAGGATGTATTCTGATATAAGTAGATTTCCTCGACAAAGAGATCTAATTTAGTTTCAATTGATCAAGGATGGACAGAAGCAGC
The DNA here is from genome assembly GCF_902635505.1 of Sarcophilus harrisii. Taxonomy (NCBI): domain Eukaryota; kingdom Metazoa; phylum Chordata; class Mammalia; order Dasyuromorphia; family Dasyuridae; genus Sarcophilus; species Sarcophilus harrisii. Next base: position 190,877,354 of record NC_045430.1, on the reverse strand, counting down.
TACACCCAAAGAAAGAACACTGGGAAATGAATGTAAACTGTTTGCATTTTTGTTCTTCTTCCTGGGTTATTTTTACTTTCTGGATCCAATTCTTTCTGTGCAACAAGAGAACTGATCGGTTCTGCACACACATATTGCATCTAGGATATACTGTGACATATTTAACATGTATAGGACTGCTTGCCATCTGGGGGAGAGGGTGGAGAGAGGGAGGGGAAAAATCGGAACAGAAGTGAGTGCAAAGGATAATGTGGTAAAAAAATTACCCAGGCATGGGTTCTGTCAATAAAAAAATTATAATAAAAAAAAAAATATATATATATATATCACAATTCTCTAGCATTCATATGGTGCTCAGGTCAACAAACATTAAATACTCATTATGGTCAGGAATTTGCTCAGTGACGAAGGTGCAAAGAAATTCAAAAGAAAGTCCCCTAATTTCAGGGAGCTCATGGTCAAATAGACACAAAAAATGCCAAAAGGCAGAGATGAGGAGGAAGAACATTCCAGCCAGCAAAAATGCAGGATACTCAAAAAGCCCCCATATAAGCAATAAAGCCTGATCCTTGTGTTGCTCTTAGTAATGAGCAACTGAAAAGAGAAAAGGGAAAAAAAAAACTGAAGAAATGATAGTGACTCACATTATACAACTCTTAAGGATTAGAATGCTTTTGTTATTGTTGGAATAATTTCAATAGTGCCTCTTTTTGACAGGTGATTCAGTCCAGTTTCAATGGTCTTGTGATGAAGAGAGCCATCTACACTCAGAGAAAGGATTGTAGGAACTGAGTGTGGATCACAACATTGTATTTTCACTTTTTTTTGTATTTTGCTTTCTCATTTTTTTCCTTTTTGATCTGATTTTTCTTATGCAGCATGATAATTGTGGAATTATATATAAAAGAATTGCACATATTTAACATATATTGGATTGCTTTACTGTGGGGAGAAGGGAGGGAGGAAAAGATTTGGAGCACAAGGTTTTACAAGTGGAATGTTGAAAGCTATTCATGCATGGGTCTTGAAAATAAAAAGCGTTATTTAAAAAAAAAAAAAAAAAAAAAAAAAGAACCTGAGAGTTAAAGGGGAAAAAAAAGAATAATTCCTGTGAAATATGAAGTTTAAGTGCAAGGAGAAAACAGAAGCCCTCAGAGTTAGTGGGCTGTTCCCAGAGTCACACAGACAGAAGTCAGAACACAAGCCTTTGGGACTTCAACTCCAGGACTTTATCCTCTACTTTTCAAGAAAAGGACAAAGCAGAGAGTCACCATTAGAACTGTAGTCATGTTTGGAAAGGGAAAAGGGTGGTAATCCCCTCACTCACCTATAGTGAGTATTATTGGCAGGTTTTTGCCATGGAAGAATGTAGCCTCCACGGATATGGAGATTGATGTGGTCCAAGGGAGCATGCAGGATCGTCCACTGTCCCCTCACTCCAACACCTGAGCCCTATAGTTAAGCAGAGGAAACCAGGAGAAAAATGAGTCCTTGCACCTCATCTTATCTGACTAACTTACAGGAGAAAGGACAGGTGTTGTTTCTGCCTTTCTTCCTCCATAATGGCCTTTCACTTCCTGACTACCTTGATCATTTGTGGATTCCTCTAGGCTCACTCTGCATCATTCCTCCCACCTTTTGTTCCATTTTGAACCAAATATTGTCTTTCTTGAAAGAAACTTTTCTAAATTGCCCCCATGGTTCAGAGAAGTCCATTTTAGCCTTCAAAAAACTGCAGTACTTCACAAATATTTATTGTCTTTCTTTGTGCAGGTGGGCCTAGTCTATCTCACTATCTCAAACTATGACTACCCTTAAACTATTCCTTAGGGACTCTTTTCCAGACTTCCATGTGGTCAACCTCAGAAAGCATTAGAGGGTTTTACCTACAGAAAATAATTAATTCTCAGGAAGGATAAAAGATACACAGGAGATGAAAGATATTGGAATTCTTCTTTTGATAAAGTAACTTTGAGAAAAGCTTGTAAAGACTACATACCTAGAATAAGCAGGAAAGTCGCTGCTTACTTAACTCTCTTTGCTCACAGAAAAGTCAGGGTTATCAAGTACATTGGGGAAGTGGAAATTAAGAAAAATTAAATTATTCCTCCACTGGCTTGGTTATGGAAACTTAGTCTTCAGGGAAATGTGAAAGAGCATTAGAGAACTTTTAAACTAATTAAATTAAAATAAGATTTAATTTTAAATTAAGGCACTGATGAAGATACTTTTGGAGTCTGATGGTATTCTCAGTATGGGATGACTGAGAGATACTTTAAAATCTCTTTGTTTTCATTTCCTCCTATTATAGATAAGGAATTGAGATAAGCTCAAATAATTCAAAGATCATTTATTAAGCAATAGGTTGAAAGTTGATTACATTCAGGAAAGAAGCACCAATTTAAAACTAACCTAAGACTTCTAGGCTATATAAGCAAAAATGCTCTGACCATTTCATAGAGTTCCTCTTCTCCAGTGGAATATAATCACTGCACTGATTTTTTTTTTAGACATATATATTTTTAAGATAATTTACAAAGTGCTTTAAAAATTGCTGCCGAGTCCCAGCCACCAAAACATAAGATCAGTAAAACTTGAAAGAGTACTAATGATAAAGTATTAGAGGATCAACTATGTAAGAGCAGTATGGGGCAAACATTACACACATCCTGACAATATTCCAGCATGAGATATCTTAGCCTCCAAAATCATTTCCCTTTCTAGAAGTTATATACCAGTTTGAACAGAGGAAACATACTATCCTATGCCCCATGAAAGATACTTACCGTGTAATAATCATACCAGCTGGCTTTAGGGAAGTAGGCAGTGAGATTCCGGGAATTCTATAATAAATTGGATGATTTTTTTTTAGTGGAATAAGTACATGGAAAAATTGATTAAAATCTCCAAGAGGGATTAACATGATTTTTTAATTGCTATATTTAAGAGTATTCAAAATCAAATATCCTATGGATTTATCATTTTGTGATTGCCTTCCAATGACCCCATAACTTAAATATAAATAGTCTAACATTCAATTTAAAAATATGAAAATCGAAGCATTGAGTGATTTAAAGCTGTAGGACAATTCAGAATCAATACAATCAGAACCATTTCTACTATTCAAATATTGATTCTCAGTTTGGAGCTTATATAGGCTCAGGAGGATCCATATACTCACAGGTGTCAGTACAGGACTGACTAGGAAGGCTGGCCCCCACAAGAATTGATGGTATATGTCCCACGTTTCTTTGTCTTCCAGAAATCTGAGCACAGAAGCATAGTGTCACAACTCAATGGTATGAGCAATATTCTCTCAGGACATTGGATCATTGAAGTTAGAGCTCAAAGAAACCTCAGAAATCAACCTAACTGCATGATTCTGACAAATTCCCAGGGGTCGTAAGCTCCACACAAGAAAAGCTGAACTTCTGCTCTCTTTGAGGCCTTCTCCCAGGTCTAGTTCAATCAGGCACAAAAAAGGATATTAATCATAGTCATTTGAAATATCAAGTTGACTTTGCTTTATTTGCCTCATTTCCTAGCTCCTGGGCTTTCTCCTACTATTTATTATGTAGATGTTCAAAAAATGAAAACTAATTTTAGCCCATTCCAGTCATAAAAAGGAAAAACAAATTGCTGCTTTAAAAAGAAAAAAAAAAGATTTCCTAAGTCATGAAACCAAAAAGGAAAGACTTTTGGCTTCTCAAGTCCTCCTAGGTAATTTCCATCTTTTAAAAGAGTAAAAATTATACCCCAAAACAGATACTTATATAGTCTTTAAGATTTACAGAATTTATAGCAAAGCCCACGGTCCTTACTACTTCCCACTTTATAGACGAGAAAACTGAGTCCCAGAGAAAATAAATGGTTTGTTCATGGTCACAAGCTACTGTCAAAGCTGAGATAAACAACAAACAGATATGTCTCCAAGGTTCATGCTTGATTCCATATACTACCTCTAGACATTAGTAACACACTTCATTTTTTGACTGAATGACTGAAAAAAAAAAAAAAAAAACATTAAGTGCTCACTAGATACAAGACAATGGGGAAAGAAATAGAATAACAAGACAGAACCTGTTCTCAAGGTCCTACCATCATAAGAAGGAAAGTAACACATTAAAGAGCTTCCTATTGCAATTCTAAATGGAATCCCACACAGGACCCCAAGACACAGAGTGGACACTTACTCATGAAGAAGGGGCCGGACGACAGTGCTGCCTTCTACATGGGCCTTGTGCATCAGGGTATAGAGATAAGGCAATAGGGTGTATCTTGTCTGAAGGACTTTTCTTGAAAGAGCCTCAAAGGTGGAATTCCAAGCCACAGGGTCTTGTCTCTAAATATAGAATGCAGAAGTACTTATACCAAATGTTTTACCTTACTTCATTGGGAAACAGGCCAGATACCTAGAGAACCACTCTCTACTCCACAGGGAATCTAGAAAGACAATTATACTTTGCTTCATAGCTCCTAAATCCCCATAGACTTTGGCTACAAAAGACCTTCTGATTCTTCTTTCCTTGCTTTGCTACACCTTAGGGACCCTGAAAATAGGCAGAGATCTGATACAAAAATATACCATGGGCAGCACAGATCTATTTGTTTTGCGGCAATCAGCACCCTGACCTCCTGACAGAACTGTGAAAAGTGCCCAGAGGTCAGTCAAAAGAGATCTGCTCTTTAAAGTCATTTTTTTTGGGAAGTTTATGGTAGAAGGGCAATGTTCTAGGAAGCTCTACCAGAATGTAGGTTACACAGTCTTGTAAAGTGAAGGACTGATGACTAATGAGGTGGTTTCCAGAAAAGAGGGGATCCATTCACTTAAGGGGAAAGAATTGCAACAGGTACCAGGGCAGGCCTGGGGAACAAGCTGGTATCTTACTCTGGTCCCAATGGTATTGTGGTTCCTAGAGAAAGGGTAAAAGGCTCCCAGTTGCATCCAGCGAGCACACATCTCATATTCAGCATCTCCAAAGAAGCCACAGATATCGGCTCCAGTCTGAGAACAAAAAAAGGAAACCCAGAATGAGAATGCTGTGAGTTTCTGAACCAATCTTAACAATGATGAAGTGACCTGAGAGAGACTTACATAGGATATTCCAAAGAGGCTGAATTCCATCATACCTGCAATGAGAACCACAGCAATGATGGATGAGGCAAGTTGGTAGACTAAACAGGCCCTGATCTACCCTGTTCCTTGACTTAAATAGCTCAACAAGTCCCATAATACACACAGAGTGATACAGTGAAATAATCAGTGACCTGGCTCCTCTCTGATTCTCTTCAAGAATCCTAAGTAATTATCAGCTTACTGACCACCTGGGCTAGATTCCTTTCCCCTCCAAGGGAAGCCTTCAGGACAAGTCCTGCACTTACCAATGATGGATTTATGGAGCTGGTCCCATGCTGCAGTGTTGTCCCCCAGCCAATGTCCTGCCCAGCGTCCTGAAGAAGGGAAGGTGGAGCGAGTGACCACAATTCCTCTCTGTCCAGTAGCCTCCTGCACACCTCTGATCAGGGAAGAAAAACAAGAAATCACAACCTAAATGCAGAGGGCCAAGGACCTCTTTCCCAGTCAGGAAGCTCTGAGTAAAGCCCAAGAACTGAGGAGGACCATTCTCAGTCAATGACCATGAGAACAAAGTGGGAAAGTGGGAGCATAACTGCAATCTGTACTTGGTGCAGGAAGGAACCAGCACTAGGAGATGAATTAGATAAAAATATTGGGTAAGAAACATGATTTCATTGAGTTTATATGAGAATGTGTGGGAGAAGAGGAGCATATTTTGATTTAACTTTTGAATAGATTCACTGCCCTAATGCTGTGTCACTTGGAACAATTCTAATCAATATGTATATCCTAATCATAAAGAGATAAAAATATGAAAAAGAACTATACTTTCCACTCATATAGACACTTTTCTGATGAAGAAATGTAGGAATAATTTTGACACTCCTACTCAATTCAATCAGCAATTACTCAGTTCATAGCAATTTGATGGGTATCAGTGATAATCTTAGTCAAAGAAACAAAATAAGATTAAACTTGAGGTAATTATGCCAACTAATGCTGTTAGGATAAAAGGTATGATTGATCAATCCACCATCTATTAATGATTATATTAATTGTATTTGTTACTAGCTAGATTCATACAATTAATATAATGAGAATGTAAATGCTGCAGTACCTTTCTCCCCACTCCAAGTCTAGTGCTTGTAATAAAGTTCATGCACTTCTCTGCCCCTGTGGATCACGGCTGCCCTCTCTCTAGTGAACTTTGCTTCAAAACCACAGCTTCCTTGGATTCTAGAATACTAACAGTCTAACACTAGAGTATTATGCCATGTGAAAGAGCCTGAGATGTTGTTGCCAGGGTCTTAAGACCTTTGGAAAACTCTTGCTGAAATGTCCTACACTTAAGAGCCTTTATGTGGGGACCTATGGCTAATGATTTATGAAGTCCTGATGACTAAACTTTGGCAGTTGAAGGCCATTTCCCTTAATCAACCATAAGATTTCCCTGCTTCTAGAATTGATCAGTCATGAAATTGTTGTATTGCTTTATTATTCTGTTTTTGGTACTTCCACAAAGCTTATAAAAGCAGCTATTCCTCAAGCACATGAGTCCCTGACCTGTTGGGGACCACAGGTGTTCCTAAAAATCCTTGATTTCAGATATCCCTGATCATATTCAGAACTCCAAGTAACTTTTGCTATAGATTTTGCTATAGATTGGAATTCTGTGACCTAAAGAATCCATCTCCACTGATACAGGTTGGAATGCTGTCTACAGCTTTTAGCCTTAGAGAGATGCCCTGACTTATTAAGTGACTTGCTCAGATGTATCAGAGAGAGGATTCAGACCTGGATCTTTCTGGTTTTGACCTGTAAATCTAGCTACAAGTCACACTGCCCCTTTAAATAACCACACACACACACAGAGGATTAATTTAAATGATTTATCAAAACCATGAAAAATTAAATTTTGGTTGCAGATAATAGAAAAGTGAAGTACTAGCTTTTTGGGGTATTGAGAACAGACAGTTTCAAGCTCTTACACGTGCATGTATATTAAAAAATATACACAGTCCTGAATCACTCATTCTTATTTAGTCTGGGGAACATAAATTTAAGAATGTATATTTCTAGGGAGAAAAGTGTATAATTCAGATCATTAACTTATTCACTAGTATTGATTTATTTTTATAAACAGATGTTTAGAAAATAAAATAGTAATATATTTATTCCTGGGAAAGTCTGTTGGAAAAGGAAAAAAAGAGCAGAGTCTTTGTTGGGAACTGGTTGTTTTTAAAGGACTAGTCATTCCTCTTTCTCTTGGAAACTTCATTTATGAGAAAGGGAGACAGGGACTCACTCATATGTTGGCTTAGTCTGGGACCAGCCATAGAGATTGTGCACATCATAGTGTCTCACTGGGCTTCCATCAGGCAGGATCTGCTGACTTTCCATGCACAGAGTCTTGCTGCTCAGGCCTCTGTCTCTTGACTCTAGATCTGAGGAAAGATATTCAATGATGTGAGAACATGCAGACAGTGACAAATGTTTTACATCTGGTGGTGCTAAAGGAGGTGGCTGGAGGTGAAGGGATGAGAGAGGATAGAGAATGAGTTGGGGATAGAAAAGCAGGTCAGACCTAGAAGATGTTCTCTTTGTATTACAGATGAAAAAATAAGGCCCATAGAGTTAAATGGTAACTACAAGATTAGAAAAACTATTAAATAGCAGGGCTGGGATTTGAATTCAAGTATTCTCACTCCAAATATAGTATTCTTTCCACTATTACATAGGATGAAATTCTCATACCTGTTAATAGAAAAATTAAGCTGTGGGTGCATGAGATCAATTAAAAGAGACAGTCTAGAGGCAGAGCCATCAATCTATAATCTTTTTTTAATAGACATGGTAAGAAAAAAGTTAGTGACTGAATTGTAGTAGTGGTAGTTGTAATTGTTAGAACAACAATAGATATTTTGGTTTATAGAATGTTCCACACTGAGTAAATCATTCATCAGTTCTCCCTGGGAGACGACTAAAAGCTACAAATATCTCGACAATTTGCATGCAGAAAGAAAGTTTCTGTTGGATTTTCCTTACATTTTATACACAGATACAAACCACTGTGCCTTCTTACCCCTTTCCCTATAATATTACATTCATTTGAATCTCACATCAATCATATGGTATAATAAGTACAAACATGGGGTGCTCAAAAGTTTCAGTTCAGTTTCAAGATATTGGGGATTCTCAGTATGTGATTAGCATTTTAATTAATAAAGAAATGTTAAGGGACAGGTCAGTTCTCCAAGAGCCTCCACAGCTGTGGATCATAATATCTGAAGGAATTGCAAAGCAGTCGTTGCTGACACAGGTGTTGTGGACTGGGAATGAAATAAATTGGAGGCCAAGGGAAGAAGAGGGAGGTCAAACAATGCAACAGCTTCTCAGTCAGAGAGGTCAGAGAACAGCAACAGCCTCTCAGTCTCCTTGTATCATCCTCTCACAAGAGGAGATCCATTCTGGGTTGGATCTCCAGCAGCCACTGGCAGGTGGCTCCCGTGCATTCCAGCAAAGAAACTTTAGAGTCATGGTCATATGGATAAGTAGTGGAACCAGGGATCCAAATCTAGGTTTCTTGACTACAATTTCAGTACTCTAGCCCTATATCAGACAGATTTTAAGATTCCTTCTTATGTAAAGATTCTGAATTCACTATTTAGGAAGAGAATGGATATAATTTAGATATGTGGTACATAAGGAAATAAAAAGTTTAAAGAATGTGTAAATTTGGAAAACACTGACACAGACAGAAAAGTCAGGTATAGCATATAGAGAGACAAAAATAATGAATCTACTTATAGATATAGAGCTTGAGGTACCAGTGGAGCATCTATATGAAAATGTCTGGTAGGCAATTTAGGATTCAAGTATAAAACTCAGGGAGGAAAAGGCAGCACTAAAAATATAAATCTGGAAACTCTTCTTTTAAATATATAAGTTGGAATCAATGGGACTGGATGAGATTTTCAAAGGAAATAGCATGTTATGGTAGAAAGACTCAGTGGTAATGGTAGAAAGGCTTAGTGATTTGAACCTTGATTTGACATACTGTTTTGTTAAGTTAACTTTTGGGCCAAAGATGTAAAGCAAGAAATGGGACTAGAGTAACCCTTAAGTCTCTACTTATTCTGAGATATATATATAGAGAGAAAGGCAAATGGATCACATCCAGACAGAGCCTTTGACGAAGAACATGTTAAGAAAAACACTAAAACAAGAAGAGGAAGATGAGAGAGGAGATCCAAGAGATTTGTACTACAGAAGCCAAAGACAGAATATCAGGAAATAAGAGGTATCAGCAGTGGCAATGCTACAAAGAAGAATAAAGAATGAGGAAAGGCCAGTGCATTAGACCCCAAAAATAGAAATTTGAAATAACAGTTTTGGAAAAGTAATGGGGTTGGAAACCAGACACCAAGTCATTTTCTGTCTTAGCAATCTCCTCTTTCAGCCTTCCTTTTGACTATAAGCCTAGATAATTATCAAGGATTTAACTTTCAATGATTTGACTCATGATAAAACAGATAAATTCACTATATGTGTTAGATAGATTACTAATTATTCTGTTCCTCAGGAACATTTAAACAATGCTCTGTTCTGGACTTTTTTTTTTTTTTATAAGATTCATTATTTTGAAATCTTATTTAGTGTCAACAGTGGATATATAGTTACCAAAAAAATAGTTTGAGATGGAAGATAAGTATTCTCACTTCAAGGTCATTGACACAGACAATTGGTCTCCTTGCTTTCAGTTTCCCTTCCTCTACACCCATACAAATACAAATAAAAAATAATTGAGTTAGATTGAATTTGAAGGTAAAATTAAAATGTCACCCTCACCATCATAAAAGATGGACAAAACTATTTCTAGGGAATTTCCAGTCTGAAATTATTCAAATATATTTCTTTTCGCATCTGAGAAAAACATCAAGCCACTGTGGCCAACAGACTGTATCAGGCTAAAGTTCATTGAGGTTTGAGAGCAAAATTGGACCACTGGGAATCCCTTTCAGGCCTTCACTATACTTTCAAAATTAAATAAAGCTTTTGCTTCAATAAAAATCAAGATCTGCCCAATGGAGCTGAACATTTCTTCCCAAACCCCCTTTTTGTAGACTTGACCTTCAATTATTGACTAAATGTACTTATCCCCACACAAATGATCATGCCTATGACTAGGTTGCTACTGATGAATGAAAGCAGATCATGGTCCTGAGTCTCTTCAGCATTAGTCTAGCTAATTCTTCTTCTAGCTAATCCATTCTTCTAAACAGAAAGTAAAATGTACGTACAGGGCATATAAGGAGGATGATTGAGCGTGGTATTCCTGCAGCCTGGAGGAACTGCTCCATTCACAAAGCTGGATGGTTCATTCATGTCCTAAAAATATAAAACAATATTATGTTTTTATGTATCTATATATTTATGTACACATACACTGGTAACATAATCATAGTTTTATATTACATATATATACAAATATGCAGTATAAGAATAGTATTTATATAGTATTTGAAGTTTTAGAGTTTTAAATGTGATATTTCATGTAATCCTCACAACTCTGTGAAGTAAGTATAATTTTGTCCACTTTACAAATCTGGAAATTAAGGCTGAGAAGACAAGTAGCTTGCCAATTGTTACATAGAGACTAAATATCTAAGGTCAGATGTGAAGTTAAGTCATCCCGACTCCAAGCCTAGCTCTCTGTCCACTATGCTACCTTGCTGCCTCCTTATAAGTGTGTATGTGTTAATCATACCCTGTCACCTCAAGGAATAGTGAAGAAATTGTCATTCTTAACCATTCACCATGTGAGGGCACTAATGATGCAAGAAGGTTAATTAATACGCTAATAGAAATCATTTAGAAGGATTGGGCTATACTTTCTTCCAAGTCATACAGGCCAATCAAATTCAGTCACAGGAATAATTGAGTTTGTTCCAGTAAAAGCAAGACTAAAGCTCTTGGGCCTGTAAGTGCATAAGACAGATTTCAAGCCATAGAATTTAATGGGAGTTATTGATGGGCTATAATTAGAATTATTGCTTGGCAGGATAGTGCAAGACTATAATATTGATATGGCTGATGGATCCATCAAATTCAGAAAATATAAGTTACGATAGAGTTAAAACTGTATGGGTATCTACACTAAATTTGGTCATCCTCCAACACTTTTTCTCCCAGAAGTAGAAGCTGCTTGAGGAGGAATGGACCAACCAGGTCACAAACAACAGGTCAAAATTTCCATTAGAATAATGTCCATGAGATACTGCTGCATTTTCACCCTGGGAAAGATAGGACATCCCCCAAAACCAAAATGATTGATTAAATAAATTCTGTTAATTTTTTTTGAACTTTCCTGTTTCTTTAGTCCCTGTATATCAATTACACACATACATGGTAATGCACAATCACATGCCATCTTACAGTATATGTGTCTATATATATGTGTGTGTGTGTGTGTGTGTGTGTGTGTGTATGCACACTTACTCAGGCACACATACTTACAATCCACATTCCATCAAACTTCAGACTCTTCTGTGGCTCCTGAGGATTGGTGTGGAGTTCTTGTAATTCACGCTTCCACCATATGGTTGTTGAATTACGGAAAAAGTCTGGGAAGGCAACATGAGCTCTGTATAGCTGCAAAGATAAAATGCAACCCCAGGATAGATGTAGTCAAGTCAATGACAAGAATTTATTTTGCAGCAAGAACAGATAACCTCTGTATTTGCAATGTTCTGATTTTAGACCATTTTTCCTTTTTCAGCAAACTGTTATAATCCTTAATTTCATTCAAGCTTCAGCTCAGATGATATTTCTTTTACAGAATCTTTCCAGAGCTTTCATGCTTTCCAGAGCTTGACTTTGCTTCCTTCCACAAAAACATGTGCTTTCCTTCCTCCAAAGAAGTAGTGTTAGTTTGCCATTCCTTCACTCTTTGGAAACTACATTTTATAGACTCTCTTTCCCATCTTCATCAGTGCCAATCCCCATTCTCCATCTCAATATGTCCAAGTTAATTCTCATTCTCTATATAATTATAATTTTATATATTTATTTAATTATATTATATATAATTGTGTATAATATTATATACATATTATATAATTATAACAATAGTATATATATGCATATATATGTTATATATATATGTATAATTATTCTATATCTGTTGAGCCATTTTCCAAACAGCAGTTGACTGACTAGCAAGACAATACCTGATAACAAAGCTCTCTTAGGAAGTTGTATTTGCAATTCCAGATAGATACTGAGGTAAGAATACTATAGCTCCTTTAGAACCTTCTGACTGTTATCATTAATCACTGGGAAAAGGAAAACATAGGATGACCTCTATAATACTATATCTCTCTCAAAAGAATGTTAAGTCCTATGTAAACAGTTATTTCATTTTTTCTTTTTTATCCAGAGCCCTGAACAGTGCTTTACACATGCAAGTAATTTAATGTTTGTTGAATTAAATCTGGTTTAATGAACTATGGACATTTATCTATGATATATGAATGTGTGCTTATATTTTTATGATTCAGAGTACTAATAAATCTACCACTACATAGAAAGTATTTGTATATATGACCTTAAAATGCTCTTATAAAGTAGATACCACTTATTGCCTACATTTTACTGATGAGGAAACCGAGGTTCATCAATGTAAAGTTGTTTTCCAATAATCATATAGCAGGCAAGTGTCAGAGGTAAGATCAGGACTAAGGTCTTTCTGATTCCAAATTCAGGACTTTCTCTACCATGGTCAAGTATGTTAATACAATTTAACTAAATACTATGTGATTAATATTTGTTGATTCAACCTATGCTAGATGGTAGAGATGCAAAAGTAAAAGCAAAAAAAAAAAATAGCCTGTGTCTTTAATGGGCTTACCTTTTATCTGGAGAGATATGTAAAGAAGCAAATTCAAGATAATTTAAGGCATCTCTGAAAAGGCTCAGTAAAAGAAGTGGCATCTGAGCTGAACCTTGAATGAAGCTAAAGATTATTAGAGTTTCCTAGAAAAGGAAAGACATTTAAAGAATGGGGAATAGTCTTTGAGATGATAGGCTGAAGGGAAGTGGAATGTATCTCAAGGTAAGAATACAAAATCAATCAGGAAAGGAAGATAGAAATACAGGGATGAAATACTGGAGTTAGATTATATCTTTCCAAGCCTGTCTGGAAGGAGAAGACTAGACTGAACCCATAAGATATTTTAACTGAGTAGGGAGTCAGTCAATGACTATTTAGAGTTGTAATCTCTCTTCCTTCAAAAGTTTTGCCTTAGTTTTAGTTCTATTTTCTGAACCCTTCTTTTTCTAAAGTTCCTCTTCCTAGAGTTCCCCATAACTACTACATCCCAAAGTAAAAGAAATATTTTACCTCCACTTGGGTGTCCCAATCAAGAGATGCGTTGATAGTAATATTGGGCAAATCTGGCCAGACCTTTAGAAAAAGAAAAAGGAAAGGAAAAAAAAGTGTTAAAAATACCTTAGCCTGGTATTTGTCAAGAAAGAATATATCTTAGGTGTGTGAGTACATAAATGGCACATTTTATGTGAGTGTAGGGTGGAAAAAAGGAAACTATGGACTCAATCTTACTGGAAGAAATTGTCTAATACTGCCCCCCCCCAAAGACACACACACATGCACACGCACACACATGCACACGCACACACATGCACACGCACACACATACATTTTCACCTCTTCTTCACCATCACCTTCCATCTAGCCTATTATGACAGTCTCCTAGCTGGACTACTAGCTTCTAGTTGCCATTTTTTTCTTCTATTCCACCCTGGTACTTCTTGAATAAAAATGTAAATTTCTTTTGGTTTTTAAAACATTTTTAGATTAAAAACATTTAATAATCTTAAACATTTAATGACATTTAATAATCTTGCCCTAGTCTATTTTTCCAGACTTACTGCAAATATCTGCACAATCTATATTCTGCTAAGATTTGCTTAACATTTGCTTCATGCCTGGAGCAAACTCTACCTCCTATCTTGTAACTCAAACTTTGAGAATTCTTAGCTTCTTTGAAACTCAAGTTATATGAAATCTCCTATATGAGGTCTTTCCCGATTCCTTAATAATTATTGCTCTCTCCCCCTTCCTGAAATATTATGTTATGCTAATCCATTTAAACAATCTATTCTCTACCCCAACCCCAAAGAATATAGTTTCTCTGAAGAGAGGGGATATTTTACTTTCATCATTGTATTCCCAACAGCTAGCACAATTACTTATTAGAAGCTTAATTGATGCTTGTTGGATTTGATTATATTTGGCATAAAGATATTAATATTCCTTTATGGTTGCATCTATAGAATCAGAGTGTCTATTCTCAAACTCTACCTTTCCCCAAACAATGTCACTGTCATCTGGCCATTTGATGAACACATTATCCTGAAGTCCACGAGAGAATGCAGGATAAATTGTCTCATTACCAGAAATGGCTGGGTCCTGGAATCAAAAGAGAATGATTACTTGGGGAAATGAAAATAGATAATAGAGACAAAAGTACTCATGGATAAGGATAATAGCAATCTCTCATAAGAGAAAAAAAGAGACATTAACAACATCTGAGAGCTTCACACCAATCTTCAGAGCTGCTATGAATTTTGAGAAATATATTTCTCTTCTGTTCAGTTTCTTAACTACAACATAGTGATAAACATATCACAGCACAATTATCATGACTTCCCCAAACCCAGCCACAAACCAGAATAAGGATGACTCGCATCCCGGCTGCTTTTATTCTATTGATCAGATTGGGAAAGCCAGAAAACTTGGAGCTGAGAGTGAAGTCCAGTTGCCGTTCCATGTAATCAATATCTGCATACTGCACATCCTGAAGGAAATAAAAAGGAAGGAGGCCAAGTGTCACTTTAAAGACATGACATGCTTAATTCTCAATTAGGCCAGATGCATGTTGTATATTCTTATCCATAATGACTTTAATTGCACTCTGGCCTCCCCCAAAATTCCTGCATGGTCTCTCACTGCTATCACTTAGCATACATTCAGATTATTCAAAACAATGTTAATTAATTGGAAGCAAAAACAGTGAGTGAATCAAACTAGCAGAAAAATAACATAACTTTCCAAAATGTAAAAGAAAACATTGAGTCATCTGTGCCATTATTATACTAAGCAAATATTGCAATAAAAAAGACAATAAAAGGAAGAGTCGTACATAAGGGATCTGGGCTGCCACCATAGCATCATAAAGTTCAGCAATTTCAGTATCATTCTGGTAGCCATAGCGACAAAGCTGGAACCCTAAGGCCCAATAAGGTGTCATCACTGGTCGCCCAACCAACTGGAAAAGTAAGAACAGAAGAAAATAGTTCAATCAAATAGTATTTCTTGGGGAGAAGAAATGCATTTGAATCAAACAGAGGACAAACAAAATTTTCTTTCATAGTTTTGTCTGCCTAGTGGCAATATAATCCAGGATCTCTGCAAGACTATAGAATGATAGTTCTGTAGTACTATAAGCGGAAAGTACAATGTAAATCTCTAAAAGGAATTGTTTCATGTGGGCATCTTTTTCAGGATTCCTGGGAAATCACTGCCATCTCTATATTTTCTAGTGCTTTAGGCATATACATTCTCTGTCAATGTCCCTGTCATCTTGCAGAGGCAAGGAATTGCTTCCAAATTTTCTTTATCTCTGACACTATGATCCAAGATTCAAGAAAGATGGAGGCCTCTCAAACAAATGACATAAATCATTGTGCCTTTCACAAAACTAAATTCATACTTGTTTAGTAACTGTAAATAGTTTACATGACTTCCTACCTTGGTGTACTGCTGAGTGACAAGATCTGGGGTTGGTCCCAAAACCATGTAGAAGTCCAGAATGCCCCCAGTGGTGCGGTATGTCAGTGCCGGGGTGGGCTGGAAAGTCACATCTGGAAAGAGAGAAAGAATGAATGTATTCTTCTCCAGGTCCTATCTAAGCAAGTTTCCTATCAATATCACGTGAAGATGGTCATCCAAATTCCACTTTAATATTTCCAGTGGTGGAGATTTCTCTGGCAGCTTGTTCTCCCTTTTGACAATTTTAATAACTAATTTTTTTATGTAAAGCTGAAATCTACCTCTCTAAACATTAGATGCAATATCTTTGCTTTGTATCACTGCTACTCTTTCATCCCCATTTACCTAATTACTCTAACTTTTAACAATACTTTATCTGTCACTAAGGCCTGAAAGCCAGTTTCAGGCTTCAAAATTGCCTAGAAGAACTGCTTCCCCTCAGGCCTCATATGCAGTTAAAAAAAAAAATCTTTCTGATTCCAAGTGTGACATCCTTTATAACTTTACTTAGCACCTTCCCTTCCTTTATAAGTGCTTTTTACCTTGACTGTTGTAATATACTGTTAATTCTGGTTTCATCCCACTTCCAATACAAAATCTGCTTAATTTTGCCAATACACAGTCCTTAAAATGCCACTACCCACTGCCTAACTAAGCATCTCAGTCTGGCATTCAACTTTCACAATCTGACTCTAATATACCTTTTCAAACATACCTCATATTATTCCTCCTCATAAACACTACAATCCACCCAAACTGGATTCTTTGTAATTCTCTGAACATGTTTTAATACTTTCCCACCTTCTTGCCTTTGCTAATTTTATTTCCTATTTCTGCTATTCCCCATTACTTTTTCCTTTTGAAATACTACCTATTCTTCAAAGATTTCAATTCTTTTTTGAATCTACCCTCTGTACTTCCCATCTCTTTATCCCATAAAGATCAAAAGTGATTTCTCCAAATTCTCAAAAGCACTTTGTTCATGCTTCTTTTAGACAGAATCATTCTTTTCTTTGTAAAAGTTATGCATATATAAACATAGTATGTTTTTTCCATATAATTATATATGACTATATAATTACAAAAACAATTGTTTTACTTATGTATTAGCTTATATGCATGTGTGTGTGTATATATATATATATAAAATATGCACATTTTATGTATATATTTGATATGTTTATTTATAAAATCTCCCATAGACTGAAAGCAGTGTGAAGGAAGGGAATATGTCTTTATCTTTGTTGTTGATATTAGTCATTTTCAGTGATATTCAACTTTCATGGCTCCATGGGCTTTCTTACAAAGATACTGTATGGATTTGATATTTCCTTTCCTAGCTCAATTTACAGATGAGGAAACTGAGACAAATAGGGTGAAGTGATTTGTCCAGGGTCACATAGCTTGTAACTATTTACCAAATTTGAACTCACATCTTCCTGACTCTAGGTTCAGTTTCTACCCATTGAATTCACCTCATTGTCTTTAACCTTACATCTCCCTCAAAACTGTACACATAGGAAAAAGCTCAAATAATGTTTTTCAAATTTAATGGAATCGGAAACCTGCTGGGACTTTCCCTTTATGATTTTTCCCAGAACCATATGGCCCAGAAGAGCCAATGGGGAACCTCCCTTCTTACCCATGGCATTGCTGTTGAGCAGGAGCACCCCATGTGCATTGCCATCCTCCTCCAGAGCCATATAATAAGGGTGCACACCATAGGAATTCTTCTTGTACTAGGGCAATAGAAGAAGAAAAAAGATCTTTAAAGACATTTTATCTTTAAAATGAATTCAATGTTGGATCCAGATTCCCTCTTGGAAGTGGTTAAGTGTTAGCACCATAGAATGAAAGAGTTGGTTCCCTCTATGTCAGAGCTGAACTCAACAGGCTTGGGTAAGTTCAGATGAATGAAGCCAGGAGGGCCCCATAAGAACTAATATGAATAGAGATAGACAGAGAGATCTCCAAACTATTCCATCCTTACCCCAGGGGGCTGGTCTCGAGAAAACATGCCCCATGTGTGCCAGGTCAGATTTCTTCGGAAGGTCGTGTGCTCCGTTTCCCCAAAACCATAGATGTAATGGGATGGGAGGCGAGTAGAGATGCGCAGGAACATGTCATTAAAGGTAAAACCAGGGATCTTAGAATCCCAACTGAAACACAAAAGTAGATGTTTATTCTGAGTAAGACATTCTACCATTATTCCCTTCTTTAAAATTCCCTTCTTTAAAATAGAATTGATTTGGTGTGAATGATTTTGTTATTCTCAACAATATAATAATACAAAACAAGGACATATGGTGAAAAATGCTATCCATATCCAGAGAAAGAACTGATTGTGTCTGAATACAGAATGAAGAATATGTTTTTAACTTTCTTTTTTCTCTTGAGATTAATTCTTTTGGGGGGGGAGGGATCTATAATTTCTTTGCACAACCTGATATGGTACTTCTCAATGAGGGAAGGGGAGCAGAGGAGAAAGGGAGAGAATCTGGAATTCAAAATTTTAAAACCAAATGTTTAAAAAACTTTTACATGTAACCAAGGAAAACCAAATATTTTAAAAATAGAATTGACATTTTTTAAATAAAAGGCAATTCTATAACTTAGAAATGCCAATGTTACATATATCATCATCCATTTTTCTCCTAATATTCTCAGACTGACTTAAAGGATGTCCCTAGGGACAGACTTTAAAAGATCTTATGAGAATAGATCCCTCTAAATCTTCTGATACCTCTAATCTCTCTCACACCACATCTGCTCTACTTGGACCATCACTTCCAACTCCTTACCACAAGTAATCTGATGTCCACACTAAAACCCCTCAATTCTGATAAGTGGGCTAATGCCTTACCTTTCTAGCACCATTCCAAGTTACACTCAAGTCCTCTTAACTCCTTCATTTTCCAGTACACCCCTTTATACACTGTCTTCGCTATATTTGTTTTGTTTATATTTGTAGTCCAGTACGTAGCACAGTGTCTAATATATAGTAAACACTTAATAAATACTCTATCTATCTTCAATAATCTGAACCCAGACTATCACATTAGGACAATGTATTCATAATAACTCAATTAAAGAGATCTCTAAATTTTTTCATGAAGAAGGTAAAGCTAGTTATATTTTCCAGCTTAACACTGATGAAACAGAACTTCAGAAAGGCTTCATGACTTTTCTGGGCTAGTAATATCATATATGTAATAAGTACAAGAACTGGCATTCAAGCTCATCTCAGTAAAAATTAATTTTTTTAGGAGGTAGAAATCAACTATCCTTCAATTTCATACCAAACTGGTTCTACTCACATTACTGTGCCAGTGCTCCGGCGTCGGATCTCAATTCCAAAAGGATTGCTCTTTATGAAAACTTCATAGAGCCGATTGTCAGGGGTACTAGAGGGAGATCTAGGGATGTTGAGTGGCACTGGGACCTCATATCTTTTGCTATTAGCATCATAGATCTAGAGACAGAAAACATTGTTCTAACTCAAAGGAAAAACTGTTGATCAAAAGTCATTGAATCCTAAATCCCAGAGTCATGGATCTGATTCACAAAACACGAATAAGAAATTTACCTTAAACTGCAGCATATCATTCTTATGGTAGGTGACATCTAAGCGGAGAGGATTCACAGGAGTAGAAGGCAAATTGGAAGCATACAAAGCTGAATTTAAGAAGATATCAGCAGTAATCCCCATTGGGTTGGATTGAATGTTACTGACTGAATATAGGAAATTGATGATATAGCAGCTAGGAACTCCTGGAGAACTGGGTAACTGAAAATAAGGCCAAGGATAGATAAGGATGAATACTTATACAGAATGAAATTTGGCTGCTTATTCATTTTTCCACAATTATCATCTGACAACAAAGAAAATTTGTGTCTTTCTATTACAAAAAGATTTACTAAGATACTCACAGCCCCAAACCAAATGCAAACTAAGCATAAACTGTAGCAATTTCTTCTTTTTTCTGAGTCCTCATTAATGTCCAGGGACAAGTAGTTAGTAAATCTGACCTTAGGATCATTGTAATATCATTTCATTGAGAATTCTTTGTCATTCATTATTATCATCATCATCATCATCATCATTATTACTATGATGATGATGATGATCATGATGATGTTCATTACCTCCCAGACACAGCCACGAGCTGTGCAGTTTTCTTCAGAGACTGCTTGGTCCTCGGGATAACAGTCTATTTTGTCCACATCTCTGAAACTGAAACTCAATTCCACAGTGTATTCTTCTCCCAAGGAAAGTTCAAGCCCTGAGATAATAGCAACCTATAGAGAAATCAGGACAATGACCAAGAATGTCACCTTAATAATCAATGCCATTGTCAAGGTTTTTTCCTCTTTCATCCCTTTCTGTAATGAGATCCTTCTAAAAGTCCCTCAAAACCCAAAATAGTTACCATAAAAAATAGAATAAAATCTAAAAATTCAATTAGGACCTGACTGTGAAGACTTCATAGGAAGGATTACACAGAAAGATACTTTGTTATCTTTCAACAAATTTAGTTCAAAGTTTATAGCCATGAACTAAGTGAAAGGAAATAATTAGGGATTTATAAATGAGAAAAGGTATCTGTTATCATCAATTTGTAGCAACTCTCAAAGGTGCTCTCCTTCTAGTCACATTCTTCTCAGTTCTAAAATTTCATTGACTTCATGTCAGCATTTAGAGCTAAGTAGTAATAAAGAGTATGGATTAGAATTCAATAGGAAGCACTATTTTGGTTTTATCCTTCTTCAAATTCAAACTTCTCTTTTCAAATGCTACATTCATTGGTCCTTCTTCAATTTCCCTTCAATTCCCTTTAATGTATTCTTTTCATCTTCCTGTTTCTGTGATGCAATTTTTTACTCAAGATTTAGTCCTTAATTTTCTCTTTTTTTATGCTTTCCACATTGGAGAATTAATATATTCTCATTTTTTCAAATATTTCTACACTATTGATATTCAAATAGTTCTGAGCTCTATTTTTCCTTCTAACTTATTCCAAATGTTTCTATGTTAATGAATTTCAAATCTATATTTACACGTCTGAGCTCTATCTTCTCCTCTAACTCGTTTTCAAATATTTCTGCACTAGGGACTTTCAAATCTAAACTTACAATCCTGAGCTATATCTCCTCTTTAAGTTTATTTTATCAACTTACTAACATCATTTTTATGCCTCAAAGTCATCTAAAATTTGATGTATTAAAAACAACTTTTTAAAAAAGGTAAATTAACCTCTTCTTTTCAGAAGAAAGTATCTTCTCTAATTTTTTCATTATAATTTTCATGGTTCCTAAATCAAAAAGTGTCTTCTTTGTCTCCTTACTTTTCTCTGCACTAATCAGTTCCCAGCCAGTAATTCTTTTCCCAAAATTTCTCTTGGAATTATTCCTTACTTCCCATTTTCACTATCCTATTACAAATCCCATTTAATAGTTGATTATAATAACCTATCTCATCTTCTCTAACTACAGATCTCTCATCCCATACTCTATAGAAACCCAGTCTTTCAAAATTATTGTTTTTTATAATATTAAATTCTTGTTTGAAAACTTTTTTATTGATTCCATTGCCTTACTGAATCAACTTCAATCCTAGAATTTAATGTAGACTTCCATATAATTAGTTTTACCTCTCACTTTACAGAAGAGGAAATTGAAGGTCAGAGAGCTTAAATGACTTGCCTATTTATTTTACTTTACCTACTCAATCTTTTTTTCCTCATTCTCTTCAAAAATGTTTCTTATGCAAGGAACATAGAACAAAGTGGACTTGAACTTAATGGACCAGAGATCAAATTCTATTAACTACCTTTGACAAACCACTTAACTTTTATGAGCTTCAGGTTCTTAACTTATAAAATGGTGGTGAGACTAAATGATGTCAAAGCTTAGTTACAAAGCCATCACCTTTCAGTTTAGCCCTTAATGTAATCTTCTCTTCAGACCTTTGATAGTACTTTTCATTTATATTGCAGACCATATTCTTCTGGAAGCTCTGCTACAGGCCCTACAATCACTCCTAAAACTGTACCAATTTGCATGGTCATCCTTAAGGGTAGAGATGAGTTGGAAAAGGAGGAATTAAGCTAACTGTTAATAGACTACATAGGTTGAGAAAGAAACTGGATTTGTGATTTCATTGATATAGGGAACTTCCAGATAAAAACATTCCAATACAATTTGACATCTCTACAATTTATAGTCTAGAGAGCTGTGAATTAAATACTTTAAACTAATATTCCTTCTAATTCTTTAACATTTCTATCTCTTCCTGGTACTAGTTACTGTACTTTTATTCTTTTCCATGATCAAAGCCATCCCTTCCCCAGTTGATTTCAGAGTTCCACATTTGCTTGGCAAACTGAAATATCACCAGTTTGAGCAATTTCAGGAACTGGACCCCAGATCAAAAAATCGGTACTTTACCTGGTATTCTTCAATATAAGTAACATTAGGAGAAGATGCAATGAGGACATTATTCTTCTTCACAATGATATTAATAGGTTCTTTTGTCCCAAGGATTTTAATCTCGTTAAATGTTAAGTTATAAATATCATTGTATGAATTATGCAAAATCTTCACATCTAAACGGTTCTAGAAGAGATCCCCCCCAAAAAGAGAAATTATTATACATGCTGATCCTCAAGTAATTTAATTATACCTCAGAATGGCTTTTCCTTGTTGCCACCCAAAATACATCTACTGTCTCAAAGTATATTCAAGAAATGTCAACTTTCTCAATATTATCCAAAGCAAAGCAAATTCATTTATTCATTCCTTCATCCCATTCCAATCTACTCATTCATCAATCCCTTATTTATTTAATGCCTTTCCTTTTGCTAGGAATTGGAGAAAACACAAAAATAAACAAGATAGGGACCTGCTCTTAAGAAATTTACATTTAGAAGAGTATATCTGGTGTCAACATTTATAATGTATTTTCTAACATTAAAAATTATTTTGGATCAAATACTCCTGAGGTCCATTAATTTTTAAAAAATAATTTGATAACTGTATTTCAATATAATTGGTTTCTTTTGTAATCTTATAAATTTTGTTACGTGTATGTAAAATTATTCTGATAAGCTGATTGATAGACTTCACCAGACTGCCAAAAAAGGCATTGACATACAAAAAAAATTAAGAATCCCTGATCTAATAAATGGTCAAAGAATATGAGCAGATAGAGTTTTGAATTAAGAAATCAAAACTATATAAAGTCATATAAAAATACTCTCTATCATGTTTATCAGACAAATTCAAATTAATATCATCTCACAGCTATCACACTGTCTACAATAGAAGAATGAGGAAATGACAAATGTTGAGGGGAATGTTGAGGGGATATGAAAAATTCAGGGCATTCATGTACTGTTGGTGGAACTGATACAAACATTTTGAAGAGCAATCTGAAATTATGCCCAATGAGTTATAAAATCATGTCTATCCTTTGACCCAGCAATACCACTATAACTGAGCAGTACCCAATATGATCAGAGAATAAGAAAAAGAACTTCAATGTTATAAAATATTTATAGCAACTCTCTTTGTGGTGATAAAGAACTAGAAATTTAAGAGATGCCCATCAATTGGGGAATGGATGAACAAGATGTAGTATGATTGTGATAGAATATTATTTACTGTAAAAAATGATGGGCTGATTGATTTTAGATAAATATGGAAAGACTTGCATGAAATAATGAAAAGGGAGCAAAACCAAAAGAACATTGTATATAGTAACAACAATATTGTTCAAAGAATAATTGTGAACAACCAAATTATTCTGAATACTATAATACTCAAATCGGCTATAAAGGACCTATGAAGGGAGAAGTTATGCACCTCCAGACAAAGAACTGGTACATATAGTATGATTTTATATATATTTATAAATCTGTGCCAAATAATAGCTTTTTCTGGGGTGGGAAATGGGGAAAGGGAAGGGAGACAAAGTTCTGGACCTTAAAATAAAATCAAAAAAAGAAAAGAAAAAATGTTAAGAAAGAAATAGAAAGAATAGAAAGAAAAAAAAGATCCCTGTTCTCTACAGTCTCTTTCCGAATTATATTATTGTATATGTGTACATATTAATAGTAATATGTAATAATGACATATATAATAGATATTTTATATCTGAATGTTGACCATTAGTAAGTACATGTACAACAATATAGGTATAAGAAGACACATGTATCTATGCACACATGCTCATGTACACACACACACACACACACACACACACACACACAGTGTCATGGAACCATTTTTTAAGCCACTCACTTGGGTGTACAAAAACTCATGCAAGATGTAGGCACCACTAGTTATAGTACCTGAAAGGGAAATAAATAATAGTAAGATTCTGAACATAGTAGAAATTTTGAATTATAGACAGAGTTTTATCAATTTATGATGAGACTTAGAAAAACATAGAAGGGAAGGGAAATTTATTGTTCTTAAAACCCCAAGCTCTAGACATTTAAGCTACTAAGTATAGAACTTCGGACCATTGTCATTCTCTCCAAAGATTCCCTGCCCTTACCACCCTCGGTTTAAAAGGTTAAACAAAAAAAGTCCCTCTCAAGTTTCCCCTTTGGAGGTACCCAAAAAGAGTTTAATCTAGAATGAAAATATTTGGTGCATCAATCCCAACACTAAATATTTCAGGGACATATAACGCTATGTTAATTCACTCATATTTATCAAATTATGTGTGCACTCAGCACACATATATATTTTTACTGAACAAAGGTACTCATACTATCAGCAATATTTGGCCATGAACAAGTTTGGGTACATCTTTGGTAAAATTCATGTGGGTACTCCCTCCAATAATACATATTTCAATCCATCCATGCCTACCTACCCTTGAAGTTCTTGTCTATGTTCTCCTATGAGTCTACAACAGGAGGCCTACCCAACATACTGGGGATCTTTCTCATATACTCTTGACAATTCTCTTTCACTCCATGACTAGTCATCTTTTTCTTCCAATCCCTTCACTGGTCAAGCACTCTCTGATAAGATTAAAGGAATTTGGGGGGACTTATCTACTACTAATTTGGGAGGAAATTTTGCAGCTATTTCCACACATTATCTGTGAATTATTGAATGAAAACTATTGGCAAGTGGGAAAATGTGAAAGGGATTGAAGGATTTCCTTTAATCCCTACTGAGAAATTTCTTCTCCATTATAACTTTTGAAATTTAAAGTAAACAGAAAGACAATGTTCTGAGCATGATAAATGTATAAGTTAGACTAACAGTAACCAATAAATAGGTCAATGGCCTCCCTCAATGACCAAAAACCCACAAGGTAGGGTTTACTAACCTTCCTATAGTTTAAATAACTACAAGAAAACAGAGTGGGGTAAGTGGAGGAGGCAATGCAACTTGGTCACAAAGTAGTATCACAGGAATAGAGACAACATGATTGGCTACATCAAGGTACGTGAGTACTCAAGAATTAGTGACCTTTTCCCTTTGTCATTAAGGAGCTCCATTTGATTTATGGGAACCATCTATCTATTAGAAATCTTATTAGTGGATATGAGTTACCAGACTCCTTGGTGTCTAGAAAGGTTTATCAGGGAGGTAATTGTGCAAGGACAGTTCAGGGACAATCTCTTAAAGTTAGCTTCAGGACTTAAAGGATGATACCAGATGTCTTGGTATTTACCCAAGAACCTAATGATATAGAAGATATAATCCTTGTCATTTAATTATAGTGACTTATGATCAGACTGACCTTTACACTAGCTCAGAGAAGAAAGCTAAATTCCTGAACTTAACTAAAGGACATAGATAAGGGACATAAGCAGATATAAATCAATTATAATATAAAATTACACAGTAGAACTAATTTTAATTTTTCACCTTCTTCCCCGAGGAATCCCATTCACACAACATAAACCATTCATTCTTAAATGGTGAATATTAATTTTCTTAAAGAGCTAAGTGCTCTTTAAGATTTTTGATGGAAAAGATCCTCACCCCAGTTTAATAACCATAGGAGGGTAACAGGATTTATAGAACAAGATTGTGTGTTTAGAGTGACACACCTTGGGCTATGGATACATTACAACCCAAGGAAGTGCTTACCTTTAGTTTCTCCATCGTCCCAAAAAAGTTCTCCTTTAGCTTCATTATTGTCATCAAGGGCAATGATGAGACCAAGAGGATTCTTTCGGCTGTTTAAAAAAAAAAAAAAAAAAAACAAGATCAAGTTGAAGGACTAAAGATCATGTTCTAATAAAGTTCGGGATGTTTTCTGGGAACAATTCCATCAGAAATTTTTCTCCACAAGTGAAAAAAGTTGTTTGCATCAGGCAATCTGCTTTCTATTGTAATATGGTGGAAAGAGGATTGGATTTGAAGTCAGAAGTACTTATTTCCAATCCTGGATCTGACACTTGCTGTTTGACTTTACACAAGTCCCTAAACTTCTTTCTGACAGTTCCTCAGCTGCAAAGTAGGAATTGTATTTGTACTACCCACCTTAAAGAACTACTATAAGTAAAACTCAAATCAAAAAGTTCTAAATCTAGGAG
This sequence comes from Sarcophilus harrisii, assembly GCF_902635505.1. Classification (NCBI taxonomy): domain Eukaryota; kingdom Metazoa; phylum Chordata; class Mammalia; order Dasyuromorphia; family Dasyuridae; genus Sarcophilus; species Sarcophilus harrisii. The sequence goes on along the minus strand of NC_045430.1, from coordinate 190,850,857 downwards.
GAACCTAATGGGTTACCTAATTCAACCCACTGATTTTATAAATGAGAAAACTGTGGCTCTGAAACATTAAGTGAATTGCAATGATCACCCAAGTAAACAGGATAAGTGAGATTTCAACCTCTATCTTCTTACTCCAAAATTAGTTTTCATACCAGTGTACCTCCTACAGCTATCGAATTGTAACCTTCCTTGACATAGAAAATAGCAAAATCCTCCCACTGCAATTCATCCAGTTACCCAAATTGGTGTTATGAATAAAAATTGATTATCAGGTAATAAAAAATCCATTAGATGTGTGTACATGCATGGTTTATTTTGAAATAAGAAATCAAATTTTATTTTTCCTCTAATTAGGTTGTGATCCCTAAGCCAATATTGGTACATTTAGAATTTCAAAGGGAGAAGAAAAAGTCACAGAGAGGATATGAATGAATATTTTACTAATTTTGATAAAGTTGTAGAAGCCATATTCTGGAATATCCACAAAGATCAGAAAATTTGATGCCCATCCCTTGCTATATTTCAAAAACAATTCTTTGTATTATCTCCTGAACCATTCATTTATTTCCCATATCTTTTTTAATTCTTCCAAGTTATGGTGATTAGACTATATGATGACCAGTTCTGATGGATCAGGCCCTCCTCAGCACCGAGATCAACCAAATCATTTCTAATGGAGCAGTAATGAACTGAACTAGCTATGCCCAGAAAAAGAACTCTGGGAGATGACTAAAAACCATTACATTGAATTCCCAATCCCTATATTTATGCACACCTGCATTTTTGATTTCCTTCACAAGCTAATTGTACAATATTTCAGAGTCTGATTCTTTTTCTACAGCAAAATGACGTTTTGGTCAGTATACACTTATTATAATAAGTATACACTTATTGTGTATCTAATTTATATTTTAATATATTTAACATCTACTAGTCATCCTGCCATCTAGGGGAGGGGGTGGGGGTGGGGTAAGAGGTGAAAAATTGGAACAAGAGGTTTGGCAATTGTTAATGCTGTAAAGTTACCCATGTATATATCCTGTAAATAAAAGGCTATTAAATAAAAAATAAAAAAAAATTTAAAAAAAAGTTATGGTGATTAGTAAATAGAGATAAGAAAACCACTCTCCAAATCCTTCAACTTCTTATCCAAAACAAAGTTTCTTGAAAGATAATCCAAAGTAGTTCTCACTAAGTCGCTCATTTCTATATGTATCAGGATAAATTATATCGATTGTTTAGTGAAGGATTCCAAAGTTTCTTGGCTCTTAGAATTAAACTCAAAAAGAGATTTATCAGATTTGCTTTGTTAAGTTTATATTTATCTTATGCATCCCAGAAACCACTGATATCTCTTTCTTTGTTGAATAGTAACAGGATTTGTCTATTTCTTCTTTTAGGGAATAATAACAGGATTTCTCCTTTTTATTAGTACCTATGGGGCAAACTATGGAGTTCCCTGGATCATGAGAATACTGCTACTCCTTCAGCATGTTGGGAATTAGCCTTTCAAAAAATCTTTATAGGTATAGAGTTCCAAGGCACAAAAATTCTCCTTGGTATTCTTCATTCTCACGTTTTCAATCTACCCACTTCTTAATAATTACTTTTCTCCATAAAATGATTTTCCTTTTGACTTCTTCCCTGAAGAAACCCCCTTTCCCTCCTCCCATCTTCTCAAAGAACCTTTTACCCTCTTCAGTAAGCTAAAATATGTATGGAAAGTTCTTTTTCAAGTGTTCTTTCCTGTTCTAGTCAGAAGACCATTTAAACTCACAACAGATATAAATAGATCAACTCAGTCAGAAGAGTAATATAACAGTCCTTCAATTCTCATTTGTAAGACTTCTTGCTGACTCAGTAGTCGTTCTCAGTTTTCTTAGTAAACCAGACTTTTGTCTTGCCATTGGATTTGATGGCAATGAAGAGGAGAATGAGGGTGACAGCTTTTTAAAGCTCTGCCTTACTTAAATCACTCAGAGAACAAAAGATGCATAACAAATTAAGAAAACAACTCCCCCCCCCCCCAATAACTTCACTGTTCTGTGATGATTCTGGATCATAAATGTGTCTGTAAAGGTTATTCTAAATTAACTGTAAAGCATCCCTCCTCTACTAACTGTTAACCTTACACTTCATGTTAGCAACATGTAAACGACTTTTTTTAAAAGAACACAGAAGCTTCCATGTGATTTATTGAGGTAGTCACATGTAGTATATGTGATATTCTACAAGATTCTTCTGCTCACCTGTTCCCACTATTTCTATATGTTCCTAGATACAGAAAGGTTTTATTTTTAGTCCCAACAGAAGAAAACTGTATTTATAATCTACCATTTATATATATGTAATGATATATACACATATGTGTCTATGAATACATCCCTATTTGTTTATACTGTTATTGTTTAATGTAACCATTTTGCCTATACAGCATTGTGATTTTAAAATCTCAGGCTGTTTCCTAGCTCTTCGTGCAAATTATTCCTTACTATTTCAAGCTTAAGAACATAGATCCCATAAATCTCCACCAAAATATTATTGCTCTGCAGTTTTCGAACCCCTCAGACAGACAATGCAAAAATTGAAAAGCTCATATAATCAATCATATTTGGTAGATATGTTTAACTAAATCATAGCTCTTGGCAGCCATAAATGCTTATCAGCCTGTAATGCCATACTTATCCAAGATAAATAAGCATCTGAGGATCCCACAAACCACAAGAGTGTCATGTGATTGGGGGAAATGGTAGGGATCCCAATCTAGGGCACTAATAGTAATGGAAAACCACAGAGAATTAATAACAAATTCATTTGCTGATATTCTTTAGGAGAAAAAGAAAATAATTCTGTAAAGTAAATAAGTAGACTTGTTAATGTCTATTATAAAAATATTCTTATTCTTTTTTTCAAACTAAAGTTGGAAAGGAAAGTAACTCGTAAAAATAGTTATTTTCCTCATTTTCAAGGTTGGGGGGGACAGGGGGAGAGATGATACCTTCCTGCAGGTTCATCCAACAGAGGAAAAAGTAGTTTCCATGGAGTAATACTTCCACCTTGAGGATTTTCAGGATATTGCCTCTAAAGACTTTTTAAAACATTTATGTAACATGTATTGCATTTCCTCCTTCTGTTCTATGCTGTAGATCACTTCCAGAAGAATCTTCTTTGAGCATGACTTTAACAAGTCATACTTTACCACCAAAAATTTTCAATGATTTCCTACTTCCTTCACATTCAAGTCTAAACTTCATATGTCAGACTTTCAAAACCCTCTTCCATCAAATTCCATACTAACTAACTATACAACCTATCCCCAACTCCTCTCTATCCCCTAGATTAGCTTAAAACAGTCATTCATCTCCTCTCTGTGACTTTTTCTTTTCCCTTTGAAATTCTAAATATACCAATATTGACTACTATTCACTGCTAATTATACTATACAATAACATCTTCTATAAGAGCTGTGGTTAGCAAGATGGAAAAGTAGATAGAGTCAGGAAGACACCTCTTCTTGAGTTCAAATCTGACCTCAAAACTAGCTAAATAACCCTGAGCAAGTCACTTAAACCTGTTTGCCTTAGCTTCCTCATCAGTAAAATAAGTTGAAGAAGGAAATGACAAACTACTCCAATATCTTTGCCAAGAAAACTCCAAACTGGGTCACAAAGAGTAGGACAGAAACAAAAAAAGAACAAACAACAAAAATAGTTATAGTTAGTGATGAGGAAGATCAAAGATGAGAAAGAAAAGATCATAGGTGCATAGGATCATAGAACTTGAAGCATAAATAATGTTGACTTAATTATGAAAGAAAATATAACTATAGCTTTAGATGTAGGGATTTTAGAGATCATCTGGTCAAAATCCATTCACTTTACAGAAGGAAAAACTGAGGTTTATAGGGGTTAACTGACTTGTATACAGTTAGTAAATGACTAACCCACATCAGGTCCTTTGATCCAAAATTAAGCATTCTTTCCACTATGTCTGATAGAGAACTTCAAAAACTTGCTACTGAGTGAAGTATCAAGCCAATAATTTTCTCAGGTAGAACCAAGACTAACTGACAAATCTATTTATTAATTTCCTCCTTATAGCCACTCACTGAACCACTTATTGGGATAAAGGAGATATAGTGTCTTTTTCAAGATGATTTCCACATCTATGCAGGGGAAAAGGCAGGCATGAAAGAACCCTGGAAATGGAACTAGCCTTCAGTATTGTACCTTGCTACTGTGGTGATGGCTGGCTGCTGTGTGGGGAAAATATAGCCTCCTCGAAGATGGAGTCCAATTTTGTCTGGGGGGAGTAACAGCTCAACCTCTTGTTTTCTCCATGATGTCCGATTACCCTAATTGGTACAAAAGCAAGAGTGAATTGCATTAGAAATAGAGTCGCCTCTTAGTTACTTGTTTTGTGAATAGTCTACACTATATCCTTTATCCTTCGTCCATTCATTTAGGTCCCAAGCTTTAGCAGAAAGACTATGCCAGCAACATCTTGTTGTCATATTGGAAAAGTTAAGGTATTGTGGGTTTATACCATACTCAGATGTTAGTATAATCTGAATACAAAAATAATTCCCAAAGTTTATCTAGTAGTCATAATATTTATGCATAAAACATTCTTTCCTTCCAAAACACTGCAAAGATGAATGATAAAGATATGAAACATTGCATATACACTGTCACACTTAGTTGAAATTGAATTTTGGCAAACTGCTCTTTTTCCTCTTTTTTTTTGGTTTTTAAGGAGTGGATCTATGGGGAAAAGATCAAAAAGAGATAAATTTGGAAATATAGATGCTATAGAAACAAAAATATATAAATTTTTCAAAATATTCCTCTTCTTCTACTCTTAGTTTTTTGGTTGAAGTTGAGCTTAATCATCATAAACAAAGCTTAAAGTATATAGTTGCTTGGTTATTAACATCTCTGGAATGTCTGCTCCAAGATCAAAGAGATACCATGCCATCTCTGTCTCCCTAATTTCCCTCACGCAATCTCATTGCAAATATTATAGTGTACATTGTTAGACACAATTGCCCTCCTGTTTTTCTGATGAATAATTTCTTCCCCTTACTCCTTTAGTTATTGTTACAAAATAAGTCTTGTTAGGCAGGTGAGATATGTATTCAGAAATAAAGACGATATTAAACAAAAGAATTCCTTTTTTTTTTTTTTTTAAAGAAAATATAACACTAGGAGATATTTCAAGGGCAGTTGGCTAAATGTCTCTCAGTTACACTTCCCTATTCCTCCCCATGAAGCCCTGTTTGAGAAACTGTGTTCATCAGGCATCAGTGGACGAGATCTACTTACAGTTTCATAGTCATACCAGATAGCATCAGGCATATATGCTGTCACTTTCTCAGCCCCCTGAAAGAAACAAAAAAAGCATTATCCTTCATGTCTCAAACATGAAAAGCCTTCCCTAACATACTTCCCAACTGCACCCCTCCTTCCTTTTTCCCACTCCCTGAAGCAAAAATGTTTTCTCCATTCAGAAACCCAAAACATCATCTCATAAATTCCACACACCTTCCCCCATATTAACCAAAGAAGTAACCTCAGGGAACCAAAGGAAATCCAAAGGATAAGGTTGAGAAAATAAAAATCCCAAACAAATTGAAGATTTGTCATCAGAATGTGGCTAACAGAATCAAATGAGATAAAATTTGGAAAGCACTCAGCACAGTGCCAGATACACAGAGGTGCTTAATAAATGCTTATTGACTGATTTACTAGTTTCCAGAACAGGAAGGGGAGGAGCTGAAAAAAACATTGAGTCCCTATGAAAATAAAATAAAATTTAAAAAAAACTTACTTCCTCCAGAACAGGAGTAATAAGAAGCCCAGGCCCCCACAAAAACTGCCGATACACATCCCAGGTATAATTGTCAGCATAAAACCTAAGAACCAGAGACAAGAGCAGATAATTAGCATCACTTCTATTGCCAATGTTACCAAGGATTCAGGATATTATGTGGCATCACAAGAAAGAAAAATGGAACCAACTCTTAGCAAAACCTCAAAGTATGTCTTTGGTATCCATCACCACCATTTCAGAGCTCCTATGTGATCCCACTCCCTCCCACCCTTACCGCACTAACTATCTAGGGCTACATTTCCTAGGTATTGTCCCAAATTCTAATCTTTCCTTTAGCAGCATCCCCTCCCTAACTACTCACTCTCTTTGCCCCATAAACCCACATTTTCAGTTGGATGTTAGAGCAAATAAATTTCCCTCCAAAATTTTATGAATGTTAAAAATAAATGGATTTTTTAATATGTCAATGACTGAGTCACCTTTTCCAGAGATATCTGAATTTTAATATGGTAGATAGGAAATGGTCCTAGAAATAGCAACATCTTAACTTAAAAGGAATAAATCTCTAAAGATGTTAAATCAAGTTTCCAAATTAGTCTGATGAAGGAGAAATTTTCATGCTAAAGTTCTGTCCTAGACACTTTGTATTAAATTTTCTTCCCATGTGGGAACAGTGAACTTCAGATTAAAAAGTTTTGTTCATGCTTTCTATTGATAAAGTAGTTTATGGAATATATCCATACTGTGAACAGTGTAATAATTTTGCAAACAAGTGCCACCCTCATTTACATTGAATGTTGTTCGTTTTCACTCACATCTGGTTCTTCATGATCCTATGTGGGATTTTCTGGGCAAAGATACTGGAGTGTTTTGTCTTTCTTTTTCCAGAGCATTTTATAGATGAGGAAACTGAGGCAAACAGAGTGAAGTGATTTGCCCAGCTATTAAATATTTGAGGCTGGATTTAAATTCACAAAGATGAGTGTTCCTGACTCCAGGACTAGCATTCTATTCACTTGGTTGTTCCAGGAATTGCTTTCAGTTTTTGCCTAAATATTTGGTATCACACAAAACCAGCTAAGGTTTTAACCAAGTTTTAACATATCAGACATATTTCATATCATAACATATCAGAATTCAGAATGGAGATCAGGAAACTCACTCATGTAGAAGGGGTCGGGCTACAGTGTCCCCTCGAGTGTGAGCTTGGAAAAAGAGGGTATAGAGATAAGGCAGCAGAGTATAGCGGATATTCAGGTAGTGTCTGGAGGTATTTAAAAGAAGAGAATCTTCTCCAAATGCAGCAGGGTCCTGATCCTAGGAGCAAAAGGAACAAGATCTTTGTCATTATAAATCACAAAATGTGAAAATGTCCATTATATCTTCTGTATGAAATAATCAATATTCTAAAACACTGCTCTTGAACAAGCCTAAAACACAAGAGGAATCTACTGATGTTATGACCAATTAATTATACACCAAAAAAAGAAAAGGAAAGGAAAAACATCCAAAAAAGTTAAGTTATTGGCATTGAGTTTAAAAAAAAAAAAAGCTATTTTCTTACATAGCTATTTTTCACACAAAACATTCTATCTCTAAATTCCAGGTATTTTTAATACTGATCCCTACACCCAGAATACTCTCGTTCCCTCCTTGTATCAATCAGACTCCAGGCTTCCTTCAAGTCCCAATCAAAATCCCATCTCATACAAGATGCTTTTCCATCCAGATGCCCCTTCATCCTAGTGCTTTCCTCTCTATCTTGTTCTTCAGCTATTTCAATCATATCTGACTCTTCATGACACCATTTTGGATTTTTTTGGCAAACATAGTGAAGTATTTGACATTCCCTTCTCCACCTCATTTTATCCATGGGAAAACTAAGGCACAGTGGATTAAATGACTTGCTTAAGTCACACAACTAGTAAGTATCAAAAGCCAGATTTTAATTCATGTCCTCCTGACTACAAGCTTAGCACTCCATCCATTGTCCTACCAGCTGCCCTCTTCCTCTACTGGTTATCTCTAATTTATCATGTAAGTAGTTGTTTTCCTATTGTCTCTCCACCTAGGTTTAATCCACCAGGGATTAAAAGCAGGGAATGTTTCCTTCCTTTGTATTCCCAGCACTTGGCACACTGCTTGACACATAGCAGATACTTAATGTTTATTGACCAGCTTTCATTCTTCCTCTGTGATCTCCTTTTTTAAAAACTGTTTCTCCCAATACTTTGTACATTGCTTTTTTTATAGAATTCCAAAAACTTACAGCCGGATAGTACTGTGAAAATTGTCTAGTATAATTCTCTCATTTTATGGATTAGGAACCTAAGGCCTCCAGAGCTGAAGTCCATCCTCTTCCTATCCTTGTGGCTGTCACCAAGAGAATATCCATTTTTTCAAATTCTTCATCAACAGTTGGCTTTTCAGCTTCCTGATACCTAGTTTCTAGTTTCAGTTCTCTCCCCAAACTGCCCTTTCTAAAGGCTCCAAGGACCAAACCAATGACATTTCTCAGTGCCCATTCTCTTCCAGCAATTGTCATTTATACATTAAAGTAGATGCTATGAGGAATGTTATAGGGAGTATTTACGAATGAAGCAAGAGATGGGAGTAGATGACATTTACAATGCCAACTCTGAAATTTTATAGTTGAATTTCTTAATTCCATTAGAAATGGAATTAGGACAATGGCAATGGATATAATGAGATTAATAAAAGAGCCAATTTATACTCTCATGAATTAATAATTATAGCTATGTAATTTTAAATTTTCAAAGTGTTTTATAGATATTATCTGGGGAAATCATTTTGGTGATTGTAGAGTTGAAGATGTGGTGATAAATTTGAGAAAAGGAGACTGGAGATATGTTAAGAACCTAAAGTAAGGTGGTAGCCATGTGAGTAGAAAGAAGATAAATATGAAAGATGATGTAGAGTCAGAAACAAGATTTACTTGGGTATGTAGGGATGAGGGAGTAAAACATATATGTTGCAACATTACAAACATGGGTGACTAGAAGGGTGATAATGTCTTTGATAGACACAGGGAATTTGGAAGAGGGAAGAAAATAGAATAAATGTTTATATAGTATTTACTATGTCAGGCACTGTACTAAGTGCAACATATACTATCTCATTTGAATTCACAACAGCTCTAAGAGATAGGTGCCATTATCCCTGTTTTTCACTTGAGGAAAATGAGGCAGCCCTCTGCAGGTTAAGTGATTTGCCCAGGATCACACAGCTAGGAAGTATTTGAGGCCAGATTTGAATTCAGGCCTTCCTGAATCCAGGTCTCAAGCTCTCTCCACTGAACCATGATAAAGACAGCTCTGAGTCAAGCCTAGATATAACAGACCATAAAGAAATTTCAATGAACAAACACCATAGTGGGTAAACTAGCCCCTCCTAATTTATCTCAAATTGCTCTTGATACCATCTCTTGAGGATTTACCTTGTAGCCTTGACCATTGTGATTCCTGGAAAATGGATAAAATGCACCAAGCTGCATCCACCGCCTGCATAGTTCTTCTGAGACATCATTGGCATAACCACAGATGTCAGGGCCCACCTAGAATCATCACAAATTATGGATGGACATGGGTCTTTTTTATACATAATTTTTTTTGTTTTATTTTTCAAACTTTTCATTTTTTTCCCAGCATTTTCACCATACTTTTATTTGCCTATAAGTGATCCTTGTTACATAAATGTTTCCCTCAATAACATTTCCTTCCTGATTCTCATTATGATCAAAATGATATCTCAGCACTTGAACTTTGCTAGACTGTCTCTAAAAAGCAACTCAAACTAGAAATAAAAGAGGATCCTGAGCAGTATTAATTGGGAAGTGATGTGTTCTCTAAGGTTTATGCCTGGTGGAGAGGTGGAAGTGAGGGCTCACCATAGGGATACCAAACAAGTTGAACTCAAGCACACCAGGTATAGACCAGCGAAGGTCATTCCAAGTGGCTGCATTGTCCCCCAGCCAATGAGCTGCAAATTTGCCTGACCCAGCAAAGGTAGAGCGTGTGACAATAAAGCTTCTTTTATTATTGAAGACAGCTTTTACAGCCCTGCAAAGGAAAAATGGAGAGAGAGGCAGTTGCAGTTTTGTTCACCTTTAGGGATTAATCAAAAACAATACTGATTCTGATTTTATTAATTTCAAAAAAAAAACCTCCACAGACCCACACAGACACAGGTGTAAATTTTGGGTTTTGTCCAGGTCTAGGATTTCATTGTTGTAAAGAATCCTCTGTGAAGAAACTTCTACCATTCAGAGTGGCAATTTATCTATAACTTCTCACTTTAGAAAGCTCTCTGTGGCATCAAATGGTTAAGGGACGTGTTAAGTCATGTTACAGTCATGTCCAATTCTTCATTGACCTCATTATCTTAGCATCCCCATCCCAGACCCAACATTCTAACTCCTGTGCCAACTAATTTCCTCATTTTTTATCCACAAGGCTAACATGTGTAAAGTTGGACTTAAACCCACATCATTCTGACTCTGAAGCAATTTTATTTTGCTGCCTCCAAGAGAGAGAGAGAGACAGAAATAGAAACTAAGTTCAGAGATAGAGTCAGAAGCAAGAATCTTGCATGAAATATTGTTTTAAACAAACAGACTGCTGGCAAATAATTTTTATCAAATAGGAACTTTCCTTATAAAGACATTAGCTATATAAACCACCTAAAATAAACTCTCTAGTCTCCCAATGGCTCTATATAGACGCTAGATTATGTCTAGGGCAAATTCATTAACATTTTCTCCTTTTTTTTTTTTTTAACTAACTCCTCTGCTCCCAAATTGTATTGCAAAAAAAGTAAAAGTCTTCTGTTCTCCATGTAATCTAACTCTCTGGTGTCACACCCAAGAAATGAGGGCACATCAGCAAGCAAATGTAAGCTGAAACCACAGGTGTTTTGATGAATACAATTTGATGAATGCTGCCTTACTCTTCTGTTGCAATTGCCATGGAGTAACCATACAGATTGTGAACATCATAGTGTTTTCCCCAGTACTGAACTGCATCCATGCAAAGGGTTTTGGCAGGTAGAAAGTGATCCAGTATTCCTACAATGGAAAGATGAAGCAATTGATGAAAGCATAGGTCATTATGACATTGGTCAGCCTCTAAAACATAAATCAAAAATTCAAGTCAAGTTCAGGAAAATTAATGCTATATAATAATTTGTTGCAGAAATAACACTGAGTTTAGAATATAAGACGTGGGCTTGTCTGAGTCCTACCTTTTTTATTTAATGATATAAACAATAGGATTACAGATTTTAGAGTTGGAAAAGACTAGAGACGAGCCAATGTAACTCACTAATTTATGGAATGAGAAAACGAGTCCAAAGAGGTTCAATGGTTTGCCCAGAATCACATAGTTTCAGAAAATCATTCAAGACCTTAGCTTAAAAAGGCCAAAGTGTCCCACTGAAACCAGGATCATCTCCAGTTGTCTTGATCTACATCTGACCACTAGATCCAAATAGCTCTGGAGGAAAAAGTGAGGCAGGTGAGCTTGCACAGCCCTTCCTCACTTAAATCCAATTCACTTGCACATTATGGCCATCATCTCCCTGATGTCACGGTCCTCTTTGAGAATGAAGGACAAACAACAAATCACTCAATCTTTCTTGATTCTCAGTACCTTTACTATAAACTAGAGATAATATTGTACTACTTAGCCCACAAAGGGCTTATGAGGATATAATGTATTGAAGGTACACAAAGTTTTTTGTAAACAAAGCAGCATAAAACTTTGAATTGTTAATGGTGTTATTATTCCCTCAATATCAGTAGGATATGCATTTTTGCATATCTCTGCAATAGTAGAAAGTTGCACTAAGATAATCTCACTCTACTGTCTAGTACTTCTATATTTGTTGACTCAGGATTCAAGTTGAAGTTATAGTCTATATTGGAGGTACTAAGCAAAACCAACTAGTCCTTGAATAAAACCCATAATGTGATCAATTGGTTTACTACATAAACTTCTATGACTAGTATCAGAAGGACCTGGGTTCAAATGCAGTCTCAGACATGTATTAAATGTGTGACACTCACTTGTCCTCTGACAGTTTTGTCAACTGTAAAATCATAATAGTACCTATTTCTCTGGGTTTTGTGAGAATTAAATGAGGTAACATTTGTACAGTGCTTAGCACAATAGCAAGTATTTAATTAAGTACTTGCTTTCTTCCTTTCTTTCCTTCCTTCCCCTGATCCTCCCCTGCTTTATTCCTATTACAACCATTCACTCATCAGTGGGATAAGTAGATCAAGAGAGCTAGATAGCTTAGTACCTGGAATCAAGAATATGTGAGTTTAGACCTGGCCTCATTTACTTACTGGCTGTATGAAAGTCACTTAATCTCTGTCTACCTTAATCTTCTGAAAAAGAAAATGGCAACCCCCTTCAGTTTCTTTGTCAAGAAAACATATATTGTATTTAACTTATGCTTTAACATGTTTAACAGGTATTGGTCAACCAGCCATCTGGGGGATGGGGTGGAAGGAAGGAGGGGAAAAATTGGAACAAAGGGTTTTGCAGTTGTCAATGCTGAAAAACTACCCATGCATATATCTTGTAAATAAAAAGCCATAATTAAAAAAAGAAAAAAGAAAACCCCATGAACGATAGGATCCATGGGGACACAAAGAATCAGACACAACTGAAAGACTAAACAACAGTACACTCACAGTCAGATAAATAAAAACTTGGAAAAAGCTTGAATTAACCATTCTTTTAGTGGTTAATATCTATCTGACTAACAGATATTATTATAATTAAAGATAACTTTCTAGGAAAAGTTAACAGAAAGGATATAGCAGGAAATGTAGGTGATGTAAAAATAAAAGCAATTTGAAAAAAAAAAAACTATGTCAGTTATTTAGCACTTTACACATAGTTTCATGTACTGTTATTAGTCTTTCTATATAAGGGTTCTGCCTCCTACAAGGATAGTCACTATATCTTACACCTCTCTTTTTTTTCCTAGGACCCACCATGAGATCTTAAACATAAGTGCTCAATTCAGCACTCTTGAATGATCTTTTAATTGCCAAATCCAATGGCCTTTGCACAATATTCATTCTCCTTTGCCACAACGCTACCTCATTATAAACTCTATACTTGGCTTTTCTGACACTATCTTTTTCTAGGTCTCTTCTAGCTTTTCACTAACTATTTCTGGTATTACCTCTGATTCCATATTCTCCTTCCAGACTTCTAAATACAAACACTGACTAAGGTGTTTTGCCTAAATTATTGCCTATCTCCATTCTTTTTCTTTCAATCCATCCTTTACATCATGAACAGGTTAATTTTCCTAATAATTTAATTTGAACACCACAGTGCAACAAAAATCAATGGTTTCCCATTATCTAAGGAATAAACTCTAGATTGTTTAGTCTGACTCCAAGGCCCTCTCTAATTTTGTTTTGATCATTCTTAGTTTTCCTGATTAATTTCCCACAATTCTCCTGCATGATAGATTCACCTGGAAGGACCCTATCACCTCCTTTTGACTACAAGATAAGATGGTGTAGAAGCAAGAGTACTTAGATTCAGTATCTAGATTTAGTGACAATATCCATTATTCACTAACTTCTTGGGCAAGTCATTCAATCTATCTAAACCTCTCTTTCTTCATCTATAAAATAGGCTCAAAAACACACTCCTACTACCTACCTTTGACAAAAACACTTTATAAATTGTAAACTATTTCAAATATAAGCTAAGACAATGACGATGATATAATCACCATCATTACTTTACAATACAATTCTATGGGTTAGAACTGCCTGCATTTAGCAAAGGGTGAAAAACAGAAAAAGAAAATTTTTTTCCTTTTTTTGTGAACATTTGTGCCTCAATCCATTAACAGAAGGGGTCCTTATCTGTCTTTGTACAATTTAGAATGACAAGTATATGTGATAAGTTAACAGTCAACAACTCATCCAAAGGACCAGTCCCATGACTTACTAGGAGTAAATGGGGGATAGTTCAGGTTACTATGTGAGCATCCCGTAGATGAACCATCATCAAAGTTGGAGGGTTCATTCATATCCTAGAGACAAAAATAGAGAAATATACAGTGTGAGTAGTGAAAAGTCTATTTTGTATTTATTATTAGTTTTGAAATTGGGGGAATTTCCCAGTTAATTATACCTTTTAAAAATAGTGTTGTGGACCTAAATGGATTTCCAACTGCTCTCTCTACCTATCTAGACTGGCTGGCATTGGTGAGTTCTTGCTTGTTTTGGGGAAGGGAAGTGCAAAACAGTTTTCCTTCAAGCTCCCATGCAGATGCATTCTTTTCTCCACTTCCCATTCCATCCCTAACTTCTAACTGGCCTTTTGTGCATTGTCCTCCTCCATCAAAACATAAGGTGTTTGAAGGCAGAAACTATCTTCTTTTTTATTTGGATTACTATTCCCAGTACCTACCAGTAAATGTTTATTGACTGACCACTGCTTATCCATAACATCCAATCTCCCATCTCTGTTTTGTCCATTATGCCAGAAAAGTATTCCCTTCCTCTTCTCTACCTCTGAGAATCCCAAGATTCTTTCAAAGCTCAGTCTCAAATATTTTCTTCTATTTAAGGCTTCCCTAATCTTCTACACCAGGTTCTAGTGCCTCCCCTTAAATACTTTACATCTACTTGTGTATATTCTACATGTACCTGCTTGTGCCTCCATTCTTTCACACAACAGAAAAATAAACTTGATTTTTGTTCCTTTTAATCTCCTGCATCTAGCAGGCACAATGGATAGAGTATCAGGAATCAGGAAGACCTGAATTCAAATATATCCTTAGATATATATAGAGAGAGAGAGATAAATATATATATATATATATATATTCCTTAAGGAAGTCATTTCCCCTTGTTTGCCTCAGTTACCTCAACTGTAAAATGACTTGGAGAAAGAAATGGCAAACCATTCCAGTATTTTGCCAAGAAAACTTCAAAAGGAGTCAGAAGGATTTGGACATGATTGAAAAACAACTAAACTTAAAAACTGTCTAGCACAGGGGCCTAGCAACTCAGGACTTAATAAATATTTACTGATTTTTTGATTCTTGGGGTTCTTCTGATTCCGATTCTGCCTAAGCTATTTATCTTGACATTATTTGAATATTAAGTCACTAAAAGATATGTAATCCACTTTTCTTTTCTACCTATTCTTTCCTCCTCCCATCTCTACCATTTGAGATAAGAATATAAAGGAAAAACTATTTTAACATTCTGAATATTGGTTCCCTCAACAGTCCCCATCCTGATGACTCACAATCCAGATTCCATCAAACTTTAGCTCCTTGTAGAAAAGGCTGAACTCCTCTGCCCACCACTGGGCACACTTTGGATTGGTATAGTCTGGAAAGACCGTCTGGCCCGGCCACACCTGCAGCAGAGAAAGGAAGTCAGTGGCAATGAATGAAAACACATTGGAGTGAAACAGCAGTAATCAAAAGGAGACTATAAGAAATGAAATGTTTGATTATATTCTTGTAAGTATCTAGGGACAGACAAAATCAGTCTTCCTAATTTCAGACTTTTGTGCTATATAGTTGCTCCTAAGAGACACCATGCTAAGCACTATGACTACAAAGATAAAGGACATTAATCACAGTCCTTGACCTCAAAGGGGATGATCTATGCAAGTGAACAATGGTAGAAAAATACAAGATAGAAATGGGAAAGAGTTCAATTTCTCAAATACATGAAAGGAAGTGGGGTAAAATTAGGCTAGAAAGGAAAATCAGAGTCATGGGTATTTAAATACCGATCTAAAGAGACTATACTTTACTGTTTTCCCATTGCCTTTAGGATAATGTTTTACCATCTATGATTTAATAAGGTTTGTACTACTACTTTGGCAACTGTGAATGAAGGATTGGAAAGGAAAGAGTTTTATCCACCATTCAATAAAAACCACTTAAAAAACTGGAAAACAGTCTGGAAGAAAATAAGTTTTAACTAACATCTCATACCATGTACAAAGAAACTCTCATGAAAAGACCTAGATGTAAAAAGTGATATATTATACAAATTAGAGAAGCAAGGAAAGCAATAACTTTTGAATGATGACCAAACAAGGGTCAGAAAAGATCACAGAAGATGAAATGGACAATTTCATAAGTGCTTAGCATAGTGCCAGACACACAGTAGGCACTTAATAAATGCCTAATCTTTTATTCCTTCCTTTCATTTATATATAATTAAAAATATTTTCTTTCATCAATAATATTAATAAAGTTAAAAATTAGAAGAGAGTTAAGTGGGAAGAAATTCCATTTAATTCCGTCTTCAGAAAATTTATTTAGTAAAGTTCTGATACACAAGATAGAAAGTTGAAAGTTATATAAGAATAAGAACCTTTCCCCAATAAATAGTCAAACAAGAGTAACATAAAATTTTGAAAGTAAGAAATCCAAGCTATCATTAGCCATATAAAATGTTCCAATCATTAATAATAAGAGAAATATCTATATATACACACACATAAATATATTAAAATAACTGGAGTTCTTACAGTCATCAGATGGACAAAAAAAATTAAAAAATAAAAGGAAAAATGACAATTGTTAGAAGGATTTTGGTAAGAAAGTAATAGTGGAGCTGTGAATTCCAGAATAACCATCTTGGAAATAAATTGTAACCAAAAAAATCACTGAAAGCTATATATCAAAGAAATAAAAGAAAGAAGAAAAAGATCTATCTGTCCAAAAATACGTATGAAAACTCTACTTGTTTTAGGCAAAGAACAATAAATTGAGGGAATGTTCATCAATTGATTTATGACAGAACAAATTGTGATACATGAATGTAACAGATTATTGCATCATCAACAATCATGAAAAGACCATTTCAGAGAAGCCCAGGAGAACTTCTACAATAAAAATTAAAGTAAACAAAACTAAGGAGAACAATTTATAATGTAACATTTAAAGAAAAAACATTTTGAAAGACTTAAGAACTCTGATCAAGGCAACCACCACCACGCTATAAGATTGAGGGTGAAGCAAGATATCTGATACCTTATGATATAAAGGTGATGGAAGCAAATGCAAAATGCAACAAGAGATTTTTAGACAAGGCCAGCATATGAAATGTTTTGCATAACTATGCTTACTTGTTACAAGGATTTTGTTTCTTTGTTGTCAGTAGGAGGAAAAGAAATTTGAGTTGAAAAACAGGACTAGAGTAAATGTTGGCAAGGAAAAAAAAAAAGTCATTCAAACTCAGACCAGAAGGAAACACAAAAGGATAGGTTTGAAAGTGCCATAGTGAATTTGGCATATACCTTTTTAAAAAATAAAGGAAGCTGTATCATCTAGAAATTCACAGATTTCTATACAATTATTTTTCTCAGTTACTTTATATTTTTTAAATAATAGCTTTTTTATTTTCAAAATATATGCAATATCCTTTGATCCAGCAGTGTTACTACTGGGATTATGTCCCAAAGAGATTATAAAGAAGGGAAAGGGACCTGTATGTGCACAAATGTTTGTGGCAGCCCTTTTTGTAGTGGCTAGAAACTGGAAACTGAATGGATGCCCATCAGTTGAAGAATGGCTGAATAAATTGTGGTATATGAATATTATGGAATAAATATTATTGTTCTGTAAGAAATGACCAACAGGATGATTTCAGAAAGGCCTGGAGAGACTTACACGAACTGATGCTGAGTGAAATGAGCAGGACCAGGAGATCATTATATACTTCAACAACAATACTATATGATGACCAGTCCTGATGGACCTGGCCATCCTCAGCAATGAGATCAACCAAATCATTTCCAATGGAGCAGTAATGAACTGAACTAGCTATGCCCAGAAAAAGAACTCTGGGAGATGACTAAAAACCATTACATTGAATTCCCAATCCCTATATTTATGCCCACCTGCATTTTTTATTTCCTTCACAAGCTAATTGTACAATATTTCAGAGTCTGATTCTTTTTGTACAGCAAAATAACGGTTTGGTCATGTATACTTATTGTGTATCTAATTTATATTTTAATATATTTAACATCTACTGGTCACCCTGCCATCTGGGGGAGAAGGTGGGGGGTAAGAGGTGAAAAATTGGAACAAGAGGTTTGGCAATTGTTAATGCTGTAAAGTTACCCATGCATATAACCTGTAAATAAAAGACTATTAATATATATATATATATATATATATGCAAAAACAGTTTTCAACATTCACTCTTGCAAAATCTTGTGTTCCAAATTTTTCTCCGTCCTTCCTCCCACCGCCTCCCCTAGACAACAAATAATCTAATATATGTTAGATGTGTAATTCTTTTATACATATTTTCACAATTATAGTGCACAAGAAAAATCAGATCAAAAAGAAAAAAATGAGAAAGAAAACAAAAAGCAAGCAAACAACAAAAAAGCTATTCTGTGATCCACATTCAGTCTGGACGATCCTCTTTCTAGACGCAGATGGCTCTCTGCCATATCGTATATCACAATATACAATTATCTTTTTCCCTTCTATTTTGTTATGTGCATGAAAATACTATGGGGTTTTGTTATATGTATTGTGTGCAGAATATTTAAAATTTGAATGAGAGAGCAAGCCTGGAATGAGACCAGTTCAAGGTCAGAATGCATCACTTCAAAATTTCTGGGTAGTTTCATTTATCCTTCCATAAAGTTAGAGTAGGAGCTAGGAAGATATAAATTCAAATCCACTCTCAGATTAAGTTAATACACTTAATCTTTGTCTCTCAGTTTTATCATCTGTAAATGGGGGAAATAAAAGGATACACTTCCAGAAGTTGTTGTGGAAATGAACATTTGTAAAGGATTTTTTAGGGGAAAAAACTTTAAGCAATATTCTCATTATCTTGGAGAACAGTAAAGACAAACCTTGAGAGAAAGCTTTTATAAGACCTTGAATGACAATTTAAGGACTTAGTTTTTTATTCTGTAAACAGTAAGTTTTACACAGAGAAGAGTGATAAAAGGCTTATTAGAGGGCAGAGGAAGAAGACATATACAAAAACTATGTTCTAGGAAATTAATCTGTCGTATTGAATAGAGAAATGAGAGAGAACAGATCAATTAGATAATTGTAATAATCCAGGCATGAGGTGATAAGGACCTAAAATAGAGAATGGTCATAATGATGGAAAATGACAATATGAGAAAGATTTACTTTGAAACCTTGAAAGATCTGTTATTTCATCAATAATAGCTCAGTACTCTACATTTATGCATGGTCAAACATGGTCAAAAAATCATCACTTGGTACCCAACTTCCTGATTATGAACTTTTTAGCAGCCGAGTAGGGTGATCATTGGATGACAGACATACATCAAGGAAGTCAGTCACGCAGTCAATAAACATGTTAAGTGCCTACTATTGCCAGGCTCTGTGGTAAAGCTGGAAGAGTCAATATGTGACCAATTAGAGACGGAGAAAGAAGGAAAAAAAGGAATCAAGAATGATTCCCTCTTCTACAGATCAATCTATAGTTTACTTGTTCACATCAGTACCCATTTCCACCTCTGTACTTTTGCTCCTGCTATCTTTCCTGTTTTCCCAAAATTCTCTCCTTCTTCCTTTTCAATTTATCTATGTCCTACCCTGTCTTCCTTATCCAGACCCAGCCCTACTCTCATCTTCATTAATTACCTCTTCCTTTGAGATCAGCTATACCATTATCTTTACCACTCATTTAGTCCTTGGCATATGCAGCTTGACATTTCTATTCATTTCTTCATAGACAGATCCTTTTGTGTTTCTAGACATACAACAAAATGATACTACAAGTCTCTTGAATTTTTATCTTTATAGATACAGATCCCAGAATTGTACTTGATATTAAGCACTTAATAAGTACCTATTGATTTACTGATTGAAACCCATAAATGAACTTCAAGATTCTCAAATTAAGGATGTATTTTTATTTTGTTCAAGCAAAATTTTATTCTCTTTCCTCATATACCAGGCCACAAGGTCCAATAAATTGTTGGTTCTTCAATCATAAGAGTCAGAGCTAACATTTCCTTTGATTTCTTGGACTGATAGGTTATTTTCCTAGAATGCCTTTGAGCTCATTGGAAGTCATTCACTGTAGTCAATTATAAGGAGTCAAAAACACCCAAATTGTGGGTATGAGTTTTGTTTTGCTTTTTTTTGCTCTCTTACTATAGTTCAACTATGCAAATTAATGCCAGATCAGAGACCTATGATCAGAATGATATCAGGTTGAACATTTTCCTAAAGAATGGAAATAGGGTCCACAGCTCTGGTATGAAATTCAGCCCCATCAGATGAATCATCCCTGAGACCCAGACAGGATCAAAGGGAAATCTATAATCCAGCAAAACAATTTTGTGGGTTAAGAAATTTATTTCATAATCATTATGATTCTTTAATTAATCTATAATTTCATTAGGGTGTGTATTCCCTCTACAGATGCAGAGAACACTACCAATAAATCAAGTAAAACCTAATTCTAATAGTATCTCTATATAAGACTGGGATCCAGTCAACTGTACCTTTCTTAAGCTAGGCAGGATAAATCAGGATTTACAATTTATGATTAAGTTTTGAGAAATATAGGAATATAACCTGATTCTTGAAATAGCAAAGCTGGTATTACAAAATACATTATAATAGGATTTTGCTCTGTAACCAAGGTTCATGCAATTTTAAATCTACAGAAAATGAATCATTGCATCAGTCCTGCCATTGTATCAGTCTCTGGTTCTCTCCAATTGTTACCTTCCCAATAAGTGGTGTCACTCCATCCGATGCATTGACCCATATCTTCATGTTTGAGCCCCGGACATAAGGACCATAGTTGGGAGAGTCACTGGCAATGGCTGGATCCTTTAAGAGAACAAGACATAGAATAGCGTAACCATCCTTGAGTTAAAGGGAAAAAAAGGAGACTTACAGGTGGTGAGGAAAAGGAGAAACATACCATAATAATGACATATTTCTGTCCGTGGTTATGTAAATCCTCAGCAAATTCAGGTAGACCTCCAAATAGTACTTTATCATAAGTGAAATCCTTCTTCTCATCCATATAGTCAATATCAGAGTACTGAACATCCTGTAAGAACAACACAGAAAACACTGTATATAAAACATTGATGAAATCACACAAACTCTTTACAAAAACAAAAGCCAAATATATATATGTATACCTAAACAATACAAAATACCCTCTTTGCTTCACCCCCTTTGACCTGACATTTTTTGTCTTTTTTCTTTTTCTTTTTTGCTTTCCATCCTTAAAGTTTATTTTAATCTTTTAACATATATAAAAAGCACTGGAAAGAAAGCCACTTAGTGAGACTGAGTCTTAACGATAAAGCTTAGGTAATGATCCCAAGGAAACAAAAGATTTTCTCTTCCAAGAAAGACTTTCAGTCTTTGCTCTTTACTTTTTTACATAATCCCTCATACTCACAGTTTAACACTTAAAACTTAATGAGTAAATAGGGCACAGAGAAATCTTTTGGCAAAAACACATACAAAGTAGATGGCTAGGTGGTTTAGAGAGTAGACGGTTTGACCTGAAATTTGGAAAATCCAAGTTCATTTCTGGCCTTAGATATTTACTAGATGTTCGGCCCTAGGCAAATCATTTAACCCTATTTGCCTCACTTTCTTCATCTGTAAAATGAGGATAATAATTACACTTAACTCCTAATATTGCTTTGAGAATAAAAAGATAAAATTTACAAAGTGATTTGCAAATTTTAAAGTGTCACATAAATATTAGCTATTATTAAAGTAGATAAAGCCAACAATTACACTTTCTCTCTATACTTACTTTATCTTTACAGAGTTAAACATTAGACACCACCATTTCTAACTCTTACTTGTGACCTCACCATCCCCTAACCCTTATTTGAAACCCAACACATGTCATTTGATCGCTGAGGAACCAGGATATCTATAGGCAGGATTCCCCAAATCTTAACCTCATTATCATTAAAAAAAAAAAACAAAAAACAAAAAAAAAAAACCCATAGAACAAGCAGTGTCTGACATTTTGAATGGATATATTCCCTTGATCTTCTACTAACAGAAATATCTAGACTCATTTCCTTTTCTTCATTGCCTCTCCTGCACACATTACAAAATCCTTCTTATTGTTTATTTGTGTCCAATTCTTCATAACCCCATTTAGCATTTTCTTGGCAGAAATATTGGAGTGGTTTGCCAATTCCTTTTCCAGCTCATTTTACAGATGAGGAAACTGAGACAAACTGAGGCAGACTTTAACTTCCCCATGGTCACATAGCTGGGTAAGTATCTGAGACCAGATTTCAACTCAGGAAAAGGAGTCTTCCTGACAATGGGCCTGCCACACTATTCTAGCTACCTCTCATTGCAAAATACTTTGCATGAAACAGCTGTTTGATAATTATTTGCTGTAAGAAAAGAATCCCTTTGCCTACCTATGTTATCTTATACTTTCTGAACTTTATTTTTTTTAATAATTTTTTCTTCTCACACCTGCCACTTCCAATTTATTGCTCTGCAGTCACTGACAATAATAACAAACATGCTTTTATAATGCATCAAAGTGCTTTCTTCACTTATAGTCCTATAAGGTAGCTAATTCTGATTTTACTTTGGAGGAAAGTGAAGAGATATTAAGTGACTTGCCCAGTGTTTCATGGAAGAGCTTTCTGCCCCAAGTTCATCATATAATACTTGCCTCTCAGGTTTTGCAAATCTGGCTATTATATGCCAACTGCAAACCCTATTCCTTCAATGGAAAATCATGTTTAAACCTCAATTATATTTCAGTCACTCTCCCAAATCGCTGGCAATTTCTGTTGATTAGCATTCCCTGCATTTTCAGCATGGTATTCCTTCATTCAGCTACATTTGACTCCTCATGGTCTTCTAGACTGCTGTCCATGGAATTTTCTTGGCAAAAGTTCTGCTTCAGTTTTGTAATTGTTCAATCCTGCAAAACCACCCCTTACTCTTTATCGGAATATTTGATAAGGAAAAAAGATCCTATATTTTAGAATATCGGAATGCTTCTCCCCATCCCAAGCTATCAGAATATCAGATACCATCTTATCAAGATGCCTCTCCCCATCTCTGGGGTTCCTCCCCCCATTATGTCATCTCATTTCTGGTGGCTCACCCCACCCTGTCAGAGGCTCATTCTGCTCTCAGCAGACCTGACTCCGCCCCTGCCTCAATCTACCCCTCTGAGTCTGAGCCACGTGTATATAGGTCATTGAGAACTCACTTTGCTGGAATCTTGGAGAGACAATAGTCTCATTCAGCCCTGGGACCAAACCACAGATCCATTTGATCCCAGTAAATCTCTACCGTTGAAATAATTTATTAAATACTTTCTAATCTCTATCTTACCTCAGTTGCTCTAGCATTACAGTTGGAAGAATAAGTATTAAATCAAAGTAATTTTATTTCGGGCAGCTAGATGGCATAGTGGATAACAGTGACCTGGAGACTTGGAAGACCTAATCTTGAGTTCAAATCTGACCTCAGACACTTACTAATTGTTTGACCCTGGGCAAGTAAAATGAGTTGGAAAAGGAAATGGCAAACCACTCCAGTATCTTTGCCAAGAACACCGCAAATGAGGTCATGAAGACTCAGACAAGATGAAACAACAAAAATTTTGTTTTCTCTCTCCATAGAAAAAGGGAAATAGAAAGTTGAGAGACCCTAATTGCTCTGACTCAGCCTGAAAGGTGATGGGGAGAACAGGAGAGTAGGATTATGTAGCCCTCCCTTTGTGAAGCAGCAAATTTAGGAAGTAGGACAGAGAAACAGTACAGTCAGCTTTTTAGCATCTTTATCATTGTTGTGAACTACCAGAGCATCTAAATAACCACTTTCAAGCATAGCTGCAAAACACCTTCCAAAGCTTAATAGCCCCAAACTTTGCATTATAATCATTTTGAATTCCCAAAAGTATACTCCCTTCCAAGGTTAGAAAAATGAGTCTCCAAGCCATATTCTATTATTTCATCTGTGTTGGCGCTGACAGAACAAGACCAACCACTCTTTCCTGCATTTCCCTCCATCTCCCAATGCATAAAAGCTAAAACAATTCTATTTTTTAATCCAGTTTCTTGATTTTCATAGGACCCTGTATCTGTGATTAGCATATATATAAAAACCATATAAAACCCAAAAGAGCCACATAAAAATAATCTGATTTTTAAACTATTTGATTTGTGAACTTTGAATAATTGTGTGAAGAGGCTGTGCAGAAAAGGATTTAATAATCAGAGGGCATGGGTTCAAAGCCCAGCTCTGCCATTTACTGCCTGGGTGATCTTGGGCAAGGTTCTTCAACTCTCTGGGCCTCTGTGAAATGAGATAGTTGGTGTTAATGTCCTC
This sequence comes from Sarcophilus harrisii, assembly GCF_902635505.1. Lineage (NCBI taxonomy): Eukaryota > Metazoa > Chordata > Mammalia > Dasyuromorphia > Dasyuridae > Sarcophilus > Sarcophilus harrisii. Next base: position 190,826,623 of record NC_045430.1, on the reverse strand, counting down.
TAAGGTTTTATCCAACTCTGTCAATTGTGCTATCCTCCTTGTTCATTTGTCAAATGAGCATAAACTCATTATCATAGGAAATAATTATACAAAGTTTTCAGAGAACAGAAGACTTTACATCCTACCTTCCTAGGAAGAGTTGATGGTTTAAATTAAATAATAAAAATTATATTCATTAATCTGCTCATTAATTTTAAGAATAATGACATGATTAAAAAAAATACTAGGGTAAAATACTTGAAAAATACAAAAACCATATTTCAAAAATTCAGGAGAATAGATTAATTTTCTAATTATCCATTAGCTATTAATTAGATTAATTGATATTCATATAATTATCTGTATTACCTGTATTATTGTTATAAAGAAAAGAAAGACCAAATTCAATGTTTAAAAGAAAAGCCCCTCTTACACAAGGAAGCTGAGCAGCTCGGTTTCTCTCCACAACTTTCTTCATTCCATCCAAACCTCCATACACCCAGCGACTGAGATGAAATCCAAGAGACCAATAAGATGGCAAGAGTGGCCTTCCAATAAGCTAAAGGTGAGAATTAGAGAAATGAGGCAGAATAAACATTTTGTAACTATTCTAATCAGAGTAGATTCCCCTTCTCAATGCTGTCCTGTAGGGCTTGCTAATTGTTTCCAAAAGGGCTGTCAAGTGTTTGAACACAAAGATGACATCTTTCTCTAGTCTCCTCATGGTACATAATACAGTGCTAGTACACAGTAAACATTTTAAAAATCAGAATCACTTATTTATTATAAATTAACACTACTGTAATTAGCCTTTTACTCAGTGGAATATTTGAGAAAACATAATCTGGCCTGTTTCTTTCAAACTGCATAACTACCAACATAACTTTAAGAGTGTGAGGACTTCCCAACTCATACTATTCCCTCTCCTCCACCAAAAAAAAAAAATCTCTTTTGTCTGGTTTCTACATTTGTCATTTCTATAATGAGGCAAAATACAATAGAAAAGGAAAAGAAGGGAATACATGGCAGGTTAACAATCAATAAAACACTTTTTGCCAATTCATTCTTCCCTTTTAAAAATTGAATGGTATCATTTATTACAATCAATTTGGTGAAACAATTCAATCATACAGTCTCTACCACTGAACACTCTGTTAGACAAACTATTATATCATAATATATATACACATACAGTAATATATACCCATGGAGTATCTCCTCCTACCAAAGTATGCTTTATCTAATGTAGCCAAGTCTCATGGTTTCTCATATTCCTTTCTCATAAATGTGCTTTTTTTAGACAGAAGACCCTGTTCATCATCAGACAAAATAAACAGAGAAGAAATTCAGACTACAAGAGAAACAAAGGGTTCAGAACTTATGCTATGTCTCTTCCTGAGGGTCAAAGATAGCTTGATTTGTCTCAGGTTTTCAGGACGAAAGATCTGACCTTCTAAATTTTAACCTTTCAAACATCCTAGGGAAAATTTGACTAAAAAAAAAAAAATACAGTATGTAAATAGGCAAATGACCTTAACTTTAAGGTAACAATTAACCACAATGATGCTTCATTAAATCTTTCTACATGAATATTTTCCTTTATAGAAAAGATGTTTTTCATATATTGGATTACTTGCTCTAAAGTGCAGTTTTGTATATTAAATTCTATTTTCCTGTTCATTAGCATGTCACAACTAGAAATGTAAATGCATTTCTCTCTTTTTGTTTCAAGTTGGCTGCAAGAAATGTTCCATTTTAAAACTCAGCAGACCCTGAAAATGCCATATTGAAAAGGAAACTTTATGTGTATATGTGTGTGTGTATTTACAATTGGTGCCAAAACTTAAAAGATATTTTTTAAAAGTACAATCTCAACTTCATTGAACACAGCCTTAAAATGAAAAATCTCATCTGTTTCAGTTATACCCTTCCTTACAATTGTTCTGTATGTAACTTGTCTTTTTGTATTTGTTGCCTTCCAAATATGGAACAGGTAGTTTCAAAGAGAGAAATTAAAAGACATAAGATGTTTAAAGTTTCAAAATGCAACAGGAGAAAACAAAAAAGAAAGGGCACATTTACTGGAAGAAACAGTCAGGAGAGTCTGCAAAATTTGTATAGCCAACCTCCTGCTAATAACAAATGATAGCAATAGTTCATGTCTGTGGTGCTTTTCAAACAATAACTTTGTGAAGCAAGTAATGCAAACATTCTTCTTTTATAGATAAGGAAAATAAAACCAAGGTAAGAAAAAATGATTAGACCAAGGTCACCCTGTTAGTAAATGTCAATCTAGGACTCCACCTCTGATTTTATGAGTCAAAATCCAGTTTTCTTTCAAAAAAATTACACCAAGTGATAAATTCTGCACTAGCAAATTTCCATATGCTATATTCCTGAGTAAGATTTACTAACCTGATGTTACTATTTCTTAAGTAAACAGTCACTGTAATCATATCTTTGGGACTTCTACTTATTGCCTGTGACCTCTGGAAAAAATCGTTTCATCTATCCCAACCGCAGTTTCCTCATCCCTAAAATGAATGGCTTGAATTCAGTTATGACTAAAGTCCCTTCTAGTTTTCAATCCAATTAAGCATTTTTCAATATACCTCAAGGTATTCCCGAACAACCTCTTCTGGAGTATTCCCTAAGAAGACATAAAAGTCCAGAATACCCCCGGTGATTCGATAAGTGATTGCTGGGGCAGGTTGAAGGGCAACCTCTAGAAGAAATTAGAATAAAGAAAGTAAGAATTACAATCATACAAATAATGGACAAATTAATGTTGTATTTATACCAGGAAATAACTGAATAGGTCATCATTAGAAACAATGTTCTCCTATCTTTGGTTTGGGATACAACTGAATAAAGAAAAATGTTTATGACTAGGTATGGCACCTGGAATCTCAACCATGATATCAGTAGGAGATATATCAAAGTATCAGTGTTAGGGCCAATGACCACGACCCTTGGAGGATGAATGCGACAATAGTTAGAATGTCTACATAAGGTTGTAAACTTCCTCCTATGGCAATACTCATTTCTCCTACATGTCAGTCTTCAAGATTCCATCAGCTTAGTGAATCTCTCCTGGTCTTACTTACCCAAACTCTACAGGGATAAACACTAAAATTTCTGGGGAAATAAAAGTATCTCCTGGCAGGCCAACCATTTCCCACCAAATAAATAGGTAGATGAAGGATAGATACATATGTAGACAGGTGATAGATAGATGGATAGATGGATAGATAGATAAATGAAAAAAGAGATTAATAAAACAAGGAATGAATGGATAGATAAATGAATGAATAAATGAAGGAATTAAATAAATGTATGGATAGATAAATAGATAAACAGAAATATTCCCCAGATACAATTACTACTCATATGATTTTATTTAATCCAACCAAACTTTCTGAGAGAAAATGTCCTGACCTTACTCATGGAGGACAAAAACTTAGACACTAATTTAGGTGATTTCCTGTCATAGTAATTGTTATAAATGACCAGCATCCCTTGAAAGTAAGCATCTATGGTAGGGCTCATCCAGTAGAGTGAAGTCAAGTTTTAGATTTATTGACTAGGGTTAAAAAACATCAAAAAGCTTCCTTGAAGCAAAAGTTCAAATAAATTCACATCCCCTCTGGTTGACGAATTCAGATTCTGACCTTGTTTCCCTCTAATAGACTGAACTCTCATGACCTTAGATAAACTGATATTGATAACTGCCTAGACTTTTATTATGGCTTCTGATCCTACTGACTGGAGTACAACTCATACTGACCTACTATGCAAACCCAAACTTGTCTAGGAGTTTAGATTCCCTACCACATCTTCATAGAAGATAATGCAGAAACAAGTGGTGACATATCTCATGGAGTCTACCTCTATGGATTTTTAACAACAACAACAACAGAAAAAAAAAAAAAAAAAACTGCATCTGAGAATAGTGGAAAACCTTAAGGCTACTAGTATTTAAATAATTTTTCTGTGTGAAATCATCCTGGGAACTCTCAATTAGACAAAGGTCTTAACTAACCAAAGCTATAGCTTGGCTGGGTCATCAGATCATATTGCAAATGACACAGCCTGGCAGAGTATTTGAAGATTATGCTTCAGGGATTCTTAAAGGCAAGCATCCTCTTTAACTCACTGGGAGAATAAGACTTAAAATGCTTTTCTTTTAAGAATATCCAGTCTTTTACCCATGGCATTGCTGTTCATCAGAAAAACTCCAAAGGATAATCCACTTATATCTTCAAGGCACAAGAAAAATGTCTGCGCTCCATACAAATTAGTCATGCCCTGGGAAAAGAAATGCAAAACAGCAACAAGTCACAATGCACCAGACTACATACTAGAAAGAGTGAGTGTTTGGCTCAATCAGTCTAGAACATTTGCATGACAAACATAGCTGCTGAATGGAGGAGCTAATGCCAAAGGAGACTCATCCTTCAAATGAATTTGATAAATATGTAGGGTCAAAATTAAGGGTTTATTAATATATGAAAGAAGCAGCATAGTAGAGTTGCTGGCAAGTGTACCCTGGAATCAGAAAGAGGCAGCTTCAAATCCTACCCCTGAAATGCAATAATAATAATAACAATAACAACAACATTTATATGATACCTCAAGGTTTACAGAGTAATTTACATCTTAATACATTTGATCTTCACAATAATTCTGCAAGGTAGGTGCTATTATTGTCCCCATTTACTGTTGAGAAAACTGAAGTTTAAAATGAATAATTGAATAACTCACACAACTCATAAGTATTTGAAGCAGAATCCATTTCATTGATCTTCCTGACATTAAGTCCTGTCCTCTATATACTATGTCAGCTATTTGCCTCTATTGTCTGACTCTAAGGAAACTACCTCATCATCTCAGTAGCCCAGGAAGATTTCTAAGGCTATAATTTTCAGATAAATTTAGTTTGATCTGTACCAGTAGAGGGAGTTGTCATATCAGGAGTTTTCTTTGCGGATGAAATGCAAGATGCTGTCCAAAAGAAAAAAAACAAAATTTGTCATCCAAATAATCTCAAATTTTCATTTAGGAATGAGCCAACTACAACAGTAATGGGAAGCAACATATCATAATAGATAGAGAGCTGGCCTGGGCTCACGATTTTCCTTTTACATACATTTGACTATGAGATCCTGGGCAGTCTCTGTTTTCTCATCTGTAAAATGGGGATAATAGTATCACCTCCTTCCTAAGGTTGTTATGAAGATAAAATAAAATAATATTTGTAAAGTGCCTTGTAAACCTTAAATTATATAAATGCTAATTATTATTTTTATTAATCCATACTAGTCTGAACAAGTTCTTCTATATTCTTACTACCATTTCCATCCTTCCCTCTCAGAAAAAGTATACATTTGCAGCCAATGTTTAAGCTAGTAGTCTTTTTAACTGACAGGTTGAATGAGTGGTAATTTCATATAATGTTGGCAATACAATAATATACATAACTGCCACATTCTAAATAGTCCAGCATACCAATATGTTAATCCCATTTTACCTATAATTGACAAAGGCAAAGGAAAGACAAGATAAATACTAAAGGCTGATTCAGGGGTTTGATGGGATAAGACTAACAACTTGTCAAAGAAATGCTAGAAATGAGCCTTAATCACTTATGCTAAACAAGATGAATTCTGAAACTTTGTGATTCTGCAACATTATGACACTGGGTACAGAAAAATGTTTTCTGAAGTCTTACATCATTAGGAGTATTGTCCCGAGAGAAGATGGGCCAAGTCTTCCAAGCCATATCATGACGGTACTCTTGATGAACATGCTCCCCTAGGCCATACACATTAGCACTGGGTAGCTTGATGGAGAGCTGCAGGTATTGTTGAGCAAATAGGAGAGGCCCAATACCAGTGTCGAATCTGGACACAGATGAAGAAGAGAGAAAGAGATTATATTGGACCAAATAATAGTTATTAACTGCCTAATACATCCAAGGATAATATAGAAAGGTAAGGGACAAAGGTAACTTTTGCATGAGAAATCTTTTATACAGACTAAATAATCCTTATTTTGTCATAAATCTTTGCTAAGCTAACTTAATTTTTATCTAGACAATTCCCAGGCCATGGACATTGCTCTTTGCCATTTACCCATGGTCTTTCAGTCCCATTCAATCATTATCACACTTCACACATATGGCTATTTAGCCCCCCAGATATTGTTTCCTATCTCTACTCCAAAGAAATGGTAACATTTTTTCTAAAATATTATTCAGATTGAAGCACCTCTGCTTAAGAAATAGTAGGGATCTATTGCCCATCATTTTGAATTCTCATTTCTTTTCCTAACCTTCACCACCAATTCTCTTCCTCATTCTCTAGTCTCCCATCTCATCAACCATATTTCTCATTACTCTCTGATTACTTTCTTTTTTTTATAGCTTTTTATGGACAGAACATATGCATGGATAATTTTTCAACATTGTCCCTTGTACTCACTTCCATTCCAACTTTTCCCTTTTCTCCCTCCACCCTCCCCCTAGATGGCAGGCAGTCTCATACATGTTAAACATGTTACATATATCTTAAATATAATATATGTGCACAGATCCATACAATTCTCTTGTTGCACACGGATTTAGAAGGTAAAAATAACCTGGGAAGAAAAACAAAAATGCAAGTAGTCCACATTCATTTCCCAGTGTTCCTTCTCTGGGTATAGCCGATTCTGTCCATCATTGTCTGATCACTCATTCTTTAGGATCATTTGGTTTCTGCTTAAGCTTAAATCTTTTCTTCAAATTTCCTTTATCAATTATAAGTTCATTATTTGTAATCAGTAAAAAATGTACTCAATATTTCTGCCTTTCTATCAGGGCAATTTTCATAGAAGTGCCACATGGAAATGAAAATGTGCATACTCCTTATAATTTCCTTTTAGTAATTTCCATAAGTTTAGCATATATAATTTTTCTAATATTCTATTCATATCTTTAACGTTTTTATACATGTGTTTACTTCTGAAGGAAGCATATTGAAATCTCTTATTACTCTCCACATCGCTCCTCTGTTCTTAAAAAGACATTATCTATTTCTCCTTCTCCATTTCTACCTCCATATCACTTGTTTTTTTCCTTGCCTAAAATGTGCTAATCCTATTTGCCCTCCATAAATCCATATTTTCTCTTTCTTTCAAAACCTATCTAATCAGGAGGTCTTTCTGAAGGATGAGACTTATTTCCCTTTGTTTGCTCCCAGAATTTTTTGAAAGTACAAAGTATAGCCAGGACGTTCCATAATGCAGAGACTATCTCTTTCTCCATCTGCATCTGCCTCAAGACCCTAGTATAGTGTTTTACAATATATGTTGTAATGTTGGTAGATGATATGTAAATTAGTTATTATAGTAAGTTAGTATAGGGGAGATATGTTGCACCAATTCAACTCCCCCTCCTGAGAATGTATTCTATCTTCTATCAAGTCATCCCTGAGATATGACAATATAACCCATCTCACATTCAGATTCTTAAAGGGCAAAGAATAACTTATCAGACATTGTTTTTTCAATTCCAAGATCAGTATCTTCTGATCAAAACAAAGGTACAAACTCTACTTAGTAACTAAATGAGAACAAGTATTGGGGAAGAGAAAAAGAAAAGGGAAAAAAAATAACGATAAAAACTAAAAAACCTTATATTCAGGAACCCTGGCTTAATGATGTTATATGCATTCCTAACCTAAAAACTAATCAGATCATGCTCAAATGTTTAGAATCCCTTACTCATATACTCCAATGTCCCAATAATTACACAGGCTTACAGAACTTACAAAACACGATTGTTACTTTTCCGGATAACTTTGATGCTAAATGACTCCTTTTCAATGTTCACATGATAGTTCAAATTATTAGCTGCATTTCCAGTAAATGGCTGGACATGTTCATGAGGGACTTCGTATCTGACATCATTGGGATCTCGGATCTATCCAAAGGAATGAACAAAGAACTAAAATGAAATGCAGTCAGAAAATACAACTCTAGGGGGAGGGCTGTTTTTGTCTTTGATTTTTTTAGAAGCAATTTTAAGTTTATTTCAAATACAAATAACCTAATATTTAAGATATAGAAAATGGAATATGTTGTCTCAAGAAGACTTCATGAGAGATCTTCAAGAGAAGATATGTTAAATGATATATCCCTTTTCAGATAAAATTTGAATCAGATGGTTTCTAAAATTCTATAACTTTTTTTTGTTTGTTCAAAATAAATTTCTCTCATGAAAATGAAAATTATTATTTACAAATCAACACTATGATTCTATAAAGATAGCTTTTTAATTCAATAGATGTAAGAGGCAGTACAGAGCAGTAGTTAGAGAACTAGGTTCAGTAAGGAAGATCACAGCGCTTCTAAGCAACCCTCTAAAACTATCATTTACATAAAAATTGTTGATCAGCATTGGTAGAAACATTTTCCTCATTGAGAGTTCCCTAAACTACTAAAATCACAGGTCTAGACCCCCTATGTGAAAAGCACTATCTGACACTTTTAGAACTCAACTTCCCAGTTGATTTCTCCCTAAAAAACTTCATTTGGCAGAAAGGGCACAGGATTAGTCAATCACATCTCACTTATCAAATATGGAGACATATGAGTATCTCCTGATTGTGGAGTTGTTGACATTATTAACTACAAAAAAAAAAAAAAAAAAAGAATTCCATTATCTTGTTTGTATTTTACAGAATAATAACGTCATGATAGCTAGATTGTGAATCAAGCTGAATCAGAATTCCATCTCTGCTTCTCAATAACTGTGTGAGCTAAAACAAATCATTTAATCTCTGCAGGCCTGTTATCTCATTTCTAAATTGAGGGTTGGGATTAGATGATTTCTAAGGGCTCATCCAGCCTCAAGATCCTATTGATCATATTGCTATAATTAATCCTTAAATCTCCCAGGGACATTTTCACCTTCATTTAGATGAACAACAACAAAAATAAAAAATAAAAAACCTTGAAATGGAAACGATTGGAAGTCTGGTATTCTGCTTCAAGAATGACATTGGCAATATCATTTCCAAACATCGAAGCTGTGGAGAGTCGGCTTAACTGGGCTGTGAATCCTAATGGGGAAAAAAGAGAAAGAGGTGACGTGCCCTGGATGACTATCAAACCTCTCTAACATAAATACTCAAAATGTGAAAGGAAACAACAATGGGGAGGGGGGAAGGGAGGGAGGACTGCTTTTCAAACGAAATGGGAAAGAGATGGATAAATACTGTCATATATGCATACTACTACTACTAAGTCAGAACTTGGAAAATGGTGATAAGTCTTCTGGATCCAATCCATGCTCCTATGTTTTAGTACATGCTTTCTCAGCATTTATAGATTCACTCTGAATATGCTTTGTCACATATTTAAGAGCGGCAGTTTGATGAAGTGGAAAATGAACTGGATTTGGAAACAGAAAACTCCAGTTAGAATTCTGACTCTTTCACATACTACCTATGTAATCTTAGGAAAATTACATCAATTGTAAAATGATGGAGGGAGGAGTAGACTACTTTTTAATGTCCCTTCTATATCTATGATGCAAAGTTTCTAATGTATGTTGGTTTTATTACTGCAACTAGACTACAAGTTAACTTCAAGACTACAACTTCCTGAGAACAGCAATTATACCAAGTATTTTCAGAGATCAGGGTCCATTTGTGTTCCTTCTGTCTCTTCCATCCTGCCTTGCTTTAGAGATAGGTGTGGTTCTGCTTAGTTTTTGCAATTATCAATTATAAAGAAATGACCTTGCATTTCTATAACGCTTCATAGTTCACAAAAGCACATGCTTGATTTGTGTTAGGTTTTTCTTTAAAGTTGAAATCATGCCTCCAATATTATTGTGTCCTCAAGAATCAAAACACTTAGCCATGAGAAGTTCCATCTAATTTTCATGGTAAATATGACAATGCAGGGAGACACAATGCATGCTTGCAGTTCTATCTGCTGGATGATTTTTGAGTCCACCCCAGGATTATTACAGATTCTTCTCTCCTCTATTGGTTTACTTACCTGCACTCGTGTTACTACTACCCTTTATCTGATAGCCATACTTCTTGGAGAAGTAGCACCAGGGAACAGTTACTGGTCCCTGAGGGCTCCAGCAACAACCACGTTGGTGACATGTGGCCTGGAACAAAAAGAATTATGTCAGACTAAGTGTCAATAGTGGACTCTAATATTACTCACCTCCTATTCTAAAGCACTTTTCAAACATAGAATCTTGGATGGATTACAATTATGAGTATTCTTGAGAAATATGGTAGCAATTCAAAGGAGTAATGAAACAAATAACACAAAATGTCAGATCGTCCATCATTTTATAGTTCCCTTTGTCTCACATGATTCTTTGATTTGTCTTTTCTAAGAAAGAAAATTATATTGCTAATGATATCTGGCTCAGGCTGACATTAAAATAAATGGATTTCTCTGACCATATTCTGTAACCAATATTATATGGAAGCAGCCCAGAACTGGGTTAAGAGATTGTACTTGAGAACTGTTTTGTCAGTTCAAAATATCTTTAAAGGTTCAAAATGGAAGAGGAATAAACATGCATTTGTGTGTGTGTGTGTATACATATGTATAAATATGTGTGTACATATACATATGTATTCATATATAGAGACCACACAATAGTTAAAGAAATGAATCTTCAGTATAGTATTACATATATTTAAAATGATAGTGAGTACATGTTTGACTATTTGATTCTAGTTTATATAGAAAATGGGGAAAGAGACCTAGTAAAATTTCTTGTCCAGTCTTTTTCTCTTGCAGATATAGAAGATGAAAAAGTACAAGCACTGAGATATTTTGGAAAGATTAAGCTACAATCTAAATTCAAATCATTATTAGATGAGATGAGTAGAGGTATAAATAGTCTGAATAAACTTAGGTAAAATAGAAATTAAACTTAAGACTAATTTAAGAACATATTTAATACATTTGAGATGGAGAGAAAACATCAATTTAAAACTAAGTGAAAAAAAATTTTAATCTTCTTTCATAAAGAATTTTCAATTAAGTTAATGAGGAATTCTTTTTTAAACTATTGCTTGAATTTAAAAATTATGTTTTTATAGCAAAATAAGTATGGAATTGTTTGTGCAAAATTCTTTAAATTATCAATCAGTAATCAATCATACCAGTGAGAACAGGTTCCCCTCTAGTGGCTGTTTCACATATAGTTTGCATAGTGCTTATGAAGAGTTAGAGGATAAATGTAACTAGCATAAAGAAATTAAATAAGGGGTTAATTATATATTTACTATAGAAGATAACCCACAATATATATTGCAGATAACTAGACAGCATAGTGGAAAAGATAAAATTAATTTTGTTTGTTTAATTTTTTCCCTCAAAAGATATTGAAACCATTCTTAGAACTTGATTGGCTCCAAAGATTAAAGGCTTGGACTATTGGCATCAGTATCTCATTATTTGAATTGACAACTTGAATTAAATGGAGTTCCAGTCTTCTCTGACGCTAAGTTGGCTTACCATATCAAGGAATTCACAGGAAAAGACACTTCACCCAGCTCAATTAACTCATGTCCTTCTTGAATATCCTTCCTCAATATATCTAAGTAAATCTTGTTAAAAGCATTTTTTCTATTTTTAAATTAAATAGTATTTTATTTTCACAAAGATCCTCCTTCTTTCTCTCCTATCTTTACCCTACAACTAAGAACGCAAGAAAAACAAAGCTCTTTTTACAAACATGCATAAACAAGCAAAAAATAAAAATAAATTAAAAAAAAAAAATATATATATATATATACTGCAATGGCCATGTCCAAAAAAACTCTCTCTTTCCATATTCTAGTTCGTCACTTCTCTGTGTGGAAGTAGACAACATATTTCATCCAAAATATTTCATCATGAGCCCTCTGGTCATTCTGTTGATCAGAGTTCTTAAGCCTTTCAACATTTTTTGTCTTTACATTATTTTTGCTATTGTACATATTGTATGTATAAATTGTTCTCTTGGTTCTGCTTACTTCACTTTGTATCATTTTATACAAGTCTTCCCAGGTTTCTCTGAAAACATAACCTTCATCATTTCTTAATTGTTAATGTGGTTTAGTCATTCAATTGTTTTCAACTCTTCATGCCTTATGGACCACACTATGCCAATATTATCCATGGAGTTTTCTTAATAAGAATATTGGAATGGTTTGTCATTTCCTTCTCCATGGATTAAGGCAAACAGAGATTAAATGACTTACCCAGAATCACATAGCTAGTAAGTGTCTAAGACTGCATTTGAAATCAGGTCTTCCTGACTCCAGGTCTACCTCTCTATCCATTCAGCCGCCACATCAGTTCTTAAACAATGATATCCCTTCAGACTCATATAATTTATTTAGCCAATCTTCAGTTGAGATAGGCATCCCCTCTTGTCAATTATTCAATAATCTAAGAATATAGATTTTATATCAATGTGAATCATAAACTACCCGAGGACTGGTACACCAAGTATTCAAAATGACTCCATCAATTAGTGGGAAAAAAAAAACAATCAAATGAAGGTGGCCTAGCTGTACCAGATCTAAAATTGTATTATAAAGCATGTTACCAAAACCATTTGATATTGGCTAAGAAATGGACTAGTTGATCAGTGGAATAGTTGATCAGTGATCAGGACAAAGCAGTCAATAACTTTAATAATCTAGTGTTTGACAAACTCAAAGATGCCAGCTTTTGGGATAAGAACTCACAGTTTGACAAAAATTGCTGGGAAAATTGGAAATTAGCATGGCAGAAACTAGGCATTGACCCACACTTAACATTGTACTCAAAGATAAGTTCAAAATGGGTTCATGACTTAGGCATAAAGAATGAGATTATAAATAAATTAAAAGAACATAGGATAGTTTCCCTCTCAGACCTGTGGAAGAGGAAGGAATTTATGACCAGAGAAGAACTAGAGATCATTAATGATCACAAAATAGAAAAATTTGATTATATCAAATTGAAAAGTTTTTATACAAACAAAACTAATGCAGACAAGATTAGAAGGGAAGCAACAAACTGGGAAAACATTTTCACAATCAAAGGTTCTGATAAAGGCCTCATTTCCAAAATATATAGAGAGCTGAAGAAACCAAGCCATTCTCCAATTGATAAAAGGTCAAAGAATATGAACAGACAATTCTCAGATGAAGAAATTGAAACTATTTCTAGCCATATGAAAAGATTCTCTAAGTCATTATTAATCAGAGAAATGCAAATTAAGACAACTCTAAGATACCACTACACACCTGTCAGATTGGCTAGAATGACAGGGAAAGATAATACAGAATGTTGGAGGGGATGTGGGAAAACAGGGACACTCAAAATGACTCCATCTTTTGTGAAAGAGAGGCTGAATAGTTGCTCTCCATTTCCACAAAATATTAGGAAAGAAATCTCTTTTTCTTGGAAAACTTTAATAGAAAAACAGGTTACTTATCTCTCCTGGATCATGAAACATTCACACAAGACTTGATTTCGTAATCATTTTATAGAGGAGGAAACTAAGGCAAACAGGGTTAGTTGACTTGCTTAGAGTCACACAGCTGTAGTGTCTGAGACCAAATTCAACTCAGGTGTTCCTGACTCCAAGCTAGGCACTCTATCAACTGCATCAACTAACAATCCCCTTTCTATATATTATACTTCTGTATGTCTTTTAAAATGTCTTTTACTTATGTGAGAAAGAGAGACAGAGAGGTGGAGAGAGAGAGAGAGAGAAGAAAGAGAGAGAGAGGGAAAGAGAGAGAGAGAGAGACAGAGACAGAGAGAGAAAAGGAGGGAGAAGAGAAGGGGAGGAAAGAGGGGGGGGAAAGAGAAAGAGGGAGAGAGGGGGTGAAGAGAGAAGGAGGGAATAGAGAGAGGGAGGGGGAAAGAGAGAGGGAGGGAAAAGAGAAAGAGAGAGGGAAGGCGGGAGATGGAGAGACAGAGATATGCCTTAGGAAGAGATTACCAATTGTAAGGCTAAAATGAGGAAGTTGGATCAAATGACTCTAAGATCCTTTCCACATCTAAATCCTTAACCCTCAAGATATAGAAGGAATTCGTATTTCAAATGGAAAACTTCTGTATGAACTCTTTTTTTGGAAGGATATTCCAATTTATAACATTCGGTCTTTCCTTTTGAAAGCAGCACCTAACTACCAATCTATTCAGCCAGCCCTAGCCTAGCATTAAGAGAAATACAAAGGTTTTGCTGTAAGGTGACCCAGCCATCTATTCGGCATCCTTCAGTGCAATTCTCAACCTCCTCTTCCAAATGTAAGGCTCTTACACTGTGTCCTTGTAGGTGGCTGGACTCCTGACATTTTCTGCTATTCTCTCATCATAATCAAAGTCCTCTAATGGTGATGTTCATGTCAAAGGTAATGAGTTTCATACTCTAAGGGAACCATGCATGGGAAGCATGCACGAAAGCCAAAGGTATATACTAATTCATTTGTGGCAAAGCATGATTAAAGAAAGCAAAGTTCATTTAAAGAAAAATAAAAATGATCAAGTATTAACAGAATATTACTTTATTATCCTTATGTGACAGCAATAAAAGAAAAGAAAAAGGAAGTGTTACTAAAGCAATAAGGTTGATATCTGAATTTCAGCAAGTTCTAATGTTGAAACTGGTTGGGGGAGGGATCTTAGACTTCCCAAGAGAAAACTGTGACAGGAAAGACAATTTCTTTTAAAATATATTTAATTGGTGTCTTTTGTCTTTACTTAAGAAATTTTATGGTGGGAGGGAAAGAAATTCTTTTCTGCCCCAATTCATTAAACCTACCTTTTTAACAAAGAATTAAAATTAAGCAACAAATTCTGCCACAAGAATGAACTGCTATCTGATGAAGTATATAACATTATAAACCAATATTCCCTTACCTCTATGCTTAAAGGAGGAAGGCATGCTTTATTATTTGTTAATCATTCTTGGTTTTTCTACCATCCAAGATCCCTTTATAACTTCCTTTGGGCTTATTGGATCAAAGAGTATTTCTTAGGTCAAAAGGTATGCTCTCAAATTTTTTAGGGAGTTTAGGAATTTTCACAACGTTGTTATGAATACTTGGCAAACAGCCATCTTTGTCTTTTAGACTACTACTACCAGCAACAACAAACCCATTTATCATAATAAACAATATTATTGACTTGTTTTACATAATTGTTCTTTTCAGTCTCCAATATCTTTACTTGCCAAAGCAAATGATCTTTTCTTGATGTCCATTCATCTAAAATTCTTCATAGGCCCTGACCTTGGTGATAACCTCTTTTCCTAAATGCTCTTTCCTCTCTGGGTTTGTGTAACAATTTTCTCTCTTGGTCTCCTCTGATTGTTCCTTTTCAATCTGCTTTGCTAGATCATCATCCATGTCACACCCCCTATTTGTACTCCAAGACCCAATCCAGGACCTTCTCTCTCATCTAGACTTTCATTTGCTGATCCATGCGATCACAAAGAGTTAGATAAGACTGATAAACTAAACAACAACCACCTCACAGAGATATATGAAGATCAAATGAATTAATATTTGTAAAGCACTTAGCTCATTATCTGATAGTAAATACTATATAAATACTTACTCTTCTATTCCCATTTCTTCCAAATTTCCCTGTTTTCATCAAGAACATTATCATCTTACCATCTCACACCTCTCAGATTGGCTAAGATTGACAGGAAAAGATAATGATAAATGTTGGAGGGAATGTGGGAAACTAGGACACTAATGCTTTGTTGATGGAATTGTGAAATGATCCAGAGTTCTGGAGAATAATCAGGAATTATGCCCAAATGTCTATAAAATTGTGCATACCCTTTGGTCCAGCAGTACTATTACAGGGTCTGTATCCCAAGGAAATCACAAAGGAGGGAAAAAGGACCTACATGTGCAAAAATGTTTGCAGCAGCTTTTTGTGGTAACAAAGAATTGGAAAAGGAGTGGATGTCCATCAATTGGGGAATGACTGAACAACTATGGTACATGAAGGTAATGGAATATTATTGTTCTATAAAAAATGATGGACAAGCTGATTATAGAAAGGGTCTGGAAAGATGTACATGAACTGATGCTGAGCAAAAGAGCAGAACCAGGAATACATTGTACACAATAACAGCAAGAATGTGTGATGATCAACTATGAAATGCTTGTTTCTTCTAAGTGGTTTAATAATCCAAAGCAATTCCAACAGACAAAATGCTATCTGCATCCAGAAAAAGATCTAAGGAGACTGAATGTAAATCAATACATGATATGTTCACTTCTTTTTTCCATTTTTTCTCTCTCATGGTTTTTCCCTTTTGCTTATGAAAGACTGATGGAAAAAAAGGAACATTATCATCCTTCTAGTTACCCATGTTTACAACTTCAGTGTTATCATAGATTCTTCATCCTTACTGACTCCCTACATAACCAAACAAATCTGATTTCTAACTCCACATTATTTCTAATATTAATCTTCTCTCTATTCAATTGCCCCCACCTTACTTTAGGCTTTTAATGATCTCATCTGGCCTACTAATTGGTCTCCTTTACAAGTATTTATTAAGTGTCTACCATGTGGCAGGCACTGTGCTAAGTGCTTTACAAATATTATCTCATTTGATCCTCACAACAACCCTATGAGGTACGTGCTACTGTTATCCACATTTTACAGTTAAGGAAACTGAGGAAAAAAGGCTAAGTGACTTGGCTAGTGTCACACAATTAGTAAATGTCTAAAGTTAGATTTAATTCATGTCTTCTTAATTCTAGGCCCAGCTGTCTAGTCATAGGCAGCTGCCTAAGAGAAGTGTCTGCATTTTGTCCTAGAGATAATTGGGAGTTCTTGAAGCTTCTTTAACAGAGAAATAAAATAGTCAAACCTGTGCTTTAAGAATATCAATTTGACATAATATGGAAAATGGGATTGGAGAAGGGAGAAGCTGGAAGACAAACCAATTAGAAAGCTATTATAATAGTAAAAACAAGACATAATAAGGACCAGAACTAGGTAGTGATATGAAAGGAACAGGGTTGAGATACATTGTAAGGTAGAATCAAGTCAATTTGACAACTATTTATGGGGAATAGGCAGGAGGGAATGAGGGGAACTAAAGAAGAATAAAGAATTGAATAAGGAACATGGTTCCTTTGACAGATATAAAGACATTAAGGAAGAACAGTAGGTTTGAAGATAGATATACTGAGTTCTGTTTGGGATCTGTAGAGTTTCAGATGTCTATGGGACATGCAGGTAGGGATGCCCACTTGGCAGTTAGCCGAGTTGGAGAAAGAAATAGATGCTGGATATATAGATTAGATTTAGAAGTTATCTGCATGTAGATAATAATGTATGTCAGAATTTGAAATTAATTCTTCTCACCCAGATGGAAGGTTTATTCAGAAAAAGCATTGTGACTATGTTATGGAAAGTATGTTTCATCCACTCAGACTCAGTTTGACTTTAACTGCTGGTCAGCCTCATGAATCAGGGCAAACTCCTTCGCATTCATTTAACCAAAGTGAATCATCCTCAAACTAAAGACAGAAGATTAAGCCATGAGACCAACAACCAGCATTCTAAAAATACAGAAAAACAAAACTGTGCAAATTTAAGGAGAACACTAATGTCTCCCCATTTCTTAGCTTTCAAATCAGAAAAAAAAAAAATTAGAAAAAAAATCAGACCAGATGATCTCTAAGATCCCATCTTGTTTGTAAGGAATTTGTCTAAAAGATAAAACCATATATTAAAACAGACCTGTGTTGGTGTTTGATCAGGGATGCAGTTGATCCTTTCTGACAGGTTTACTGTAGGGCATTCTGGAGTTAAAGTAGTCGAAGAGGTGGATGTGGAAGTCACTGTTGGGGAGGCTGTTGTCGTCCCTGTTGTCTCAGGACTTGAAGTAGTGATAGTTTCTGAACCAACGAGTAAGACAAATGGGGAAAAAAAATACACAAGAAGTCAAAAAAAATTTTCACTCCCACTCTCTTCTTGCTTGCTACTTATTTTTCAGTGGATTAATTCTATGATGACTTGATTTTTACTTTATGATCCTCAGTACTTAAACATTCCATAAATTTAAAATGTCTTAGAATCAACTTTGTGTAGTATATTCAGGAGTGTTGTTTTCACTCTTATTTCTAATTCTCCATGACCCCATTTGGGGTTTTCTTGGCAAAAACACTGGAGTGGTTTTGGCATTTCTTTAATAGATGAGGAAATTGAGGCAAACAGGGTGAAGTGACTTGCCCAGGCTGACACACCTGGTGAGTGTCGGAGGCCCAATTTAAAGCCAGAAAAATAAGTTTTCTTACTTTGGGTCACACACTAGTCACTGGACATCTATCTGCCCAATCAGGAGTCCTGGCTTCCAATCCCAGATCTGGCATGTATCACTTTAATATCTCTAAACTCCTCAACTATGAAATGTGAATAATAAAACCAGTACTACCTTAATCATTGGACTAAGTGCTTTCAAAACCTTAGAGTGCTAAAATAAAATGTGAGGATAGAGGATTGTAGAGTTAGGATTCAAAGGAGCTTTAAAGGCTATTGAGTCCAACTCCCTCATTTTATACATGAGGAAATTGAAGGTAACCAAGATGAAGCTTTCTCAAAAAGTCTATGAGATAGGGTAGATCAGACTAGGCCTAAAGTCATATGATCCCTATTCCCAGAGGTCTGCAGAGCCAGAAGATCAGGCCTTGGACCCCAGGTTGCAGGAAGTCACATTATCTCTAGGCCAAGAGGTCTTTAAAGGTCAGGCCCTAAATCAGCTACAGGAACCCACGGGAAGCAGACAACATTGGGACCATTGGTCAATGATGGTTACTTCCTTTTAGTCTATCCAATGAAAAGATTTGGGTCTTTTGCTGTGTAACCAACTTTACTACTTCCTGCACTGTTGGGTCAAGCACATGTTGGGAGCTGAGATGCTTCTTGGGTGTGTTGGGCCTCTCCCTGCAGGGACTAAATAAATGCTTTCTCTTTATGCCTGAAGAAGTCTCTGATTAGTCAATTGAGGAACAGGGTCTAGCACCCACCCACACAAAGGAATTGAGGTCCTTTAAGTGATTTGCTCAAAGTTCCATTAAGTAGTTGATGTGAATATATGTATGGGGACCAAACGAGATGAGTTGGCAAGAACATCATCATCCTGCATGACCCATCAGCTTTGATACTCTACCTTGTTATCTATCTCTATCCTTCTGGAGGTTGTAGCCATGAACTCCAAAACCTCTAATATGAGAGGGAGATCTTTTCAAAACATCTCATTTCCCACCTGGCTGCAGGACTTTGAAATTTCTCTGATTTCTCTATCAGAAAAGCTCATTACTGGGAAAACTATTCTTAGAAACAATCATTGACAAATTGAATCTAAACAAAAGCAACATGAATTGTGTTTGAAAAGATCCAAAAAGTGTTTCTTCTCAGAGTTAAAAAAAAAAAAACTTTACTTACATTTGTACATGAAGTTTATGTCACCTTAACAATATAATACTCTCATTTAATATTTCAGAAAGAAGGAAAACTTCATCATCCTGAAAAATCCCATCAAATAATGTTTTGTCATCCCCACTTTTGGTCCTTCACCTTATACTTTTCATATTCCCAAATTGTAAACTCTTTTGAGGGCAGAGATAGTCCTTTGTTCTGATTTGTATACCCAGCACTTAGCATAATGCCTATGGGACTGATTTCACTAGTATGTGGAATCCCTTCTACCAATGCAGATCATTACTTCTTCTGCAATTTCTATGTGCCCAGAGTCTCACAGCTAGTAAATGTCTGATGAAGGAGATTACTGAATCTTTTCATTATGTAATTTTCTACAAATTTTCATTTGTAAGCAATAACCTCCATTTGTCTGTTGTCTGTCTCTGTGAGTGGAAAGGTATTATTCCTTTCTAATATCTCTCATTACAAAAGGAGCAAAGAATTTGTCTCCTCCCTTAGACAAAGAGCTACTTGGAACTAACAACTAAGTGAGATTTCTTCCCATTACTTGTCTTGCTCTTTGCCTAAATGATTCTGCTTTCAGGATTGCTCAGTACATGGTATCATTTGACAGTTTCACACTAAGGCTGATGGGATGTTTCAGGATGACAACGTTTTCTTTCTTTCTAAAATATTAAATGAACATATTATATTGTTAAAATGACATAACATTCACGTATGAATGAAAGTAAAATTTTTTTACCAAATTCCCTGAGAAGGAACACTCTTTGGATCTTTTCAAATACAATTCATGTTGTTCTTGTTTAGATTTGATTTGTCAATAATCTGGAAATGGAAGGACCTTAAAGGACATCTTATCTAATTCCTTATTTCACAGACAAGGAAACAGGCCCAGATTTGTTTTGCCTGAGGTCACAGACATATCATTGTCTCAATCTTAATGATACAAATGACTCCACTCTGACATAATGATAAACTCTACATGAGGAAACCAGCTTCCTTGAAAGTAGGTTTGTAGATCTTTCCACTGTGCCACCTAGCTGCCCAAAATAAGAACCCAAACTAAATGAGTTTTAAATATAATATAATTTAAAATTTTCAATTCTTTACTAAAGACGATAACATTCTGCAGAATATTAATAAAAACAATGAAATTTATCAACTTGCTATTAAACTTTTCCCAACTAAAAAGTGTTGGTTTTTTAAAAAATTTGATTTAAACTGCATAATTATAAAGGTTTTCTTCTCAATAATGGTTTCTATATATGACCTTCAACTTCTATTTTTAAACTGATAGAATCTTAGTACTTGAAAAGACCATTTAATTCACATAGCATTTTGTTTTATAAGTCTATAATGTAATTAAAAAGAAGCAGACTGGCATAATGAATACAGCCAATTGGAATCAGGACCACCTGGGTTCCAATCTCATCTCTGTGCTAGACACTCTCCTTCCCCAAATTAACTAATCAGAGACATCTTCAGGAAAAAGAGAAAATATTTATTTTGTCCCTCAGGGAGAGGCCCAAGAACACATGGGAGGCATCTCAACTCCCAACATGTGCTTGACCTGGCAAGCCAGAAATAGTAAAGCTGTTAAATAGCAAAACCCAAGTCTTTTCTTTGGATTGACTAAAAAGGAAATAACCATTATTGGCCAATGGTCACCAGTGTTGTCATCTTCCTGTGGGTCTCATCACTTCCTGAAGTTTACACTTAGGTTTTGATGTCAGAGGCCTCAAGGCCTTGAGATCTTCCTGCAACCTGAACCTAAGGCCCCACTTTTTGGCCCTGCAGACCTCTGGGAATAGGGATCACATAACTTAGGCCTAAGGTCTGACCTATTCCATCTCATAGACTTTTTGAGAAAACTTCACCTGGTCTCATTCAACTCTACTACCTAAAGGCTTAAAATCTCAGTATTCCAGGACATTCTAAGAAAATGAATTGCAGAACCATTGCTATCTATACTGGTGAAGGGAGATTTTTCACTGGGAATTCCCTGCAATCAATGACATTACAGGTCCAGATCCCATCCTACTCCAAAATGCATTTATGTATTTTATGTTATTATAACATTTATTATAACACTGCAGTATTATCTATTATAACTGTTGTTTATTACTGTCTCTTAAAGCACCTAACAAATACAAAGCAGACCCCATTCCCCCACCCTCTATTAGAGGGTCAGATCATTATCTAAGCCTTGAATCTCTGCCATTACCTAGATCAATGATATGTATACAGCAGGTATCTACTAAATGTATCTGATTTTGAATTTTATCTTCTGCCCATTATTGTATTCTATCCACCAACTATACCCTTTCTCCTATTCAACTACTTCACAAATATGTGCCATACATCATAAAAGAACAGTCTGAAAGAATGTGAATAACTTAGCACGATCCAATCTCAGTATTAGACAAGTAATACCTTTTCCTCACATGCATATATCTAAAAGATAATATATTTAGGTAAGGGACACCCCTTCTATTTTGTAAGTGTAAATGTTGATTAAATACATTATTTATGTGATCATTTATTCTTTTTCCTATGAATAGTCTTTATTATTGTCATTAATGCTATCAGTTAAA
Source organism: Sarcophilus harrisii (assembly GCF_902635505.1). Lineage (NCBI taxonomy): Eukaryota > Metazoa > Chordata > Mammalia > Dasyuromorphia > Dasyuridae > Sarcophilus > Sarcophilus harrisii. The sequence goes on along the minus strand of NC_045430.1, from coordinate 190,804,565 downwards.
TTCAACAAACATTTAACAAGCCAATAGCCAAAATGTCATAGGAGGATACAAAAGAAATGCGATATGGAACCATTAAGTTTGCAATGTAGCAAGTACTTCACAAATTAATTTGACCAGGGGACACTTTGAGACAGGTAATATTCTACCATACTAAAATGATGCATGGGATAGTTTGGGAACAATAACTCCCCCATGGATAAAAGGAAAAAAATTTTAATGCTAGAAAAAGGAAACTAAGTGTGTTTTCATACCTCCAGAATGTCATATAAAATGTTTTTGACACAGTTTCACATTAATATATCAAAAGAGAAAATATTTCTTAGCAATAATATTTTTACACCTCTCTTATATTCATATTTCATGGGAAGACCAAGATTCTGGAATTAGGGATCACTCCTCTGGAAAATACAAGGAAGATAATTCCTACTCTAGAAAAGATCATCTGTCAATAAAAAGTTATTATAATAAAAAAAAATAAATTAAAATTAAAATTAAAAAAAAAAAAGAAAAGATCGTGCCATAATAGGTGAGTATGGAGCAAAAACACCAAAATTCTTTGTCTTGTTACCTTTCACTCCTGAAGTATTTGTAGCTAAAAGCACAATCAGGGCAATAGAGATGATGAACAATCCCAGTAACAGAACACTAAGGATTATCTCCAATCTGCTAAAAGTCTTCTTCGCCATCTAAACAGGAAGGAGAAAGAAATTAGAGTTTTTGATACTATAAGGATCTGTAACAGATGAAGAATTATGAATCTTTTGTTAAGTACATAGTAGAAAGGATTCTTGCTTAATATATGTGATAGCCACGGAAATTTTAAAGGCCCTTTCCAGTTCTGAGGTTCTGTGATTCTAAGCATCTATATTACAGGTGAGAAATAGCTAATAAAAACTTAACCACTATTTTAAGTGTTTGCTTTTTAAAAGACAATAGACATTATGGTTACATTTTAACTGAAATGGTCAACGTATACATTCTTACATTGAAATATTTCTATTCATGAGCACAGCCTAAAAGCAGTTTTAAAAAACTGCCCAAAGAGCCAACAATTAGAATAATATCTAAGTGACAGAAAAGATATTGAATTATTTGGAACACATGAATTATCAACTTTATGGTCCTCATTGTTTCTAAATTGACTCCAAGCCCAGAGCTTTATCTCCCAGGACACTTACCTGCCCTTATCCCCATATTCTGTCACTGTACTAATCACCACAACCTGAAAATGAGGATCATTGTCACAAGGAACCCTTTTCATTGACCATAGCTCTGAAAATTATGAAACTCTAGACTGCTAAGTGTTAAGGACCACACCCAAGTGTGAAGGGGCACATGGATTCTCCAAGGACCTCCACATCTATGAATCCACTATGCTCGTGGATTGGGAATGAAATAAATTGGAGGCAAGAGGGAAGAGGTCAAAGAATGCAACTGCGTCTTAGTTTCCTTGTAGCATTATCATTCTCTCATATGAAGGGATCTATTCTGCTGGTCAGAATTAGACCACTAGCAGCTACTACCAAGTGGCTTCCATAACAGCTAAGTGTCCCAATGGGGATGGGTCACATAAGGCTTCAATTCAGGGAGACCTAAGTTCAAATCTAAACTTAGACACTATAGTCTGTGTGATAAACTGTTTGATCCTAAATAAGTTACTTAACCCTGTTTATCTCAGTTTCCTCATCTGTAAAACAAGCTGGGTAAGGAAATGACAAACCATTCAGTATCTTTGCCAAGAAAACCCCAAATGGGGCCAAACAGAGTCAAATAGGACTAGGTGATAATAACAAACACTAAGTCACCACCCATCAGCTTATCATAAAGTCCAAGACACACTGACACCAAGTCACTCAAAGACATTTCTCTTTTCCTTCCCAAGATTTGCCCACGTTACCAGAATATTTAATCAATGCTTCCTTCATTTTGATCTTCCTCCTTTGCCCATTTCTTTAAAAATGAAAAAAAAAAAAAAAAGGTATTCTCAAGAAAACATAATCCTAGGCAATGTTTTGACTTGTTTATTAAACATTAGCTTAAAATGTATACTTTGGCCATTGCAGTTAAAATGTAACTATACTTTTTTGGTAATGTTTAATATCTTTTAAAAGGGAACACTTAAAATATGGGGGAAAAAACTCATTATGACTTAGCTACCCTGTGATTAACTTTCACTTCCTTAATCTCATTCTATCTTCCACAAAACTGTGCTCCACTTAACCACAGAGATAAAATGTGATCAAATGAGCTTTCAATCTATGACCTCCCCAAATTCACATAGAAACTTAATAAGAAACTTAGCAACCAAGTTTCTTATCTCCCAGTTATTTAGATACTTAAATGCTTTGTAAAACTATTTTTACTAATCTAATTCCCCCACAAGTCTCCAATTTATAGCATTTCACACACATGCACACAATCAATCAATTAACAAATTAAGCATCCACAATTTACTAGGCACCTTGTATCTCTATCTAGGTTAGAAACACAAGTATAGAAAGAAAAAGAAAGGGAGGGAGGGAGGAAGAGAGGGAGAAAAGAATAGAGGGAAGAAAGGTGGTTTGGTTATAGATAACTGAAATCATACTTTTTTGATGTGTTTAGTTAGTTTTGAGGAAGCTTTATTTTGTTCCCTCTTTTTAATTTTATATTTTATAACATGACAAATACTTGTAAATGTATCTGATACAAAAACAAATATCAATTTATTTTTAAAGGAAAAAAAATCTGACCTCTGGGTTATTATGAACATCAAATTCAATTAATTCATTAAAAACTTTAATAATAAAACACTATAAAATGAATGAATGTGTTCATTACTATATTATCATATATGGTATTTATTACTTAATGACAGCTCTTGAACCAATCCAGAATAAGAGATTGAAAGTGGAGAAATATATTGCTCTAGGTCAGAGATCATAAATTTAGAGAATGAGACCTTAAACGGCATCTAGGCCAGCCTCCTTACTTTACATAACATATGATTTTTACAAATGTTGAAACTATTATAAGGATGAAATGAAAAAATGAAACCTGAGGCTCACAGTGCTTGTTATTGGCTCATGGCCTTTTATTTTTCTTTACCACCTTCTCCAGGAACAAAGCTAAGGAAACCAACTGAAAGAAGTGTCGATAGGTTGTTGTTTGTTCAGTCACTTTCTGACTCTTTGCAACCCCATTTGGGATTTTCTTAGCAGAGATACTGGAGTTTGCTATTTCCTTCTCCAGCTCATTTTATAGATGATGACACTAAAGTAAAGAAAGTCATACAGCTAATAGCTGTATGTGTCTGAGGTGTAAGTGTAATGTGTATGAGCTGTAAGTGTCTGAGGCCAGATTTGAACTAAGGTTTTACCGACTCCAGGCTTAGCACTCAAACTAGCATCATCTAGTTGTCCCTTAATAGAATTATCATTTTAGTATCTTCAAGCCTGAGAACACAAAACCACTCTCTTATCTTTTCTAGTTTATCTGAAAAATATCAGGAATAGAGAGACTTTTATGATTTATTTATCAATTCAAGTGTTGTCAAGTTGGTTTAGTCGTGATCAAAATATATTCCGGGTTCAAAGAAGTATGTCCATTTATTAGTACAGTAAAATCATAGATTTAGCCTACAACCGCATCTTAACGGTCATCCAGGCTAACTTCTCATTTTATAGATGAAGTAGAGAGATTGTGATTTAACCAAGATCTATATGATATCTATATGATATATACTATATACTATATATACTATATATTATACTATATGTATAATATCAGAGCCAGTAATATGACCCATGTCTGCTAATCTAACTAAAGAAAAACTCTTTCCCAATTTACCACAACAAAACAAATGTTACAGTGAAGATACAAATGCCAGGATATGGTCAGTTCTGCAGGACCACAGACTCAAAATAAATTGACCTTAAAGAGCAGTGCCCTCAGCACATATAGCAAGACAGATCTTTGTATATGCTGAGCCAGAGAAGGATGTATATACCATTTGGAACTCAGAACCTATAGGTAGGTGGTGGTGTAGCAGATAGAGCTGGATTTAGAATCAGAAAGACTCCTCTTCCTGAGTTCAAATCTGGTCTGATACACTTACTAGCCATATTGATGCGGGAAAGATTCCAATCTTTGATTCCCAACCCCCCTAGCTAATGTAAATTACCCTTTGACTCACAAATCCTGGTCCTTTTGAATTCCAATAGAAGGTCCGGACCTGTCCCAGCCCCACCCGGATCTGAGCCAACTTTGGGGCTACACCCCAAAGCCCCTCGAGCTAAGTCTCACTGGGAACCCCTCTTTGCAGAGATTCCAAACATGGTCGCCATGTGAGGACCCTCTGCCCACTGGACCCTCTGTCCAGTGCCCTCCTTATCTCTACCTTCACCTATCTCCTACTCCAAAACTCAATAATAAACCTCTTTTATCAATCTAGGTCTCGGGCTAATAAATGCTTTTATTGGGAATTCCGTGCCGCTATTAGACCTCATATACCACCGTATCCTTGCGCCGAATCCAAGGGGGTTGCAGGGGAGCTCTGTTTGACTTCCTGTACCCCAAACCTGCCACTAGACCTTAACTAAACCCTAATTGCACTTAGGTACCCCAAATCTAGACCACATGTGGTCTACACCTCAACATTTGGTTCCTGACCTCAACAATATGACTTTAATTGAGCATTTTTATCACAAGGAAAGTATTTATATAATTTTGGGAGATTGTTCTATTGATAATTGCCTTTTACCATATCATTACATTGCAAATTAATTACTTCCAACTGAAAGTTATGCAGAAATTCCCCCATTGCATGGTTAAATGAATTTTGAACTATGGAGATTTCTTTTGTATTTGCATCCAAGTCTGGAAAACACTGCTGGGACTATAGTCCAAAGAAAATGTATCTGCTGCAAATGTTTATGGGAATAGAGATCTTACTTCTAATTTTAACTCTTTTCAGCACTGGAAGCCTAAAATTGAGATTCAAACTCCAGTAGCTGTCATGGAGTTGACTATTGCAGGATAAGTTTCACACATAAGGACTGTTTTGTCTTCTAACTTTAGATTAAGCTCATTAAGATACATTACTAAGTCTGTAGCAGAATCTAGTTTCAAAAGCCACTCGGTATGCAGTAGGCTATAAGTGATTCTTTTCATTCAGAAAAATTTCTGAATGAAATCCAGGAGCTTGAAAAAATTATAAAACTTTTTCCCTCTTTTCTTGTTTTGACATGATGGGAATGCACTGGTAATAATTTTTTAAGTCCATACATGGTAAAAAGCTGTACATACATGGCACTCAAAACCCAGTCAAGTTATAATTTATCCCTGAGATCTGTAGTGCTTCAAGAACTAAAAGAAACTATGTGAATGTCAGATAAGTTGTTTCAACTCTGCTATTGTATGAAAATATCCATAGATGATATGAAATGAATGAGCATTATGATGTTCTAATAGCATTCTATTTTAAATTATAAAAGCCATTCTTATCTTACAGGTCATATAAAAACGGGCACAAACAAACAAAATTAAACATCCAGTCCTTAAGCCTTTACAACTAAGAAAACTGAGGTATAGAGAGAATTTATATTATCTAAAAGACTAAGTTGTCCAAGGTCATCTGGCTAGCAATTTACAAAGACAGAGCTAGAACACTTGGGGTTCTGACTCCAAGACTAGAATGCTCTCCACAATATTCTACTTTTTTTTAATCTTCTGGAATTGGAAGGGCTATTAGAATCATCTATTTTATTCATTAATAATAAAAATTCAAATAATAATTGAAAATGGGGGGAGCTTTGGATAAAGGTTGGATTCTCAGAAGTTCTAGACGGAATAAAACTACTCCTTTTCCCCCTTACTTACTACACTTCTTTCCCACACATAGGTGGATTAGTGGCCAACTATGCAAGGCAAAAAAGATAAAAATGAAACACTCCCTATGCTCAAATAGCTTACATTCTTCCCTGAAGGATGATGCTTTGTCTTGCAATAAAGGGAGAAAAAAATAGGGATAGAAATGGATCTGCTATTTCATTGCAGTAGGGAACTCCTGTATTTCCTAAAAATACAAGATTATTGTGAAAAAAGAAAAGCTCTCATATAGTAAGAAACTGAGGCAGATTTAAAAGAAGCCAGTTGTCCTTACACATAGATCTAATGTTGGAAGGGACTTCAGAAGCCTTGTAGTCCATCCCTTTTCAGATGACAAAATTCATCTCGGAATAAATGACAATAAATGTAGATCCAGCACTTTTGTCTGTACCAACTACTGGGCTTCCTCTCAGGATGAGCAGACCCCTCAGAACACTTCTTTAAAAGTTACTATGAATGTTATTTAGTACTTAAGTGCTCTATAAAACTCTTTTATCAATATAATTCACCTACAAGTCTTCAATTTATAGCATTTCACACACAGGCACACAATCAATTAACAAATTAAGCATCCACAATTTACTAGGCACCTTTTATCTCTATCTAGGCTAGAGAAAAAAGTATAGAAAGAAAAAGAAAGGGAGGGAGGAAGAGAGGGAGGAAAGAATGGAACTTTTTTTTTATTTGTTTGTTTTCCCTAATAAACTAGTAAAGTACAAAGAAAAACAAATATTTGAAAAACACAACCTCTTGCACCTACCTCAAGACATTCCTTCCCTTTTCTCCTGAAAGCTTTTGGAGTAAAGACAAAAGAATAGCAGAGCTTATAAAACAGCCCTGAACATTGGGGATGCAGCAAAGTGACTGGAAGGTAAACCTTTAATCAGAGAAAATGCAAATTGAAAAAACTGGGATTGCTTTGCTCCAATCAAGGGCAAGATATCTAGGTAATTAGTAATTATTATCCCTGATAGTAACACTCACCTAACTAAATACAACATACACACACACACACACTCATACAAATAAATACACACACACAAATATACACACACACACACTATCTTCCACCCTGAATTTAAGAGCAAAAAGTTTCCTTAGAAATTCCATCCTTTTAGGTGTGAACTGATCCAATAAATCTGGAAAGCAGTTTGGAACTATGCTCAAAGGGCTATAAAACTGTGCATATCCTAGATCGAGCAGTGCCACTATTGGATCTATATCCCAAAGAGATCATAAAAGAAGGAAGTATTTGTGCAAAAATGTATGTAGCAGCTCTTTTCGTAGTGGCAAAGAATTGGAAAAGGAGTGGATGCCCATCAGCCATCAGAAAATGATTGAGTAACTTAAGGTATATAAAAATAATGGAATATTATTGTTCTATAAAAAAATGTTGAGCAATCAGAAAAGTCTAGAAAGTTTTATATGAACTGATACTGAATAAAACAAGCAGAATCAGGAAAATATTGTTCACAAGACCAAGATTATATGATGATCAACTATTTTAAACTTGGTTCTTCTCAGCAATTCAATGACCCAAGGCAATCCCAATAAACTTTGGATGGAAAACACTATCTGCATCCAGAGAGACTGAATGTGAATCAATGCACACTATTTTCACCTCTTTTTTCTTTTTTTTACTTTTGCATGATTTTTCCCTTTTATTCTGATTTTTCTCTCCCAACATGACTTATATGGAAATATGTAAAAAAATGAATGTACCTGTATAACCTGAAAAATTATTAAATTTTAAAAATTCTGTCCTTTTATTTCTTTCACTTGTATGTTTTGATAGTCACAAGTTACTAATACCCATTACTTCTGAATTAAAGAGAAAGTTATCTGTAGTACAAAGATAGAGAATTTATCTGGAAATGTTCCTGGAGACAGAGGTCACAAATTTTTCACATGAATCTCAGCCCACAAATATTAACTCATCTTATCTTCACAACAACCCTGGGAAGTTGGCACTGTGATTATCATTCTCATTTTATAGCTGAGGAAATTTGAGTTTCAGTTCAGTGAGTACAGTTTTCAACTCTTCACCTGGCAATTATCTAAGGAGGCACTGAACTTGGATCTGGATACTAGGTGTCTATTTTTATATCGTCTCCAGAAATAAATTATAATTGTCATCATAATAACACCTTACATTTATATGAGACATTTAATTCTCACAATCCTTTTCAGGGGCTTAAAAATTATCACCTCCATTTTATGACTCCTAAGACACATTAAGGTTTAAAAATCATATAACTGTGTGGTTCAGATACCATTTAATAAAAAAAGCTGGAGAGATCTCTAGAAGTAAAGCAAAGTTTATTATATGTTCACGCGAGAATCAGGCATCCCACCCATCGAGCAGACAATCTAAGAGAAAAGGCACCATAGGGGGCAGGGTCAACATTTTTAATCCCTAACGCAAATACCCCTTTCCACCACTGACTGTCATCCTTAATGGCTGAGAATCTTACATTCTAAACTCGGGAACTACCCAAGAAATAATATAAGTACATAGTTGCCCATATTTAACTGAAATAGGGAGGATAACAAGAAGGGGACTTAAGTATGCCCTCAGGAGGATAGCAGGGAGGGGGCTTAAGTATGCCCTTGACTTAATGCTTAAAGTCCTTCAGGCCTACTCAAACTTTGAAATAAATGAAGCCTTACTCGATTTTCACAACTGTCTTGAAAGATCTCATCTCATCTCGTTCATAACGAACTTCAGAACCTCAGTCTCCAGTCTTCTAATTGATGGACCATTTTTGATTAATCAATTGATCAACCAGCATTTATTAATCAACTACCAGGTTCTAGGGATTGTGGTAAGCACTAAGAACAGAATACTCTTGTAACAAATATGCAATCGTGCAAAACGAATTTCCACTTTGACCTTTTCCAAAAATGTGTCTCTCATTTTCTGCACCTCAAGCCCATCATCTCACTGTCAGGAGGTGGGAACTGAATTTTATCCTTGGCTCTCTGGAATTGTAATTGGTCATTGCATCAATCAGTTCTTTCAAAGTTGTTTTTCTTTACAATATTGCTTTACAATATTTTCTTTACACTATTTATCATATAAATTATTCTCCTGGTCCCATTTACTTCACTTTTCATCATTTCATAAAAGTCATCCAATGTTTGTCTGAAAACCTCTCTTTTATCAGCTCTTTTGGTATAGTATCATCTTCTATAATATTATTCTCTAACATTCATATCCATAATTTTTATGTAACTCTTGTCCTGCCCTTTATTTTTTTTATTATAGCTTTTAATTTTCTTTTTTTTTTTTTTATTTAATAGCCTTTATTTACAGGATATATACATGGGTAACTTTACAGCATTAACAATTGCCAAACCTCTTGTTCCAATTTTTCACCTCTTACCCCCCCACCCCCCTCCCCTAGATGGCAGGATGACCAGTAGATGTTAAATATATTAAAATATAAATTAGATACACAATAAGTATACATGACCAAACCGTTATTTTGCTGTACAAAAAGAATCAGACTCTGAAATATTGTACAATTCGCTTGTGAAGGAAATCAAAAATGCAGGTGTACATAAATATAGGGATTGGGAATTCAATGTAATGGTTTTTAGTCATCTCCCAGAGTTCTTTTTCTGGGCATAGCTGGTTCAGTTCATTACTGCTCCATTGGAAATGATTTGGTTGATCTCGTTGCTGAGGATGGCCAGGTCCATCAGAACTGGTCATCATATAGTATTGTTGTTGAAGTATATAATGATCTCCTGGTCCTGCTCATTTCACTCAGCATCAGTTCGTGTAAGTCTCTCCAGGCCTTTCTGAAATCATCCTGTTGGTCATTTCTTACAGAACAGTAATATTCCATAATATTCATATACCACAATTTATTCAGCCATTCTCCAACTGATGGGCATCCATTCAGTTTCCAGTTTTTAGCCACTACAAAAAGGGCTGCCACAAACATTCGTGCACATACAGGTCCCTTTCCCTTCTTTATAATCTCTTTGGGATATAATCCCAGTAGTAACACTGCTGGATCAAAGGGTATGCACAGTTTGATAACTTTTTGAGCATAGTTCCAAACTACTCTCCAAAATGGTTGGATTCGTTCACAACTCCACCAACAATGCATCAATGTCCCAGTTTTCCCGCATCCCCTCCAACAATCATCATTATTTTTTCCTGTCATCTTAGCCAATCTGACAGGTGTGTAGTGGTATCTTAGAGTTGTCTTAATTTGCATTTCTCTGATTAATATAGCTTTTAATTTTCAAAACATATGCATGGATAATTTTTCATTGCCCCTTGCAAAACCTTGTGTTCCAAATTTTTCCTTTCCTTTCCCTGACTCCCCCCTCTCATGGCAAGTAATCCAATATGTTTTAAACATGTTAAAAAAAAAAGATATATGTTAAATCCAATATATGTATATATATTTATACAATTATAGTACTACACAAGAAAAATCAGATCAAAAAGGGAAAAAAATTAGAAAGAAAACAACATGCAAGCAAACCACAAAAAGAGTGAAAATGCTGTGTTGTGTTCCACATTCAGTTCCCACAGTCCTCTCTCTGGGTGAAGATGGCTCTCTTCATCACAAGATCATTGGAACTGGTCTCAATAATCTCATTGTAGAAAAGAGCCACTTCCATCAGAATTGATCATCATGTTATCTTGTTATTGCCCAGTACAATGAATGACCTCCTGGTTCTGCTCACTTCACTCAGCATCAGTTCATGTAAGTCTCTCCAGGCCTCTCTGGAATCATCCTGCTGATCATTTCTTACAGAACAATAATATTCCATAACATTCCTATACCATAATTTATACAGCCAGTCTCCAACTGATGGGCATCCACTCAGTTTCCACTGCCCCTTCATTTTCAAATGAGAAAAATTACGTCCAGAAAGGTAAAATTACTTGCCCAGTATCACATAGGCATTAAATAGAGATTCAAATTTTCTGATTCCAAATTCAGTGTGCTTTCTATTATATTAATTCATACTGTCTTCTTGCTGTTGTCCATATAGTCTTCATTCTTCAAAATCCATCTTTCCATCTTTTTCAAAAATCTCTATTACTCTAGCCTATAATTTGCCAATTCTCATTTTTCTCTAATTGCTTAAAATATCTTAATTAGCTGCCCAGTAAGATATTAAACTTGCTTGAACTCAAGGACAATGTCTTAAACTTCAAAATTCTCTATTCTTCCTTGTATACTGCTTTGCTGTTGAGTAGTTTCAGTCACATCTGACTATTCATGACCCTATTTGGGATTTTCTTAGCAAAGACATTGGAATGATTTGCCTTTTTTTTTTTCTCTTTCACAGATAAGGAAACTGAGGCAAATAAGGTTAAGTGATTTACCAGGGGTCACACAGCTAGTGTCACCTAGCTGTCTTGTATACTGCTAGGAAGTCAAATCAAATCAAATCACTGGGTCTGCTCTCCTCCCTCTCATGAACTCAAAAGTATTTAAATCACTAATATGAACGTAGAACTGAATGCTCTACTTAATGCAGCAAAGATGGTTTGCTGATCGCTTTAGTTTTGATTAAAAGAGATTCCAATGGTGAAACTGTATTAACTAAGTAGGTAATGAAATGTCCTTTCTTAGGAGTTCCTCCAAATTCTTTTGAGATTGAATGAATTGATTTCTCTTGAAACCACAGACCCGGACTTCTCTTCCTCTGTACTACTTCTTGGCACCTTACTCTCCATCTCATCCAATTAGATTCAGTAACAAGGCTGTCCTGGTCTGCCCCTCCTAGGTTCATTTATATATGTATTTATTTAGATTTTTTTTTGGACTAGGTGAAAGAGAAGATTCTTTGCCTCAGTTTCTGCCTAGATTAACCCCTGAATGGGTGTGATTTACTGGACTCAAACTGAGATCTGTTGAAGACCTAAGCTTTGAAAGGTCAAGGTCTCCCATTTCATTTCACTTCATCCAAGGTAATCTCTGGTAGTCATTGGATCATAAAGAAGGGAATACAAGTACAAGAAGAAACTTGAGTTCTATCAGGGAGGCAAGATAGAGATTAGAGAGTTTTTAATATTTTATCTGAAAGGGAGAGATTGTGCCGGGCGGGGGGGGGGGGGGGGGGGGGGGGGGGGGGTGGACCACGCTGCCCCCAGGGCTGATGGCCAAAGCATCTAACCTTGAATGTCAAATACAAAGATTCTTTTATAGGGTAACAAGAATGATGACATAATGGGGAGAGGCACCTAATATTCCATTTAATTGGGATGGGAAGAGGCACCTGATATTCTAAAATATAAAACCTTTCTCCTATCAAACATTCTGATGATGTCTAAGATAGAAGGTCTTTCTCCTTTCTGGATCATGTGATTAGGAGGAAAGGGTAGTATTGCAGGATTGAACAGAACAATTAGGAACTGAAGCTGAACAATTTAGGGAAACTGTGGCACAACAAGATAACATGTACACATATAAGAACAGACAAAATAAATACAAAGTAAATTCAGGAAGTTGAAGGGAAATACAGATGGTAAGAAATAGAGGTGAAAAAGGGATATATTCCTGGTCCCTGACTCATTATCGCAATTTCTCAATAAAAAGGCCATGAAAGTCCAGCAAACAGCATCATAAATTTAAATTTCAAAATTCAAAACAAAATATTGTCAAGCAAATTCAAATTCAAAATCTCTGGAAATGCCATCACCAAGCATTTTTCATTTCATTTGCACTAAATCCTAAGAAATTAAGCTAGCTTAATTACATCAGCAACAAATCCCAAAAGGAACTGCTTTCTCAGGCAACTGAGAAGTGTTTCAATTTGTTTCTATATCTCTGATATGTTGCATAGAGTAAATCTCTGTGATCATATCTTTTTCTCGCATTAGATTGTGACTTCCTTGAAAACAGGGACAGTTTCATTTTTGCCTTTGTATTCCAAATTATGCATTTAATAAATTTATGATGAGCTAGAATGATTTAATGGATCAAGATAAATCTAAAGAAGGTTCTCTAGCAAACTACTCCTGTCCCTGAAGGACAGGGAGTCTCTTGTTGTGCCACAGTTCCCTTTTGATGTCCAGACCTAGTTTCCCCATTGTCCTATTTAGTTATTCTCCCTCAGGTTATAACATTTCCCTCTTAATGTTTGATGAGATAAAGGTTGTCAGTTGCTCTGCCCCAAAATCCCAGGCTATAATCATTCCCTCTTAAATGGTTGATGAGATAAAGATTTTATATCTTAAGTTATAGACATTCCTTCTTAATGTTTGACAGGATAAAGGTTTATCCATTTTAGATGTCATTAGGCATTAGTAACCTCCTTCCATTGTGTCATCCTAGGTGCCTACTCCCCATTAGGTTATCCCCATCCAGGTACCTCCCCATTATGTCATTGTTCTTGTTATTCTATAAAAAAGTTTGCTCTGTGATACTTAGTGCTGGACTCTTTGAGATGATAGTCTCATCCAGCCCTGGGACCAACATGGATCCATTGGTCCCAGTATTTCTCTCCATTTAATAAACTATTGAATTAGTCTCTAATCTCTGTCTTGCTCAGTTTCTCCCACATTACACTCTATGTTATAGCTCTTCCCTCCACCCCTTCCATACTCCTTAAAATATTTTTACCTCTAACCCAAATTTCCACCGTCTCCACATCAAGCAAACTTTTGTGATTGCTTTTTACCTTGAGTTACCTTTTTTTTTCTTTCTCCTTGCCAGCAATGATCCCTTTATTTACCCCATAGGATGTCCCAGTAGGAAAGAAGACCATGCCAGATCTAGAACTAAAATAATTTTAGGTAACTAAACTGTTCAGTGGTACATAATAGCAGAAGTGGCCCACACTTAACATTACAGTATTTCCTTTTGTTAAGTAATATCCCTCCATTGAATGATTTACAACAAACATATTTCTTCTCCACCCTTCCCCTCATATGCAGATGGGAAATTGTGTGCCCATGAAGTCATATTTTTTAGCCCTCAGATAAGTTAGAGGTCATATGAATAATAGATATTTGAACAGAAATAAATTCACTTTGGGATTTATTGTCTCTGGCAAAGGATTGTATAGCTTCTACTTGACTCCCTTAATTTGAAAATCACTGAAAACTGAAATAGTTCTGAGATAGATACAAAGATATCCCCATGAGATACCTAATATTGTTAGGGATCTCCCTTTATAGCGAGCCAAGACCTCCTTTTTCTGCAACTTTGACCCACTTCCACTTCTATTTTCTGGAGTAAAGAAATGTTTAATCCCATTTCAAATATGTAGGAAATATTTGAAGACCTCTCATGTCTCTTATTAAATCTTTTCTGGTTAAACCTCTACAGTTTCTTAAATTTGGACTTATCTGACATTTTTTCCATTCTTATCCTAACACCATCCTCCTCTGAATGGACAGTAGTTTCTGCTATAATTCAAATTATGTGGTCCTATGTGTTATGTAAAACGAAGCAATAAAATACCCAGGGAAAATGGGATTAAAGACGTTATAATAAAAAGTGTCATCTCTGATGCATTAAAAAAAAAAAAATTGGACCTAACGAAATGGTAGCACAGTTTTATACATGTTAAGTGGTTAAATACATAAATACTAAAATAAATAGTGGCCATGCCCAAAGGCTGTGGGCTGCTGTTCAGTCTGCCCTATGGTTCCCACAGGACCCAGACAGACAGAGGTGAGAAGTTTAAGAAGGGAGGTTAGGACCTCAATGGACTGCAACTCCCAGATAGATCAAGAGGGAGTGAGGGTAGTGGCAGACTGTCCCTCCTCTGACCAGAGCTCCTACCATACCACAAAATATATCATAAATATGGCATTTTTCCTTGAAAAAGATCTAAACTTTGCTTGTGCAGGTGAGTGTCAGATGGGTTTGTTGTGTCAAAGTTCCCTTTAAATGTCATGACCTAGTTTCTCCAGTTGTCCTATTTAGTTATTCTGCCTCAGATTATAACCTTTACCTTTTAATGTTTGATGAGCTAAAGGTCTACCTCAGTTGCTCTGCCCCAAAACCCCAGGCTATAATCATTCCCTCTTAAATTCCCCCTTAAATTCCCTTACAAATGCAGAGATTCAAAGGAAAATAAACTTTTTCTAAGACATGATGAAATGAAAGTTTTATATCTTTAGGTTATAGACATTCCTTCTTAATGTTTGACAGGATAAAGGTTTATCCATTTTAGATGTCATTAGAATATCAGTAACCTCCCTCCATTGTGTCATCCTAGGGGCCTCCCCCACCATTAGGTTATCCCCATCCAGGTACCTCCCCCATTATGTCATTGTTCTTGTTATCCTATAAAAAAGCTTGCTGTCCTAATACTCCAAGATCCATCTGGTCCCAGTATCTCTCTCCATTTAATAAACTAATGAATTGCTTTCTAACCTCTGTCTTGCTCAGTTTTTCCAGCATTACTGGTTACAGTTTGTGAATTATTGGGTTTTGACTTTTCTTGAAGGTTCTCAGTGAAGAAAATTTGTGTTATGCTCAAATTCTTCTCTAAGCATTGAACAAATTTACAAATTTCATGGATATTAAATATTAAAGAACCAGTTTTAATTTTTTTGTGATGCTGGGCAGGATAACTGGGTGTGGTGGCAGAAGGAGAGAGCAGCTGGAAGAGATAATCTGCAATGCTAGAGGCAACAC
Source organism: Sarcophilus harrisii (assembly GCF_902635505.1). Taxonomy (NCBI): domain Eukaryota; kingdom Metazoa; phylum Chordata; class Mammalia; order Dasyuromorphia; family Dasyuridae; genus Sarcophilus; species Sarcophilus harrisii. Next base: position 190,789,068 of record NC_045430.1, on the reverse strand, counting down.
AATAGCCTCCTGGTAAAGACAGAAATGAGCCAGAGTCTTGCAGCCTACAGCATCTCTATCCCCTCAGCAAGTATAGGGAACACAACTGTGAAAGTTCCAGGATGGTTATAAACCCAATAACAAGTAAAGCGTGGAAGCAGCCAGTTCCAGACAATTTTGGACCAGGACATCCCAGATCATCAGGCATCAGAGATGCCAGGAATAGCCCTGAAGATCAATCAATGCGAGCCTTAAAGATTCAGAGAGCCCTTCCCCAAAGGAGAAGGAGATCAGAAAACCAGAGAGACCAAGCCCAAGCAACCACTCCAACTATAGCACAGCACAGGACAGGGCTTGGCCCCAGTAACAAAACTTCAGTTCAGGAACCAAAGATGGAGTCATGAGTAAAACAAATAAGAATGATAACATTATCAAAAATAATTTCAAATCCAGAGATCCTACAGAAGAAGAACTCTATTACAAATGCAAACAGAGGGTCAAAGGAAAATAAAATATTTTTCTACAAGAATTATATGAATATCTAAGAGGAATGAAGCAAGAGATTAAAAAAAAATGAAATTAAATCTCTGGTTAAAGTTAAAGAACTTGGCTCATAAGAAAAAGTGGTAAACATTACCCAAGTAATAAACTTGATGAAATATAGGATAGAGCAAGAAAAAATCAATAACTACACAAGACCCAACATAAAATAAAGATCTTTAAAAGACAAGAAAATGTAAGATATTTAACATAAAAATATAAAGCAATTGACTTTTTAAAAAAAACAGGTCAGAGAGTGTTATGCCACAGTTCTCTTTCACTGTCCTGACTCAGTTTCCCTAATTATCCTGATCCAGTCCTGACTCAGTTTCCCTAATTGTTCTGCTTCAGTTTATAATGTCTGCTCAGTTCTGCAAAACCTCCTCTCCCTCTTTATCAGAATATTTGATAAGGATAAACGATCTTATGTTTTAGAATATCAGAATGCTTCTCCCAATCCCAAGCTATCAGAATGTCAGATACCATCTTATCAAGATGCCTCTCCCCACTCTGGGATGCCTCCCCCCATTAGGTCATCCCATCTCCTCTCTTATCTCCCAGAGGCTCACCCCACCTTGTCAGAGTCCCATTCCCACTCTCAGCACCCTAACTCTACCCCTGCCTCACTCTACTCCCTGAGTCTGAGCCATGTGTATATATGCCATTGAGGACTCACATTGTTTGCTGGATGCTTAGAGACTATCATTTCATTCAGCCCTGGGACCAAACTAAGGATCTATTTGGTCCCAGTAAATCTCTCCCTTTTAAATAAATTATTAAATACTCTCTAATCTCTCTCTTGCCTTAGTTTCTCCCGGCATTACAAGAGAAATATTTTAAGAATCACTGGACTTCCTGAAAACCATGATTTAAAAAAAGTCTAGATATTATAATTTCATAATTGACAATGAAAACTGTCCAAATCTCTTAGCAACCTAAGGAGATGTGAAGAGAGATACAATCTACCTTGCAGACCTTGGTAGAAGTCCCAGGAATATCATAGTAAAAATGAAGAATTCTAATGTCAAAGAAAAACTACTACTGGCAGTATTCAGAAAAAAATCTACTCAAGTACAAAAGAAGCATAGTAAAGATCATACAAAACCTGGTAATTCCTACTAAAATTCTTACTAAAGATCTTGAAATATAATATACAAAAGGTAAAAATACACTATGTTCCAAAAGTCTTAGTGCAATATTAGTATCTAGTAACTTAAAACTGCACTAAGACTTGCGGTATAATACATATAGATATACAATTGTAGATCTATAAATATACAGCTATATAAAAATACATACACATATACATATATATATACATATTAAATATACATACTTATATTACATATACACACACATATATACACAACCAAGAATAGATTGTTGTTCAGTAGCATTTGATTCTCGTGATCTCTTATGGGGCCTTCTTGACAAAGATATTGGAGGGGTTTGCCATTTTCTTCCACAGTTTCTTTTACAAATAAGGAAACTGGGGCAAGCAAGGTTAAATGATCTGCCTAGAATCACACACTATTATGAGGCCAGATCTGAACTCAGGAAGATGAATTTTCCTGATTCCATGCCCAGCATTCTATACACTGGCACCTAGTTGCCCCATAACCAAGAATAACACCCTACAAAGTTGACAATCCTACAGCAGGAAAAAAAGAGATTGAATATTTAGAATACTTTTAAAGAATTTATGATGAAAAAAAAATCAGAACTGAATAGAAACTTCGAAATGCAAATATGAGTCTCTCATATAATCTTTCCCTATTTATTGGCTCCTTTCCTATTGCCTACCACTGCTACCCCATTCTGAAAAAACCCTCAATGGATCCTTCCAGATCCAAAACGATAGTCCTATATCTTGTTAGAATTTTGTAGCTAAATTCCTTGAAAAGAAGGTCTATAGAGGCTTCCACTTTCCTCTACTTAACCACTTACAACCCAGCTTCCAACCTCTCCATTCCACTGAAATTGCTCTCTCCAAAGTTACCAAAGTTCTCTTAGTTGGCAAATTCAATAACCTTTTTTTCAGTCTTCATTCTCTTTAATCTCTCTGCAGTCTTTGACACTGATAATCAAAGTGTACCAGTGGGTCTGCCCACTTCAAATCTCTTCCCATTTCAATCTTCCCATGTGTATCCTCTGATACAATGTCAATATCTGAAGAAAGGATTTGATTTTGTTTTGTTTTTTTCACTTTGTATGCCCAGGAAAATGAAGGCTCATTGAATTGAATTTCAATAAAATATTTTTAAACAAATTATTACAAGTTACCTATGGAACCCAGATGATGGGAAATTTTCTCTCAGTAGGGCTTTAGTTCTGAACTGACATGGACCAGAAGAGAGGTACTAGAAGTTGGTTGATATCTAAAGAAGATAATTAGGCTTCTCCAACACTTTCTTCTTCATAATGACACCATTTTAGTAAAGAACTCCAAGGACAATTTCTTAAACAAAGATTGAGGTAGTCTCATATCTAAAAGTTTTAGGGGATTAAGACACTTCTAGTAAAGCATTCAAGGTATAGAATAGCTTTTTTTCCCCCTTTTACCACAAAAGATATGCTTAGAATAAAATTTTAAAACTAATAAACTCCTTTGTTGTCTAAGTACAAAAATCTTTCAAAAGAGTAGTAATGCAGTGGATAGAGGACTGGAACTGGAGTAAGGAAAATATAAATTCAAATACCATTTCAAACCCTAACTGTGTGAACCTGGACAAATTTATTTTATGCCTCAGTTTATTCAACTGCAAAATAAGAATGTTAGGACCTACCTTCCAAGATTGTTGTGGAGTTTAAATGATATAATGTTTGTAAAAAAAAAAAAAAAAAAGGCGGAGCCAAGATGGCGGAGAAGACACACGCGACTTTCTAAGCTCTTCTCTTACCCTCGTTACCAATTTATATCGAGCCTCAAAATAGTCTTGACTAGCTATCAATCCTGGAAAGATATAAATAGATACAACTTCAACCTACTGTCCACAAGAAAATCTGCAGTCTCGCCAAAAAGGTTAGTTATGCCAGTGGTGGGAATGATCAAGCAGGACGAAGAAAATTAGGTTCCAGGAGGTCTCAAACTGAGGGTGAAAGCACAGTATCTCAGCATCTAAGCACTGCAGCCCCAACCTGCAGATAGTTTCCTTGGGTCAGTTGTGATCCTGCATCGGCAGGATGAGGAGCCTGGTTAGCCCAACTGCACAGTGGGGAGCTGGCTTGGGGCCAAATAGAGCTTTTCCAGGGCGATTGCCAGTTGGGCAGAGACACTGGGGCAGAGTTCAGTGGTCTGCTATTGCGCTCAGCTCATCAATACTACAGTCCTCACAAGAGGCTTCAGGCCTGGGGCAGACAACTTTCACCACTTAGTCTCTCAGCCTAGGGCAATGATAATCCACTCAGCCCATAGCTTGCTGTTTGGATAGCTCGGCCAGTGCTGAATCCACTTCCTGTTGGGGAAGGAAAACTCACCCAGAGCACTCCCATACCTCGGAGCTGGAAATGCTTTCTAAATCTTTCCCTGCTCTGCAGAGGAAGCTGGTAACCTCCTTGCCTAGGAGACTCTACCCAAAGGCTTTAAAACATGAATAAAAAGATGAAAAGAACAATCGACAGTTCTATGCAGAAAAGAGCAGGTCAGCAAACCAAGAGATCCTCAAACAGCAAAATGCATCAGACTGTCCTCCTTACATAATGTCTTATAGAAGAGACCATCTAAAAGTCCTAAAAGAGAGTTGAAGATAAATGGGGAAAGGAAAGAGAAGCCTTCAAGAGAGCAACATACTTCCTGAAATACGAATTGAAAGCTAAAAATTCCTGCAGGAAGCAAATTGGTGAATTGGAAAAATAAAAATCTCAGGAAAGTAAGAACTGTGAATTGAAAAAATAAAGAATTCACTAGAAAGTAGGATCCGAATTGAAAAGACAAAGAACACGCAAGAAAGTAGGATTCCTGTGAATTGAAAAGAAAACATAATTCACTAAAAAAAATTAATGATGGAAAAAATTCCACAGACCTAAAACAATACATTCAAAACTCAATTGGACATATACAGAAAGAAGTAAAAAGCTAATGAAGAAAATAATTCTTTAAAAATTAGAACTGAACTAAATTGAAACCAATGATGCATTGAGACAGCAAGAATCAAGTCAAGCAAAACCAAAAAAATGACAAACTGGAAAACCATGAATTATCTATTCTAAAATGACAGACTTGGAAAATAGATCTAGAGAGATAATCTGAGGATTATTGGACTTCCGAAAACATGATGAAAAAGAGCCTAGATACATTTTACAAGAAATCATCAAAGAGAACTGCCCTAGATGTAATAGAATCAGAAGGTAAAATAGGCATTGAAAGAATTCATCGAATACACCTTCTGAAAGAAACCCTAAAATAAAAAACAAAGGAATATTGTGTAAAATTTCAGAACTACATGATAAAGGAAAAAATTTTACAAAGCAGCCAAAAAACCATTTAAATACCAGAGTGCCAATAAGGATCAACCCAGGATCTGAGACTGCCTCTACATTAAAGGAAAGAAGGCCTGAATAGATATCTGAAAGGCACAAGAACTTGGGATGCAGCCAAGAATAAACTACCAGCTAAGCTGACATTTTCTTCCAGGAAAGAAGATGGACATTTAATGAAACAAAATGAATTCCATTTGTTTCTGAAGAAAAACCAGAATTAAACAAAAAATTTGATCTCCAAGAATAGAACTCAAGAGATGAGAAAAGGTAAATAATCCTTGAAGTGTATTTCTGTGTGGATATACAAAAAAATACATGTAAAATTTGATAGTACTGATATAACATAAAAAAAAAGGGAAGTAGATACTGGAAAAGGGATGATGGCAGAATAAGGTGGAAGGAGGGATAAAAAAGAGGGAAACCACATACCCACAAAGAGGCTAAGGAAACTTATCACAATCTGAGAGAACTTTAGAGGGGAGGAACATTGTGTGAATCTTACTCTCATCAGAGTTGCCTCAAAGGAAAAATAATTGACATTTGCTTTAGAGAAAAATTCTCTCGCCTCATTAAAAACGGGGAGAGGAAAAGGAAAAAAAAGAGTAATAATGGGAAGGAAGGGAAAGACTCAAAGGGGGAGAGGAGGATTAAAAAGAGGATAAGTATCGTGATACAAGAGGGGTACAAAGTTTAAAAGGGGAAAGAGGGTTGGGGAGGCAAGAATAAGTAAAGCACAATCTGGGGTTATTAGGATGGCAGGAAAATACAGATTTAGTAATTCTAACGTAAATGGAATGGGATGAACTCCCATAAAGAGGAGAGATAGCAGACTGATCAAAAGTCAGAACCCTACAATATGTTGTTAAAGAAACACATTTAAAGCAGGGGGATAAAAGAGAAAGGTAAAAGGCTGGACAAAATCTAATTATGCTTCAGGTGAGTCAAAAAAAGGTAGCCATCCTATCTCAGATCAACAAAAGTAAAATTGATCTAATTAAAAGCAGATATAGGAAGGAAACTACATCCTAGCAAAGGGTAGATAAAACAACGAAGCAAAATATCAATATTAACATATATGCACCAATGGTATGGCACTCAGCCTCCTAAAGGAGAAGTTAAGAGAGTTGCAAGAAGATAGACAACAAAACTGTAATAGTAGGAGATCTCAACCTGCACCTCAAGAATTAGACAAATCAAAACACAAAACAAATAAAAAGAAATTAAAGAAGTAAACAGAATATTAGAAAAATTAGGTAATGTTGGATCTTTGAAAAAATTGAATGGAGATAGAAGGAATATACTTTCTTCTCAGCAGTTCATGGAACCTATTCAAAAATTACCATATTTAGGACATAAAGACCTAAATTAAATGCAAGAAAGCAGAAATAGTAAATGCTTTCTTTTCAGATCATGATGCAATAAAACTACATTCAACAAAAAATTAGGGAAAAATAGACCAAAAAGTAATTGAAACTAAACAATCTCATCTTAAAGAATGATTGGTAAGAGCAAATTATAGATACAATTAATAATTTCACAAAGATAATGACAATGATGAGAACATCATACCAAAATTCTAGGATGCAGCCAAAGCGGTAATAAGAGGGAATTTTATATCCTTAGAGGCTTACTTTGAATAAAACAGAGAAAAAGAAAATGATTAATGAATTGCTTCAACTAAAAAAAACTAAAAGACCAAATAAAAACCTCTAATCAAATACTAAATTGAAATTTAAAATTAAAAGGAGAAATTAAAATATTGAAAGTAAAAATCTATTGAACTAATTAATAAAACTAAGAGTTGGTTCTATGAAAAAGCCAATAAAATAGATAAGCCTTGTAAATCTGATTAGAAAAAGGAGGGAGGAAAATGAAATTAGTAGTCTTAAAATGAAAAAGGAGAACTCACACCAAGGAAGAGGAAATTAGAGAAAAATAAGAGTTATTTTGCTCAACTTATGCCAAAATTTGAAACCTAAGTGAAATGGATGACTACCCAAAAATATAGACTTCCAGACTAAACAAGAGGAGAAGAATTTGAATAGTCCCATTTCAGAAAAAAAGAAATAGAACAGCAATTAAAAACTTCCCTAAGAAAAACCTCAGACCAGATGGATTTACATGTGAATTTTACCAAACATTTAAAGAACAATTTCCCAATGCTAATAAAACTATTTGATAAAATAGCGGAAGAAGGACCACCAAATCTCTATGACACAGAACATGGTACTGATACCAAACCAGGTAGCTGAAAACAGAGAAAGAAAATTATAGACCAACTCCCTAAGAATATTGATGCTAAAATCTAAAAATATTACTAAAAGACTACCAGAAAATCATCTCAAGATAATACACCATGATCAAGGATTTATACCAGGAAGCAGGATGGTCTCAATATTGAAAACAAATAATTCCATGTTAATAACCAAATTAACAAAACCATATATCATCTCAATAGATGCAGAAAAAGCATTTAGATAAAATCCAAATCCATTCCTATTAAAAAACACTTTGGAGTATAGGAATAAATGGACCTTTCCTAAAATAATAAGCATCTATTAAACCATCAGTAAGCATCATATGTAATGGAGACAAACCTGCAACCATTCCCAAAAGATCTGAGTGAAACAAGGTGCCCACTATCAACCGTTACTATTTAATATTGATTAGAAACGCTAGCTATAGCAATAAGAGCTGAGAAAAGATTAAAGGAATAAGAATAGCAATGAGGAAGCCAAATTATCACCTTTGCGATGACATGATGGTATACTTAGAGAACCCCAGAGATTCTGCTAAAAAGGTATTAGAAATAATCCACAACTTTAGCAAAGTCTCTGGTTATAAAATAAACCCACATAAGTCATCAGCATTCTTATATATCACTAAAAAATCCAACAGTCAGAGTTACAAAGAGAAATTCCATTTAAAGTAACTAACTGATAATATAAAATATTTAGGAATCATCTGCCAAGGGAAAATCAGAAACTTTATGAGAAAATTACAGACCACTTTTCACACAAAATTAAGTCTGATCTAACCAATTGAAAAATATTAAATGCTCTTGGATAGGGCGACAAATATAATAAAGATGACAATATTACCTAAACAATCTATTTATTTAGCGCTATACCAATCAGATCCAAAAACTATTTTAATGACCTAGAAAAATCAACAAACAAAGTTCATATGGAAAACAAAAGGTCAAGAATTTCAAGGAATTAATGAAAAAAATCAAATGATGGTGGCTTAGCTGTACCAGATCTAAAATTATATTATAGAGCAGCAGTTACCAAAACTATTTGGAATTGGCAAGGAATAGATTAGTTGATCAGTGGAATAGAGAGGTTCAATGATAAAACAGTCAACAAATATAGCAACCTAGTCTTGAAAACCCAAAGATCCCAGCTTTTGGGATAAGAACTTACTGTTTGATAAAAATTGCTGAAAATTGAAACTATATGGCAGAAACTAGGCATTGATCCATACTTAACGCCGTACACCAAGATAAGGTCAAAATGGGTTCATGACCTAGAAAAGAATGAAATCATTAATAAATTAGAGGAACATAGGATAGTTTACATCTCAGACCTTGAAGGGAAGGTCTTTATGACCAAAGCAGAACTAGAGATCATTACTGACCACAAAATAGAAAATTTTGATTATACCAAACTGAAAAGTTTTTGTAAAACAAATCTAATGCAGACAAGATTAGAAGTGAAGCAATAAACTGGGAAAATTTTACAGCCAAAGGTTCTGATAAAGGCCTCATTTCCAAAAATATTATAGAGAATTAACTAATTTATAAAAATCATAGCCATTCTCCAATTGAAAATGGTCAAGGATATGAACAGACAATTCTCAGATGAAGAAATTGAAACTATTTCAGTCATATGAAAAGATGCTCCAAGTCATTATTAATCGAGAAATGCAAATTAAGACAACTCTAAGATACTACTACACACCTGTCAGATTGGCTAAAATGACAGGAAAAATAATGATGATTGTTGAGGGATGGAAAAACTGGGACATTGATTCATTGTTGGTGGAGTTGTGAACGAATCCAACCATTTTGGAGATAGTTTGAACTATGCCAAAAAGTTATCAAACTTGCATACCCTTGATCCAGAGTATTATAACCGATTATATCCCAAAGAGATTATGACAGCGAAAGGGACCTGTATGTGCACGAATGTTTGTGAGCCCTTTTGTAGTGGTAGAAACTGGAAACTGAATGGATGTCCATCGTTGGAGAATGGCTGAATAAATTGTTAATGAAAATTATGGAATATTACTGTTCTGTAAGAAATGACCAACAGGATGATTTCAGAAAGGCCTGGAGAGACTTACACGAACTGATGCTGAGTGAAATGAGCAGGACCAGGAGATCATTATATAATTCAACAACAATACTAGATGATGACCAGTTCTGATGGATCAGGCCATCTCAGCAACAAGATCAACCAAATCATTTCTAATGGAGCAGTAATGAACTGAACAGTATACCCAGAAAAAGAACTCTGGGGATGACTAAAACCATTACATTGAATTCTAATCCCTATATTTATGCACACCTGATTTTGATTTCCTTCAAAGCTAATTGTACAATAATCTTGGAGTCTGATTCTTTTGTACAGCAAACAATGTTTTGGTCATGTATAACTTATTATATCTAAGTTATATTTTAATATATTTAACATCTACTGGTCATCCTGCCATTTAGGGAGGTGGGGTAAGAGGTGACAAATTGGAACAAGAGGTTTGGCAATTGTTAATGGCTGTAAAGTTACGCCATGTATAATATCCGTAAATAAAAGGCTATAAAAAAAAAAAAAAAAAAGAAAGGAAGGAAGGAAGAGAGAGAGAAGAAGAAAGAAAGAAAGAAAGAAAGAAAGAAAGAAAGAAAGAAAGAAAGAAAGAAAGAAAGAAAGACAACTTAGCACATAGGAGATACTTTATAAATAGTACCTTTGCCCTTCTCTTTCCCCTATCCATTTCAGTCTTCAGATTGGTTGAACCAATACAACTGATAGAGACAGATTATTTAAAATATTGATATTTTGGGAAGTCATATTTGATTTTTCATTCTCACTCAAACACACTTCCACATCAATCAAGTTGTCAACTCTCCTGCTTCTGCTACAACAATGTCTCTTGCATCCATTCTCTTCTCCTCACTCTCAAGAATATGTACCATTTTATCCACCATCCTCTGGATCCATTGTCTTAGAATCATATCTTCTATTGGGGTCTGGTGAATCAAAGGTCAACAGAAATGTGTATGTTAATAGACTTCATCAAGGACATATAAGAAGGTGTCCCAGCTAGGTAGCAAAAGTCAGAAAGAAATAAATGGTTACCCAACCGCCCCAGGGGTAACTACAAAAACGCCAAAGGAACCAGAGAAATGCCTGTGATGCATTAGGTGGATACTCTATGACTGATTTGCAGAAAGCCATGGACAAGAATCACTTAGAATAAGAAGGCATGGAGAGGTTGTAATCTGTACCAGTGGCACGATAGAGGTCCGGTGATTAAATCCGATGCTTCAGGTTCAGAAGCGGAATGAAATGCCCCAGAGCTCACTAGTTAGGCCTGCCCGACAACGGTAATTTCCCATTGCTTATCAACCAGTGCTTGCTTACAAACTATTAGACTACCCTCCCCTCTCACCCTCTTGTTTCCTAGACTGCATTGGTCTATATTTTGTGGAGATCCAGGAATATGATCTGGAACACGCTCAAAAAATAATTAAAACAGGAACATTCCTGCCCTGAAGGCCCCCTCCTCCTTAGGGAAATTTCCAGCTAACCATTGATTTTGATGATTTTTGGATACCTCTTAAGTGCTCAAGAAACCGTCTCTCCCCCACTCTCCCCCACTCTCCCTCACTGCCCCGGGGTCTTGGGGCAAAAAGATAAGGGGAAGGAACTAAGGGTTTGAAACTTACCCTGATAGTCTTTGCAAGAACTTAAAAAACCCCAAGGCAAGTGCCCAGGTTCTAAAACCGGCTCCCACTCATCTGTTAGTGGCTGAGGGGCTTCAATTGATTGCATCCTTTCTGCTTCTGCATCCGCGGCTCCCATCCTGCTGATCTAGCATTGCTTTAGGGCCCAGAGAACAATCCGCAGTTATTCAGGATCTGTCCCAGCTCCTTTGCTGATGCAGCAGGTGGAGTGCGGGCTGGAGAGGTCTGGGTCAGCAGCGTCCAAGAGGTTCCCTCTCCCTTCCATGGCATGATAAACCAGGGTTTCTAACCCTTGTGCTTCTGGTAACTTCTTCTTCTTCTTCTTCTTTTTTTTTTTTTTTAAAGAGAAGTGAAATGTCGACTGAAAGGATTTTCTACAAGTAAATCCCAAAAAACAAGTCCGGGGGCGACCAGACTCAAGTGTCTGCAAAGTAAAATTTGCCGGGCCTCGGCGCTGTGTGGATGGCTTCAAGTCTGTCTGGAACTCAGACCCGGAGTGATGGAAACCGTGTTACCCTGCCTGCGCGCTCACAATAAAGTCCCCATATGTATGCATTTACTCTTAGCTGTATAGGTTTAAAACTGCCCAAAGACTTTTGGGACATTCTATGTACAAACAGACACGCACATAAACACATTCCCAAATAGACTGATTTACAAAGTTTGAGTAACAGAAATAGGCAAGCGCCTCAAAAACATAGGCGCGCCCGAGCCAGGGGGGCTGCCCTGGTGGTGAGATCCCATTCTCGTTCTCTGTAGTTCACCCCCTCTTTACCCCACCCCGGCTTGCTGCAGTAGCCTTGCCCCCAACCCCACTAGTCCCGTGCCCGGCCTTCACTCCCCACTCGTTTCCTCCATCCTACTTCCACTATAATCTGGCTTGGGAAGAGGAAGAGCCTCGAGCGTCCTGGTTCTCCGAGGCCACCCTCATCCTTTGTCTTTCCAAGATGCTCCCTTAGCTCATCTACTTGACAGAGTCCTCCTGGGATGGTGAGGAAGGACGTCCGCCCCCAGAAATCTCCTCTCCCACCTCGGTCTGGCTGCAGTCAGGCGAAGGAAAATCAATTAGGATTAGGTTTCTGCAGAACCTTTATTTTTTGTGGGTTGTTCGGTAGTACCCAGCCCTGCCCTCCGGGTCAACACTTTCTATGTATCAAGAACTTTGCTAAGTGCTGGGGATATAAAGAAAGGCACAGAACAGTCCCTATTCTCAAGACATTCACAGAAAACATTTTAACTTTTTTATTTTATTTTTAATTTATGGAATAAAATAAGAATTTTCATTACATAATACAATAAAAAAGATGATTGCTTATGAAACTGCAAATCTTCCATGCAGAACTTGCTATTCCTTTCAAATAGACAACAAAATTATCATATACATCTTTTTTTCTTCTTCCTTCCCCCTAGTCATAGCTACTATTAAACACAAATAGGTAGAGATATTTTAAATTATTCTACATACTTCAGTTCTTTCTTTGGACGCAGATAATGGTTTTCTTTTTATGCCTTTATAGTTAATTTACATATTTATAATAGTCAAAATAAATTATTTGCTCAAAGTTGTTCTTAAAACAATATTGCTGTTACTGTATAAAAATGTTCTCTTGATTCTGCTCGTTTCGTTTTTTCATTATTAAATTATTTTTAGCATTGACTTCTAGCCACTAGCTCTAAAGTGTACTTGACAAACCTTTGTAACAAAGGCCTTGGGCCAGGGAAGCTGAGCCTGATTAGAAAGATGTTTTTAAAAAAAAAATTCTTTTAACTAAGAAGACAAGTCTAAAAAGGGTTATTCTGTATTTTAAGATAAAGGGTATAATTTGATTAAAAGGAGACATTTGGGAAAATTATATTTTTTAAAATAAAGTTTAGTTAATTTCTTTTTAGTTTAATAAATGTTCATCTTTATTTTTTAATTCCCTGTGTGCATAACTTAATTAAATTTGTCTCCCCTTTGTTGATTAATGCCAGTTTTTCCTATATATATCTCTTATTTCTTCATAACTGTTTGCATGTTGTCTTTCCCCAGATACTTTTGCCTTTCTTTGTATTCCCAGAATTTAGCAATGTGCCTGGCACATTGTGGACAATTAGTAACTTTCAATCATTTATCAGTCATGTCTGAGTCTTCATGACCCCATTTAGGGGCTCCAACAACCCTTCAGGTATTAACCCAGACTCAGACAAAATCCCCTTCCACCAATACTATACCATCAAGGACGCCTTAGGCCTGATCCTACTACTTCTTGTGTTCCTCCTTCTAGCCTTATTTTCACCAGATTTGCTCTGCGACCCAGACAACTTCTCACCAGCCTTCTCCAGCTCAGTTTGCAGATAGGGAAACTGGAGCAAATAGGATTAAGTGACTTGCCCAAAGTCACATAGCTATTTAGGATCAGAAACTAAATTTGAACTCAAGAAGATGAGTCTTCCTCACTCCAGATCCAGCACCCTATGCACAGCATCACCTAGCAATCCCACTCAATTAATACTAATGTTAGTTTACTAAGTGATTGCCACTACCATAAAATAGATTGAAAATGGAGAGAGAGCGAGCGAGAGAGAGAGAGACAGAGACAGAGACAGACAGACAGACAGACAGAGAGACAGAGAAAGAGAGAGAGACAGAGAGACAGAGAGAGAGATGGTAAGAGAGAAAGATGAATGATGAATATATGGTGAGATAGATGATAGATATAAACAGATAATATAGATGAAAGATAGCTCATGAGAGAAAAGAAGATTGGATAGATACAAATGATAGAAAGATAGACTGATCATAAGATAGATGATGGCATGAGGGATGTAGAAGACCCTTATCCAAAATGACTATTCAGAGATCATTCAGTAGAAGGCAGAAAAGTTGTTTATTGAAAACCTCTGGAGGATGAGCCACCCCATCGTGAGATAAAAAAGAGAAAGCTTGCGGTAGGAGGGCTAAAGAAGTAGTAAAGAGACATAGCTTTTATACAAGAAATTACATCACAAGTAAGAGAGCATTAAGAAGGGGAGGGGGAAGCATCTAATTGGTTGTTGCTATTTGGAGAGATTGGAATGGAAGGTTTCTCTTTCCCTGAAATCTCCTGATTTCTAGGAAACAGAAAGTCAGGCCTTCAGATTTAATCAAGCAGAAAGTGGTCCAGCTAATAGACTAAATATCAATAAATGTCAACTACCAATAAATGTCATCACCTCAGGTTAAATAAATATGTTTCTAACTGGCCAAGGCTTAAGTAAATATGAGCCTGCACATATTATACAGGTCATGGGGGAAACACAGAAATAATTAAAATAAAATACAGAAAAAGAATTCATACATTCCTGTAAGTTCTTTACCTTATCTCTCTCTATTCCATACAATGGGAAAATATGACTATGGAGAGAGAGAGAGAGAGATGGAAAAGGAAAAAAATCTCATTTGATTCTGTTAACAATCCTGTGAGGTAGGAAATATAGTCTCTTTTCCACTTCATAGATGATTAAACACAGAACAATTGTGATTTTTTTCTAAGGCCACAGATGGTGCCATAAAAGGTTGGATTCATGCTCAGGTCATCTTGCCCCAGTCATCACTCTTTGCATTTGACCACTCCATTACTTATGATGATAATTTACCAGAAAGAGTTATAGGAAGAACCATTTCTTGCTGGAGATGATAGTAAGGGGACAGCTGAGAAAGCTGAAGAAAAATTGCTAAAAGAGTTTCAACTTCAAGTTAAAATTAAAAATAAATTCCAAAGATCAGTGTACATCATGCAAGTAGGATCAGTAAAACAAGTAAGGACAAATCAGACAAATACCCATCTGCACCTCTTTATTTTATCTTAAAAGTTCTTTTTGAAGCTTTCCACTAATTGAGCACACACCCTCACTCTTTACAACTGAGAGTTGGCATGTTACTGCCATATGGGAAGAATTTGCCTAAAGTGCAACTAAGCCAAAATTAATCTTAGATACTGAAAATGCCCAACAAAAGACAAATGGTGAAATCTTCCATACATTCAGATATGGGTATCACATAAACATTCACCAGGAAGCAGAACTATCTGGTGGCATTACAAAAATAATCTTTCTACTATTGAAATAAACAGATTTCCAAACAAATATTTATAGGAATTTAGGATTATTAAGGGGAAAACACTTTGTAAGCCATAAAGTGCTACAAAAATAAGGCATTAGCAATATTAATTGCAATAGTAGTATTTCTTGCCAGTGAACTAGGCAGCTGCGTTCCTCAATGGGACTTGGCAACTAAAAGACCTGAATTCAAATTCAGTCCTAATTACTGACTAGTTTTGTGATCCTGGGCAAGTCATTTAATCTCAGTCTGCTTCAGTTTCTTCATCTGCAAATAGGAATAATTATAGTGCCCACTTCCTAAGGTTGTTGTGGTAATCAAATGAGACAATATCTGTGAGGCCCTTGGCAAACCTTAAAATAACACAGAAATGCTAACTCTTATAACTGTTGATAATAATAATAATTTTCTAGTGGAAATAACCTGGTCTGGAATTACCATCGTAAATCCTCCTGCTTCAAGAGACAAATCTGCATGACTCAGCTATTTGCTCAGTGGTTGTTTGGCAAACAAAAACATTGCTGGCTGACTTGCTGAAGGTGTCCATGTGGGACCTTTTCATTCCAGTTGTTACAATTGAAATTAAGACAAAAAGTTCCAAATGAGATCAATTTATTAGTAAAGTGCAATAAATAGGACTTCAGCGTCCTCAAGCAAAGCTAAGATCTCTTAATGAGAAGGACTGGTTGTTTTGTTTTGTTTTGTTTTGTTTTTTAATACTATTGAGGAGTACAAAACAAATAACAGTATTCTATAGATAGGGAAGTTATGATTGGTTAAAAGAGCTCTTTGTGATTGGTAACAAATTTGAGATGTAAAATGACAATATGATTGTTTGGAAATTAGGAATGAGAAACTAGCAACAAGCCCCTCTTTCCCACCAGTGGTCAAGAGAGGTTCATTGTTTAAGTCCCCCTGCAAGATTAGAAAAAGTAAACTATATTTCTTTGGATAATAAACTAGACATCCTTGAAGGATAGCTTGACAGTGCATAGATACTGGACCAAATTCTGGTGTGTGTTCATCTGTATCCCTCAAAGACAGTAGATTGCCTTGTCACAAGAAAAGAACAGTAATTAGCAAGAAAACTAGATTTCAAACTAAACTTATTACAGACCAATTGAATCTCTGAGCTAAGTTCAAAGACAAAGAATCATGATTTAGGCAGTTACAGGACAAGATCAATTAACTATAAATAGGATCAATTGAAAGATGATACAGAATCAAGATAATCCTTTAAAACTTTTGGATTTTAATAATTTCATAGATCCCAACTAATGATAAGCTACTGTCAATTATTTGACAAATCCAATCCATTTGCTTGTTACCACCTTTTACTTACTAAAGTGGTTTCCTTATTCTAAAGGTATTTTTATAGATTTGTGACCTCTTAATTATGTGTATTATAATAATAATAGAAATATCACTAGGTAGAGGAAAGAGTGCGATTCTTGTGTAGCGTCCCTTTAAGGGTACTCTGCCCACCCATTGGCGGTGCAGCTAGGACACACCAGTCTTTGGGCTCCAACCCAGATCACATAGAGACAGACCAACCAGCAGGTGCAAACATTCTGTCTTTATTCAGTCTTCCTCTCAGTGGAGGTAGCAGGAAACAAGTTCTGCTCAGGGTTGTCTATTTATGCTGCTTCTCTCCCAGGGTTGCCCATGCCCAGCCCACACAGAACTACATAGGGGGAGCCTCAAGAGGGAGGCTTCTGGAGTTAGTGCTGCGTCCCAGAAGGAGATCTAGCAAGAGGACACGCCCTTCACCATCGCAAGAAACCTATAGCAGTTCCTTCAACTACAGCCAAATACAACCTCCTGTCTCAGAGGCCAGGCTCCTTTTTACCTCCTGGACCTACCAGCCGTCATAGCATACAGCCTCTGTGGCACATCTCAAAGAGAAAGCAGTGCTTCGTTGCCCCTAACAACTCCCCCTTTTTTATTATTGGGACTGAATGTTCTCATGTTGACCAATGAGAAGCTCTTCTATGAGCACCTCTCTGGGATTCTTAAAGAATTTTTAAGAATACGTATAAAGCATCCTAGCAAAGTAAGCAAAAGCAAAAAAAACGACAATACAAAAATGGCTACATAGAGTCCATGGGATTCAATAGAAGGGGATGGGAAAGGAAGTGTGCTGGATTCAATCATTAAGCCAGTGCAGGTCTCTGCTATGGCGCTGTTTCTGAGTCATCTCCTCTTCTTCTTTGGCCCCTATTTTAATAGTGGAAACTTTCCTTATTCTTCTTTCTGAAATCCAATGGCCTTTCCCATTAGGATCTGCAAGACATAAATATCCCAGCCCTCTCCAAAGTACTAGGAATGGACCTTGCCAATGTCCTTTCACATCCTTCCTCATCCTTCCAAAAGACATTTTGTGTATTCTCTGACTCTTAAAGCGCTGTTTCCACTTCCTAAGGTTGTTGTGGTAATCAAATGAGACAATATCTGTGAGGCCCTAGTTTTCCATGGGGCCTAGTTTTCGGTCCTATGTAAAGGGCTGAAACTCTTAAAAGGTGTACTTGAATCAGACAACTGATTACTCATTGGACAATAATTCTATTAGCATATGTTTGGGAAAATGGCCCTTCTCACTATTCAGTGCTGGCTCAATCTTTTAGTGTATACAGATAATTGTAGGAGGGATTAGAGGGTGCAGTGAGACAAGCCAGACTCACTTTGCAAGGAGGATGAGGAGAAGGGAGGTTGGTGGAGAGCTTGTAGCAGTTCTGTCCATCCCCTTCACTTCTCCCCCTGATCCTGAGGTCTCCAGAGAGCTAGCCTGAAATTTACAGTCCTATGTATAAGATTGTGCCTTATCCATATTCGCCTGTGTGGGCTATCAGGGATTCTGTCTACTTCCTCCCCCTTTCTGTTATACAAGGGTGGCCTTTAGAGTATAATGGAGCCATTCCACTAGGGCCTGACCCTGTGGATTATAGGGAATCCCTGTAACATGTTTAATGGCGAACCTAGAAAGGAAGATGGCCATCTGCTTAAAGGTATAAGCTGGACCACTGACGGTCTTTATGGTATTAAGAATTCCGTGAGAGGAGAAGCAACTATGCAAATGTTTAATGACCAAAGGAGTGTTCTCAGAGGAAGCCACTGTGGCCCAAAGGAATTTAGAAAAGGTGTCAATATAAACCTGGATGGCCACACAGCCCACATATGTCACATCCATTTGCCATAAATCATTGGAGAATAAACCCCAGGGATTAACTCCTTTACTAGGTGGAGAAGGGAGAAACTGAACACACTGCTTCTCTATCTGTTGGGCTTGTTCCCCTGTGAGGCCATAAAGGTGACATAGAAAATTAGTGGCTAAGTGGAGAAATTCAGGGGGACAGGTCAGGGGATGTGGCAACTAAAAGAAGGGAGTGTTATCCCTTCCTGCTTCTCTTCCTGACTCTTCCTCTGAGTTTGCATCAGCCACATTGACACTTGCCATGTTAGCAAATTTTCTTTTTATTACAGAGCTTTTTAGCTTGGGAGCCAATTCATCTCTCTTTCCTTCCTTCACTGCTTTCTGAATCATTTGTCCCAAACTTATCTGGGAATCTCCAAAGCCTCCACAAAGGGGTGCAGAGGGAGCAGACGGGAGACATATCTCCTCAGGGAGGATGGGGAATGGGGGGAAAAGGCCATGCCTCCAAGATGGAGGCAACCTTCCCTCTGTTCTCTTTCTTTTCCCTCATCTTACCATTGTCCTTTTCCTCAAGGTTATATGTCCCTGTTTTACTTCCTCATTACTCATCTTATCCCTGTCCCCTCCTGCTCCATCATCTCCACTTCCTGCTTCTTCCTCACTACCTCTTCTTTTTTCATCACATCCATCTCCTTTATCTTCCTATTTATTTCCTGATTCTTTCCCACAGCTAACTTCTACCTGCTCCATTTTATGGACGCAGCTGGTCCCAGTGAGTGCCAGTTTACGACCCTCATTTGTACTTCATTATCTCTTTTTAATGGATTGCAGCTTGCACCTCTTAAAGTGCCCCCAATCACTTAATAAATAAGGTGATACTGTTCTGGGATGGCTCCCAGCATTTCCTTATCATAGGAAGCCATCTGACTACCTCCCACTTTTTAAAATCCATTTCCAATTCTGCTTACTTTACTATTCTATGAACTTCTTTCCCTAACACTTCCTAGTTTGGGACCCTCACAATAGTTTGTCCCATCCCTAACATTCTACTCACTAGAGCAGAACACTAGAGCACTACTTTGCTCTCTTCCCACCCTGTAGGCCTGCTACATGGTGAGGTCCTACCACATGGCACCTATTTGGGCGTCACTTGTAGCATCCCTTAAGGCTACTCTATCTGCCCACCCGTCAGTGGCACAGCTGGGCCACACATAGCAGTCTTTGGGCTCCAACCCGGATCACACAGAGACAGACCGACTAGGAGGTGCAAACATTCTGTCTCTATTCAGACCTCCTCTCAGTGGGGGTAGCAGGAGCACAGAAGCACAAGAAAGAGAGCAAGCTCTGCTCAGGGCTGCCTCTCTTCTAGGATTGCCTGTGCCCAGCCCACTCAGAACTGCATAGGGGGAGCCTCAGGAGGGAGGCTTCTGGAGTTAGTGCTTTGTCCCAGGAAGAGATCTAGCAAGAGCACACACCCCTCGCCATCTCAAGAAACCTTTTAGTTCCTTCAACACCTGCCATACACAACCTCCTGCCTGGGAGGCCAAGCTCCCTTTTATCTCCTGGGCCGCCCTACAAGCTGATATGGCATACAGCATGGCCCATCTCAAAGAGAGAGCAGTGCTTCATTGTCCCTTACAGCTTGGAGTTAGAAAGACTTAGGTTTAAATCAACTTTGGCCATGTTCACAAATTATGTGATCCTGAGAAATCCATTTAATCTCATCTACCTCAAAAAATTCCCAAGGTCTTATTTACTAAATCATAGACAGGTTGTAACTATTGATGGAAGAGATTTTCTACCTTGACCTAAATGATAGACATGGATATATCTCTAGTTGAAACTTTTAAAGATTGAACTGGACAATCTCCTTAACTTATAAATGCAGGAATTCAAATCCAGAGTAAAGTGATTTATCTTATTCAAGTGGTAAGTGAAAGGAGCCAGGATTTGAAACCAGGTCCTTTGAGTCCAAATCCAGAGTGGTACGAATCTAGGGCATTAGAGGGAACCACCAAAACTTGCCAAATGGGATCAAATACAATTTCATGATTTTTTTTTTTAATTTTCATTTAGTTGCAAGTATGTAGGAACAAAAGCAGTAGATCATGGGAATGAGAGAAGACTAAGGCTTGGTAAGGCATGATTGGTAATATGATAAGGGGTAAGAGATTCAAGAAAAAAGGGTACTATAGAGTTAAAATGGTTCACCAAGAAATCAGGATGAGCAAAAGAGAGGCGCATTAGCTGGTTCAGGTTTGGGGAGAAATTGAGGAATCAAGGGGTTGGAAATCACTATGTAGATAAAAAACAAGGTTGGGAGTTGGAAAGTGGAGAGTAGAGTGACAGTAGAGTTCCCAGATTTATCAACTCTGGGAACATGGAAGTGGTGTATTTGTGGGTAATAAAAAGAATATGACCATTTGCAAAATGAGTAAATTAAGGAACTGTGGCTTACTGTGTTTAGGGAGTATCTATATGTATGTTGAAATCCCCTAATATTAGGGTAGGAGTTGGGAAGGAGAGGAAAACTGTGAATTAGGCCCTGAACTCATTGAGGAAAATGTAATATCCTAAAAATCAGTAGCTACCGGAATTTTGATCACATGCTAGATATGATTGACTAAATATCAAAGAACGAGAAGTTACTTATTAATAGTGGTAGAAAGAGAATCTGGAAGTAGTAAAGGGGAATTAGTAGTATTCCAGATCCTCCATCTTGACCAGTGAGTTGGGGAAAATGAGTGAAAGCACAGCCAGTGATAGAAAGGCAGACCAGGGAAATTATATCTTTAGAAGGGAGCCAGATCCCATTGAGAACCAGGAAATGGAGGGAATGGGAAAGGAAAAAATTTAAGATGAAAGCAAGTTTGTTATTTATTGAGCAGGCATTCCAGAGAGTATAATATAATGTATACATAGCTTTGCTTTGCATCCCACTAGCTCACATGAGGATTCATAGCGAGACATTGTCCAAGTTGGGTTGGGAAGAATGGGAATAAAGAATCAAGCAGTGGTCGATCAAAAATATAATTTGTATGATGACAATCAAGAGTTCAGAATCACTGGGAAGCAAAACATATAATAAGTGGGGTCATTTATTAATCATTGAGGAATAATTTCAGGTACATTTTCATTGTGCATAGAGCTCTAGCTTCAGAATGGAGATATTTCAGGACCATAGGCAGTTCAGGTGAGGTGACCAAGTGCTGAAAGTTGAAGGAATGGTACTACTTCCCTTCCCCCAAGATAGCTGTGCTTTGTCAACAACAAGCTTGAGGCTTGATGGAATGGCCTTTCTCCCCTTTCCTAGAAAAGAAGAACCTGGCTGTGGTTAGAAAAATGTTTTTCCTCTTCCCAAAAAAGAAAGATTTGGCAATGAGAGAATGGTGTTTCTCCTCTTCCCATGGGTAGCTGGAAACTGGGAAGAAGATATTGCATGATGGAATGGTTACCTCAAAGTCAGGAGACAGTGAGCAATGGAATGGTGGTTTAGCTCTTTTCCTGAAACTAAGCAACAGACTTGATATGATGGAAAGTAATTGATCTTTCCAAGGAGACTTGAGACTGACTAGAAGAACCAGCACAATGGAATCTAGTACTTTCAATTTACCAGGTACTTTGCTCACAATAACTCTATTAGGCAGATTTGGCAAGAACTATTATTCTCATTTAACAGATAAAAAAGTTAAGGCTCATAAACATTAATCCCAGAACTCCTTTGTGCTTTTAACCTATGTACTTCTCTGCAGTCTATCTCCCTTCTCCCATTAGTGAGTTCCTCCTGAAGTCTCTTTTTGCAAAAAGGTCCAGGGTGATCTTCCTTCATTATCCTAATGGCCCTGTTCCTGAAAATTATGTCCTTATGCCAGGTACCATCATTCCCTCTTCCACACACATAGACATATATATGTGTATATGCCCACACATATATATACACTCAGAGCTTTTCCTTTTTATACATTTTCCTCACTAAACTCTATGAAGTCAAAATCTGCTTTTCTTTTTGTTTCTATTTGTATCCCCAGCATTTAGTGTAGTTTCTTTCTCATTATAAGCATTTAATAAATACTTATTTCCTTTCTTCCTCCCATAATTTGTTTAACCATTCACCAATAGGGAGATACCCTTTTAGTTTCCAGTTTTTCATTACTACTAAATGAGCTTCTAAACATATTTCTATACATTTGAGTTATTTTCCTCTTTCTTTGATCCCTTTGTATATTTTTAGACAAATAATAATAAATAAATAAATATATGTGCAGTGTAACATGGTATGCCAAACTACCTTATATTTATATGACAGTTGGTATTTAATAGTTAAAATAATAGGTCTTAGAGCTAAAAGGGATCTTAAATACCATCTAACTTAAATAAATATTTTTTTATATATGAGAAAGCCAAGTCTCAAAGAAAAGAAATGACTTACTTTCAGGTCACAGAGCAGGTTAGAAGCTGAGACAGGACTACAATATGATTACAGAGCTCTTTTCTGTTTATTATTATTATTCTTTGCCACATGCTATCTTATTTTACACAACTTAGTGAAATAATTGGGAGAAATATTATAATGTCCATCACACAGATAAGAAAATGGAGGCTCAAAGAAATAAGGTTATACGACAGGAAGTGGTTTACCCTTTTAATTTTTTAAATCCAACTCCAATGCCTATTGCCTTCCTTCTTTCCCTTCCTTCTTCCCCCGTTCTCTTTCCCTCTTTTATTCCTTTGTTGCCTCTCTCTCTCTCTCTCTCTCTCTCTCTCCTCTCTCTCTCTCTCTCTCTCTCTCTCTCTCTCTCTCTCTCTCTCCTCTCTCTCTCTCTCTCTCTCTCTCTCTCTCTCTCTCGCCTCTCGCCTCTCTCTTCTCTCTCTCTCTCTCTGTCTCTCTGTCTCTTTCTCTGTCTCTCTCTCTGTCTCTCTCTCTCCTCTCTCTCTCTCCTCTCTCTGTCTCTCTCTCTTGTCTGTCTTTCTCTCTCTGCCTTTTTGCCTCTCTGTGTGTATCTCTAACTCTGGCTCTTTGTCTCTGTCTCTGCCTTTCTGTCTCTCTCTCTGTCTTTTTCTCTGTCTCTGTGTGTCTCTCTTTATCTCTCTCTGTGTTTCTTTCTGTCTCTCTTTCCTGCCCTCCTTCCCTCACCTTTCCCAAACATTAAGAAGAAAGAGAGGAATGGATAATAGCATAAATCACTGTTTTACATTTTGAAGGATAATAAGAGATCATCTAATTCAACCCCCCCCCCCTCAATTTTTGACAAGGAATTTGAACCCCAAAGATGAGGGAATTGCATAAAATCATGCAGATAGTAAGTAGCAAAACCTGTATTTAAACCCAGGATTTCTGACACCAAATATCATATTCTACTTTGTGTAATGTAAGAAAAATAATGGAGTATCCCAAACCAATTCTTCCCCAATATTTCAAGATACAATGCCATCTTAGCATTGCTCTTAGTAATGCCATGAAAATTTTCAGTAACAGTTCTTTGTGCTTTGTCAACAACATATAGAGTGATAAAAATAATACTTTGTTAATCTTCATTATCATGTTTATGGTTGTTTAAATGACCTTTGGTTTCTTAATCAAGTTAGACCAAAACTAATTAGCCTACATCCTTGACATTTGTGCATGTTGCATGTTTCTTTCTTCTTCTTCTTCTTCTTTTTTTTTTTTTTACTCAAAGAGAAGTTTCTGGGAAGATGACTCATCATCATCATCATCATCATCTCAGGATCTTTGATCAACACATAGACACATATTAGGGTGAAAATCAGGCAAGACAAAATTGTCAGGAAATGGATTTCAAAAATGTGGAAACAGAATCCCAAGGTCCAGAGTAAGTTACACGTGCCATAAAATGTACATTTCTAAAATCATAAAGCTTAAGCAGAAACTCCAAAGTCTTCAAAGGATAGTATTGAAAACTAAGAGGAAAGCAGAGTGTGCTGCCATATTTAATCAGAATGGTACACAAGAGCTTTAGTGAAGTTATATTTTGCCTTGGATCTACTCTTGTGAAGATAACAAGTAATAAGTACAGCTGTGCCTTGAATAAATAAGATAATACCTTCGTACTTTGTTGATGACTTCTTTTAGTGAAGACGGAAAAACTCTTCAATTTTATCTATAATAAGCACTCAATAAATATTTGTTGAAATGCACTATATAGAAAAAGAAAGCGCATTCAAGTCTGGAAAGAAATAAAGTAGGCAATTAGAGAGAGAGAAAACAATTTATTAAGAAAAGGATTGGAACTATAAGTAAGATTGACTTCTTTGGACAACCAGAGAGTAATCTCAGATAAGATCAAAAGGAAAAGAATATCAACTTGTCAAAGAGCTAGGCAAAAACTACCATTTGTTAAGATAATAAACCTTCTCTAGAATTTAAATATTTCTTAAGAATTGATCCTATAAATTGGTATATTAAATTGGATACATAAAGCTGAATGCCATGCTTGCTTGTCTTTGTAATTTTAATATAAATCTTCACATTTAGGGTCACAGATTTAGAATTATGAGGGCCCCCAGATGTTATCTAATCCAACTTCCTCACTTTAAAGATGAGGAAGCTGAGATTTAGGGAGGTTAAATAATTTGCCCAAAATAAGTAGCAAAGATCAGATTTTAATCTAGGTCATCAAATAATTTGCCTAAAGTGAGTAGCAGAGGTTATATTTGATTCAAGTCATCCAACTTCAGGCTTTTTAGCTAAAACCAAAAGTAAGATGCCCCATTTAAAATCCCCTGAAGAACATTGTCCTGGGAGTGACTTCGTATCTGGTTTGGTTACAGCCCTATTACTATTACCCCCTTTATTGCATTAACAAAACATTTTTTTGCAAATGCCCTGAGAGGTAGATTAAATGGTGGCATCCTATAGCCACATGAGGGAGCCTCAAAGCCCTCAGATGGTAGTAGTTAAAACTACAGTTCCCTAAAGGAGACCCAGAAAAAGAAAATTCTGATCTAAATTACAGCCTGATTCTCATCCAATAAAGAAGAAAGTCCTGGACTTAATGAAAAGCATGCAAATGAAGAGAGATACAGTTTCATATCAGGTTCCCCAGAGCCCTTGTTTTGCATCCTGCCATCTCCCATGAGAATCCACAAGCAAATTCCAGCCTTTTTTGCACATGTACTTGTCTACGTTGACAGCTGGCTCAGGAAATAAAGACATTCTCCTATTTGCATTCCCATGCCCAGATTTCCTGGAGAAACTCTTCTGTGCAGCACTTTGATTTGATAAAAGTTCTAACATCACCTGTGAAGTGGTATCTGATGACCTGAGCATCCAGAATCTGGTCTATGTGAAAAGAGGAAAAATTAAACCCAAACAAACATTTTATACTCTTAAAAAAAAGTCAAGAGTTGTGTTCTTCTCCCTCCTTAGGGGATCTTGGCTTTAGAACTGAGAGGGCCCTTGGAGATTACTAAACTTCTCATTTTATGGATGAGGGAACTGAGGAATATAGACATTAAATGACTTGCCCAGATTCACTTAGGTACTAAGTATCTGAGGCAGGATTTGAATTCAGGTTTTCATGACTCTAAATTCAGCTACCTGTTCACTGGGCCATCTTGCTCCCTTCATTTCTAGGTCAGGGGAAAAAAAGCTGTAAGAAGTAGTTCCCAAGTTAGACTTTGAGAGTTCCGCTCTCAGATTTTGTTTCATGCTACACTGGGAGAAGCTGTAATATTCCTTCTGCCTGGGGTTATCCACCTAGAGAAGAAACAACATGGCTCCTCTGGCCCTGGCCATCACAGTGTCCTATGAAATCAAGTGGATGTATTTTTTCTTCTCCATCCTGGAATTGGCGGCGGGAATGCTGAGCAATGGCTTCATTGTGCTGGTGAATGTCTGGGACCTGGTGAGGAGACGCCAGCTGTCCAAGAGTGACCTTGTGCTGCTAAGTACGGGCACCTC
Organism: Sarcophilus harrisii; assembly: GCF_902635505.1. Lineage (NCBI taxonomy): Eukaryota > Metazoa > Chordata > Mammalia > Dasyuromorphia > Dasyuridae > Sarcophilus > Sarcophilus harrisii. The sequence goes on along the minus strand of NC_045430.1, from coordinate 190,762,952 downwards.
TCGCATCTTCCTGCAGGCTTTGCTATTTCTGGAATCCGTTCACCTCACCCATTACCAAGTGATGAGAGATCCACTGAACTCCAAGTACAAAACTGTCATCTTATTTTGGATGCTTGCCAACCAGACCAGCTTCTGGCTTGCCACCTGGCTTAGCATTCTCTACTGTGCAAAAATTGCCCGAGTCTCTCACCCCTTCCTACTATGGCTTAAAGGCTGGCTCCTCATGGCTTTCCCGCAGCTGCTGCTGGGTTCCCTGATTGTTCCTTGGATCAGCGTCATCCCTTGCATGTGGAAACATTTCAGCTTTTTCTACTCCAACTCTGCAGTTTCATTCTCCAGCAACTTCACAGAAAAAAGCCTAGAGGAAAGATTCAATTTTTCCTATTTCTACCTTCTTTGCAATTTGGGAAATATTCTTCCCTTCCTGATCTTCCTTGCATCTTCTACTTTGCTTATCATCTCCCTGGGAAGACATTTGAAAACAATGTCAGCCCAAGCTACTGGCTCTGGAGACCCCAGCCTGGAGGCTCACATCATTGCCCTCAGATCTTTGATTTCCTTCCTTTTTCTCTATGTAATAGGATTTGTAGCTGCACTAGCAGCAGTTCCCCTCACCTTAGTTTTTTCCAGCAAGATTGGGGTGATGATATGTGTGGGGCTAATGGCCGCTACCCCCTCAATGCACTCAGTCATTTTGATTCTTGGCAATAGCAAGTTGAAAAAAGTTCTCAAAAACATTTTGCGTTGGGTTCAGAGCTTTTTAAAGGATGTGTAGTCTAGTGGGTAAGGTTCTGGACTAGATTTTGAAATACCTGGGTAAGTGGCTCCTGCACCTGGACTTAATCATTTAACTTTGAGCAAGGATCATAGACTAATTCTCATACAGGACAATCTCCTAGGCATTTCCTTCCAATATTAGAATGAGACACCATTGGGCCACTCAATAGTTAACAAAAGCAAGATTATTTAGCCATAATGGGTAAAGAATACGACAGTTTTAGTAGATGAGTTGTTTCCAGCCCATACCACCCAAACCCTATTTCTAAATGGAAATCTGTTTGGTCATAGAGGAGAGCATTTCATGCTTGATTTTTACTAATTTGCTTTCTTATTCCCTTAGATCAGATAGATAGATGGATAGATGAGCCACTGACTAAATGCTGACTGTTTCAGGCACTATAGTAAGTGCTAAGGATATAAAATCCAAGTCTCTTCCTTCAAGGAATTTACAATCTGATGAGGAAAGACAAAACATAAAGAGGAATTATAAAGCAGAAGGTACATAGAGAAGTGGTTTGGGGGCCTTCATTTCTGACAAGATGGTGTTAAGGGGCAAAGTTCAAAGTTAACATGGGGAAAGATGAGGATAAAAGCAGAAGCATAAGTGAGCATGGTAATGATGAGGCCTGAAAGTGGTGTGGAGGCCTGGTTCTAGACAAGATATGAGAAAACTCAATTTGTCAATATGGCCCTAGGCCATCAGAAAGCAGCCCACATCAACTACTTTGCAGCTTCTTAATTAGTCCAGCATACTGGCAGGGTAATGAGTAACCCTAGAAGACCTAGTAGTTTTTTGTTTGAGGGTGTTTTGGTGGCTTGTTTTGGAGAGGTTATTTTTTTTTTTTATTTTTGTTTGTTTGTTTTGCCTCACAAACTTTCCCGGATGCTCCCAAGGTAGAATTAGATTAAAAAAAAAAAAAATTATTAAGCATTTGCTATTTGTAAGATTCTGTATTAGCTGCTAGGGATATAAAAGAAAAAACAAAAAACAAAAAACCAGAACCTACCTTTGTGGAGCTTCCATTCTAATAGGGATTCAAAATAGTATAGTGACAAGAAAATTGAATTTGAATTAAAATACCAAGTCTGTCATTTACAAGTTTCATGATCTCAGGCAAGGCCCTTAGGCTCAGGTGGATTTCATTTGTATAGTGAAGGAATTGACTAATTTACTTTTTAAGCCCCTTCTGGATCTACTAGTTAATATGAGAATAGAGAGAGACCTAGAAGAATTAGAAAGAACTTGGAGTAAAGAAGAGGAAAGGCTTAAAGGAAGATGGATAACACAAAGAAAGTTGCATAGATAATTTAAACAGGCAAAATAACACTTGTGCCCTATATTTACTTCTAAACTGAAAAAAATAATGTCATTCCAGTGTATGATAGAATCCTTTTATAACATGGAATCAGATACATCATGGATCATATCATGTCTTCTGAGGCATAAGAAAAAAAAAAACTATTTTATGTGGGCAAGTCCTTGCACCAGTGAAGCAACATTTAAAAATATCTTGTTCTGTGGCAACTGTTCAATTTTTCCTAAATCTCATAATTTTTAATAGAATTATAAGGTTCTTTCTTTCAGGGAGCTTCTAGTTTGAGAGAAGAGGCAACTAACACTTGCATACATATGTGCACACATACACATGAATGAAAGCAAAAATAGTCACTTAAGCTTAATGTTTAAATACATACAAGTAATTTATGTCCCAACTTCTCCCAAAGTTTTAGAAGAACAGATATGAGGTCTGATCTTGGAGGATGAAACAAATATGTTGGTTTCCTTCTTTAAGCTCATCAAAATGTCCTCATTCCAAATGGTGTTTAAGGAAATGTTCTAAAGAGAGCTTAAGCATTTTTCAGGTCTGATTTTCCTTTACTAAAAGGTGTGACTGAGCAGTAACTCCTGGAAGTATATAACAGGCTAGGAGATGAATGACCTTGTGACTTTGAGAGGTCAGGAGTCTGTGTGTATAACAATGTCCACCTAACTTCAGTGTCCACCAAAGTGGCAGCAGTTAACTACAGGGGAAGCTCCTTCATTATTGAAGCTAGCCACCAACCAAAAAGAGGATTGTTTAAGGCTATTTTATGGGCAAGATATATATATATAATTGTTAGAATGATGTCATGCTGAAACAAAATATGAAAATCCTAAATGGCAATCTCGTAGGCTCCTTTTTGTTCTGATGAGATTTAAATATTTGTATTTCAGCATATTGTAATAGTGGTTATAAATTAAGTTACAGAATCTTATTATATATTTATTTTGGTCAAAAATGTACATTGTGAATATTTTGTGTTTTGCCTTCTTTTTTTGTGTAGAAATAAATCACTTGTCCTTTACCTGATTCATCTTGTATAATATGTACCTTTTTTTTTTTTTTAAACTCAACCCTTTTGGGGAGGGTACAAGATGTGAGCAATAATCTGATTTATTATGAATAAATATATGGGGCATGGGACTTCCAACCAAAAAAAGTGTGAGCACTTTTCTCATTAGAAGCAGGCTCACCCAGGACTAAACATTAATCAGAATGAGTGCCAAGGGACAGAACAGTACAGAGAAAGGAGTAGCTACATACCAGTCCCTGGGGCAGCAGTTCCTCAAAGTTAGGTCTGCATACATATAGTGTAAGATAGGTGCCTAAGTGTCGAAGAGAAATGATATAAATGTTTTGGCCATGGGGAAGCCTCAAAACAGAAAGAGTTCCAGCCATCAGGGATCCTTTCTCATTGAACTCCCCAAGAGGTCTGCATCTAACTATAGCTTTTCCTTTCTCCTCCTTACCCTTGATCCCACTTGTGTTTTCACCATACTTTCTCCTACAATATCAAGGGACTTGCAGTCTCAGTAAGTTAACTCACAAAGATTGCTTTAGTAGTAAGGGGAGATTTCCATATAAAGCCTCTCCTTGTAAGAGCAATGCTATTATTTTAGCAGAGCACAGTTTAAATTGAAAATCGGCTGCTGAGAATTATCTTCAGTGGCCCTTTCTGGTTCACACTTACGTCTCACACCAGTTCCAGAGTTTTTCCAGTCACGGAGAAATCAATAACTTGTTCATCTAAGCCTCAGTTATAATTCTAAGAATCAGGGGGAAAAAATTTCATGGCCATTCATAACTCAGTTCTCTTGAATTCTTCTCCTGCATTTCTCTAAATAACTGCTCCCTTTTTTCTAGTAAAGGCAATCCAAGACAAATGACATTAAACTATCTCTGAGAGATAACAAACTAATGAACAAAGCAACAATGTGGAACCATAGAAATTTATTAGAATTTAAGGTGATTTGAAAGATCACATAGGCCAGAGGAGATAGAATCAAGATAGTACAAGAAAGTCCTCTACTCTACCAAACAAACAAAAGAAAGCTGCTCCAAACATTTCCAAAGTACCTGACTGAATCCTAATCTGGAAATTAAGAGAAAAATCACAGTGAGTCATTTTTCCAGCTCAGATCAGCCTAAGGAGGTCAAACAACTATGAAGACACTAGTGTGGGTTCTAGGAATATGCAAACCTTGCAGGGGAAGGGAGCAAGGGAAAAGGGGCCCAGGCAAGAAGAAGTCCCAGAACCAGTGACCCAAACTGGAGTGAGATGCAGCAACAGATGCCACTTAGTAGTTTGTCATTCACTATCAAGTTTTTGGTCATATATCCAAGGTAGGCTGAAGAAAGGACCTGTACTTCAGAGTAGCATCCAGGGTGAGGAACAGATTTGGGTCTAAGCTGTATGCTGGGCAAGGAGTAAATTCAGAAGCCAAGAGCAGCAATATGGTTCAGGCCCCAGAGCAGGTCCTCAAGTCCAGCTAACAGACAGTTCTAAAGGTCTGAAAATGAATAACAAGAACAAGAATCCCCTACCCAAGAAAAGCCTACAGCTCTGTCACTTGGAACTAGAAGAACTTTCCAATTGGTGAATCTTGACTGAGACCAACAACAGTCTATTAGAATTCCAAATTAGATAAACTTAGAGGCCTCTCAATCAAGCCCAAACCCATGTCAGAAACTGAGTTCAGAGCAGCGTTGATTTGGGAGGATTGAAAGGACACAAGTTCCAAGTCTAAGTACTTGAGATTTTTTAATGACACAATATTCAATATCTCAAGAAAATAGCAGGACAAGCCTAAATATTCCCCTTGGAAGTATATAGAACCTGGCCCTAAAAAAGTCTGAAGTCAGAAGATAGACAAAAATTACATTGTTTTCTTTCTCAATTTTTTCCCTTTTTGATTTGATTTTTCTTGTGCATCATAATTATGGAAAAATATATAGAAGAACTGCACATGTTTAACATATATTGGATTACTTGCCATTTAGGGGAGGGAGTAGAGGAAAGGGAAGGAAAAATTTCAAACAAGGTTTTGCGAGGATGAATGTTGAAAATTACTTATGTATATGTTTTGAAAATAAAAAGGTTTAATAAAAAAGAAAATAGACAAAAATGAGCAAATTTTAAAAATAACACAAAAAGTAACTAATATTTGAGGTGACAAGGATGTTCAAGATACACAACTCAGAAAAAGAGCTGATGCCAAAATATCTATAATAAAACTGTCAGAAAAAACATGGCTCGAACACAAATACAACTAGAATTTCTAGGAAAAATGAAGCAAGAGATGATAAAAGTTTTTTACGCTATTATTTTTAAAGAGTTAAGAGACGTTCTATAAATGAAATGATCCTACTATAGGAAAAAGTTGGGGGAAAATGAAAACTGTGGAAGAAAATTGGAAAAGGAATTTATGGTTTGATAAAAGAGGTATAACACCCTGTCCAAGTGATAAACTTCCTGAGTATGTCAATAAACTAAATAGAAGCTGAAGACTCCATGAGGTAAAAAGAAATAATAAAACAAAGTCAAAAGATTGAAGAAGTAAAAGAAAATATAAGATACAAGAAAATGTAGCAAAAAAAATTTTGATCTGAAAAACAGATCAAGAAGACATAATTTTTAAGAATCATTAGACTAACTGAAAGCCATGACCAAAAAAATTGTTCTGTAAGAAATGATGAAGGGGATAGTTTCAGAGAAACCTAGGAAAACTTTTATGAACTGAAACAGGATGTGAGCAGACTCAGGAGAACGATGTATACAATGATAACAATATTGTAAAGATAAACAACTTCGAAAGACCTAGGAATTAATATCAGTTCATTGAACAAACATAATTCCAAAGAACTAATAATGAACCTTGCTATTACCTTCATGCTATCCACTCCGAGTGATATGGCCAGTGTGAAAAATAGTTTTGCTTGACTATACATAGTTGTGACAGGATTTTGCTTTCCTTTCTTTTTCATTTGGAAGCTTAAAGAATAGGCAGATTTGGGCTTATTAAAAATAATAAATTTTATTTTATAAAAAATCATATACCCCAAAGTATCTTTATTTTATTATTGCTATTAATTATTATTATCAATATTATTAACAATATATTTTGTTTAATAATTCATACTATTTCTATTAATAACAATTGCTAGCATTTATATATCTCTTTAAGGTTTATAGATTTATAGATATTATTTCATTTGATCCTCCTGATAAATTCTGTGATATTGGTGCTATTATTTTTCACATTCTACAGATGAGGAAACTGAGACTTAGAGAGAGAGGTTAAGTGGTTTGTTCAGGGTTAAGACAGCTATTCTTTGAGAAAAGATTTGAAGATTTCCTGGACTCCAACCACTTACCCATAATACAATTTCACTGTCTTTAAATGAGGAAACTGAGGGCAAGAGAAATGAGGTCATTTTCCCTTACTGACTCAATCAGTCATGATTTCTAACTTCAGGGTTCTTTATTCTTTTTGTCTTCCATTTCTTCACATTGATGCTTTCTGTACCCACCCACAAACATCCACACTTCCTCAAATTTCACTGCCTTCTCACTTCAAACATCCATCTGAGTGGTAGCACATTTAAATCACATATATATATATATATGTGTGTGTGTGTGTGTGTGTGTGTGTGTGTGTGTGTGTATGTATATATTTCATGTACTGTATCCATGGCCAGACTGGAGTCATTTTTAATTCACATGAATTTGGGGAGAGTGATCTTTCATGTTATGTGGACAAAAGCTTCCAAACTTTGGTGGTTATGCTCGAGTTTTTTTTCAAAGCAGTCAGGGTAAGATTGCAACAGCATGATTCAGGCATGTGGGCCCCTTTCCTTATGCACTTGCCTGCCAGAATATTTTTTTTTAAAAAGCAGTTTTGTATCTTCCCCCCCAGTTGGTCTCCTCCTTTCTTCCCCCCCCCCAAAAGCCAGAAGAGGAAGAAGCACAGGAAGCAAAGGATGTTGCCAAGACCAAGAGAAGGTCTCAGAGGAAGCATCCCAACTTAGGGGAACATCAGAGGTCTGGAATCCCCCAGAGACACAAGCCCACTTGAGCAGGTGTTGGAGCCCTTTTTCCAAGCACAGCACAGCCCAAGCCACCTCCCAGGGGAGGTACTGGGTAAGTCTATCTTTTTTTCCTTTATAAAACTTTAGCTTCCTTCGGAATCTTTCAGGGGTATTTTCTACAGTGGAGTTAAATTTTAATTTATGGATTTATGTACCATGTTATTTGACATATATACATCTAGAATTGATGTAATGGTTCCTTAAACATAGTGTAATTTCCCTAATTCTCTTGACAATGTGAATTTCCATTTTTACTTTCTCTGGTAGTCTGATGACAACTTCTTGCTCTCTTGAAATGCTCTTACGCATGGTCAATCTCCCTGCCTTTCATTTCACATTATCTTAAAGATGTGTTTCTTGAAGATAGCAGGTTCCTGAGTTTTGTTTTTTTTTTTTTGTCTGTTCTACCTCAGTTACACTTTTAGTGTTTAGATTTGGGAGCCCAGAGTTCCGAAGGCTATAGCCACTCTGTGGCTATAGGTTAAGTATTTCAGGGGCTGGGGTATTTTTCTAGAGCCTAGACCAGGGTTACAAAATGTGAGTATACTTGGTGATGTGGGGCCATAAACGTGTTTGGGAGAGAAAATTCCCAATCTCTAACCCCTCAAGTAGTAAAAATAGGGTCCCAGAAGCACAATAAGAGAGGAGTTTAAAGGTTCTCTGGGAGGAACAAGACTCTATGTGCACTTTGGACCGTCTCTCTTGTCCCCTACAACCTTTAGAGATCTCCATGTAGGAAAGTCCTTTTTGGATAAATAACAATATGCCTAATAATGCTTCTCTCTGACCCATGCAGGCCTCCTACACAATTTACTATGGCCTGTATAAACTGGCACACGGTCATCTCTGTAGTCATTGTCCTGACTGTCAAAGCTGTTGGTACAACCTTTTTTCTCCTTTATTGTAAGTACTCAGTTCCCCTCCCACCCCTTTCTCTTTTATTCCATATCCCTCCCCTGGGAATAAAAGATTTAATGTTTGGTTAAGTCTAGTCCTTTACCTCTAGAACTGTCTGTGAAACTGCAGATGTCTGCACTAGACAAGACAGGTCAAATTCAATAATATATGGAATAAAATGTAGAATAAGAATTCAGTAAATTAAGAACAATAACATAATTGGCTAACTCAGGTTCCAAATACTGATACTTTGTATTTTCTCTATTTATCTGGGCAATTGGAGTTAAAGCAGTTTTCTTGTTTTTCTTTTTTGAATTTTGGAAAATCCAGTATTATCTAATTATAAAACTGGTGTAAGGTAATTAGGGTACCCATGTCATAGGATATGTAAGTGTTATACCAGCATGGTATAACACCAAGTATACATGGGATGTGTGGGGGTGATATGAGTCATTCATAGCATTCTTATCTACTCAGAGTCATGGTATAAAAGGCATCTTAACTGAGGAAGGATCTTTTTCTAAGTGTAGGAGTAAGATACTATAAATTCCCTCTTTCTCCCATACCAAAGTTTCCATTTCAAACCCAATGGAGGAGAAATGAGGAAGAAAATATTACTAGGAGTAAAATATTGTGCAAGAGACAATCTTCGCTCCTTATCCAGTCTGGAACTCTCCCTGCATCTGGCCACCCCTAGAGCTATAGAACAGTAAAGGCACATGCACCTTCTACTCCACTTCAACAAACTCCATTATCTCCCTATTATCTCCAGGATCAAATATGAAATCCTCTGTTTGGCATTCAAAGGCTTCACAATCTAGACCCATACTATAGTTCTGTTTTTTGTTTTTTGTTTTTTGTTTTAAAAAAAGGTTTTTATTTTCAAAATTCGCACTCTTACAAAACCTTGTGTTCCAAATTTTTTTCCCCTCTTCCCCCTATTCCCTCCCCTAAATAGCAAGTAATACAATAGGTGTTAAACATGTGCAATTCTTCTATACATATTTTCACATTTATCATCTTGCTCAAGAAAAATCAAATCACAAAGGGAAAAAATGAGAAAGAAAACAAAATAAAGCAAGCAAACAACAATAAAAAAGGTGAAAATACTATGTTATGATCTACACTCAGTCCCCACAGTCCTCTCTGAGTGTAGATGGCTCTCTCCATCACAAGTCTGTTGGAACAGGCCTGAATCACCTCATTGTTGAGAAGAGCCTCGTCAGTCAGAATTGATCATCACACAATCTTGTTGCTGTGTACAATGTTCTCTTGGTTCTATCCACTCTGCTTAGCATCAGTTCATATTTCTGGTTTTCTTTCACCTTCAGTGCAGTGACACTGGCATTTCCTGCTGTTCCTCAAACAAGATACTCCGTATCTCTGCTCCAGGCATTTTCTCTGGCTATTCCCAATGTCTGGAATGCTTCTCTCCTCATTTCTGCTTCCTGACTGCCCCAGCTTCTTTCAAATCCCAGACAAAATCCCATTTTCTACAAGAAACCATTCCTCCTTCCCTTTTATGTTATTGTCTGTATATTGATTATAACCAATTTATTCTGAACATAGTTTGCTTGTATATACTTGTTTGCATGCTCTCTCCCTCATTAGACTGTGAGCTCTTTGGGAACAGTGACTGTCTTTGGCCTTTCCTTGTATCCCCAATGCTTAGCATAAAACCTGGTACATAGGAGGTTCTTAATAAATATTTATTGATTAATAAAAGAAAGGAAGAAATCATTGATTAGCAAATATTTATAGCTATTTACATGCTTGATACTGTATTAATAACTAAGAGAGATACAAAAACAATGCCCTTCTCCTCAAAGAACATAGACAGGTCCATACTAGATGGACAATTTCAAATAAGATCATAGAAACAAATATGGAAATATTTTAAAATGATTGTACATTTGTAACCTATATTAGATTGTTTAAAATTTTGGGGAAAGGCAAAGGAGGGAGGAAGAAAAAAATTAGGAATACAAAATCTGTCAAAAATGAATGTTGAAAAGTATTTTTAAAAATCTGATAGTTAAAAAAACAAATAAGATGATGGAGATAAGGGATGCACACCCATTACAAAGATTCCTTGAATTAGAGGATCAAAAATTGATGTTCCTTTATACATATATATGTGTATAATTTTCTTATTATTCATCCTAAATTAAGAAAGGTCATGTATCATAGGGAATAAAGAGCTGAGCATGGAGTCAGGAAGACCTAGATTCAAATTCTTCTTCAGACACTTATTAACTGTATGACCCTGGGAAAGACTTTTAATTTATCTCAGCCTCAATCTCCTCATCTGTAAAATGTGAATAATAGTAGTATCTACCTCCCAGGGGTGTTGTGAGGATCAAATAAAATAAGATTTGCATACCTATATAAATTTTATAAACATTATTGTTTTTCTTAATCTCTCAAGGCACAGGAAATTTTTAAGACTAACTTCTGCAATGGATGTAATCAGCATTTGTGGAAGAAATTAGCACACCAGGAATTCCGCTACTGAGGAGACATATTGATATGAGTAAAACTTAGGACTCTAGAATTGAAAGGACTAATTCCCCCTCCCCAAAATTCCCCATACTTCCACACATATATTGCCGGTGAAGAAATCAAAAATCTGAAAAGGTAAAAGGACTTCTCCAAGGTCAGAAGATTGAAGTATTATCATTCTTTTCACTATTCCATGCTGCCACTTACTAGGTAAACTAAAACTTCCTCAGTCATACAGATCCTCAGTGTTCCCTATTGGGTCAGATTGCAGTGACCCACACTTGGAGAATTATATTTTAGCAAGAGGGCATAATCTCCCCCCCTCCCATGCAAATCCTCAAGTTGTCAGGCTACTGGGATTTTTCTTCACCTATAAGACCTACTGCCCTGCCTGGATAGTAATAAGGATATGGCCAGTCATCCTTGTGTGGCAAGTGGAAGAGGAACAGAGAAAAATATGTTAGCGTCTCTGGCTCGTCACAATAGTGTCCCAATGAGTCACAGTCTGCATTAATCCTTTGACTAAAATGAAGAGACTTGAGCTGTTACCTTTAAGAGAGACAGAGATGGAAATAGAGAGACAGAGACACAGAGAAGCAAAGCCACAGAGACAGAGAGAAACACATCATACCCCAGAGTCACATTACTGGAATCACTGGTGAAGAGTCTTTCTGGGGTGAAGCTTGTTTCTGGGGTGAAGCTAACAGCCAACTCTGTCTCCAGTGCCACAGATATTCCCTCCTGTCCTTGAAGAAAACTTCAACTCTACCAGCACAGAAAGAAGCACAACAGGTAATGTCTCTGTCAATGGACTGACCACTTAATGGACTCCCATTGTACCTTTCCTGACATTCTTGTAGACTGATTTTTGAGTTTATACCTGCTTTTGCCCCACTCCCTTATCACCTTCTTTTTCTTGGAAAAGTGAGAAATTTGGGTTTAGGAGGGCAATTATGAGTCCCAGCCAAAGGTAATGAGACTCTGAACTAAAATAAAGGATGTATAAAAGAGAGAGGAGGTTGGATAGGAGAGATATTTGGAGATTAATCAATAAGACGTGGCAGCTAATTGTCTATGAGGGTGGTAGGTGGTTGTGAATCCAAGTAACTGACCAAATGGTGACTTCCAACAGAAATAGGGAAATTTGGGAGGAGAGACAAATTGAGGATACAGTATAGTAAATTCTAATTTTGTATATTCTGAGCTTAAAACGACTTCAGGAGATTCAAACTAAATGACATAATGTATAGCGTTTAATTTCTGCTCTCAGTTTCCTCAACTGTAAAATGGAGAGAGTAATAGTTCTTACAATATAGCATTGCTGTGAGAATAAAAGGAAATATTTAAATTGTCCTATGTAAGTGTTAGTCATTAATACTATTACTACCATTATTATTGTTGTACAGTAATAAGTAATGTTGAACTAAAGAATAAAAGGGAGATTAAGGAAGCATACAAGTGGTAATTGAACAAATGGGAGCTGATGAGTTCCTTGAGAGATAGAGAATTAAGAAAAGAAGATCCAAATCAAAGTTTGGATGAAAAAAAAAGATAGGAGAAGAATGAAAATTTGGCAAACGAAAATGAGAAATGATGGTTAGACAAATAATAGAAAATCAAGAAAGCATAGTGTCATGGAAACCAGGGAAGAAAGATTATGCAATAGTGGATCATCAGCATCCTTAAAAACTTCAGATATTAAACAGAATAAGAATTAGGAAAGATCATTGGCTTTTGCAGATAAAAGTTACTTGGTAAACCTTGGAGAAAACAGTTCCAGTCAAATAGTGGGTTGAGAAGCTCTACCACACTATACTGAGAAGGGAGTGGAAGTCCATGTCTATGAAGGAAAGGTGAGAAATATTGAGCATAGAAGACCCTTTCTGAAAAAATAAAAATTAAAAAAAGAAGACCCTTTCTAGAAGTTTGGTTGTGGGGAAAGAGACATAGGGTTGTCCTTTAAAGGGATGTATCAAAAAAAAATTTAAATTAAAACTTTAAAAAAGGAGGTAGTTCAGTGGATAGAGTGCTGGGTCTAGAGTCAGCAAGACCTGAATTCAAATCTGGTCTCAGACATTTACTAACTGTGCAACTCTAGGCAAGTCATTTAACCTCTGTTTACCTGAAATGGCAAGCCACACCAGTATCTTTGCCAAGAAAGTCCAGTGGACACTCCTGACATGCTTATTCCAAGATAAGATGGAGAGTTCCAAAACAAAAAATGGATTCTTTTCATCAACCACTCTAAAGTAATTTATTTAAAATAAAAAGAAAGAAAAGGTGAAAGAAATTTGAGTGTGTTTATATGTGCCAGGGAAGGAATCTCTAAGATAAGGAGAAATGAAAAGACAATATTTGGGATCTACTAGAAATAAACCCTAGGCTTAAATTTGGGATGCCAGACATAAAATTGGGATGTGATATAACTAGAGGACAAAAAAAAATCAATAAATGATAATGTGCTATTGACTGGTGAAGCACAGAGCTGAAGAAATTCAAAGAAAAAATGTGACCTGAGTGAAAATAAGACTTGTGTCACCCAGGAAATCTTTATTATAGAAGCCAATTCTTGAGATGGGTTTTAAAAAAAAAAAAAGTTCCTAGAATTTTGAGTTGGAAAGACATTAGAGTTCAATCTCTATCGAATAAAGAAATGAAAGTTTGTAGAAGTTAGTAACCTCTCCAGGGAATCACAGATTTAAAAATAGGATTTTGATACCAGGGCTAAGATCAACAACTATTCTATTTACAGTGCCATGGACATCTCCCATTACCTTTGAAGAAAATTTCAAATACTTCACCACTGAAGCCAGCAGAACTGGTAACATCTAGAGAAACCATCCCATGTGACTTCAATAGTCCAGCCTTTTGGTCTCTCTTCCCATTGTCAACTTCATGACATCCCTTTCTTCTAATTGTACTGTCACTGCCACCCATATTTTCAAATTTCTTTCTCTCTCTCCTCCCTTGCTCTTTCCTCTCTTTCCCTTCTCTCTCTCCCTCCTTCCTTTCTTCCTTTGTCCCCTCTTTCCTTCCATTTCCTTCTCAACAATCCAAGCACTCGGAACACAAGGCATAATCATGCAAAATAACTATAGAACACAAAACTCAGTACCCCTAGAAAAGTTCTGGGGAAATTCAAAGAAAGATTGTGGATGGGACCAGTGTGGATGGTTTCTTGAGGAAATGATTCTTAAGCTGGCTTTTGAAAAACCATATTTAGAGCTGGAAGGGAACTTAGACTTATTTTGCAGATGAGAACATTGAGATTCAGAAATGTCATATGTAGGAAATAGAAAAGCCAAGACTGGAGCCTTGGTCTTCTTCAGGATCAAAGCCAACAACTGGTTTTATTTGCAGTTCCACAGACTTCACATGTCACCTCTGAAAGGAACTCCAGACATCTCACCACAGAGAACAGCAGAGCAGGTACCTTCTAGGAAAACCATCATGTTTGCCTTCAATGGTCTGCATTGTAGATGAGCTCTTCTTACTATTCTCTTTCTGGCATCCTTTTCTCCTACCGATCAAGTTACTGCCACTCCTGTTTTCACCCTTATCTCCCTTCCTCCCTTTCTTATTTCTTTCCTTCTTTCCTTCCTTGTCTCTATTTTTCTAACATTATTTTTCTTGCCAGGGAAGAGAGAGAGATTTTATACCTTACTAGAACAATATTTTCCTCACTCCTCCTTTCTCCTAGAGCTCTTTGACTATTTGTCATTGATGATTTGAAAGTTTTTCATGGGATAATCAAAAATCACATCATAGCACTTTAAGATTCACAAAGCACTTTGCTCAAAACAAGTATTAGTCAAGTCAACAAGCATTTATTAAGAATCTGTTATGTAGGGCAGTTAGGTGGCACATTGGATAGAGCATCAGCCCTGAAGTCAGGAGGACCTGAATTCAAATCTGAACTCAGACACTTAACATTTCCTAGCTGTGTGACTCTGAGCAAGTCACATAACCCCAGTTGCCTCAGCCAAAAAAAAAAAAAATCCATTATGTGATGGGCTTCATGATAAGAACTGGAAATACAAAGAAAGGTAAAAGAAGCTTCTGCTTTCAAAAAGCACACAATCTGGTGATGCAAATGACTATGAACAAATAAGCTTATGGACAGGACTACTACAGGTAAGCTTAGAAGGAAGAAAGTAATGTTAAGGGAGATTGGGAAAGCTTTTTTTCTCTCAATGGAATTTTTTTTCTAATTACATATAAAAATGGTTTCAGTATTCATTTTTGTAAGATTTTGAGATCTTATTTTTTTCTTACTTTTCCTTTCTTACCTTACCTCTTCCCTCCCCAAGATAATAAGCAATCTGATATAGTTTATACATATACAAACATTTTAAACGTATTTCCACATTTGTCATGCTATGAAAGAAAAATCAGACCAAAAGGGGAAAAGCTACAAGAAAGAAAAAGTAAACAAACAAACAAAAGGTGAAAATAGTATGCTTTGATCTCCATTAGTCTCCATAGTAAGTGAGTGAGAACTCTGGATATGAATGACATTTTCTATTTGGGAAAGGCTTTTTACAAGAGATAACACATTAGCTGGGACTTCAAGAAACCTAGAAGACAGAGTTGAAGAAAGAATTAATTAATAAAATAGTAATTTTACTATTTAGTCATTTTACATTTGAGGAAATTGAAATTGAGAGACTAAACTGAGTTTACAATAAGTAGCAAAATAAGTGTCAAGCCAATTTTCTCGATCGAAGTTCTATGTTAGCTTCACAGTATTATAGAGGTACCACGCTGCCTATTAAGGGATAATAGATCTGATTATGGATGAGAGAAGTTTAAAGGTAATTATTTGATGACTTCTTGAACTAGAGCAATATTTCCGTTCCCTCATCAACCAATCTCTCTTTAATCTCTTCCTTTTGGCTTCCATCTATCATGTTCTATTACAACTATTCTCAATAATGTCATCAATAAACTCCTCATAAAATATAATGGACTTTTCTCTGAACTTATTTTGTTTAATCTTTCTGTCGCATTATAAATTGCTTCTTCAATATCTTTCCCCTTTATCTTTCCAGACTCTAACTATCCTTTTCCTTCTCCCTTATTTCTCCAACTTCTAACAAAATCTCCTTTCCTCTGCCTTCCAAAGACATCTCCACTTGAAGGATCCATTGTCACTTCAAATGCATCTTTTAAAAAACCAAACTCATTATTAAGCCCATGAAAACAAATTCCCTCTTTTAAATGATTAATGTCTGTCAATAATACTATCATTCCTAATCACATTTCTTGGATGCTTCCTTTCCCTCAATCTCCATGTCTAATCAATCATTAAGTCATTTTGATTTTCTGCAAAATGCTTCTGTGATCTGTGATTTTTACTATCCTTATGTAAAATCAAGTCCTTTGTCCTTGGCACTTAAACTACAGGGGAAAAAAGCTTTCTAATATAATTTCAGGTTCTATGCCTTCCATAATGATGGACAAATATAGAGATAAGCATATCACTTTCAGATTTTTTTAGATGCTGGTTGATGGGGTTAGAAGACAATAATATAAAATTCAACACATATATAGTGTTAAAAAAGCACCAAATACTAAAATTATTATTCCCAAGAAATCCACAATTTATTTTAAAAGTTAAGACAGAAATACAGAAAAAAAGCTAATACGAAATACCGACAAACAAAAAGTTAATATAGAAATACCTACAATAGCAAATATGTGCCATAGGAATGGTATGAATTTTCCTTTATTTGTTCCCTATTTGTTTCATTCATCCAATTCTTCATTATCCTAATGGATCATCCCTTTTCCAAATGACTGCTTTTTGACAGTCTCCCTATATCTCTTTTTTTTTCTCAACCTTCAGTCTGCCCCATTCGGTGGGATCTTTATAAGGGGAGATGCTATTTCTTCTCTACCAATGAAAGAAACTGGGAGGATAGTCGGAACCAATGCACGAATGAAGGGGCCACACTGGCAGTTATCAACAACAAAGAGGAGCAGGTAAGAGCATCATACTAGAAGAGGAAAAGAACACCATTCTAGATCCCTAGTTAGAATGGAAATACTTTCTTTTGGAGTAGGAATGAGAACCTTCCTCCTCCATTTGGTATGTACACCAACTTCAATGTGTGGTGTGATACTTACAATGCTTAACCTCTTTTTTTGGTAAGAAAGACAATGACCCTGGAATTTTAGGGGGGGCTGTGACCAGTTATTTGTAGGAAGTAGGAGAGGCATTCCAGCTAGAACTGGAGATAATGAGGAGGAAGAATGTGAATCAGAGAGGTCACTTGAGAAGCTACATGGTATAGTAGAAAGAATACTAGAATGGGTGGATGAGAGAAAACTTTGTTTCAATAGTCATGAAGATGATCAGACATCAAATTTGCCAAGGCCATCCAATGCCATTACCAGTTATTTTCACTTTTGTCTTGGCATTGAATTTTGATGACTTTGGATGCGAGAATGAGGCTGATGACCTTGTGCAACTTAACCTCATTTAAATCTAATTCAGGCACAAGTCAAGACATCACCCCATGTTGTCCTTGTTCCTCTTCAAAAACAAAGCCTAAATGGCAGCACAACTTTTCTTGAGGAAGTGTATTTGTTTTCAAATATTGTTTTGTTTTTCTTTTATTATTTTTCTTTTCTCCAGTGGAAAGAAAATAAATGCTTTTTCATTTAAATGAAACAAAAACAGAATTTTTAAAAAGAATATTAACTAATCCCATTTCTAATAGTTACTTCCAGTGAGACCATGAGTAAATCAGAATTTTCTGGGGCCTCCGTTTTTTTTTTTTAATCTGGAAAATGAGGAAGTTAGAATAGATGGCCTTGGGGCCCTATGAATTTGACTTGTGCTTACTTCAGTCTATAAGTCAATAAACATTTATTAAGCATTTACTATGTGACAGGCATTGTGTTAACTACAGTTGATACAAAGAAAGGCAAAAGGCATTCCTTAAAGGAGCTTATGGCCTAGTGGTTGAGACAGGAAGCAAAAAACTATGTACAAACAAGCATTCTATAGGATAAGTTGAAAATAACCCAGCAAGGAAAGGGAGTAGAATTTTTTTCCCTCAATTTGTATAGAAAAATTTAGAAGAAATAAATTGTTATGAAGAAATTGCCTGGCTAGCAAAACTTTATTTTTTTTTTATTACAGCTTTTTATTGACAGAACATATGCATGGGTAATTTTTTAACATTGTCGGAAAGGGATTAGAATTGAGACAAAATGGGAAAAGGTCCCTGAGGAAGGGGGAATTTTAGCTGAGACTTGAAGGAAGATAGAAGAGGTAGAAATAAGGAGGAAGAGCATTTTAGGATGGGGAGATCTTTCAGTGAAAATAAATTTGGTAGATGAGGAACAAGAAGGCCAGTGTCACTGGACCAAAGACTACTTAGTGTTGGGGAATATAAAGTATAAGAAGACTTGAAATGTGGAGGGATGGGAGGCAAGAAAGTTATGAAGGGCTTTGAAAGACAGTTTTTATTCTACACCTCCCACCTCCTCAAAAAACAACCCTCAGAATCACTGATCACAGGTAGGTATTTTCAGTGTCACTGGGGGCCTTTAAAAGGAGACCAGGAGATCACTTTGGGCAACAAAATGGTTCCAGGCCTGCTGTCAAGAAGATCTGAATTCAGATCTGAGCTCATCTATATTTACTTTGAGTCAATCATTTACCTCTCTAAGCTGAGTTTTCATCATCTATAAAATAAGGAAGTATGGCCAGATAACCTCTAAGGATCCTCCTAAGCTCTCATTATGTGAACCTAAATTATACACTTGTATTCAATATTTATATATTTAAGTTACTTATTGTACACCAAGATCTCTTTCCTCATTTTACAGCTGAGGAAATTGAGGTACTGAGAGTTTGGTGAGTTGCCCATGAGACTAGTCAACAGCAGACCCAGGATTTGAAGCCTGTTTGCAATATATTATTATCTTTTTTCTGAATTATTTGCAAATTTTTATATCCACGCTGTCTTCTTTTAGGATATATACAGGAAACATAGATTGACCCAGAAAATAATGTCATTGTTTGTTTGTTGCTGCTCCTTGGTTTTGTTATTGTTTGGTGGAAGAGGTCTTGTAGGGTAAAGATATCAAGATATTTTAAAGTGTTGTTGTTGTTGCCATCCAAGTGGCCTGAATTATTTCTGATTTGGTTTCTATACATTATTGATCTCTTTCTTTTGTGGGCAATTGAACTGACCGTAAAATGAAGAAATAGTCCCTCAGGATGTCAGGGGCAGTCACACCTATGGCTTTAGCCTAGGACAGTGAGAGTTGTTATTACATTGACCTAATTTCCTTTCCAGAAGTTTCTCCAGGAGAGAGCTGGCACGGAGATATATTTCATGGGCCTTCGATACCAGATTTCACTAGGAAGTTGGCAGTGGATTGATGGCTCAGAATTTATGATCAAGTAAGTTAGACAGACTTTAGGGATTCCGTTTGACATAATACAGGAGCATGATCCATGATTCTTCTATCAAGGACTACTGAATAGACATTGAATTGATTCTCCTCATTCCTCTGCCTGTTCTCCACTGTCTTACTGAACCCTCTCTTACTGGCCTTTTCCTCCAAGGTCCTATAGACACATCATCTTTTCTAGAGAAAGAATCTCAGAAAAAAGATGTAAAGGGTTTATCAGAGATGAGTCTTTTGGTTAGAAATTATTGAGTTTTAATGATATCATTCCCTAGAAATGAATCAGGGCATGAATGAGAAAATTTCATTGTAGATATCACAAGGCTAAAACATATAATATGCTAGAAGTTTATGAACCAGTGTGGCACAGTGACAGAAGCATTTATTAAGCACCTACTATACTATATATATATATAGTATAGTAGGTGCTTAATAAATATATATATATATATATATATACACTATATATGTGTGTGTGTGTATATATATATACACATACTATGCTATAAGCTAAGCCTTATGCTAAGAACTTTTCAATAGTGTCTCATTACATCCTCACAATAACTTTGGGAATTAGATGCTATTATGATCCCTATTTTACAGTTGAGGAAATTTGAGAAAGACAAAGCTTAAGTGACTTGCCCAAAGTCATATAGCTAGAAAGTACCTGTAGTTGGATTTCAATTCAGTTCTTCCTGAAGTGGGCCCTCGTGCTGTTATTCACTATCCCACCTCTCTGTGTCAAAAATTAGAGCACCTGGGTTTGAATTTACTATTTCTATGACCCTAAGCAAGCTCCTTGATTTCAGTTTCACCACCTTAAAATTAAAGGATTGGATTATATCAC
This sequence comes from Sarcophilus harrisii, assembly GCF_902635505.1. Taxonomy (NCBI): domain Eukaryota; kingdom Metazoa; phylum Chordata; class Mammalia; order Dasyuromorphia; family Dasyuridae; genus Sarcophilus; species Sarcophilus harrisii. The sequence continues at coordinate 190,743,086 of NC_045430.1, read as the reverse complement.
ATTTAAGTGATATATCTATGTCTTCCAATTCTTATATCTATGTATTGCCACCTACAAATGGCTGATGTTGACCCTTACCTCTCTGTATTATGTACCTTATTGCCTAGCTGCCCCAATCATAGATGTCATTGGAAGTTTTCAAGAATTTGTTGTTGGGGCAACTAGGAAGTTCAATGGATAGAGCACCAGCCCCAAAGTCAGGAGGACCTGACTTCAAATCTGGTCTCAGACACTTCATATTTCCTAGCTGTGTGACCCTGAGCAAGTCACTTAAATCCTGTTTGCCTCAGTTTCTTATCTGTGAAATGAAACTGAAAAAGGAACTGGCAAACCATTTGCCATTATCTTTGCCAAGAAATCCCCAAATGGGGTCACAAAAATGGAATGGAAGCTCTGATTGATGGAATAAGGAGATTACTTTAGAGTTTGGAAAACTTTTCAGGGCAGCACAAACTTAAGTACAGTGCTACAACAGGAGAGAGGTAGATAAGATCACAAGGGTCCCCCTAGTTGATGAGAGATTTGGTTGCATAAAGGGAGAAGAAAGCATGCCAAAGACAATATTCCTCTTCTTCCCCTATTTCCTGTTCCATTCCCATGAATGCCTTTGCAAGGACCCCAGACTGAGTCTAGGATAATTACTTCTATATTTCAGCTACATTATACATAAAAATTGACTTTTGTGGAATATCCTAGGAATCTACTCCCCATTTTTAACATGAAAATGTGTTTTGATACCTAAACAATGTTTAACCATCTTTGAGAATGCTATTCATTATACTTTGAGCAAAATTTATCTGTGTGTACTGAGAAGGTAAGTTTTGAGCCAGATTTCAAAGTAGATAAGGGCCAAGGATTGTTGGAAAAGGGGGAAGGAGAAGGGGATTAACATAGAGATAATTTTGTTTGAGTAGAGTAGCCTGAGCAAAAGCTTAACAATGGGAAAAACCAAAGAATGAGACCTAGTTACTATCCAAATCTAGGCCATAGCTCTGGTTCCTCCTCATGTAACTATCCTGACTTTCCCTCTTTTCCCCACCAAGCCATCTAAAAGCCTCGCCAAATTTTGACTGTGGGACCATAGGGCTTGATCCTGACGTGGAGATGGCATCTTGTAAGACTCCTCATCGATGGATATGTGAGAAGAGGGCATTATAACTCCTACAATTTTGGCACAGTTCCCTATGGTGAGGAGAGAGGGACATACCCTCCCACACACACACACACACACCCAAGGCCATTGGGGAACCCTCAAAGTGGGATGGACCTTTCAAACCTCCTCTTCATTCAGTGGAACACCCATATTCCTAAGGTAACACATCATCTTCTCTCGATCCAAAAGAGTGGCATTGGTTAGAGTCAGAAATGCCCAGGACTTCAAAAAAGAGATTTGAAGGAAAGATTCTTGAAAACAAGTTTAATAGGTGCTATTCTCTCTGTACATTTGATCACCCTAAGCTTATGTACTTTATTTTGGTATATTTTATTTTTTGATTAATTGATAAAACTTTTCCACACTAATTGTCTTGATTGAATTATAGGAAAAAATTACTTTCATCCTTTTTTTAGGTCACAAGAACTACAGAAATCCAATTATTCTGCAGAGGCCAGAGGTGGAAGAAAAATCTTTGCCACAACAGTTCTGAGATGTGGCCTGTTAGAAAGAAAAATTTCATTTAGAGTGATATGAGATTTAATATGAATACTATCTCCCTTTATGCTTGAAATATTTATTTAAACACATAGGTAGATAATTATTCTAAATAGAACCAGCTATGAACACACACACACACACACACACACACACACACACACACACCCCTCCACACACTGACTTATTGGGTATAAGGGAGACAATCAGGGTTAAGTGACTTACCCAGGATCACACCTGGACCTAAGGGTTCCTCCTGATTCCATGCTGGGGTTCTATCTACTGAGCCATCTAGCTACCCTTACATGATTGTTAATATTTTTTAACCATTAATTTCCTTGGACCAAACCTAGAAAAGGAAGTTAGGAAAACAGGATGCAAGTGGCCATAATAGGTTTGTGCCATACCAAAGTGTCCCAACATCCTCACTAACCATTGTGTGCAATAGAAAAGTAAAGCTAAGAATTGAAAGGGACCTTAGATAACTGAAACCACTTCTATAAATGTGCTCAGAAATCACAAAACACTAGAGACCAAGGCCTGATTTATTGTCTAATTGATTATCTTCACTTAAGTAATGGAGAAAATGTTCATAGAGCTACATTACATTTAAAAGTGTGTCATCTTTCAGAGAGCCATTAAATATTCACCAACAAATTCTTGTGTAGATCATGTGAGATAGTCACCTGAACAACTTTGTTTTACATTATTATATATTTGTACTGACTAGAAATATCAACTTATAGCTTTCATTTGTAGACCATAATGTTTCCTCCTAAAATAATATGAAACTTGATGTAGTTCAGTAATGTCTAACTCTTTCTTCATGACCCATCTTCGAGGGCTTCCTTGGCAATGACACTGGAGAGCTTTCCTTATCCAGTTCATTTTACAAATGAGGAAACTAAGGGGAAAAGGGTGAAGTGACTTACCTAGAATCCCTTAATAAGTGTCTGAGGCTAATGAAGATATTTTCTTGATACCAAGCCCAGGGCTCTATCCATTGTCCCCTCAGCTACTCCCAGTATGGGACTGGTATATTCTTTTTACATTATAATCCCTCAAATATTTATAAGTAGATTTCAAGTCTTCTTTTAGTCTTATTTCTTTCTACTTTTATTTGTAAGACTAAAAGGCTTTGTGTTATTTGCTCCTCTAAACAGGTTTTTGAAGCTGTGATCCTGATTTATACCCATGTTGTTGATGTTGTTCCATCATTTCAGTCATGTTCAATTTCTCATGACCCTATTTAGGATTTTGTTGGCAAAAATAATGGAGTAGTTTGCACTTTTTTCTCTATTTTGCAGATGAGGAAACTGAGGCAAACAAAGTTTATCCAGGGTCACACAGCTAGAAAATATCTGAAGCCATATTAGAACTCAAGTCTTCCTGACTCCAGGCCTGGCACTCTATTCACTGTGCCACCCAAGCTAATCCCTTTTAGCAACATAGGCTAATCCAACCAGAGGTCCCTTTAACATATAGGGAATACTGAAATTTGTACAAGGATTTCAGTAACACAAATGGTGATTTTTTTTTAAGGGAATTGTACAAAATATTTCTTCAGAATCACTAAACACATAGGACACTTGAAATTTGTCCTAGTGGATCCTTGACACTCCACTGAGAAATTCCCTTAACTGACAATAGGAAAAAGAAGTTTTAAGTCTAAACATGAAAGAAAGCTGAAAGATATATGGGAAAATTGGGACACCAAGGCATTGTTGATGAAGTTCTGAAACTGATGCAATCATTCTGGAGAATGCCCAAGGAGCTATAAAGCCATGCATATCTTTGATCAAGTAATAACACTACTACAAAAAAAAAATTTTAAAGGACATATATGTACAAAAATATTTATACCAGCTCTCTTTGTGGTGGCAAAGAATTGGAAATTGAAGGGATAACCATCAATTGGTGTTGTGGTGTATGAATATAATGGAATAACAACTTTAGCAAAGTTGCTGGTTATAAAATAAACCCACATAAGTCATCAGCATTCTTATATATCACTAACAAAATCCAACAATCAGAGTTACAAAGAGAAATTATTTAAAGTAACTACTGATAATATTAAATATTTAGGAATCTATCTGCCAAGGGAAAATCAGAAACTTTATGAGCATTACAGACCACTTTTCACACAAATTAAGTCTGATCTAACCAATTGGAAAAATATTAAATGCTCTTGGATAGGGCAAGCAAATATAATAAAGATGACAATATTACCTAAACTAATCTATTTATTTAGTGCTATACCAATCAGACTCCCCAAAAAACTATTTTAATGACCTAGAAAAAATAACAACAAAATTCATATGGAAAAACAAAAGGTCAAGAATTTTAAGGGAATTAATGAAAAAAAAAAATCAAATGAAGGTGGCTTAGCTGTACCAGATCTAAAATTATATTATAGAGCAGCAGTTACCAAAACCATTTGGTATTGGCTAAGGAATAGATTAGTTGACCAGTGGAATAGGTTAGGTTCAAGGGATAAAACAATCAACAAATATAGCAACCTAGTCTTTGACAAACCCAAAGACCCCAGCTTTTGGGATAAGAACTTACTGTTTGATAAAAATTGCTGGGAAAATTGGAAACTAATATGGAAGAAACTAGGCATTGATCCACACTTAACACCGTACCCCAAGATAAGGTCAAAATGGGTTCATGACCTAGGCATAAAGAATGAAATTATTAATAAATTAGAGGAACACAGGATAGTTTACCTCTCAGACCTGTGGAACGGGAAGGACTTTATGACCAAAGAAGAACTAGAAATCATTACTGATCACAAAATAGAAAATTTCAACTATACCAAACTGAAAAGTTTTTGTACAAACAAAACTAATGCAGACAAGATTAGAAGGGAAGCAATAAACTGGGAATTCTCAGATGAAGAAATTGAAACTATTTCTAGTCATATGAAAAGATGCTCCAAGTCATTATTAATCAGCGAAAGCCATTCTCCAATTGAAAAATGGTCAAAGGATATGAACAGACAGTTCTCAGATGAAGAAATTGAAACTATTTCTAGTCATATGAAAAGATGCTCCAAGTCATTATTAATCAGCGAAATGCAAATTAAGACAACTCTAAGATACCACTAACACACCTGTCAGACTGGCTAAGATGACAGGAAAAAATAATGATGATTGTTGGAGGGGATGTGGGAAAACTGGGACATTGATGCGTTGTTGGAGTTGTGAACGAATCCAACTATTCTGGAGAGTAGTTTGGAACTATGCTCAAAAAGTTATCAAACTGTGCATACCCTTTGATCCAGCAGTGTTACTACTGGGCTTATATCCCAAAGAGATTATAAAGAAGGGAAAGGGACCTGTATTTGCACGAATGTTTGTGGCAGCCCTTTTTGTAGTGGCTAGAAACTGGAAACTGAATGGATGTCCATCAGTTGGAGAATGGCTGAATAAATTGTGGTATATGAATATTATGGAATATTACTGTTCTGTAAGAAATGACCAACAGGATGATTTCAGAAAGGCCTGGAGAGACTTACACGAACTGATGCTGAGTGAAATGAGCAGGACCAGGAGATCATTATATACTTCAACAACAATACTATATGATGACCAGTTCTGATGGACCTGGGCATCCTCAGTAATGAGATCAACCAAATCATTTCCAATGGAGCAGCTACGCCCAGAGAAAGAACTCTGGGAGATGACTAAAAACCATTACATTGAATTCCCAATCCCTATATTTATGCCCACCTGCATTTTTGATTTCCTTCACAAGCTAATTGTACAATATTTCAGAGTCTGATTCTTTTTGTACAGCAAAATAACAGTTTGGTCATGTATACTTATTGTGTATCTAATTTATATTTTAATATATTTAACATCTACTGGTCATCCTGCCATCTGGGGGAGGGGGTAGGGGGTAAGAGGTGAAAAATTGGAACAAGAGGTTTGGCAATTATTAATGCTGTAAAGTTACCCATACATATAAGCTGTAAATAAAAGGCTATTAAATAAAAAAAATAAAAATAATAAAAAAAGAATATAATGGAATACTATTGTGCTATAAGAAACAACGAGAAATTGTTTTTTATTTTCCGAAAGCTTTCGAAAAACTTGAAAATTGAACTGATGCAAAGTGAAGTGAAGCAGAATCAAACACCATCATTATCCCCATTTTATAGAAAAGAAAGCTAAAGTAGACAGATACTGAGTAAATTAACTTGGGTCACACAGCTAGTGTCTAAGACTGGATTTGTGCTCAAATCTTCCTGACTCCAGTTCTAGTTTTCTTTTCATTCATTGCGCCACCAGGGAAAGTCTTCAATTTGGAGTTCTGGAGGAACAATTCGTTAGAGATATTGTAGAGAAAATTTAGGTTGAACTATGTGACCTCGGGTTCTTCTACTCTTTGGTTCAGCCTTCTATTCTACTTACTATTCCAAACACATGACTTTTCATCATGATTTTGACCTGGCCCTCCCCCTAATGTATTCTCCTCATCTTTAATTATTAGAATCCCTAAATTACATCAAAACTCATTTCAAACACCATCTTATGCAGGGAGCATTTCCCAATATTCCCAGCTACCAATGCCTTCTCCCCTAAGATTGACTCCCATCTATTCTGTATATAAATTATACATACTTTGGGGTTTCTTTCTTTCTTTTTCTTTATAATTTTATTGAAATTTTTATTTTTATATTAATTATATATAATATTTATATCATATTAATTATATATAACATTTATATATAATATATATTTATATTATTCTTTATATCCTCAGAACTTAGTATAGTATCTGACATAATGCTTTCTGTTTGATTGATCCTGTGATTTAATATCTATGAGCAGAGTTAGAATGAAAACTAGCATTTTAACACCAAGATGCTTTTATGAGATTACATAATTTCAGAAGCTGTTACCATTATGATGAAGGAAGCAGATGCATAGATATTCTAAAACAATGCAATATTCCACAGGAATTTGTTTAGTTTTTGGAAATTATTTTATGATTTTCAATCAACCAACCAATCCATTAGTCAGCAAGTATTTCTTAAATACCTACTAAATGCTAGGTGCTAGAGATACAAATAAAGATACAAATCCCCATTTGCAATGATTTACATTCCATTTTTCATGATTTTGTGGTTTTATTAGCAGTACAATGTTAAACCTGTACATACAGGTTGGATTGCAGCAAAAAGTTAAGGGGATCTTAAAAATATATAGCAAATAGCTGAAAACATCTTTAGCTGTCTGCTTCTATGCAGTGTAGTAGAGGCTGCAGGAAATACATACCAAGTCTGTTTTCCTAGAGACTTTTACCTATCCCCTTCTAGTATGGGATTTTCATGAAAGAAATATGAACTGTGGGGACTGCAAGGATCCTAGAAAAGAAAGGAAGACTCTGGATGTATAATCTCATTCTCTGCCAGATAAATAACATGAGATGTCTTAAGTAGGAATGAATACTGTGAATTGTTTGCAGAGATAATCTTTGGGTTTGAAAATAATATCACTATGATTACACATAGGTCACTAAATGTATTTGTCCAGAAGAACCAAGTCAACTGTTTTAAATAACATGGCTTTTCCTTTCGGACAACGAATTTTACTATTCTTAATCCTATCTTCTCTTACCTCATCTCCACTGAATTGATACATTAACTGAACTTAACCAAATCAGCTGTCTTTGGAAAAAAATAAGCAAAACATCTACCACAAAATTGTACAAAATTTTATTTAATGATATTTTGAATTGTCCTGTGCTTGCTAACTTCTATTCTGACAAATTGTGGGGGGAGGGGGGGAGAAGGAGTGAGGGGGGAGAGGAGGGAAGGAGAGAGGGAGGAAGGAAGGGAGAGAGAGACAGAGAGATAATGAGAGAGAAGACAGAGAGAGAAAAGGAAGGAGAGAGAGAGAAAGGGAAGGAGAGAGACAGACAGACAGACAGAAGACAGAGACAGACAGAGAATGTATCTATCAGGGATGGAAGGCAGGAAAAAAAAAGGTAACATTCCATTACAGGTCAGAGTATGATCGTTTCTCCATGGACACTCAAATTATGGAATAGAATGGGATGCAAAAGTATATATTAATCTATGTCCCAAGCAATCTGTTAATTACTGGGGATACAAGTTGAGACTATGCCTGCTTTCAATGAGCTCTAATTAAAGGAAACAACACATGAAAAATGTCTCGTGTTTAAGTTTACTTCATGGTAGAGAGAAAGGCTAAATAATTATTTGTCTTTTGGCAAGGAAAGTCTTAATTCATTTTGAATCTTGGGGGCTCAAATGAATTGTTCTTTCTCTCCTTCATCTGAATAATTTAGCTCCAGAGCTGATTATCTATCTATCTATCCAAAAAGGGATACTGTAAAGCAAAATGCATATAGGAGGGTAGGCCATCTTCAATGAGTCTTAAAATAGAAAAGATGAAGAAATAAATTGAGTGAGTACACTAATCACAAAATTATGCATTCTATCCAATAGAATTTCTCCTATTTGAATTTAAATAGTTTCCATATTATGCTCAGTTCTTCATGAGCAAAAGGAACATGATCAGTGTTTTTATTTACTTATTTGAACAGGATAAATTTTATTCCTTAGTCATCCCTTCTTCAGGCTAATGAAGCTTGATATTATTCTAACCTTTTATCATAGGACCTTTTTTCCATCATTTTTTCCATATCTGGACTCATTCTACTTTCTTCATTCTTTTGAAAATATGATTATTAAATTATATTTATGATTATTTGATTATTATATGATTATTAAAATTAAGTATACAGTGACCCTCAAATTGATTTGCTTAATGCTGAGTGCAGTAGAAAGATTATATTTAGACATTTGAATGTCATATTCCTGTTAATACAATTCAGTATCACCACTGACTTTTTTCTCACAGCATAGGGCAGAAAACAGCAGAACTTACCTTAAGGAAAAATTTCTGGATGCTAAAGATATAGTATTTAATATTGATGTAGATGCTGATAAGGAACTGGCTATCCTTTGTTGCCCTGAATCTTGTCTTTGTGGATGACAGTAACTAATACCACTTCCAAAGAAAGAAAGAAATGACAGAGTATCAGAGGCCTACTTCTAGCCAAGAAATTCTTAGTCATTTCAGTCAGAACATGCCTTAGTGTGCCCCAGGAAGATGAGTATCCAATAAAAATCCAAATACTCATTTGAATCCCAGTTCTGCCACTTTCAAAGATATAGTCACACATACAGTCTTGTACAAAGGACTGATCTTGCCAGAGCCAGTTTTCTGATCTGTAAAATGAGGAGTTTGCCATTTTTAAAGTAGGGACCATATCTAAGATCTTTTAAATATCTGAAAGTTTCATAACCTAACAAAATGGCCCAATAATCAATTAATGAGTAATCAATTACCTAATAAGGTGAGGATTATCTTAAATCCACCCTAGTGACCCTCACATCATTCATCCCCAGGTAGATGCATCCCAAGGGGAGTCACAAGAAGGACTATTCCTTTAGTCTCATCTACTTAGGGATTCATTCTTCCCCTATATGCCTAGAAAATTAAATCTCCAACATAAAGAAGAATGGAGGATGATTGGCTGCCTAATATACATTCATACATCATTTGGAATAACGGCACTTTGGTTCCATGAAAACACAATGTTAGATGAAACATGACAAGGGGAAGGTAATTCCATCAAAACAAAGTTATGATGGGATATATGTTCTGAATTAGCAAATTAATACTATAAAAAAAGAATAATGTAAGTAGGAAGTCTCAATATTCTTAGGTGATAGCTATCTGTGCAACAGTAAATTGCCTGCTGGATTTCATTTATCATAGTATGGGTATCATCTTTATAAGTCCCTTTCCCTCCATTCTATATTTCTGCTCAGATTCATATTCAGGTCTCTCTGGAAAACAAAGAAAGAAAAATAAAAATGAACACATAATAACATTTATTATGTGTGCTTGAGCATTGATGGCACTACAGAGAGGTGTGAAAGAAAATGGTTCTGTTCCTATCTTGTAATATTTCATAATTTCAAGAGGAAAAACAACACAAACTTAAATAACTTTCATTAATTAAGACCACTTGAGGGAATAACTATTTAATGACTATTACTTTTACTTTACCCCCTCCCCAATACCACCTACTACCATCAGAAATGACTTTCATAAGTCCTTGAATAATAGTATAACTTGAAAATATTTATATTACTTATTCTGTCTTATGATTATTATGTAGTTAGTACACATTTGTATATGTGTCATATCCATCTCATTATAAGCTCTAATAAGACACCCTTTATAATATCCTCCTCCCTGGATTAAAAGCATTATTGAATATTTAATAACTTAACAATGGTTATGGAGAAAATGAATGAATGAATGAATGTTTTAATTAATCTAATGATTCTTACCAAAACTGAAATTAATGCAACATGAATTAATTAGATTTTGCTATTATTAGATATTAATATAATCAGAAGTTAGGTAGCACAGTGGAGGGAGTACCCAGATCTAAGTAAATAATATTTACATCATTCCCCTAATCTCACTTTAGTAATCCTATCGGAAAAAAAAATAGCTTAGCATTATCTCTTTTTGTTTTAAGTTAAAGTATTTCATTGATGGGTATTTTTTACACACTGTATCTTAATATCTCAAACCCCCCCTTCACTGAAACCTTCCTTGTAACAAAGGAAAACATTTAAGAAAAAAAAGAATGACAGAGCAACCATATCTGATAGGATATGCAACATTCCACATCTCCCTGGTGCAGACATGGAATGAAGAAAATTAATTTCAAGGTATAGAAGAAGGAACATATCAGAAGCATAGAGAAAACTCAGATATTTCCTTCCCCCAAAAAAATAAAAAATAATCTCAATAATTTCTGAGCTGTAGCCTACTTTTCCATTTGTTCTCCACAGAGCCTGATTCAGTCCACTTCCCTGGAAGTATAACACAAAATGAGACATTAGTAGGCCATTTAGCAAAAAGAAACTTATTCACTTAGTGTGAATTCACTTAGTGACAGGAAAAAGGTATTCAACAAGGACAGGATATCCAGAGTTGTTTCAGCTAGGCAAAGCTTCTTTGTCTGAGCTATATATTGTTGTCATTAGCCAGGCCACAAAGTATTTGTTTTGCCTTTGAATTTGTGAAGGCAAATGGTCAACCTGCCAAAATATTATAATTCAGAATCCTTATTCTTCCTAGATATGAATCACCTGACTCAAAATTTCATAATTGTGCCATTCATGCTTTCATCTAAGTCCCTGATATAAATATAAAACCAATAGCAGAGCCTTTCCCTAGATTACTAGACAACTCCAAGTTGACATTCATCCATTAATCAATATTACTTAAATACAGCCATACATTCATGCCAGAGTCTTTAATTCTGTCAATGAGACTAGTATGAAATACTTTGCTGAATTCCCTTCTGAAATCCAGATATATCATAATGGGAGTAATAGTGGGGGAGGATTAGAAGACAAAGGAGTACGTCAGAAAATTCCAAGATCTCCAGATTTTCCCCACAAACAAACAAACAAAAATGCACCTCTGGGAGAACATAAACCCATGAAACAAAGATTTGGGACAAAATAGGACTCTTTTGGGGACAAACCGAGACCAAGAAAGACCTTCAGCCCCTGTTTGAGCAGTGTGAAATGCAAACACTTACACAAACAATTAGTGGGGAGCCATGAGATTAGCTGAGTTGGGCTTCAGCCTCATTTAGAAACACAGGAACTTTCACTTCCCCAACCTCATACAGAATCCAGGAAGACTGAGGGAACCTTGGCTGATTAGAAATGCTAGGCCCAACTGTGCTGCAGAGATCATGGGTGGGAGAGAACCAGCTTTTCTGGTAAGTGCAGAAGCAGTGGGGCAGAGGGGCAAGGGTGCTGCTGGCTGCTGGCACTTGCAGGAGGTGGGGGGCTCTTGGTTTAAGGTTCAGGTCAGAGGAGAGAACTGAAGTGAAGCTAGAGGTACCATCCCTCCCCCCGACCCCAAATTAGAAAAGGTTACACAATTAAGTTAAAAAAGAATGGGCAAAGAAGAAAAAATTCAAATTTACAATGAAATAGGGAAGACATCTTCAAAAAAGAACACTGAAATTTAAAAAAAAAGTTTCTTCCTTTCACCCCAAAGAGGAACATGAAATGACTCTCTGTCCAGAGAGAATTTATAAAAGAACTCAAAAAAGACTTCTAAAATTAAATGAGATTGAGGAAAAAGTTAGAGATGGTGGAGATGGAAATGGAGATAGAGGTAAAGTTGAGAACTATGTAAAAAACTAAGAAGATTAGGCAGGGGAGTAGGAAAGTTATTTCTAGTGAGAGCAGAGTTTATTAGGAAAAAAAATAGGGCTAGTAATTATTTATCTCAGATAAAGTCAAACTAAAAGATTCAATCAAGAAAGAAATCTACATTATATTAGCTATATTAATAATTTTAAATGCATATATATGCATGTGTAAATGCATTTGTATATTTATATGTGTGTATGTATATATGTAAATAGATATGTGGGAGTATATATGTGTGTAGGTGTATACATACAAATATATATGTGTGTGAATGGTATACATAAATATATCTATGCTTTATTGCAACCTGTTTAGGGGAGATAGAAGGGATGAAAAGGAAAAAAAAAGTAAAAACTTCTCAGCAGAGAACAAAAGAATAACCTACAAGGAAGCAAAGAAAAGATGGAAAGAGATGAATATAGTATCTTCTATTATTTATATATTTTCTTGAAAGGTAGATTTCCTGTTATATATTTCTAATCCTCCCTAATGTTCTTCTGGGCACAGAAGTTTTGTTCTGTTTATGTTTTTGTTCTGTTGTTTTGTTTTGTTTGTGTTTTTTGGTGTTTTTTTTTCCTTTTTCTATTTTGTCTTTTATTATTATATATTTAGTTTTAAATAAATATATATTTTTAAAAAGGAATTGTGGTTAATTTAATATGCCTTATTCTTAGTGAAGTATGATTATCTTTTCCTTTATAAGTTTTTATAAACCATTTGTTTAGTAGTCTCTTCTAAGAATTTCACAAGATGTTGACATCATTCTTATTAGTTAAAAGTTTCAGAATACATTTTGTGTCCTTTTGGAAATGGGAAAATATTTTTTTATCTCCAGAGTCTAAAATCTCTCTCTCCATGATCCCTTAGAGATTACCAATATTAGCAATATTTTGCTGAAACTTTTTCCAATTTCTGTTTTCATACAAATCAAACTTCAAATTGATTGTTTTCTTTTTAGTTAATTTTTTAAAACAATGTTTTCATTATTTTTTAACATCTAATATTTAAAATCATTTACTGGGCCTGAGGAGCTGGAGTACTATATCTACTTCCTTTTTTTAAAGGGGTCCCTCCATTCTAGAGCCATGGACATTGTCTAACTATATTCATTCCCCCAGTGCATCTCAGCTTTGTCATCTCAAAACACCATGTCATCGACTGCTGTCCCAATTGTCTACTGTGTGGGACAGTACTGACCACAAAAACAGAGACTCTCAGAGTAAGAAAAAGCAAAAAGAGGTTTATTACAAACTCGTGAGACAGGGTATCTCTCATTTGACAAGGTGTTTGTCAGTAAAAGGAGTGCAAAGTAAAAACTGCAAAACACAAGATTAAATAGCCTGAACAGAGAAGCCCTCACCCCCTCCAGCCTGATCTTTTTTCCCATTGTTTTTCTTTTTTTTTTTTGGGGGGGGGGGGAGGGAGTCTGAGTTTATGTTCTAAGGGAGGAAATCCCAGAAATAAAAGAAAAATTGCCTTTGAAAGAGGTACTTAAATGCTAATTAAGAGGTGGTAGGAAACTGGAGGGGAGGAGCACCTGTAACTTTCTTTAACTATAGATCTACTTATAAAGTCTCAAGTCACTAATAAAGGTATAGTTTAAAACTATATTCCCATGAGAGTGTCTTCACTCCTCAGTTTATCCCATACAGCCATAGTACAACTAGCCAGACAGAGTAGCTTTATGGATGTCCTGAAATGATTCTGGCAATATTTTTCCCCCCAGTGAAATATTTGTTAGCTTTAGCGAATCAATTGCAGTACTTGGGCAAATTTTCAAATTTCCAATTCTGTAAAGTTCTCTGGGATTTGAGGGAAGCTCAAGCATTGTTTTTTCAAGAGTCTCCACCAGGGAATGTTCTAACCTTCTCAAAAAGTTCTCACAGTACAGTTCTTATTCCCTATCCTATTCCACAAAAGAATTCCAATAGTCTCTTAATCATAGTTCTTTATAGTGTCCCAAATTTAACAGCCTTTAAGAAGGCCTAAGACCAACCCCAGCTAGTGATCCTGAAGATTACAATTATCCTCAAATACAAAATTATATGAATTCAAATAAATGACAATTTATAAAGCTTACTTTTATTTTTTTAAATATATTTTTCTATTTTCAAAATATATGCATAGGTAGTTTTCAACATCCACCCTTGCAAAACCTTATATTGCAAATTTTTTCTCACTTCCTCCCTTAGACAGCAAGTAATCCTATAGATGTTAAACACGTGCAATTCTTCTATATGTATTTCCACAGTTATCATGCTGCACAAGAAAAATCAGATTAAAAAGGAAAAAAATGAGAAAACAAAAAGCAAGCAAACAACTACCAAAAAAGTGAAAATACTATGTTGTGATCCACACTCAATCCCCACAGTCTTCACTCTGGATGCATATGACTCTCTCCATCAAAGTCTATTGGAACTGGACTGAATCACCTCATTGTTGAAATGAGCCGTGTCCATCAGAATTGATCATCACATAGTAGTCTTTTTGAAGTTTACTTTTAGTTGTAAAGTTTACTTTTAAAAGACCATCCCAACCTAAGAAAATAAAGGAAAAAATTGTTTAAAGCAACTCAAAGAAAAACATAGAGAAAAGAAAAGTCAAGTTTTCTTCTCAGAGCAAGAAATAGTCTCAAATGAACTTTCAGAATAATATGGGATTCTCTTTATAGGGATTAGAGACTAAAGATCAACTGGAAGTCAGCTCCTAAAACCAAATTCTTTAGTGTAAAAGTTCAATTATTCTCATTATTATATTCTTGTTTGGTCATTTCAATTGTGCCTCACTCTTCCTATTTGGGATTGTCTTGCCTTTTCCTCATTCAGCTCATTACAGATGAGGAAACCAAAGTAAGTAGGGTTAAGTGACTTGCCAGGATCACATAACTAGTGTCTGAGGCCAGATTTGAACTCAGGAAAATTCATTTTCCTGATTCCAAGTTCAGTGCACTACCCATTGTGTGTAAGCCACTGCCTAGTTAGAAAGAGTCAGACATGGCTGACTGGACCTCATCACAATAAAACATAGATTTTAGGAGTGCCAAACTGCCATGGCTGCACCTCACCCTGGTTCTGAATTCCAAACAATTTCCTTTTTCCATATCATTTATAATTATAGTCAAGAATACTGATGACAAGGTCAAAGGACAAGAACATTTTAGTACTATTTCTTTTGCACAATTTCTAATTGTTTTCTGAAATGGTTGAACCAATTTACAACTCCATAAACAATGAATTTATGGATCTATCTCCCCGCCACCCCAGTCCATCCAACACTGACCATTTCTGCCTGTGCTCTGATAGTAACCTTTTTTAAAAGGTCAATCTCCAAATGTATAAAGATATTGTTCTGCATTTTGTGGACAATTTAAGAGATTTTTGCAATTCTGAATTTGACAAACAGCAAAAAACAAACATTTCTACATAAAAAGATGAACATATATAAAACTGGGAGATTCTATTTTATGTTGGATGAACATGTAATAAATTCAATACTTACTTCACATATTGTTCTATATCTCTATATCTCACACTGAACTTGATTCTATTCTCTTCTGGGTTTAAAGTACTTTCAGGAATAATTTTGACTACATACAATTTTTAGGTGATAAGCTGACCTAAGTCATGTCATCACAACATTTTATTAAATACTTCTTATGTGTTTAATTTGATGTTTTAAATTAACATTTTATTAAATACTTATTACATGCCAGGAAGGCATTGTGCCTTTAGATTGAGAATATGAAGATAAAACACACCAGTGTAAATACAAATGTTATCCACTAATGGTATTAATCTTTTTCCCTATATACCGGTAGGAGGAAGACTACCTATAATTCAGTCCATGAAATATCCATAAGTGTAAAATTTTTGACTGAATATTGAAATGGAATTTTTGACATAACAAGTGAAAACAAAAAAAATGGTTAAGTTATTTTCACTAAGTTTAAAATAGATGGAAGAGGAGGATCTCAGTGTGTCTCTAAGTCTGATCAAGGAATTCTTCCTTAGCTCCAACAGTAATTCTTCCACTTTCATTTGAATCTACTTCTACTGTATCCTTCATGGCAAAATGGATATCTGATTAGCATCCTCCCCATAAAAATTCTTTATTTACTTGAACATGGTAATTAAACAATCCTTTTGCCATCCCTTCCTCAGAATCATTTGTTTTCCATCCCTATTATATCTTTCCCACAATTCTTTGAGCCTATTCTAGTCTTTTCATTCTCTTTATGATATTAAAAATTAGATACAATACACTTAAATGATAATACAATGCCATGAAAAGGTTGTTTCTGTGCTCTTGAATGTGATATGCCTTTTAATATAATTCAGTATCACATTGGTTTTGGTTTCCAACAGCAACAAGGCTCCAGAGGCAATAGAGGCAATTCATCCTGTTAAAATTTTTTGGATTGAGAGGATATAGTGGTAAATGTCGTTGATATTAGCCCCCAGGAAACGCCTAATTTTTCTTGCTCTGAATCTTGTCAATGCAGATGACAGCAGCCAATACCACTTCCTAAGAAAAAGAAAGAAGGAAAAGGTGGTCAGAAATATTCTTCTGGCCTTAAGCTGAAACAGTATGTCATAGAACAACTATACAGATCATCATTAGGTTTGAGTTTGAATCCCAATTATATCATTACTAACAGCACAGCTTTGTCTAAAGTATATTAGTGTATTTTTTTATCTTCTATGTGAAGGCTATTTGAAAGTAGGAAAACTCTCTAAGATCTTTTAAAAATCAATTGATTTTATGATATTCTAATAATAGTACCTGGATCCAGGTACGCTGTCTAATCTAATGAGCTCTCCACTAATAATTCTCAAATGGGTATATCCTAGGAATAGGCAAGTATGCAATCCATAAATTTCATTTAATAAAAGATCTGTCTTTTCTTTAATCACCTAGAAGACATTAAATCCCAACCTAGAGATTGGGAAATCTAAAAAAATGACACTCTCCCCATTTTAGTTGTGTGCCACCTTATGTCATTAATTAATGTCCTAAAAGTATAATGTTGTTTAAAATAATATGGGGGAAAGGAAAAGATAGTACAATCAGAATAACATTATAAATAAGAGCATTTCTTGAGTGGTCAAAATTCATAAAAGAAAATAAGGAAACATCTGTATTCTTGGGTTTTAATAATTGGCAAAGTTTAAAAAAAAATCTAAACCAGAGAGCTAATTTGGAGAGTGAGAGGCTAGTATTTATGGCCTGTTTCTAACATAGAATGGAAAGGTAGCTTCAATACTATGTCCCTCACTGTGTGAAATCTTGTTCTAACCTTCCAGCAAAGGTCTATAGAGGATAGAGACAAGCAAGAACAGGAAATTGTGTTATATGTAGTCCTTAAGTAAATGCAATGCATGAAGAAGAAAAAGTCACTGTCCCTGCCATACAAAATTACCAGACAAAATCTCCCTATTTAGATTTAACCAGGGAGAAGGTTTATTTTAAGGTGCTTCTTTGATCAGAAATGATTTTTCTTTCATCAGAATATGAACAAAGCTTCACACTTCTCAAGTTTATGTTGTCTTCTCCAAATTAGTACACGGTCTTATATAGATGGTGTATACTCTATACTATAGAGTATACTACTCTATACTACTATACTCTAAGCTGAACTTCATATTTTTTCGTTGCTTAGGCACAATGTTTCTAAATGTACTGGTGGAGGAATAAATTAGTGAATACCCTTCAATATAAATAAATGTCTTAACAGCTTTGTAGCAATATAATTAAGAAAATTAACATAATGTACTATAATGTGGAGATTTTAGACCAATTTTAAGCTCCAACACCACATGCTAATTCACTGCACAAGCCATTTCTTCACAAAGAACAGAGAGAATAAATGAGTTTGGGTCAGATTTTCACAATTTTAAAATGAGAATGTTTTGGTGAATTCATGAATTCATTCAATTAAACATTGACTTACATGGTACATAAAAGCTAAGACACAACAAAGGAGTTACCAGGTTTCCAAGCAAAATTTCCTGAATGATTTAAAGAATTTCATGTATTTCCTATTCTGGTTGACTTTCCCTACTTCCAATTTCTGACATTTTTTCTCTCCAGTCAGAGGGACTTTAAAATTTAGCCCACGTTGTTTACCTGAAGGAAAAAGAAAAGGAATTTGCAATTTATTAGATGCAGAATTTCTGCCTCCTTCCAACCCTTTCCCCTAATCATCATTCTTTTCCATCAAACTCCTTTTGTGTCCAGACATGAAAAAAAAGAACTCTCTAGAGAGAAGATCTTGTGTATACATAATAACAATAACGCAACATCTTAAAATGTTCAAATTATTTTGTGGTCACAACCTCACATCCCTCAAAAGCCATAGTTTATTTAGAAGCCATTGAAGGTTTTTGATCATGAAAATAAAATGATTAGATCTGTACCTTAGGAAAATTTCACTTATCAGCTGTTAGAAGGCAAAACTTCTTAAACTGTGGATCATGACCCATGATAATCATATGGGTAACTGAATAGGGGATTTGCAAAATTATGATTTATTATCAGTAAATGTTTGATTTGTATACCTATTTTATATATTTATATATCTGGGTCACATAAAAATTTCCCCAGTAAAAAGGAGTTGTGAGTTGAAAAAATATTAAGAAACCTTGTTATAGGGGTACATTCATAGGGGCAAAAGAAGAGAAAGAGGTCACTGATATGCCAAAATATTTGAAGCTATACTTTTTTCATGATAACAAAGAAATGGAAACAGCTGATGCCTATCAATTGGGACAGTGGTTAAACAAATCACGGTATATGCATATCTTTGAATATTTTGTGCCACAAAAAAAAATATGAGGAATTCAGAGAAGCATAAAATTATATAAATTGGTGGCAGAGCAGATACAAGAAAACAGTATGCACAGTGACTCCAACATAAATGGAAAGAAATTTTTCTCCAGAAGCACAAATATGGAAAAATAAAATGGAAAAAAATATGGAAAAAAATTTAGTATGATAGATAAAAATAAATAAAATCATTGGCATTTCTAGAACCTCAGGTACCCGGTTGTTTTGATTTAAGAGAGTCCAAAGTTTTCTCCATACAATTTTGTTATCCAGACACATTTTGCTCTGCTTCTTCATCCCTAAATAATCATTGATGAGAATAGGGTGGTACTAGCAAAAAATGGGACTTCTTGTTAGAAATCCTGGATAAGTATTTTGAATATTTTCAGAGAAACTGGATTGAGAGAGAGAGAGAGAGAGAGACAAAGAGATAGAGAGAGAGAGAGAGATAGAGAGAGAGAGAGAGAGAGAGAGAGAGAGAGAAAACCCAAAATTAAAAAAAAACGAGGTAATTAGTCTATTAGAAAAAATTAACATGGGTATCTTCCTCTTCTCCCTCTAGTTTCCCTTCTCCTTCTAAATAAGCACTCACCACCATTAGATATAGTATGTTTGGTGCCAGTAGGGACATTTTGAGTAGATAGGGACTTAGACTGAACATCATAAAGGACTTCAGGCTTAGACCACAGGATGAGCCTGGAAAAATCTGTGCTGAAGTTATAGCATTGAATAATCTGACTAGAGTTAAGAAGTGACTCTTTTCCCTTCTTAATCCTCCTTATGGAATTTCCCAGCATCATTTTGATGTCTCTAGAAAAAAAAAAGAGATAAAAGCATTGAATCCAGTGGGAGAAAGAAGCTGTTGTTGTTGTTCAGTCTTTCAATCATATCTGATTCTTCATGACCCCATTTGGGATTTTCTTGGCAAAGATCCTGGGAATAGTTTGCCATTTCCTTCTCCCAGTCATTTTTGTCCAGAGTCACATCGCCAGTGAGTGTCTGAGACCAGACTTGAACTCAGGAAGATGAGTCTTTGTGACTCCAGACCCAGCACTCCCTCCACTGAGCCACCTAGATACCTATCTTCTTACCTGCCTTCAAATCAGTTACCTAGGGTCACACAGCTACAGTGTTTGTAGCTAAATTTGAACTCATCTTTCTGATTCAAAGGACTGACACTCTATCCACTCTGCCACCCAGCTATCTAATGAATTTGTAGAGTCACATATATTATGTGAACATAGCCAATGAGGGAATTTGTTTTGCTTGAATACATATTTGTTATAATGACTGTATATGTAAATAGATATATATGTATATATTTATATACACACACATATATGGAGGTAGGTGTTTATACACATATAATGTATGTATGTGTATATGTATAATGCCAAATTTGATGATTTTAAAAATTATGTGAGATCTACCTTGCTACAAAAATTTCATTTGGAAAATATCACTTAGAAATTTTTGTGGATTATTTATTGTATAACCTTTCGTGCCTTTGATGTTCTTCATGTTTTCTCAGTCTTCATCTATGACTGAAGAAGCATAGCTAAAAATGTAGTATCCTGGATTTCTCTTTATCATTGTTCTGGTCACATTGGGCTGGCATATACTTGCTACTTAATGAATGCTACTTGGCTAATTGATATACCAACACTTGCTAGTCCTATGACCTGAGGACTTGGAATATAGTAATATAGTGTATATAGTCTCATTCTGTGTCCTTAATCCATCACTTCTCTGTTTTTTTATTAAAGCTTTTTATTTTAAAATATATGCATGACACCTGCATTTTTGATTTCCTTCACAAGCTAATTGTACAATATTTCAGAGTCTGATTCTTTTTCTACAGCAAAATAATGTTTTGGTCAGGTATACTTATTGTGTATCTAATTTATATTTTAATATATTTAACATCTACTGGTCATCCTGCCATCTAGGGGAGGGGGTGGGGGGGGTAAGAGGTGAAAAATTGGAACAAGAGGTTTGGCAATTGTTAATTCTGTAAAGTTACCCATGTATATATCCTGTAAATAAAAGGCTATTAAATAAAAAAAATATATATGCATGGATAATTTTTCAACATTGGCAAGACTTTGTGTTCTAAATTTTCCCCTCCTTCCCTCCACCCCTCCCCTTGATGACAAGTAATCCAATATGTGTTACACAGGTTAAAATATATTAAATCCAATATATGTATAGATATTTGTACAATTATCTTGCTGCACAAGAAAAATCAAATCAAAAAGGAAAAAAAATGAGAAAGAAAACAAAATGCATGCAAACAACAATGAAAAGAGTAAAAATACTAGATGTAATCCAACTCAGTTCCCACAGTCTGGGTGTAAATGGCTCTCTTCATCCCAAAATCATTTAAAATGGCCTCAATCATGGTATCGTTAATCCATCACTTCTCAATCAGAAGAATCATTGTTTCAATCATTATTAACCGTACACATCTGACAATATGTGTGGTTATTATGTTATACAGAGAATTTACAAAGTTGTTTGTAGCTACAGTGTTGTTGCTTTATAAATTGTTCTCATTTTGTTCTTGTTTGCTTTTATGAGTTTTTGGATGAAAAGAAACAACGAGCCCTTTCATATCTTGAGGAACAGCAACTATCTTACTTAAAAAGGAGGATAAATGAGTTGATTTCAAATGGGTTGACTTATGTCAGACAAACCCAGAAAAGACAGACTAAGGGGGTGCTTGGAAGTGGAAGTTGAAGGTTAGAGCCCCTAAAACTCACCCTAAATAACAGTGAGCAGCTGCTGGTAGACATTGTTGCTGGACTTCACAGGATTTGAAGTGGCTCTCAAAACTTTCATCTTGCTTAGTTCTGTGACCTGAAGAAAATGAAGCTAGTTGGGGTAAGAGAAGAAGGGAAAGAATTATGAGAACAGATTATAAAAAGAGAAAAAAGACTCCATCTATTTCCTGACTCCATCAGGTTTTCTTGATCTGTCCTTGCCATCCCATCTCAATCCTCATTCTAGATTTTGATTGCTCTATTTCATTCTTGTCTTCACTCTACTATCAAATGGAAGAAACAAGAAAGAAGGAATAATAATGGTAGAATGAAGTAATCCCGTCCCACCAAACTCTCTCCAGATACTTTCAGAAGGACAATGGTCTAGGGGAGAGAGTAGAAAAGAACTTAGCACAAGCTTTGAAGATTCAGGAGGGATCCAAGATCCTGAGATTTGTTTTCTTGTTATTAACATAGGAAATGGGGTCACCTGAGGAAAAAGGGTCATACTTTGTAGTAAAATGAGTACAAAGGAGTTATCCCATATGTATCCCCTATTTCTGAGGACAGCAATAAGTATTGAGTAGGAAATGGAAACTTTTCCAATGACCTGGAAATGGAGTACAGGGGTGAATGTGGGGAGAAGCACTTGATCCTTTTTTTTTTTAAAGCTTTTTATTTTTCAAAACATATGCATGGACAATTTTTCGACATTAGCCCTTGCAAAACCTTGTGTTCCAATTTCCCCCCTCCCCCCACCCCCTCCTCTAGATGGCAAGTTGTCCAATATATGTTAAACAGGGTAGATATATGTTAAATCCAATATATGCATATATACAATTATCTTGTCACACAAGAAAAATCAAACCAAATCAGAAACAAAATAAAATGTAAGCAAACACAACAAGAAGAGTGAAAATGCTATGTTGTGAACCACTCTCAGTTCCCACAGTCCTCTTCTGGATGTAGATGGCTCTCTTCATCACAAGACCATTGGAATTGGTCTGAATCAGCTTGATCCTTTTTTTAAAGATAGAACTTGGCAAAGAGAATAAAGGGTGTTCATAAGTGATTCTCTTTCATCCTCATACTTTCCATTCCTACTTCCACTCCTCCCTCTCCCAACTGAGAACAATTTCTTTCTGGCAAATAAAGACAGAAATCCACAGACACTCACCCACAAAGAGAATGAAGAGAATTATGAATTTCATTGTTGTGGTCAGGATTCTCCCCTAGTCATAGGGTGGGGGAGGATAGGAGAACCCAGTCTCTCCCCTCTTCTCTTCCCCTCCCTAATGTTACTACAGAGAAGTTGTTGATCTTAGGAAAGAATTTTTTGTAGGATAGGAACTTGAATCTGAGCAGGGACTTCCAGGGCTCAGAGATTTTTTCTTCCTTTTCCCCCAAAGTAGAACAACCCAGAGACAGGTTATCTACATCTTTCCC
Organism: Sarcophilus harrisii; assembly: GCF_902635505.1. NCBI lineage: Eukaryota > Metazoa > Chordata > Mammalia > Dasyuromorphia > Dasyuridae > Sarcophilus > Sarcophilus harrisii. The sequence goes on along the minus strand of NC_045430.1, from coordinate 190,720,102 downwards.
CAGAGAAACCTGGTCTATCTTGCCTCCTCATTTACAATTCCTCTCTAATGATAAGGGTCATTTGTACTATGCACACTAGCCCTCCTGTACCCTATTATCACTGACATCTCCATTATCCACATCATCACTGTTGTCCTTAGCAACAGGTCAGACATTCCACAAGTACCTAGCAAAAAAGCTACAATACATGCAAGAAATGAGACAGATCAAAGTCAAACAAGTTGTTTAGTTGAGGGATTTTCAAAGATATTTTGCAAAACTGTAACAGGAGTGGAGGAAAATTCAGATTCCTGCTCCAAGTCTTCTGATAAATAGCTGGGTGACTGTGGATAAGATGTTCTCTGAATCTGCTTTCCCATCATTAAAATGCCAAAGTCTAACTAGATGATTTAAAAAATCCTTTGTGTGAGATCTACCTTCCTATGGAAACTTCACTTGGAAACTCCTATAATTGTATAATTTTTTGTTCTTCTGGCATTCTCCATATCTTTTCAAGGATCTTCAACCATAATTTGAGTATCTAAAAATAGCTAAAAATGCCATAATGTCATAGCCACATTGGACTGTGAGCTCTTTGAAAATAGAGACTATTTGGCTAGAAACTGGAAAATGAGTGGATGCCCATCAGTTGGAGAATGGCTGAATAAATTGTGGTATATGAATATTATGGAATATTATTGTTCTGTAAGAAATGACCCACAGGAAGATTTCAGAAAGGCCTGGAGAGATTTACATGAACTGATGCTGAGTGAAACAAGCAAGGCCAAGAGATCATTATATACTTCAACAACAATACTATACAATGACCAATTCTGATGGACCTGGCCATCCTCAGCAATGAGATGAATCAAATCAGTTCCAATGGAGCAGTAATGAACTGGACCAGCTACACCCAGAGAAAGAACTCTGGGAGATGACTAAAAACCATTACATTGAATTCCCAATCCCTATATTTATGCCCACCTGCATTTTTGATTTCCTTCACAGGCTAACTGTACAATATTTCAGAGTCTGATTCTTTTTGTACAGCAAAATAACGTTTTGGTCATTTATACTTATTGTGTATTTAATTTATATTTTAATATATTTAACATCTACTGGTCATCTTGCCATCTGGGGGAGGGGGTGCGGGAAAGAGGGGGGAAAATTGGAACAAGAGGTTTGGCAATTGTCAATGCTGTAAAGTTACCCATACATGTAACCTGTAAATAAAAGGCTATTAAATAAAAAAAAGAAAAAAAAATAGAGACTATTGTAGTTTTTTCTTTTCTTTGCATCCCCAGTACCTAACACAGGCCCTGAAATATAACAGATGCTTAATAAATAAATGCTAGTTGGCTACCAGATATACTAAGACTTCTAAGTTCCTTGATCTAAAAATTTGAAAGAGATTGTGCATGTAGACATGCTCCTAAGCTCCTTCTTTGCTCTGAGAACCCACATCAGTCCTGTGTGTTCCTGGGATGAAGGAGGTGAACACGTTTTCATGAAGCTTGGTCCCTTTCGGAAGGCGGGCCCCTTTAAGGAGAAAGGCTAGCCAGTAAATCCCAAAGGTACCCCCCCTTTTTTTGAGGTAATCTAAGTTAAGTGACTTGCCCAGGATCACATAACTAATAAGGTCTGAGGTTGGATTTGAACCCAGGTTCTCCTGACTCCAGGATCAGTATCCTATCCACTTGTACTACCTAGTTGACTCCATGAAATCCTCTTTAAAAGGCACAACTTCTCAAGGGAACCAACAAGGTCTTAACAAGACCTCTCCAAATTCCCTGCTTTGCCAAGCTCCCTACATTATTCAGTTATTGCGGGAAAGAAGCCCTATCCCTTGAGTAAGTAAGGACAGGGCCCCCTGGAAAGTGCTGAGGACCCCTTACAAGAAACAGTTTCATAAGGGAGCCTCAGTTAATGATGCAGTTGGGGAGCCTGTCTCTAATCCTGAACACTGTCTCCTCTTAAGTTCTTCTAATTTAAGATTATTAAATCGGTTTTTCATCCCACTTCCCTATGTGGACTCATATTGAACTTTTCAGTCTACTAAAATTCAGAGATCTTTTTTTCAGATACACTGTGGCCTAGTCATATCTCCTCTATTAGACAACATAACTCACCTTCAAGGGCCTCAATTCAACAAATATTAAAGTACTTACTATGGGGAAGCTAGGTGGTAAAGTGGATAGAACACCAGGCCTAAAGTCAAAAAGATCTTCCTGAGTTCAAATATAACCTCTGACACTTACAAGCTGTGTGACCTGAGGCAAATTATTTCCCCAGTTTGCTTCAGTTTCTTCATTTGTAAAATGAGCTAGAGAAGGAGATGGCAAACCTACTCTAGTGTATTTGCCAAGAAAATCCAAAAAGGGATCAGAAAGACATGAATGAAAAATGACTTAACAACAATATTCTAGGCCTGATGTTAACCTTCTTGGGCAAAGAATCTGCTCTTCCATCTAGTCCAAAAAGATCTAAATGAATGAATGAATGAATGAATCTGGAAGGGGAAGACCCTCAGGGTTTCTGGCCAAAGCAGAAATCATTGCTGTCATTACATTCAATCTGAAACAATCAGAACCCAAACCATGATCAAATGGGGCTTGGTGTAGGACCTAATTAGTGTCCAATTAGAATTAGATTGGTTTTTGTTTGGGACTTCATTCTCTGTCTACATTGGATTGGGGATGGCCACTACAATCTCCAGTAAAAGAGTTACTGGATAACTCTTGGATAACTCCTTGGACTCATGGGTTCTAGTCTTAATTTTATCTTCTTCATCCTTCCTCTGCCTTAGCTGAGGCTTCTTCAAAATTAATCTCATAGTTTATCTATGTGTTATCACAGTTCTGATTTCCTTTGATTAGAAATTAGGGGTACTTAAGAAGACAGAATGGGAAGTATTATTTTGGGCCCCATTCTTTTTCATTTTTCATCTTGACCACTGAGAAAGATTTCTGTCTGAACAAAGAGAGAGTTAATGACAATGACTGAGAAAAAAAGATAAATGGAATTGGGAAGAATTACCAGACACTTGTATTGAATTTCTGTGATAACTCCCACACAAAACATGTCCTTTGTGATTTTTCTTCTATAGATGTACTAACTGTTAGGGATCAGATTTGTTTGCAAGGTCTATAGAACATTAGCATCTTCTTCTTCTTCTTCTTCTTCTTTTCTTCTTCTGATTCTTCTCCTCCTCCTCCTCCTTCTCCTCCTCCTTCTCTTCTTTTTCCTCCTTTCTCCTCCTCCTCCTCCTCCTCCTTCTCCTCCTCTTCCTTCTCCTCTTTCTCCTTTCTCCTCCTCCTCCTTCTTTGAGAAACAGAGAGAGAGAGAGAGAGAGAGAGAGAGAGAGAGAGAGAGAAATTTTCCTTTGTATTTGACTTATCATAAGATTCTTTCTCCTTTCATGCCTTCTTTTCTGTTATCTTCCTGATACCTATTTAAGAACAATATGGAATATCATGTAAGAACTGTCCCATGCAATTAATCTATCTCACCTGGCACTTAGGCTGATTGAGGCAGCCAAAGAGTAGTTTGTGGGAGGTCTTGATTATGATCTTGACTTTCTCTTTTGAGGTTCTTCTTGATCAGAAATTACCTTCTGACATGATTCATATCTGTCATATGTACATGGGACAGTTGGATAATTTTTTACAACATTATCCCTTGCATTCACTTCTGTTCCGATTTTTCCCCTCCCTTCCTCCACCCCCTCCCCCAGATGGCAAGCAATCCTATACGTGTTAAATAGGTCACAGTATATCCTAAATACAATATATGTGTGAAGAGCTGAACAGTTCTCTTATTGCACAGGGAGAATTGGATTTGAAAAGTAGAAATAACCCAGGAAGAAAAACAAAAATGCAAACAATTTACATTTATTTTCCAGTGTTCTTTCTTTGGGTGTAGCTGCTTCTGTCCCTCTTTGATTAATTGAAACTGAATTAGATCTTCTCTTTGTTGAAGAAATCCACTTCCATTAGAATACAGTCTCATACAGTATCATTGTTGAGGTATATAATGATCTCTTGGTTCTGCTCATTTCACTTAGCATCAGTTCATGTAATTCTCTCCAACCTTCTCTGTATTCATCCTGCTGGTCATTTCTTACAGAACAATAATATTCCATAACATTCATGTACTACAATTTACCCAACCATTCTCCAATTGATGGGCATCCATTCAGTTTCCAGTAAGAAAGGAATTTTAAAGGGACCACACCCACATCAAAATGAGCAGGATCAAGAGAACATTGAACACAGCAATAGAAGACTATAGATGATCAATTCTGATGGATGTGGTTCTCTTCAACACTGAGATAACTCAGGCCAGTTCCAATGATCTTGTGATGGAGAGAGTCATCTGGACCAAGAGAGAGAACAGTGGGGACTGAGTGTAGGTCACACCATAGTAGTTTCACTCTTTTTGTTGTGGTGTTCTTGAATTTTATTTTCTTTCTCATTTTTTTTTTTTTTTTTTTTACTTTTTGACTGATTCTTCTTATACAGCAAGATAATTGTATAAATACATAGGCCTATATTGGATTTAACATATTTTTGCCATGTTTCACATATATTGGATTACATGCTATCTAGGAAAGGGAGTAAGGAGAATGGAGGAGAAAAGTGAAACACAAGGTTTTTCAAGGGTCAATATTGAAAAAATTAATCTTGCATATGTTTTGAAATAAAAGCTTCAACTTAAAAAAATGTAATAACCCTTCCGCCCCCCCCCAAAAAAAGAAAAAGAAATGAACGAGTTTTCTTCTCTTTTTCTAGGAATTGTATAATTTTTTGTTCTTCTGGCATTCTCCATATCTTTTCAAGGATCTTCAACCATAATTTGAGTATCTAAAAATAGCTAAAAATGCCATAATGTCATAGCCACATTGGACTGTGAGGTCTATTATAGTTTTGCTTTTTTATCTCTATTTTATTTTATTTTATTTCTAGGAAGAGAGATTTCCCCCAATGAGGGTAAGTGGATTTCCCTGAGGCTCTAGGAAGTTAGTGTCACAGTGGCCTCCTTCCTGGTCTTCCTTCTTCTCCACAATCAGTTACCCTTCCCTTCTTTTCATCCTAGCCATGTGCATACCCACCATGTCCTTTATGTAAAAGAGATGCTCCCAAATAAGTAAAAGCGACCCTGTTCACCTGTGTAATACTAATTTTTGTCTTCTGTAGGATTTTGAATCTTCCCTTCTCTGTACAACATTAAGATAGTGACTCCTTCCATCTTTGTGGGACACCAAGAAACAGATACTGATATGTTTAGAGCACTTAATGGATCACAAAGCACTTTATCTTCATTATCTTATTTGAGCCTAATAACAATCTTCTGAGCTATTATCATCATCACCATTTTACTGATAAAATAACTGAAGCTCAGAAAAATTAAGTGACTTGTCCTATATCATCAAAGGTTTAATTGAGGCTCAGGTCTTTTCCATATTGAATATATTGACCTATAAGAAGCATAATTAACCCTGATTTTGTGCAAACATCTTCCCAAAGGAGTGACTAATGTCACACAAAGGGAAGGGGTCAGTGTTACACAGAAGTAAGGGATGTTATTCAGTGGAGAGGGTTGATACATTAGGGGGAAGAACAGGGATAAGGGAAGATGGCCACACACGGAGATCCGGCTGCTCTTTTCTGAGGACTTTCATTTTGGGAGGAAGGAGGAAAAAGCTTCTCTTTGGCATTCATTTCCATGGTGAGACAAGTTTTTCAGACCCGAAATTTATTTCTCTGTTTCCACCACTAACAGTCTACCACTAACATCGCTGATAGATGTCCTCATTGGAATCAGGGTCCTAAGTCTAAAGAATAACAACAGTCCAACACTTTTCCAGGCTCATTGTCCATCTTCCTCCTGCAGCTGGCTGAAAGTCCCTTAGCAAGCAGTTAAATTAAATCCAGCCAGCACCCTCTCTGTCTCATCAGAGGGACAAGATCTGACTATTGCCATGTGGTAGCTCCTTTTTCTCCATCTCCTGACAGTGTGTGCTGAATGCCTGTTGGCTTCTGTAAGTACCCTTGAGAAACAAGGGTTGAATCCGGTAGTTAAATGGCACTGGGGCTAAAATGCTGGACTCCTAGTCAGGAAGATTTGAACAAATCACATTCCTTCTGAGCCACTATCTATAAAATGGAGGTAATAATAGCATCTCCTTCCCAGGATCGTTGTGAGAATTAAATGAGATCATATCAAGAGAGTTCTTTGCAAAGCTGAAAGTGAGATTTAAATGTTTAGCTATTATCCTGTACATAACTTGTTTGTCCCTAGTTATTTGCACGCTGTCCCCTCATTAGATTGTGATCTAGTGCAGAACTGTCTTTTGCCTTTCTTTGTATCCTCAGGTGTTTAGCAAAGTGCCTGGTACATAGTAGGTGCTTAATAAGTATTTATCAACTGACCAACTGGCCATTGTTATTATTATTGGGGGTAAGGGTTAGGCCATAGAAAAATAAAGAAGAATTAAGAAATAAATTCCTGTATCTCTAAGGACAGCCCCAAGAGGCAGGAAAAGGGGGTCAGAAACCAGTTAAATGAAAATCAAAGAGTGTGGAATAAGCTGAGTTTTTGAACATTCTGTAACCATCATTCAGCTGAATTCTGAAACGTGTTTTTTCTTCCAGTTATTCAGCCATTCCATATTGATTGATAATACCACCTCATCTTCCTGAGATCCAGCTCCCAAGCCTGTGTGGGAACCCTCATTCACCCACAATGGGTGTTGACTGCTGCTCACTGCTTCTTACCAGTGAGTTCTTACCATGCTCATGCTCATGTTTCTTACCATGAGTAACTGGAACTTGGGGCCAGTCAAGTTTTAGGAGGCAAAGACTTTGACTGGGATCTCTCCAAACTTAAGCAACATCAAAGAGGTTTTATGGGTTTGGTAAAGGGGAACAAAAAAGTAATTATCAGTTTGCAGGCAGGGTCCATTCCTGAGTTTATTGTGACTTCCTGGAGGGTGGTAAAAAATGAGAAGATGGGGAGAATGGGGAGTGTGGATGTATTCATGCAATATGTCACAGCTAGAAAATTTACTAGAAGGGATGGGGAAAGAAATGTTTGTGGAATTGAGTTCTCCTGTAGAGATGTCCCAAAAAGGATAACCTTCTCCTGGGACATTCAGACTCAGAATTACCAAAGGAAGAATTGTATGGAGGGGGACAGGAAGGAGGAAGAAAAGAGGAGGGAGAGAGAGGGGGGGAGAGACAGAGACAGAGAGAGAAAGAGAAACTTGGTTTGATTTCCCTTCATTGCTTCATGAAGTTGGTGTTTAGTCCTAGGTTTCCTTCTTTCCTAGTTTTTCTCCTCAAAGTGTAGTAATAGAAAAAATAGAAAAAATAAAGCTGAAAAAAAAAAGAGGCATAAAGTAGCAAGAGGAGAAGTAGACTAATTGAAGGAGCAAATAGAAATGGTTATCTTGTGTCTTCTTCTGTGCTCAGATGACATCATTCTCCAGAATGTGAAACATTCCCCTATTCCTTTCAGGTAGTGTCTCTGTGTCTTCCCTGGGAAGTCCATGAAGAATGTGTTCTTCATGGGGCTACAGGAAATCCATCATTCCCCCTGTCAAGTAATTCTCTCCTACTAGATCTTATTTGATCCTCACTTGTGACCAGATGTACAATGTTATTCTAACTTTGCCTCTGTTCTCCCTCTTTTTAGGTTTGTTCTGTTGATTCAGACTCTAACTTCTAAGCATAATACTAATATTCTTTTCCCCCTCCCTACCCCAAATGCTAAGTAAAAAATAGTTTTGATTATCTTAAGTAGATTAAAAAACAAGAATTATCTATAAATGTGTTCAAATGGATCACTGAAATCTCTCAATTAATTCTGAAATATTCCTGGCCATGGATGGAAAGATATAATGGAAAATAAGGCAGAAAACTAGTCAGTGAAGCAGCTTTCTAAGTACCTGATCTCCTCATAACCTTTTTTTGTGGGGAGAGGGAAGGAATCATACCCAATGTCTAGAGAACAATTGAGCAAAAGTGGAAGGAGCAGCAGTGGAGCATAAGGTAGGAGTTATGAATTTCTTTGCTGTCTTTCTGGCAGGAGGTCTCTGCAGCCGCAGCCATCTGTGGAAGGAAGCTCATTGGGATCCTATCCTGGGTTCGTGGGTATGTTCTAACTGGTGATGTGGGCATCTATACCAAGATTTACTACTTTATCCCCTGGATCCAAAATGTTATATATCAAAACTGAAGCCCACTGCCTCTGGTCTCTGACCATCACTCACCAACTGACTCCCTCACCCATGGCACACTGGACTTCTTCCTAATCCTGTTTTAGGTCTCAGAATGAAAGCCCCAGTAGAGAGACCCCTGGCTACATTTGCATATGTGACTCTTCTTTACTTGACTCATATTCTTTCTCTATATCCCCACTAAATAAGAGACTCACACCACAGGCCAATGGCTACTGTAGATGCCCTCTCACCTTCAGTTTGGGGCAATTAAAAAATATGTAGAAGATTCTTCTCACTGCCACTACAAGATGAGTTTTCCCTTCTCTGGTTGTCTTTGTTCTCTACTATGTTGTTCTTTCTATGTTGTACTTCCTACTCACTAGGCAAATATGTCGACAATTTTCTCCCTTATCTCCATATTTAGTGTGAAGCCTTGCCAGATTTCCAAGACCTTAAGCCAGTATATTGGGCAATTAGGTGGCCCAGTGGATAGAGCACTGAGACTGGAATCAGGAAAGCTTATCTTTCTGAGTTCAAATCCATTCTCAGACATTAGCTTTGTGACTCTGGGTGAGTTACTTAATCTATTTGCCTCAGTGAATCTGGGAAAGGAGCTGTTAAACCATTCCAGGATCTTTGCCAAGAAAACTCCAAATAAGTTTATGAAAAGCTAGACACAACTGAACAACAAAAGTGATATATTATGACCAGGTCTTGTTAAGTGACATAATCACAATCTATTTTCAGGGACTGTCTTCTAAGCCACTGTTTACTTTCCTAATCTGCTTTTTTTTTTTTTTTAATCTGAATCCTCTAACTTTAATTGCCAACAGTGATTTTTAAAATGACAAGGGAAAAAAACAAAAAAAAAACTCTACCATTATCGTTTCTTGCCCCTAATTTCTAAATGTTTCACTTAGATTTCTTCTCAAGTTCTCCTTCACTTCCCCATGAATCACCAGCATAGATGGTAGTTAAATGTCAATGGTTTTCAGAGAAGATTCTCACCAAAATCCAAATTGTTAATGGCAGATCAACCATTTACCAAAAAATCACCAGCCTTTAATACTAATCTCCTTTTACTAAATCCAGTCAGTTCTTAATGTAGATCTTTTGACATATATTAGTGTCATACAGTTTTTGACATTACTTGTTATTAACAGCAAACCTACAAATCTCTTAATTATATGAAACAATTTGGAGAAGATGAAAAATGGCATTAAAGATTTTCACAAATTTTCTTAAAATTCATAAAAAACAAGACTCTTGGGGTTTTTTTTTTTTTCCTGAAATCCAGTGTCTCAAGTCTTTGAGAATTGACAAGTGGAACATATAAACTTCATCTTTAACTGGAAACTTAGTGGATGCCCATCAATTGGAGAATGGCTGAATAAATTGTGGTTTATGAATATTATGGCATATTATTGTTCTGTAAGAAATGACCAGCAGGGTGATTTCAGAAAGGCCTGGAGAGACTTACACGAACTGATGCTGAGTGAAACGAGCAGGGCCAAGAGATCATTATATACGTCAACAACAATACTATATGATGACCAATTCTGATGGACGTGACCCTCTTCAACAATGAAGATGAACCAAATCAGTTCCAATAGAGCAGCAGTAATGAACTGAACCAGCTACACCCAGTGAAAGAACTCTGGGAGATGACTGTGAACCACTACATAGAATTCCCAATCCCTCCATTTTTGTCCACCTGTATTTTTGATTTCTTTCACAGGTTAATTGTACACTATTTCAAAGTCTGACTCTTTTTATACAGTAAATTAACTGTTTGGACATGTATACTTATATTGTATTTAACTTATACTTTAACATATTTAACATGTATTGGTCATGTTGACCATGTATTGGTCAACCTGCCATCTGGGGGAAGGGGTGGGAGGAAGGAGGGAAAAAGTTGGAAAAAAGGATTTGCAACGGTCAATGCTGAAAAATTACCTATGCATATATCTTGTAAATAAAAAGCTATAAAAATAAAAAAATAAAGGGAAAAAACTTTATCTTTGTGTTTCAATTAGCTTTTCTAAATGTTTTAGGCTTTTTTTTTTTTTTTTTTTTTTTTTTACAAAGAGAGGTTAGCCTTCTCCACAAAGGGGTTGCCTGCATTTTAGTCAGCATAGAAAGTTGCATCATTGAGGCAATGAACTGACAATAATCCAGTTAATGTCAAAGACTGGCATAATATATCTATCCTGTTATGTCAGGCTGTTACAGGACTGTTACAGGAATTCTTCTCCCTCGAGTCCATCTCCAAAGAAACAGAACAGAACAGTATGCATAATGTGAAGGAAAATGAAGTGACCAGGAATCAAAAGACCTGAGTTCTAATGATGGCTCTGCCATAAATTATCTATTGCTTTTAGGCAAATCTTTTTCTGGGCCTCAGTTTCCTTATATGTAATATGATGTAGCTGGAGTGAATGATTTCTAAGTTCCCTTTTATTTCTATGATCTTCAGCCTCTTCCATAATACCAAAAGGTTGGTTACATACCTTCTAATGTTTTAAGGTTTGTAGACTTACTGACATCTATGAGAAGAATTTAACATATTCCAAAAAATAAATTAGGAACAATTTCATAATAAAACTCCTGCTATATTTTCTGACCAAGGAACAAAACTTTTGTCAAAATATTGACAAAATTATTTTAGAATTGGAATTTAAACATCTACAACCCATTAGAATGGTTGCAATCCAATAATATGCAGTAACTTCCAGTCTATGCCAGATTATTAGCACTCATCACACAGGTATGTATAATGAATAAAATAAAGACAAAGAATTGAATCTTCCATGCTCATAAATCGAACACATTTACTATAACTAGAAAGACCTATCATGGCTAGAAAATAGTAAAAATCTCTAAGAGCATTGATTCAAGCAACTGACACATTGTAGTTGTGAAAATAGCATCACATAGCAATCTAAAAGAAAAATGAATCTAAATAATTTAGAACACTTACTGGGTGTTTCAAAAGAGCTTTTATCAGCTATAGTTTGTATATTTTACTTCTGGTTGATGCTTTGTTATTTTTTAAAGTATCATTTAAAAGACCCTTTTCTCTCAAAAAGAAATAAATTATGGAAAACAAGAGACATGAAAGATAATGTAGTAACGTATTATTGAAAAAGAACTGTCCTTGAAATATAAGAAATCATAAAATCATAGAATTTAAAGCTTTATATCAGACTTTGAGATCCTTTAGTTTAGACCTCAATTTTACTGTGGAAAAAACTGAAATTGAGGAAGTCTAATCATCTTGCTGAAAGTTATACTTTTTAGAAGGACTGGAGAAAGAGCCAAGATTTCCTGCTTCCTAAATCTAGGGTTTATTCTAGCCACAATTACACTGCTTCTGACATATACCATAAGAAAATCCTCTATTGTCAAATGTCCTAATTTTACTTTTAGTGACAAAGTAACTATCTGGCTTGGCCTGGATGTGTCTCAATTCCCACATGTACCCTAGCTAAACTGTTTAAGATACATTTACTGGATGTTGCTCTTGGACACACTTTGAAAAACATTACTATTTTGTTGCTCAGGACAATAAAGCTGATGATGCCTATGGTGTAGTGAGGTTAACAGGGATGGAAAGTCACACTGTCATAAAGAGGGGAGGGTCCAATATATGATATAAATAATTCATATGGTTGGGGGGAAAGTAGTGGGGAAAGAAGAGGGATCACTAGGGGCAATGTATAGATAACCTGCCTCTGGAACGGTCTACTCTGGGGAAAAAGAAAAGAGCTTTGAGTCCTGTATATCCAACTCAGGCTTCTTAGTCTATTGAAAACTTCTTCCCAATATTACCCACTTCTTTGACCCTCTACCACTTAACGGGACATGGGGAGACTAGGATCCATGTCCTCCTGAACTCCCCAGTCTCATCTCTAGAGCAGAACCTTAACACAACCATGAAGTTCATTCTTCTTTTTGCTCTTCTTGTGGGTGAGTGTCTTGAGTATCTACAGATTCCTCTCTTGCCAAAAAAATATTTAGATTAAGAGAAGAAAAAGTAAATATATAGACTATTTATTTATATACTCTATGTAGAGTAAAAGATGGAGAAGTATAAAGTATAGAGACAATTATGAGCAGAGATTTGTATCTACTTTTTATTTCACCTACATTTTTCCCTTTTCTCTCCTTTCAAGTAAATTTTTGTGGGTTCCCATCTTTATCAGGAAGTACCTGGATTAGGGGGAGTAGAAATTATGTATGTTAAAATATGGAAAGAGGAATAAGGAGAATTTGGAGACATTTATGAATCATGATGAATATATCTTGCCTTGTTGCTTACCTCCTCTCAGACCCCTATTTATGTCACTTTTGAAGTTTATTCTTGCCTTGAAAAAATCCTCCTTCCCAGGACTCAGTTTATTAATATGAATCCCATTACTCTCTGCAGAAATCATACTCTTAAACACTGGAAAATGAAATTTAAGACAACTGCTTCTTCTCCAGTCCTAAAAGCCAGTGGTTGATCCCTCCTAACTCCCTAGTCCCTACATTTCTGAGAATGTTTGGAAACACACACATACACACACACACACACACACACACACACACACACGTGTACTAGAAAAACTAAGAACAGAGGATGTGCTTCTTCTGATTCTATAATCTGCCTTCCTTCTTCTTTCTCCATAGGTGCATTTTCCTCTGGTCATAATTCAGAAAAAGAGAAAGATCTTGCCCCTTCCCTGGTCTATAGCAAAAATTATTTCCACTCCTGCATAGCTGCTGTCTTGCACCAACAATCTCTGCTAGCTGCTGCCCAATGCTATTTACCATGAGTAATGGAGACCTCCAACCTTCTAGCCTTGCACTCCCATTCTTCCAGCCTCTCCACCCTGGACTTCTACAAACACCTAGAAAAGAAAATAGATAAATAAATTAGAGAGATAAATAATAAATAGAAAAATATAGTCACACTTGTAATCTGTGCCCTTAATGTTCATTAAATTTCATAGATTATAAATACATATGTTTATAGACAAAATATGTATGTATGTTTTTATATAGATATAAATATATGTGTGTATAGAGAGATATATAAATTTATATAGGTATACATACACATAAATACATAGATTCAGGGGTCATTTGGAAATGTGAAAGGTGAACACAAAGGGTTTTGTTGTTTCATAAGGAAATAGGTTTTTACTGGGTTGTTTTTTAAAGGAGATTGATATTTTCAGTGAAATTGTGAGGATAAAAAAAGAAGAAAAGCCCCCAAGGTAGACTGAACAAAGGAGAAATTTAGGTTTGTTGCATCTGGTTTTGGACATTGAACAATAGAGATGTGATCATTTTTAAACGAAGAAGATGTTATTAAGCTTTTAAAAATCATATACCCCTTTCTTTGCTCAATCCCCCCAAATATCACTCCTTTATCCCCATAGAAACCTCAAAGTGACAGTGAAAAATTTCTCAAACAAATTTAAGGATAGAACAGAACACACTATTGATTCCATCCAGATCATTTATTACTGGAACTTAACTACAGATTCCTCCAAGCATTTCAACAAGCCATCCTTGATCTTGCCCTTTAAAAGCATCAATGTCATCCCTCAGCTCAGCAAGTATACTGACTCTGGCTTGGATAGGAGCATCCAGAATGATGGTGAGTAGTGTGGTCCATCTAGCAGCAGTCTAGTAGTCATTTAGAGAGGGGAGAAGCCTGAACATAGGGGAAGAAATGAAGAAAAAACTCAGCACTCTATAGGCTTTTCTTGCAATCATTTTGTCTCTTGTTAAGACTCCAAACTCTGTCTTTTCTTTCAAAATCTATTTTATCTATAAAAGTTCTGAATTTCTTTTTCCAAGATAAGAACCTCTTTAAAATAACAACGATAACCATCAAAATAACCCAAAATCAATAAAGTGAATTTTACAATTAAGGAGAAGAAAAAGACAAAGATACATGGCATTGTGCATACATAGTAAGAGTGTTCTAGTCTCTCTATTTTAGTAAGCCCTGCCACATTGGTTTTGTGAGACACCCAGTGGACATTTCATAAACTGTGCAGGGCGAATCACCTCCTTTTTTTTTGTAGAATGGCGCAGAATTCCAAAAAAGGGGCATCTGAAGAGAAAGAAATTGGCCAGTGAAGATCACTACCAACTAGTTCCAAATACCCAGAAGGATGAGTCCCTTAGGTTCCTGAAGACGTGAGCTCCTTTTCTACCTGGGTCCCCTTTCTTGGAAGAAACTTGGCAAAATATGATCCATTAAACTCAGCAGGGCTTATCCCAGCAATGAAATGTGTTATATGGATCCTTCTCCCTGAATCACTGAGCTACTTAATATACAGCAAGCACATCAGAATTCTTATATATCTCAGAGTGGCAGTATTAAAGGCAACTCCTGGGCTATTTTAGCATTAGATATAAATATTTTCAATTAGATTTTTAATAGGTAATTCCCAAGTCTTTCCTTTTAAAACCTGATCAACTCAAGTAACAAAATTAATGAAGACATTATCAGATCACATCACTTTCTTGCTCAAAAAAAATGGAAAAATATAACTTTCAAATATGATTCTTGAGGAGGGAAGAGAAATGATAACTGTAATAATGATTTAAAAATAAAAATCTTTTCCCACATTGCAGCAATGCATTCTATTTTTTATATGTCTGAACACAAAAAGGGTGATTATGGTGAAAAGAATCATGGTAATTTAGAGGGAAAGAAAAAAGAGAGGTTGGGAAGGACTGGGTGTTAAAAGCTACTAGACTGAAATTTTTCTCTCTTCTTCAGGAAAGCAGTTTGACCTTAAGAAAAATGTTAAGGCTTCTCTAATCACAGAGAAACAGTGTCAGAAAACAGAACTTCGAAAAGTCAGCAGCAAAAACAAGAAATATGTGAAATTCTTAAAATCATTCAAGAGACTTTGTGTGGAAACTTGGTAACTATCTTATATCTAGTCTCTTCTCAATTTGAAATATTTGATTCTTTAGCCTCCAATAATTTCAAATTTGACTCTGAGTGGTATGAATATTAAAACTTTTGTAGCCTATTTGTATTATATAAAAAAGCTTAATTAGCTCCATGCATTCCTTTTATTAAGTGATTTCAAGGAGGACAATAGCCTTGTAATGTGGCTTTCATTCTATCATTATGTTAAGTTTTGTGTTGGGTTTTTGTTGTTGCTCTTTTTTGGATCTATCAATAACATAAACGATACATGGTTATTGACAAGAAAGAATAAGGTATTGTTATTAATCCTCAAAAAACCTATTCTGGTTGCATATTGTTGATGTTATTGAAGATGGGGAAAATTAAGTTTTCTGGGGACATAGGAAAGGTAAAATGAGACTCAGAGATTAGTGAAATCCCTTATTGGCTCTTGGGAAGATTGATGGTATTTGGAAGACAACCAAAGTGAACTCAAAGGCTGGTGGAAACTTAATTGTGAACAGTCTTATACTTTGAAATAAAGATTCCCTATAAAGTCCTTTTTTCTCTGTTACTATAAAATATGTTTGCATCATAAAATATATATCTTTATGATCTAACATCATCATAACATCACAGTTATCATATGGTATCTAATTAAATTAAAATTTAATTTTATAAATGTTTCTCCCTAGGAGTGAATAACAAAATTGTCCCTGAGAAAGGTCCTCAGGTTTAGGATCCATGATGGAGCTTAGGTTCATACTCTTATAAGCTCCCTAGGGTATCATAATTTCTCAATTTCATAGTTTTAAACAAAAAATTTAAATATATTCTCCTTAGAGAAACTGTTCTAATAAAATTTCTCAAGCCCAGAGGCTAAAATTTAGCTAGGTAATATTAGAATTCAGATTTAAACTCAAGTCTTCTCCTGATTCTCTTAGTATTTTCCCCTTACATCATACTGCTTCTGAAGGGTAAGAAAAGATGTAACTTTGGGACGCTTTTTCCATTCTTAGGAGATGGAGAATCTTTTGCCCAGAAAAAATAATTCTGATCACTTTGTTGTTTTTTTTTTCCCTCTTTTTTTAGGAAGTGGTATTGGCTGCTATCATCTGCAGTGACAAGATTTAGGGGGGAAAGGCTAGGCATTTCCTGGGAGATCTTATCAGTCTCTATATTGATATTTTCCAGTATATCCTCTGTATCCAGAAAATTGTCTACAGGATGAGTCGTTTCTATTCCCTCTGATTTACACTGTTGCTAGAAAAAAGTCATGGGTTGTATATTAAAAGTAATATGACATGAAAAGATATCTGCAGGATCTCATTTTTGCTCTTTCTTCTTCATTTCATAAAGGATTCAAACATACCTTTAAGGAGAACTAACATCTGGTTAAATTTTATTCTCACACAAGACCTATTCATTTAATTTTCCTTACACACCAAATGAAGTGTTTAGTACTTTGCTTTTCTGAGGCATCTGGGAGAAAAGAATAAATCGATATTGATATGATAATGCATCTGACTCCAAGATTTTATACTGCACTAAAAATTTTATTGAAGTGAGAGGTATCAATGTGGTACATACATACTGAGACAGCAAGATGACTGATCTTAGAGTGAAGAAAACTTGGAAAGTCCTGAACCAAGGACTGTTTTGTTTGAACCCTTCAGATCACTTAACAGCATACTGCAGGCAAATCTCCAAGACTTTAGTGTTGGAGCTGATTGCAATCCAGATATTAGTAGATGGATTTTGTTAATAATAGGACCTTTATGCAAATCATAAGGAGGAGGAGGAGGAGTAGAAGTAATAGAAGTAGGTAGTAGTTATTGTTATTATTTTGAAGTAATATTATTGGTAGGCCCTGGTATTAGGCCGTGAGATAGAGAATAAAAGGGAGGAAAGAATTGTGAAATAAAATTCAAAGAAGGAAGACAATAAACACAGCCAAATTCCAGAATCTGAATTACAGCCATAAATGTGAAACTAAGTAGAACATAAACAGTGCTGTATAGTTGCTCAAATAAGATACTCTATAACAAAGCTGCTTAAACTGTGGGTCACAACCGCACCAAACTGAATGTGGGATTGATGAAATTATGATTTATTATCAGTAAATGTATGATTTTTATACCTATTTTTATATACCTACATACTCAAGGTGTCACAAAATTTTCTCTAACAAAAAGGGTTCACCTGTAAAAAAAATTTAAGAAGCTCTGCTCTATAAGATTTGCTGATAAGAAATTAGGATTGGGAGAGGAGAACTATATCTCAAGACCCTCAGGTGGAAGATTTTTTTGGAAGATTGTCTTCAGTCCTCTAGAAGATGAATGACAAATACCACTTTATATTTATATATGCATTTTTGTAGATCAATTCTGTTGGACAATAACAGATTCTAAAAATCATTCAGTTCATGTATTGGATCATCTTGCAGAAAAGAAAAAAAATTTCAAAGCCATCTCCCTGCATCTTGTGCACCTGAAGTACTACTGCAATAACTTTTCCTTTGGTCTGTCTTCTTATACACAACATCTCTGCTTTTCTATACATTTTCCATATATAGTTCTCTAAAAATTGTCTCATCTCCCTGTTTCTGTCAAAATCCCAGCTCCCACCCCCCAAAAAAGTGAATCTCTTATTCTCTTGGCCTCTAGAATAAATAATAAAGGGTATTTCAATTTAAGACCCTTTACAATTAGGATCCAAACTTGTCTTTTCTTTTATTATTCCCTCTGTACCAAAACCATACACTGTTACACACAATATTATTTCAATTCTTGTCTCCATGTCTTTACACAATATTCAAACATGCCTGGAAAATTCTTTCTCCTTACCTTCACTACTTGGAGAACCCCCTTAGGCTCTATCTTGTATTTACTATTTACCTTATATATGTGTATTGCTGCTGCTTAGTATAATGTAAGTTCTTTTGGGTATAGAGATAGTTCTAATTTGTCTTTGTTCAGTGTCTCGGAGCCTGGAACAATGGTAATAGTAGGCATTTTTTAATGAATTAAAATGAATATTTTTTTTTTTCCTGCAGACTAGAAGAGGCAACCTAAAGACTAGAAAAGATGCCTTAGAAGTTCAAATAGCACTAGTATGTTATCTTGATTCATGAGATAAATAATTTTGTAAAAAGCAAGTTATCCAAAATGTAAAGGAGAGAGAAGCCTTGATAGGCACAAACAGGCTACAAAAACATTAACCAAGAATAGAGCAAGAGAAAAAGCATAAAGGATGTCAGAAAAATATGACAGTAAAGTGAGTCCTGGAGCAAATGAGACAATCAATGGTTAGCCCACATGGTACACTGCTAAATGACAAAACATAAAGAACCCTTTGTGTCCTCAGCTTAAAAAGCACATACAGAGAGATCATTTAATTCAATAAACATTAAGATCCTATATGCAAGGGGCTGTGCTATAAGCACTGAGAATACGAATAAAAATATAGTCTTGCTCTCAAGGAGCTTTCTAATTTTTCTAATGTAATAGAGGACAAAAACAACCAAAATTGGATGCTTAAGTTGAGGATACCAGAAGATATCCAATGCAGAAGTAAAATATTCTGTGAAATTGAAACCAAATTGAGTTGCTAATGGAAGATAGAGAATTAACATTAATTTATGACATTTAATAAATGCATTTTTTGGTTGTTGAGAAAGGACCTCAGAATATTGATAGAAAACCAATTGTCTTGTGAAGAATTGATGGCAAGACAATAGATAAAAGTCAAGTAGAGTAATCTGGCATGAATGAGTGTACAATTTGTGAAATTCGTGGGGAGAGGCATACCTATATTCACAAATATCAAAGTCAATAAAGACTTGAAATCCAGTGAGAAAAAAAAATCTCACTAAGACATCCGTATTTCTTTCTCCTTTTATTTTAGAATGGAATTCATTACTTATTTTCATTGAACAAATAGTGTGTGTGTGTGTGTGTGTGGGAAGAACCCTCTATTTGGCAGCAGAATCTGGTACATACTTATTCATATTCATTTTCATTGAAAAGTTCTGTTGAAATTAACTATTAGTATGTTTTTAAATGTATCTAATGAATATGAAAGATCATTTGGGATCATTAAACAATTTTATATGGATTATTGGAAAAATGGGAAGATTATATGGAAGAAGATGTATCGCTTTTATGTCTCTTAAAAAAAATAAAATTTTACCAACTGACTGGTCCTCTAAAGTTATAAATCTTATCAATTATGCACTTGGTTCTATTGCTTTACAGCATTTCATGCACTTTTTTACATCTCCAAATTTCTTATTGTGGTCTTTATCAGTAAAAACTGTTTGAGCAAATACTCTAGTATATTTAAAGAGGGAATTCAACTAAGAATATCTAATTTTTCACCTAGTTGCATTATTTTGGGACTTATTTGTCTCTCTACCCTGCACTGGATATCTTGTGTTGTCTTCCCCCATTAGATTGTCTGCTCCTCAAGAGCAGAGACTATTTTCATATTTATATCCCATTGCTTAGCACTGTGCCTGGCACATAATAGGTCCTCAAAGAATGTTTATTGCCTCAGTGAGTGAAATAGGAAGAATTGACTTGTTACCTCCTGAAAGAAATTATATCATCTTTCAGTCAAAGAAAAAAAAATACAAGCAGTCAGAAAGAAGTACTGAGTAAAGATCACATATGATTTAGAAACACCACTGTAAAAGAGCAGAGAACTTGGAATATGACAAGCCTTAAGGCAAAGGGCTTACAACCTACAACTTACCAGCAAAACTTAGCATAACAATATAAGATGAAAATAGAGCTTTAATAAAATAGAGGACTTCCAAGTATTCATAATGAAATGATCATAGCTACAGAGAAATTTTGAAGTTCAAACACAAAAGTGGACAAATATAAAAAAGGGAAACATAAATAGCAATGAAGGATCAAATAATGATAAACTGCTTGCATTCAAATATGGGGAGAAGATTCATTTGTTGCTTCTGAATCCTATTATTAGGGTTCATAGAAAAGATCTGGGAATGGTTATGTCTTAATGATCTTAAGAAAAGAATGGGAGAAGAAAGGGAACAAGAATATACTGGAAGTGGGGCAGGAGAATAGGTAAAATGACCTGGATATACAAATAGATATTAATGCAAATAAGACATCTGAACTGGTCAAAAGAAGGAAGACACATCAACATACGCGTACCATCAACACAACAGTAACAACAAGGATAGCTTGACAAGAGATTAAACGATTTGCCCAGATTCATACAGCAAGTGTTCCAGGTAGGATTTGAAGTTAGGTCTTTTATAGTCTAGGTCCAATACACTATGCACTATTATCACCTAACTGCTTCAATCTGGATTAAAGCAAAGGCTGCATTTGTTAAATAGGGAAAAATTATTTTGGGGGGAAAAGGGGGATAACAATGGTGTATGAATTGGACTAGGTGATTTTTTCTAATTCCGTGATTCTGTAATTCAATTCAATTCAATTAAAGGCCAATTTTAACAGAATCCATGGTGAACAATACAAAGTACTAGGTACTGCTGATAAAAGAATGAAAAGGACACAATTTTAGCCCTCAAATGACTTAAAATATAATGGGCAAGGCAATTAAGTAGAAGCAATTTAGAAAACAAACCAGGAAGAAATATGAGAAGTGAGGGGAGGCTGGAAAGTCAAGAAACCTAGAAGCTACACAACAGTACAATGATTTTCTCTCTAAAGAGAAGGTTGTTGAGGTAAGACTTCTGTGTGAAACTGAGCCTTTTAAAGGAGTGCCTCAAGGTTTTTGAAACAACTCCCACCCTTGCTTTAAATGGGCCCATGTTTTCAAGAGAGGTGGTTATTATTGCAAACTGTATCTTCGCCTTCTTTATAATACTTTGGGTCAAATGTGTGAGTCAATGCTATATCGTTAGGACACAGAGGAAGCTCTGATGGAGGCCCAAGAGATGCTGACTTTTCCAAGTTCTCAGCTCATAGATCTGAGAAGTCTCAGTCACTGGACAGTGATGAGTTACCTCCCAAGACAGTGAAAGAATTTGCAACTATAACCCTAGGAATCTCTCTTAGAAATCCTTGAAAAATCATTGAGAGAGACACCAAGGCCAATACAAAAATACACTATTGACAACAGAAATTTCATAGAGATCAAATAAGTTTCTAGAGGGAAATTATAGAAGTATAATATTTTGGTGTTATAAGGGACTTTGAAATAAAATTATCCAACCTCTATCTTTTTCATATAAGAAAATTGTGGTTCAGAAAGGCTAAATTTCTGGCTCATAGTGACACAGCTACTTCTTGGAAGAGCTGAAATGAGACAAGAACCTAAAGAATTTGTAGGATTCCCAAGTGTAGAGATATGCTTTCAATTATATTTAAAATTGTCTCTAGTATTACCCCCCTGAATTGATATTCACCATAACATCTTCTGATTTGTAAAACTACCCATGAACCCAATCTAAATATTATTTATTAGCAAATAAATAACTGGTTTGACTTTATGCACTTAATTCCCACATGCAACTTTGCTGCTCTGAGATACATTCAGAATGTCTAGTCTGTTGCTCAGGACAACATCAGTGATGTTGATAATGGGTATGGTGATGATATAGGAAAGGGAGAGATGGGTGTCATAAAGAAAAAGGTATAAATAAACTTTATTACTGCTTTAAAAGGGAAAAGGTGGAAATAACCTGCTTCGTGATGCTCTATTTTGAAGAAGGAAATACCTCTGAGCCTTAAAATTCCCAGCTCAAGCTCAGTCTTATCCCATTGAATATTCTTTTCTAACACCATCCACTTCTATTCTGTACCACCAGGGAACAAGAGTGGAAGGGAGAACTGAACTCCATGTTTTCCTGTAATCCCAGCTTCATCATTAGGATACCTAATATCCTAGCATAATCATGAAGTACATTTTTCTTTTTATTCTCCTTGCTGGTGAGCAGTCATAGATTTGTTATTATTGTTTAGTCATTTTTCAGTCATTTCTCACTCTTTATGACCCCATTTCGGGGTTTTCTTGGCAAAGATACTAAAGTGGTTCACTATTTACTTTTCTGGCTTATTTTACAGAAAAGGAAACTGAGGCAAACAGGTTTAAATGAGTTGCCCAAGGTCACACAGCTAGGACGTGTCTGAGGCCAAATTTGAGCTCATGAAGTTCACTATATCACCTAACTGTTCTTATATAATAAGAAATGTCCAGGATCTTGATTGGATGGGGGTTTAGAGGTAGGAGGTAATAAGGATAGTGTGGAGACAATTATGGACAAAGATGTCCATCTACTCTTTGATTTTTCCCATCTCAGAGAAGTGTCACACACATCTTCATGTTCCCCAAGCCAAATAGTATGAGTTAAGAGGTTTTCTTGGTATAATTTTTCTCCCTATCCTGATCAGGTTATTAGAAAGCATGGACTCAATTGCTTTAGGGGAAAATCCTATTTTAATAACAGTAGGATAAAACTCAAAACATTTATCTCATTTCCAATCATAAAAGCTAAAAAGATTGTACTGAATTCTCTCCCTTCCACAATCCTAGGTCCTTGGATTTCTGGTACTGTCTAGGAAAGAAGTTTGGTGTGGGTATGGGAATTACCTCATTCTACCATTTTTACTCATCTCCTTTGCTGCTTTTGTTTGATAAATAGAGTATGGAAGCAATGAAGTAGCAAGACCAAGACTAGTATCAGTTGAGACAACTGAGTGAGTGAAAGAATGTTCTATTTTTCTTATCCTATAAATTGACTCCTTTCTCCATTTTCCCCCAAGGTGAATTTTCCTTTGGTTATACAGATGAGCAGAATGATGATCCAGCACCCTATCTTGTTTATATCAAAAACCAATTTAGCCCTTGTGTAGGTGTGCTGATCCATCAACAGTGGGTCCTAGCAGCTGCTCATTGCTACTTACCGTAAGTAACAAAGATTTTCATACTTAAAATATAGCTCCCTCTCAAACTGTTTTTTTTTTTCTTGAATTCTGTAGCTGGAAAACATTTTTAAGGTTATATTTCCCTCAGGAAGGATAGTATCAATACCAAATAGAAGAGTTAAATTTGTCTTATTAAACCACTCCAGATCAGTGGAGATTACAGAAGGGGAGAGAGGCGTGTGGGAAAGGCTCTAAGTTTGATGAGCAAAAAAGAAACTTAATTTAAAAAATGGAAAAGGTTAAAATGGGAGGTAATAAGAGTTGAAGAGATCATGCAATTTGTAAGATCAAGACATGACAACATAGTCCCTGTGCTAAGAGATGGTGTTATAGAAAAAATGAGGAGGATTTTTGCTTTTTTATAATAAAAGAACCTCCTAAAACTGTAGAAGACTTGTAAATCTAGAAAAGAAAAACAGTCCATGTAGGGTCAGGTCAGAGGAGAATTAGCTAATGTATGTTTTAAGCAAACCTCAAAGATGTGATTGAATGGATTCATAATTTATTCTCTTCTTGCTCTCAATCTGTATTGCAGAAGCCTCAAAGTAAAGTTGGGAAATTTCAAGAAAAGGGTTAGAGATGGGACAGAACAGACCATTAATTCTGTCCAAACCATTCGTTATTGGAATTTGAGCACAGATTCTTCTGAGCACAATCTCATGCTCATCAAGTTATCTACACCTGCAGTTCTAAATGAAAAGGTCCAGCCCATGGCCCTGCCCACTAAAAATGTCCCTAGAGGTACAAAGTGTATTATCTCTGGCTTGGATTGGAGTGTAAAAAATAATGGTGAGTACTCATATGACTGACTGTAAATATAGGTCATCTTAAAGGAGCCTCAAAAAATGAATGGATGGATGGATGGATAATGAAAAAAAAATTATGAGCTTACTAAGCTCTGAGCTTAAGAACCGAAAAATGTGAAAAATTATCCATGCATATATCTTGTAAATAAAAAGCTATAATAAAAAAATTTTTTTAAAGAACAGAAAAATAATAGTGATACAGATGTCTAAAACTCAAATTCTAATAGGGAGACAAAATAGAAGAATTTTCAGTTTCTGAAATGTTAAATGGAAAGGACTTAATGAGAAGAGGGATCTTTAATGAGTAGAAGCAAAGCACCTAGTAATGCATTTTTTAGTTCCATTTCCATCAATAAGAATTATATCTGTTGATCCATTTGAAAAAATTGTTGGTAAGAACTTTTTTTTCTGGGTCTTCAGTAATTCTAACTTCTCAAGAGGCAGGAGCTTCAAGAAGGTATTTGCTAAGTGGCAAAACTCACAATTGCATCTGTGGATGCTCTGGATGATGGCTTCTGGGGCTAGACTAAAAGGTGAGTCAATGGTCTGGAGAACACTGGGGTTCTAGGATTCAGAAACTTGAAGCAACAGGCTCATTCAGGGTCCGAAGGGAGATGATGACAATAATTTGACTCACATGGCACACACATTATACTTTCTTTCTCCTCAGGATTTCTTGCTGCTTCCTTGTTATAGATCACTTTACTTGCTACTTAGTTTCACTGAATTTAAACTATGTTTTTAGTTAGTATATCCTGGACTCCCTACAATTCTGTCTTTGCCCTTATGCTCTTGTTTTAATTTTTATTTTTCTAATTGGAGTATTACCATACGTTCTCTCTCCTTTTGCTCATTCATTCCATGTTATTTCTCCTGTTTAAATCCAGAACTTCTCTCTCAAAGTCCATAAAAGATTCCTTAAATGTCCCATTGTTTTCTAACAATGCTCCTTCTTGATCCATTAGTCCAAAGTGCTAGTGTTAGTCCATCATTCTTCTTTTGGCTTCATTTGCCTGTAGTATTCTGCTAGATGCACAAATTGGTATTTAGGGAAATCACTAAGAATAGTGGGGAAGAACAGAGGAGGAAAGAAGATGGGGCAAGAAGATGATGAAAGTGCAAGTCTCCACAGACAAAAGAATGGAAGAAATCTTTCATCTTCTCAAATCCTGCCTACACCCCTGCACGATGAATATGTGATCTCATCATTTAAGTTAAATTCATCATTAAGCTCATCAATAAGTGTCATTATATTTCAAATAGTCAATAAATAAACATTTGTGAAGGGCCTATTATGTTCCAGACACTGTACTAAACACTGAGGAGGGGGGATACAAAAAGAGGCAAAAAAAATTTGCTGCTCTCAAGGAGCTCACATAGGTGATACAACAAGCAAATATATACATACAAGCAAGTTCATATATAGGATAAATAGGAAGGGATGGGAAATAAAACTTTTGAGGGGTTTCAATTATTTATTTATTTAGATTTTTTTTGGACTAGGTGAAAGAGAGATTCTTTGCCACAGTTGCTGCAATGGCCAGGCAAAATAAACAAGCTTAAAGGAAATATATTGAAATGAAGGTCTGCTATGATCATTTACAAACAAGATCTTTCTCTCTTTTCTATTTGAATGCTTTTTGTATATATCAAGAAATCAATCCACAGATATATTAACTAAATACCATGTTGCAAGACTATGTTAAACACTGGTAGAATAAATGCAATAAATGAAACAATCCCCTACTACAAATAGCTAACATTCTAATGGAAGAGAGAATATATATGACTATATAAAATAAATATAAAGAGAATAAATGCAAAAAAAATATAAACATGGGATACTTTGAGAGGAAGGAAGACACTAAAATCATTTGAAAAGAATCATGTTTACTAGAAATAAGAAATTCTCTTTGCCTCTTTCTTTCAGGCAAGCACCCTGACCTTCGTCAAACCTTTGTAGCATCTCTGCTGTCAGACAAAGAGTGCCAGGAAACAAAACAAGGAAAAGTCAGCAAAAACAGGATATGTGTGAAATTCTTAAAGTCATTCGAGAGAATTTTTGTGGTAACTCTTTCTATTCTCTTCTCAATTTATGAAGACATCTCTCTATTCTCATAAAGATCTAAGCCAGGCTCTTTCCATTGTTCCACATTTCTTCTGTCAGAGTAGAGGTGGTATAGTATTTTAGAAAGAATGCTGATTCTGGAGTCAGGATGCCTAATTTCAAAGCTGTTCTCTGACACTTACTACTTGTATGATCTTAGACTCAGGAATCCCAACCTTCCTAGGTCTCATTTCCTTCACCTATATAATAAAGGGATTAGATTAGATGATTTCTGAGGTCCCTTCTAACTCTAATCTATAATCCTCTGAGTACACAATAAATAAGGTCATTCTTGTCTTTCTGTCTCTGTCCACTCAGACAGACCATTAAAATCATTAAGATGGAGCAATCTTCTACTTATTTTTGTGATGATCAAACTATGGTGGTCCATTGATAAACATGTATTAGAATAGAAATGTCCCATGCACATCTCTTCTTTATTTTTGTAATTCTGATTTTGGTCACCCCAAACATTTGTCTTGTTTATAAGAGCTACATGTGTCATTATCCATTAAACCAGGCCAATTGCTTCATCTAACACTGAATTTTCTTGAAGCTAATTAATGACATAAGGTATTATGTTACTATATAATGGAGATGTTATTTTATAGAGAACTCACACAGGGCAATTGCTTACAAGATGATCAGAAAAGGCAATACAACGCCATACTCAAGGTCTCTCTTAAGAATGTTAGAATTGATTGTATGACATGGAAGACTCTGACACTGTACCAACTTACATGCTGTGCCCTCATCAGAGAAAGTGCTGTGCTCTATGTGTAAAGCAGAATTGAATTAGTTCAGAAGATGCACAAGATGTGCAAAGTTAGAAAACCCACCCCAAATGTTCATAGGGACTATTTGTGTCCGAACTATGGCAGAGCATTCCAAGCTCATACTGGTCTGATCAGCCACAATCAGACACACTGTAACTCGACTCTAAATTAGTGATAACATTTTGGTCCTCTTCAAGAAGGAAGGATAACAACCAACCATGGAGATGTAGTCCATTAATGTTCACTGCTGGATTATAGAGTTTAAGTCTTAAGGTAAATTAGACCTATGAGATTACATGCTTTTCCTCACGATAGTCCTGGATATAAAGGTCACTAGGACTGACTAACAAGCTGGTCTCAGCATGATCCTAACACCATTTATTAGTGCTTATCGAGATAATGAGTCCCGAGCTTTGGACCCTGATGTTTAGGATTTCACAAAGTCATACAAACTTCTAAACTTTAAAAGACCCCGAGATTTCTTTGCACCTTAGAGAATCCAACCCTTTATATGACACTTGGTTTAACTGATTCTGGGAGGATAAACCCTTTGCAGTGGCAGATTTGGGAGTCTAACTCATTTCCTCATTCTTATTATAACAGTATACAATATAGTATAATATAATTATTACATGACATTGTCTCTATAGATGGGGTTGAGAAAGGTAGGGAAGTGCCAGGTCCAATCTTGGTAATTGGGGATCTATAAATCAAAAGAGAATCTCTAATTCTTTTTTCTTTTATCTTTCTCAGGAGGCAATATTGGCTGCTGTCATCTGCAAAGATAAGATTCAAGGGATAGAAGTTGGGAATTTCCTGGGAGGTAACATTGGTGTCTACACTAACATCTTCCATTATATCCCTTGGATCCAGAAAATTATGTCCATGAAATGAGTTGCCTTTGTTTCCCAAAGTTATGCTATTGCAAGGGAAAATTAAATGTGGTATTTCATTTTTATTAAAAGGAATATGACATTCGAGGGCCTGGAAAGAATCCTTCCATTGCACTTAACACATCCATTTTAATCACATTATGTATTTAATATATGTATATATATTAAGTATACATATTGTATATGTGTTTGATATATAAATATAATATATTAAAATATATTAAATATTTGGGATACCGTTTTTTCATAATAATGAAGAGTGTAGTATGGTCTTAGAGAACTCTAGGCAAGAAATATGAAAAAGATAGGGAAAAGGTCCAGAGACGAAAAATTTGAAGACTAATGAATTACTTCAATACCATGTTTAAATAAAATCAAAGGATTGCATAAAGAGAAGTGGATATTCCTTTTTGCTTCTAAAGGACTGATGGTAAGAGGAATATGATTTAAGTTAAAATAGAAGAGAACTGGTGGGAAATAAGGTAGAATATCTTGACCAGTATTTATTCTTCCTCTCCTTTTTAGGTTAAATGAAATTACTTACCCTTCTTGGTTTCCCTTTTTTTCCTTTTTCTTTCTTTTTTTTTCTTTTTGCTACTGTGAAAACAAAAATCAAAACAAAAAAGTCCTATAATATTTTTATACATAACTTCAGTAGTTTCCCTATCTCCCTTAACAGCCAAAAGCCTCTTTTTTTCTCCAGTAAAGAGTTTGAATATCAACTAGCCTTCCTACAACCCAACATGAATAAGATTCAGGTTCTTCATTCTTTTCCCTCAATATCCAATCCCGTTTGACTCAGATAACAACTCTACAAAAACCACCAAAGTCTACTAATTTGGGTTAGCTTCCTTCCATGGGGCAGGAGACCTATCCTGTTTCTATAATTCCTGACTGTTTCTTCTTTGTTGCATTTCTCCTCAATAAAGCTGGGTTGATTTATTTTCTCTCTGCTGTGTGTTTCATGTTTCCTTACAGTGACCCTGGGATCCCAAATCTTACTCTACCTGCATTAAGACAAAGTCCAGTAATGGTATAGCTGAGGCAAAGAGTATGCACAGATCAGCAAATTTTTAGGCATAGCTCCAAATTTCTTTCCAGAATGGCTAGAATAATTCACAGTTATACCACCATCATTTTTAGCCTGCCTATTTTCCCACAACCATTCCAACATCTGTCACTTTCCTCTTTTGTCATCTTTACCAATCTAATAAGTGTGATATGGTACCTCTGCATTGCTTTAATTTTCATTTCTCTAATGATTAGTGATTTGAAACGATTTTTCTTAAATTTGATAGCTTGGGTTTCTTTCTTTGAAAACTGTCTGTTCATATTCTTTAAACCTTTTTCTATTTAGAAATGGATCTTAATCTTATGAATTTGATCTCAGTATCTTTTATGTAAGATTTTATCAGGGAAATTTTGTTAGCTTTATTTTTCAATCAATTTCTGCCTCCAGAAAATTATTTCTGATAACTTTTTTTTGCTGTTTTTTTATCTTTTTTTTATGTTAGGTCCTAGCCAAATCATTAAAAACAAAACAAAACAGGAGACACACCTTTCATATCTATGGTTTATGTAAAATTTTACAACCTTGAGAAAAAAATCACAAGAGGTTAATAAACAATTTTGATTATATAAAATTTAAAAAGTTTTCATGAACAAAATCTATATAGAAGAGAAACAAATATATAGAAGTGACTGGAAAAAATGGAGGACAAGAAATTTTTCCTCTGATTCTCAAGATCTCTCAAACCTCTCTAAAATACAAATTATGCATCAAAATTAAATCAACTATTTCAACTGCCTCCATGGTCTCATGGAGACCAATGGACACAAATATCTATCTCTCTTTCATTCAGCATCCCTTGCCTCACTATCCCAGTAGCAAAGTTGCACTAACAAATGCAACACATAGGCTTACAATAAACACAATTCTACATCTTGACACTTCACAGTAGTGCCATGTCAGTGTTCTGTGCTGCAACATGTGAAGAAAATAGTTTTGACTTTTCATAATTGCCAATATGATATGGGTAATGAGTATACTAATAATCTAGATTTTTCAATTATCATTTTTCCAGTAGACTCTGACTTGGGAATCAGAGTCTAACAATGAAGCATGAAATGATTAATCAATACTTGACAAAACTCTCCTTTATATGTTAAGTGAAGTCAATCAAAAATAGCAAAACCTGTTCCCATCACAGAACTCTGGTCTTGGGCCCCACCAAGTAACAACCTCAGGGATCTTAAACAATCATTTAAAAACTGTTCCCACAGGATTAGAAAATATCCATATTGTCCTGCACTTGGGGGCTTCTCATGGATAACCACTCAGGCCTTGAAAAAGATTGTATATAATCCCCTCCCTTCCCACTTATTTTTTGTGTGTAAAACATCTGCTTTTTCTGCAACAGATGGAGATGGTCTTCCCAGGAGAATTTTCAGTTTGCAAACTGTATTCTTCACTCTGAAAGAGATAAATTAAACCACTATTTGATTTCTAAAATTTGTCTCTAGGTCTGCTTTGTGTAGCTCCAATTATTCATTTTGAAAACAGTGAAAATTCTGTAAACAGAACTCTATAAGCCAATGTATGAAAAGAAGGAATGGTCCAGATGTATGTCTAGACTTGTAAATAGAGCTTTATTCTATGTTCTTATCCTTATATTCTCCCAGCAGCTCAGCAATTTAGACTCCAAATCGCAGAATTTTGCACACTATGCAATAACATCAATGTAGCAACATTTTGTACTGATAGGACAGAAAACTGAAGACCAGAGAAAACAAGATAAGATATCATATATTAGGGGGGAGGGGAAGATATGTCACTCTGCTAAGTCAGAGGAAAGTATTCAACATTCAGATGGCACAGAAGTATTCAACATTCAGATGGGACCAGTTTTGTCTCTTCAAAAATAACTAGAGGCAGAAATCTATGTTAGTAAACCATTATTATTTTTTTTTAGCATGGAACAAGGCTGAAATATTTTGAAACCCCAAAGAAATTACCAACAAAGTGGAAGAAGCAAAAAAGTGAGTAATAGGGGAAAAGGAGAAAAAATAAAATTGCCACGGATTTCAGGAAAAATAAAACTCAAAGATCTTAATGGAAGATATTAATAACATAAGAAAATATGGCCTCCATATCTGGCAGAAAAAGTCAGCAATCTAGGAATAAATATTGCAAAACAAAGGAAAATGATGCAACATCTGATGAGAAAGGGTTCCTGTAGATTTTGAGGAGAGTATGGAACCACAACACATACTTCCTAAGGGGTTTTTAAAATAGAAATGAGAATTGTGAAAGCAGGATCTATGGCCTGTTTAACAGTAATAATTGGTAGAATAGGAAAATTTAAATCTGTGATTATCTCATTAAATAAAAGGGAGAGCAATTGATTGGGAATGCAACTACACAGAAATAGAAACCACAGTCTCAAAGAAGAGAAGCAATAAGTAATGTTATAAATATATTTTCTCTTCACAAGAGCAAGATTCATTACTGAATAATATATGGGCTATGAGTATAAAGTTTCCAGAAGAAATGCAAATTATAATTATATAAGAAAAAATGTTCCAAATAATTAATAATTTAAAAAATGCAAATTAGAAAAATTCTACATTTCCCTTCATGCCAAGGCAATTGGAAGAGAATAAATGTTGAAAGAGTTGTGGGAAAATAAGCACATTAGCACTTAGTAGAAATGTGAATTGATCCAACTTTGTGGAAAACAATTTTAAGTTAGGAAAATGATTAAAGTGCTCATACCTTTTGGCATGAAGATATTATCACTACCAAACAGAAGATTAAAGAGAGAAAGAAAGTTTCCTTAGATGTCAAAATATTTATAACAAAATATTGTTGAGTGCTCATTGATTAATAAAAAAAAAAGTTGTACATTTTTTTTTTGTTTTTTCCTTTTTTCTTTTTTGGACGCATTTGGTGTTGTGATTTGCTCCCATTTACACAGCTAGGAAGTGTCAAGTGTTTGAGGTCGGATTTAAATTCAGGTCATCCTGACTCCAGGGCCAGTGCTCTCTCCACCTAGCTGCCTTAAAAATGTGGTATGTTAATATACTAGAACATTATCATATAGAAAGAATTCAGAGAAACTTGGGATGTATGAACTGTTACAAAATGTATGAATTGATACAGAAAAAAAAGGAAGCTTGAACTAACTAAACAATCTACAATGATGACATTAACATGAAAGATATCAGAATTCTTCAAGCTGATGACTAATTCTGAATTTGGAGGACTCTTAAAATATTCCTTCTCAGAATAGTGAAATGGAATGTGGTATAAATACTGTCACATAAGATCAATGTGTTGCTTTGCTTTGCTTAAATGCACTTCTTTGTTTCAAAGGAATCTTCAATTGGTATGATATTGGCAAATAATAGCAATGTTTTTAGAAGCATCAATAAATTTTTTGAGAAAACAATATATTAGTGAAAAAGCTATAGCGAAGCATATTGTTTTAAAGCATCCATTTGGACCAGAATGGATTTATTCAGGAATTCAAAAATGAAAATTATTATAATAATTTTAATAAATCATAGCAAAATAACATAACCCATGGTTTAGGGTCAACCAGAGACTTATCATTCATAGGGACCAGGTCTAATTCATGACACAAAAAAATTTAAGAGTCCCTGACCTAGAGACTCCCATCTCAATCTTGATGTGCCTACTGATGTGGTGAGATCCACTTGCTCAGAAAATTATGAATATGTATTCTAGAATGAGGTTTTCTCGTCTAAAAGATTTAGTCATGTTTAACCTTTAATTGCATTTTTTTCTCCTTCTGCACTATCATTTTAATAAAAATTACTTTTATTTTCAACTGAGTTTTCTTCCTATAGAAATCCCTTCTCCAATGGAAGTTGGCTTTTTATTTTCAACTGAGTTTTCATTTTGCTTTTCTTGTAAACCATCCAAAACATACACATTTAGGTTAAGAAAATAAATTGCACAAGTACTGCAAAAGAACACCTGTTTTGACAATAATTCACATAAAAAAGACCTAGTAGGGAAGAGAGGGAGTTTAGAAGACCACAAATTTAACATGGAGCCAATAGTGCAAAATAGCTGTGAGAAAAGCTAATACATCCAGCCTGCAATAATAGAAGCATACATTTGAAGTAAGGAGAGTCAAAGGCAAATAAATGGATGGTAAATGTCTTGTTGTCAGTGAAAAAGGTGAGTATGGTTAGACTATAAGATTGTATGGGAAGGGGGAAATATATTGGAAAGGGCAAGGTAATTCAAAAATATTAATATCAAACCGAGTTTCTATTTGATTCTAGAGGCAATTAGGAAGCAATTGGTTTTATTGAGAGGAGTTAATCAGAACTGTACTTTAAAATGATCACCTTGAAGAGAACAGTGGTGATGGCTGACATTTATATAGCATTGTGAAGTCTGCAAAATACTTTTTATTGAATTGCTTATTTAAGCTTTACAAGAACCTCTGAAGTACTCTGAGGTTTAAACCTTGAAGGCACTTCCAGTAACAGTAACCTTATCTCCATTTTACAGATGAAGAAACTGAGGTTTAGAGAGGTTAAAGGATTTTCTCTTAGCCAAAGGGTGCAAGTCAAACCTAAGTCTTTCTGATTCAATCTAATCTAATGTTCTTTCCACTATAGCACACTGCATGTCTTGAATATCTTTTCCATACTTGGTGTAGTGTGTGTGTGTGTGTGTGTGTGTGTGTGTGTGTGTGTGTGTTTAGGATACAGAATAGGGACTGGACTTATAATTTCATTGATACAAGGAACTACTGGATGAGAAAACTCATTTTACCATTATAGATCAGCACTTTCTCTCCAATTTACAGTTTTAGAATTATCTAAGCAAAACAAAGCTTCTTAAACTGTGGGTCACAACACCATATGGGGTCACATAACTGAATGTAGGGGTTGCAAAATTAAGAATTATCATTAGTAAATGTTTGATTTGTATATATATTTTATATACCTATATAATGGAGTCATATAAACATTTCTCATGCAAAAAGGGATCACAGATGGAAAAAATTTAAAAAGATCTGGTCTAAAGGAGAAGTCTCTAACACACCACAGAGAAGCCTGCAACATTCAAGTGTGCTAGAATCAGATTAAAATGGAATTTGAAAATATTTAGCAAAATAAAGAAAAATACAGCATGACATAGATAAAATTACATTTTAAAACTAAATTAGTCTAAAGCTCCCCAGAGATCCTGATACACAGATCAGTGACCCAATGCTCAGATGTCTATTTGAGTTGGCCATCACTAGTGCAGAATACAGTTTAAGTTACTTATCCAGGATCCAGGATCAAAAATGACTCTTGAAATCAGATCTTTCTGGCCCCATGGCCAGCTCTTTCTACCCGTTATGCCATGATGTTTATAAGAATGGAATGAAGCAATAGCTATTAGCATGTTTTCAGAAGCATGTAAACTGTTATAAAAAGCAAATTAATCTTTTATTACAATTCAGAACTGATATACACTCATTATTGCAATACAGTTCCAATGATTTATAATTGGAATAGAAATCTGCTAGTTATAATGCAAGTAATTTAAGGGTACATAGAAATGTCATCTTCCATATTGCTACTCAAAGCAAAGAAGTCCCTATTTCTAGAAAAAGCTTGGCTAATGTAGAAGAGAACTGATTTGATTTCTCTCTTAACATTTCTTTAAAGGGTCAAAGTAATTTTAGCCTAATCTCTTTGTCTAGAATCACAATGATGAGGGTGTTAATGGGGCCAGTGGTGGAGGAGATGATGATGATGATGATGATGATGATGATGATGATGTTAACAGCAGGGGTCATTGTCACAAAGAGGAAAGAGACCAGGGTAAGGTATAAATTACTTTTACAAGCCCAGAGGGGATTAGCAAGCAGGAGGCTAACATGACCCTGTCATCTTGGGAATGGTGGAGGTGCCTTATTCTAGAACTCTCTTCTCTGGATGAGAACAAAGCTCTGAGCCCTGGAGTCCCCTATTCAGGTTCTAAGCTTCATTCTCCAATCATAACTCCTCCAACTCAACCCACTGCTTCTATCAAACCCACTTTGCTGCTTTCCTTCCTCTCTCCCTCTGCAGCATCAGCCATAAGAGGATTCTGACATGGCTGTGAAGTTCATCCTTTTCTTTGTTCTCTTTGCTGGTGAGAGATCTATATGTAATTCTACCTTTATGATTCCGGAAAAATGAGAGAAGACTGATGACAGGGGCATGGTGGGGAGTGGGGAAAGAAGGGTCCAACAATACAATGCCATTGGCACGGTGGAAAGAATGCTGGATCTGGATCAGAGAACTGGATTCAAATATTCCTTCCTCCCTCCTATTTACCTACACCCCTGAATTCTGCTCTCAGAAAACTTCAGTCTTAGACTGAAGGCTAAAATGACACAGACCTAGGATAAGGTGAGAAGAAATTACAGAATTACAGAACAACAGAGGCTATCCAGTCTAGTCCACCCCTGAGTAGGATTTTTGTTGTTGTTGTTGTTGTTGAGGCAATTGGGGTTAAATGACTTGCCCAAGGTCACACATATATAGGAAGTGTTAAGGGTCTGAGACCAGATTTGAACTCAGGTCTTCCTGACTTCAGGGCTGGCTGCCCTCAGGATTTCTAGGAAAGTCATCTAGCCTCCATTTGAAGACCTGCAGTGATAGGAAACCTTTCCACACTTCCAGTGCAAGTTTCTTAAGGCAGAATTTTTGTTGTTGTTATAAACTGCCTCCTCCTTCCTTCTTTTCCTAGATACATTTTCCTCTAATAACAAAGCTGAACAGAAAGACGATCCTGCCCCTTACTTGGTATACTTCAAGTCCCCTATCAACCCCTGTGTGGGAGTCCTTATTCATCAACAGTGGGTGTTGGCAGCTTCTCACTGCTATTTATCGTAAGTGATATGTGCTCTGATTCTTAATAAGGAGGTAAAATTGGGCATCCCCTTTGATCCAGCATTATGGCTACTAGGGATGTGTCCCAGAGAGATCAAAAGGCAGGCAGAAAGCCTGTTTGTACAGGCATGGGACCTGTTTGCTCACAATATTTGTAGCAGCTCTTTTTGTAGTAATTAAGAATTGGAAATTGAAGGATGCCTACCATTTGGGGAATGGCTGAATAAGTTGTGGTATATGATTGTAATGGAATATTATTGTGCAATAAAAAATGACAAACAGGATGATTTCAGAAAAGCCTGGAAAGACATACATGAACTGATGCAAAGTGAAATAAGCCGAATCAGGACAATACACAATAACAGCAACATTGCATGATGAAGAACTGTGAACAACTTGGCTATTCTCAGCACTACAGTGATCTATCTTTGAAAACTTTATAGCATTATATAAATAACTGTTAAACAGTTAGCAATAATCCCTTTGGTTTCTATTTCCATGACTGGACAAAATGCTGCCTCAGTGACCAACCTACAGTTTTTTAAAAAGGTTTATAGATATAATATCTTGAGGTTATCATAGTTCTCTCAGTGAAGGATTAGACCTTGAGCCAATTAGGTTAATTGTTTTCCCTCATACAACTCCCAAAGGATTTTCTTTGGGTACACACGTGTATATGCACATACTTACACACATTGTTTTGTGTATATATGGTAGATTGAGAGCAATGGAATTAACAAAATTTTAAAACATGTTGATGAACCAATAGAATGACCTTGTGATTTTTTTCAGACACTTCAATTTTTCCTTTGATATTTTATCTCAAATATGAAAAATCAAAATTCTTACATTAACCTTCAAAAGAAAACCATGTAGAACAATTTTAAAATGTTTACAGCCTTTTGTTTCCTTAGTTTGCTTCTTTATACCAAGTTGTTTGTCAACACGACAGACTTTTTTTGAGAAATTATTCATTGTTAGACTAACCCTGGTGTCCTAGTCCATACAGTTGGCCCCAAGATTACTGCTTTGGTTGTCTCTGATGCTCAGAGTTCTTAAGTGTTAAGAAGGATGGCACTTACCCACTTGGAAAACTTCACCTGTGGCTTACAGAAGGGGAAGAAAACATTGTTCTTTTAGAGACAACATGATCTTCTGATTTCTTGCTCCCAGAACTCTCACTTATCACCCCTCTCCCGATTCCTTTCAGAAATCTCATTTTGGTGCTGGGGAATTTCAAGATCGGGATGAGGGACAGAACCGAGCAGATTTTTAGCCCAATGGAAGTTATTCGCTATTGGAATGAAAGCGATAAATATCAAGAGCATGACATCATGCTGCTCAAACTACCCAAGCCTGTAACCCTCAGCCATAAGGTCCAGCCCATAGCCTTGCCCACTCGAAACTTCCCCACAGGTACCAAGTGCACAGTCTCTGGCTTGGACTGGAGCATGGACAATATTGGTGAGTGCCTGGCATATTTTAACACAAGACAGAGAAATATAGATTTAACCTTCAAAGGAAAGTCATCAAAAGGGCCAGTCCCCCCTTCAGCCACATTGCCCTGCCACAAAGAGACTTCACATGGCTCCCTTGCTCTCCTGAATTCTTTCAATAGGCTACCACTATACAGGATGGGCTCAGCCTGAGCAACAGGACCACTTATTCATCCAGGAATGTCTTTTTATATATTTCTTGCAGACAGCCTCAGAGTAGAGAAGGCCTTAGTGCCCTGTTCAGAACCTTTGGCAGCAGCTGCTACCTCCTTATTCCCATAGATCCACTTAGCTTTAGGCCTTTCTGATTATAAAGAGTATAAATTTATACCTTCTACATAGAAAAAAAGAACATTTAAAATAATCATGGCAAATTAAAGGAAAGGAAAATTGGTCTGGACGGTAGCAGCAAAATTAGCTCTTTTTCCTTTTTCCTTCCAGGCAAGCACCCAGATCTACAGCAGAACATAGAAGCATCTCTGATCTCTGAAAAGGAATGCAAGCAAACCAAACGAGGAAGAATTATCAAGCATGGAATATGTGTCAAGTTTTTAAAGACACTCACCAGACTCTTTGTG
This sequence comes from Sarcophilus harrisii, assembly GCF_902635505.1. Classification (NCBI taxonomy): domain Eukaryota; kingdom Metazoa; phylum Chordata; class Mammalia; order Dasyuromorphia; family Dasyuridae; genus Sarcophilus; species Sarcophilus harrisii. The sequence goes on along the minus strand of NC_045430.1, from coordinate 190,682,479 downwards.
GTAATTTTCCCTTTTCCTCTCAATTTAAATTTTACCTTTTTCTGCCACATAAGTTGGTAGGAAGGAAGGAAGGAAGGAGAGAGAGGGAAGGAGGAAAGGAAGGAAGGAGAAAAGGAGGAAAGGAAGGGAGAGAGAGGAAAAAAGGAGGGAGAGAGTGAGGGAGAGAAAAAAGGAGGGAGAGAGGGAAAGAAAAGGAGGGAGAGAGGAAGGGAGAAAGAGGAGGGAGGAATGGAGGAAGAAAAGGAGGAAAGAAATATTTATTAAATATCTAATATGTATGTTTCCAGGCACTGTGCTACGCAGTTTAAAAATTTTGTCTCAATCAACCTGGAAAGTGATTGTTATTAACATCATTTTATAATTGAAAAAGCTGTGGCAAACAGAAGTTAAATGTCTTGCCCAGAGTGATACAATTAATAAATAACTGAAGTTGAATTTTAATTCAGGTCTTCCTAACTCTAATCCAGCACTCTTATTTATTTAGCTCCTTTATTTAACCAATTCCTACAACTTTCAAATTTGTGAGAATGTACCCTGGAAGGTCTAAAGTTTAAAACTACACACCCTCTGTGTGAAAAAAAAAAATTTGCTAAACAAATTAGCTGTGTGAAAACCAATTTCCAAGGAAAATTTTAACCTACTTAGGAAAGCAGCAATTGTATACTAAACAACATTCATTCGTAGATCATCAGTTAATGTACTTCTTACAAGCTAACCTTGTCCATTAAAATGAACTTTATAAAAAGAATCTTAGAAAAAAGAAAAAAAACTTTTTATCCATTTCTTTTCATATCAATATGTGTTATAGCATAAAATAATAAACAATATTTGCCACATAATTCAGACTTTTATTAACATTTACTTCTCTCTCATCTAGTCTAAATTAATAAGGTCAGACTGCATTTCAGTAAGTCTTCTCTTCTGAGACTATGAAATGATATCTGGCACAAATAGGAAGTCACGTTGCTGCTAACACACTAAAGAAATAGTTTTCTCACCACATATTACCTATGTGATCTCCTAGCAATCTGAGCCTTCATTTCCTTATCTAAAAGTGAAAAAGGGTGGACACTAAATGATCTAAATTCCCTTCCAACTCTAAATCCAAGAACCTAATGAGCTGAGAATGTGTTAGCCTAGAAACGGGAAGACTCAAATGGCTGGGCAAATGACAATTGTCAGTATTTGAATAGCCAGCATGTGGAAGAGAGATGAGAATAGTCCCACATGCCCCCTTAAAAGCACAATTAGGAACAATGGGTGGTAGTAACAAAGAGGCAAATTTAGGCTTAATATAAGAAATTATTCCCTAAAGTTAAAACTGTCACACTTTTGGGAAAGGGCTGCCTCAGGAAGTAGGTTTGTAAATGAGAGATCTTCAAAAAAATGGCAAGAGGATTGTCTGGTTGGAATTGTCTATGAACTTGCTGGAAACATTGTAGGAGGGGGTTGTTAGTCTGGTATGGGTCTGAAAAGGTAGCTTCTTAGTTCTTTTTCGACTCGATTGAAATTTAAGAGAAATTCCCCCGCTCAATAAATTCTAGTTGCCCTTTTCACAACCTGGTCCCAACCAACCTTTCCCTTATTCTACATTCCTTCCCTCCATGTACACTACTGCTTGATCCCGTCAACCCTTCCTTCTGACATTTCTTCACAAAGCATTCAGATTCTTTTTTCCATACTCTCTTGTACCAGTTACCGCTCATGCCTCTTTCATTTTTTTATAAGCTTTAATTTCCTTCAAGGCTCAGCTCCTGATACCTATAGCTGCATTTAGTGCTTCCTTCTCCCCTCCTCCATTATATATTTTGTGTCTTTTTGTCTATACCAATAAAACTTCCCTACTAGACTGTATGCTCATCAAGGGTAGGAGCTGTTTTCACTTCTTTCTTGGGATTCTTAGATCATAACACATACTGCTGGGTATACAGATGCTTTTGATTATTTTTATTGATTGATTTGTTAACTCTTCATGACTATGGACAAGTCACCTAACAACTCTTTAAGATTAAACCAATGAGTCATTTATTGTTATCAGGAGGCAAGAACTTCCATGTCAGGAATTCACTTAATTAATAGAATCTCACATTCAGAGATGCATGTGTGGTTATACATTTATATATGTATTATATATATATATATATATATATATATATATATATATAATTTAAATATATAGAAAAACACAAATGTATGTAAGTCTATATAAATTTATGTTATATGTAAACACATGTGATCATATACTATTGCTTTGGTAAATATATATGGATACTATGGATGCATCTATTTACATGCTATTATATATATCATATGAATATATTTCTATCTTCAATAATTTGAGAAGAGGTAGAATTTGGGTTCTGGGATCCCCTAAGAAGGACAGGGGAGATTCCTATATTATTGTCATTATCTATGGCTACATTCTATAGCTGGAGTACAATGGAGAATGAATAGTGGTAACTAATGCTGGTCTAATTGTGATGCCTTCACATGACAGGAACAATGTAGTATCAATCCTCGGACCTCTTGCTGCCATATTATAGAATTGTAGAAGATTTCAATATGAACAAGGAACTTCAAAACACTATCTCACACAATTATAAATTGGGTCAATGTGGAAAACAAGACCTAGAATGGCAAAACATAACTTAATCAAAAATTTCATTAATGGTAGTTCCCATAACTATTAGTTTAGTATTCCAGCTATGACACTCTATACTTATGTTTGGAGGGTAAAGTAAAGGGAAGTTGGTAGTTTTTTGAGTTCAGTCTAGATAACTTTCAATTTGAGAATTAACTCTCACAATCTCTATATTTTTTCTCTCTTTAGGAGCTTGCCGTTGCTACTGTCATATGCCAAAACACAACTCAAGGGATAGAAGTAGGGCATTTCCTAGGAGAGAATATTGGTGTCTACACCAATATTTACTACTATGTCCCCTGGATACAGAACATCATGTCTACAAGATAAATTCTGTCTCTCTGTTCGCCATCCCAAAGACAGGATTGTATTAAAAAAAAAAATAGATCCAAAGACTCAGCACTCATCCTTCCAGTGTTCCTGGCATTAATGTATTGATTACACTATACTGGATCTAATTTTTTCATCACATTTTCAAAAGAATATAGCCAGATGGGAGAAGACCCAAAGGGAAAGAAAAAACTAAGGAGGTAGGTCCAGTCAGCATTAAATTTTCACTGGGAGCCTTTACACTTCAGAAATTAGCAATTACCTACAAATCAGATTTGATTTATTTTTTTATTTCTAGATTTGATAGTGTTCATATAAATTAAACTGAAAAGTATATGCAAAAACGATTTCCCCCCCAAACCTCGTTATCCACCCTGTGTTGCTTATATAAACATGGCTTTGAATTTAGCAGAAGTGCAGTTGAAGGATCAAAGACTGAAATTATTACCAGATTGGAAGTATTGAATCACGCTTTAAAGTTTGTAAAAAAAAAAAAAAAAATCCATTATCTTATTTGAGCCTTTACAACATTCCTGGGGAAAAAAAATCAAAGAAATGGAAAGTCTTAATAATGCAGATTAAATTGAAATATACAGCATACCTCTTATGGATAAAACTGGGATGAGAAATTAGAAGCAGGAACATGTAAAAAGCCAATAATGGGGAAGATTGTAATGGCATTGGCAATTAATCAAAAACTCATTGTTTCTTGTTTCATCAAAATATCCTTTATTCAAGCCAGATGGAAGAAAAAAAACTAGACCATAGACATCTTAGTGTGTACCACAAGTTGTTAGATGAAGAAATAAAGCCATAAACAAATTGAGTAAATATTAATCATGTTCTAGATCCCCTTGGGATGACATCAGTCCCTCAGAGTCTTTTCCTTTTCACATAAGCAGGATGAGGTTGCTGGTTTCTCTTGAGATAGCCCTCTGACAGAGAATGCAAAGCTGTTTAGGAAATATGTCCTTCTTCCCTGACTTGCATCCACATGGACTCTAGCCTGAATTCTAGGAAAAGGAAATAATTCAAGAAATCTCATCACACAGACCTAAATTACCCTAACAAAGACATTAATCCAACCTGAAGTGTTCTGAACTTCCAAGTAGAAGAGCATTGTAGCTCATCAAAATGATGATGTTCCCAGAAAGAAAGAACCTTGACTATATAAACAAAAAAATTTGATATTTGCTTATATAAAAAGACACATTCCACTGTGTGGGACATGGAAGGAGAACAAAAGTTAAAAGTCAATAATTGTTGAGCACTTACTTTAGACCCAGCTTTGTGTTGGGTGCTAAGGGAAATATAAAAGTAGTATTTGACACGTTCTCTGCCACCAAGGCTTTACAAAGAGACACAAAACCATTTTAGAACAAAACTAGACACATGTAAACCTTGCATCAGCCAGTGATAACCTTCACACTCTTGGGTTCACCTTGGGAGAGTTGGGGGACCTTGAAGGTCATGTCACATGGCCCTGAGGCTTTGTCCTTCTGAATCAATGAACATATAAAGATAATCCAGACTAAATAGGCAAATGGAAGCAGGGGAAGGGAGTGGTAGCTAGACTTGTGATTGCATTGGGAAAGACAATTCTGGATGAAGACTTTTCCTCTACTCATGGAGATCAGAGCACCTTTTCTGCAAACAATAGCCTTAGAGAGTTGCTGAGGCACTAAAAAATTAAGTGACTGGCCCAGAATTGCACAGTATATGACAGAAATTAGGCTTGAAATCAAGTCTTTGTGACTCAAAAACCAACTCTACCCTCAGTCAAGAAGCATTCATTAAGAGCGCACTGTGCACCAGGTACTATATTAAGCATACAAAGAAAGGCTAATGACTGTTCTTACATTCAAGGAGCTCACAATGTGAAGGGGGAGAAAACATAAAAACAATTATATATAAACAAACTAAATACAATATAAATTCACAATAATCAACAGATGGAAGGCACTATAATTAAGGGAAATTACAAAAGATTTCTTGTAGGGGAAATTACAAAAGATTTCTTGTAGAAGAAATTTTACCTGGATACTGATAAAAGCCAGGGAAGTCAGGAGGTAGCGAGGAGGAAGAAGAAAACTCCAGGAAATATGGTACAATCTTGGATTATCTCATTAGAAAAAGAGACTTCCACTGCTGGATCACAGAATGCATGGGAGTAAGGTATATGAAGAATGGAAAGGTAGGAGAGGGGAAGGTTAGAAAGATCTTTGAACACCAAAAGGAATAACTTTATTTTTAATGATCCTAGAACTTTTTGAGTGGTGTTGGGGGATGGGGAGTGTATGACATGCTTAGATTTGTAGTTTTAGGAAGATTACATTGACAACTGAATGGAGGATGCCCTGAAATAGGAAGGAATTTGAAGCCAGGAATAAAACTAAAAGACTATTGATTATAATCCCAGTGTGAAGTGATAAGATGCTTGAACCAGTGGTGTCAGTGTCAGAGAAAGGCACATATAAGGAAAGCTCATGAGTGAAATCATCAAGACTTAACAATAGATTAGACATGAGGGGTGAAAAAAAGTGAGGAGTCAAGGAGAACATTTAGGTTGTAAGTGTAGGTGGTTGGGGAAATAGTGATATACTTGACAGAACTAGGAAAGTACAGAAGAGAGAAAGATTGAGAAGATAATGAGTTGATTTTTGGACATATTGAATTAATATGTCTATAAGATATCTAGTTAAACATATCCAATTGGCAGCTGGACATATGAGACTGGAGTCAGCAGAAAATCTAATCAGGAAATTTGAAAATCATCCACATAGATATAATTGAGTCCATGGAAGCAATGCTATCACTTAGGAGAGAAAAAAAAAAGAGCCTAGGACAGAGACCTCAAGAACACCCACCATTTGTAATCGTGACCTCAATAAATATCCACTAAAGGAGGCTGAGAAAGAGTGGTCATATAGGTGTGGGAAAACCAGGGCATAATAATTCTATTAAAACATAGAAATAAGAATATCGAGGAGAAGACAATCATTGGTATCAAAAGCAGCAGAGAAGTCAAGAAGGATGAGGTTGAGAAAAGGCCATTTTATTTGATAATTTTAATGTTCAATAACTGAAAAGAAATGCTTCAGTTGAATAACGAGGTCAGAAACCAAACTGTAGAAAGTTGAGAGTGAGAGGAAATGAGGGGGACACCTTTTATAGATGACCTTCTCAAGGAGTTTAGCCACAAAAGTGAGGAAGGATAAGATGGGAGGAAAGTGATGTTCCATGTGTCAATTGAAGAATTTTTTGAGGATGGGGAAACATAGACATGTTTATAGGTAGCAAAGAAGTAGTTAGTAATCAAGAAAAGATTGAAGATGGTAAAGGGAGCAATCTACTAGGAAAGGAAGAATGGAATTAGGTCATTAGATCTTGATTGTCTGTCTTTGGCAAGGAAAAGTATAAATTGAGAAGAGAAGCTCTCCATAAATGGCCTCATTTTTTTTCCCAATGAAATATGAACCAGTGTTCTCAGTTGATGGAAGGAAAAGAGAAAGGAAAGTCTGAGAAGTGGCAAAAATGTTTGGAAAAGCTGTTGTGGTGAATCAGAGAGTAAATCTATTAAGGAAGTGTAAAGGGATTGCCCTGTTGCCCTGAGGGCCATTGAAATTATGTAAATTATATTTGTAGTGGATCCAGGAAGCATGTTTCAGGATTTTCTCCAGCTCCTTGCAAGTAGTGCATGAATAGGAGCAAAGGCAGAAAATTCTGGGAGTAATCCAAAACTGGGGCTTGCAGGGAAAGATTGGTAATAGTAGAAAGGAGAGGGATATTGAGAAAAATTTAAGCAATAAAAGATTAATAAAATAAATTAATAATTAAAATAAAATTTGTGTATCTTTTGAGAGCAAATATTCTTTTAATTTTTTTCTTTCTTGCTGGTTTTTTGTCATTTACATTCATTTTAAGTCCTTCATTTTCAAAGACCAATGAATGACATCATGGGTGAGGACTTGCATGTGAATTGAATTTAAATGGGGCAGAATTGCACAGTTGTCAATAACAGAGTAAGTTCCCAGACATCCAGGTCTGGACACTGTCACTGAAGCACCAGCTGTCCTTCATCTGTGATTAAATGATCTTTGGGCTGATTTTTCTTTAAAGGAATTGCAGGGCATCAAATGACATGTAAATTGGGTAAGGATCCTTTTGCTCTCTTTCTTTAATGAGCACAGGTTTGCATATATACACATGGGTAAGAACACAAATCACTGGTTATTCAAATGTCAGTTTGTTGACCTCAGAGAGTCCACTTAACTGGCCTAAGAAATTAGGAATTGTTTTTCAGAGTACATGAGAGGGCCCACAGTCTGCTTCCCCAAATTGCTGTCTCCTTCCACATCCCAAAAAATGATAAGCAGTCTAGGTTGTCGGAAGCAAAATATTCCCTCACACCTTCATAGATCCCAAAGAATCATGGTTTGAACACTGTAGCTCCCTGATAAAAGAAGCATCTCGGGCACAGGGAGTAGTGAGTAGACTATAGACATGGATTTAGGGTGAGGTGAGTTCCAGTTCTGTATCCGCATGTATTAACTGTACCACCACCCTTGGCAAGTTTGCCTTTGAGTGATCAGCCTTCTCAGATTCGGGTTTTTATCTATAAAATAAGAAAAACAAAAGTGTCTACTGTAAGGGCTGTCATAAGTATCAAGTGAGATAGCATATAATCATAAAGGAAAACTAAAGTGGAACCATATCTGAGGGAAGGAAGCTTGGTAAGAAGTAACACGGGATGAGATCCTTCTGATCGTGGCATGTGAAGATCAGTGGCATGTCCATCTGGGCATGTCCATGGGCATGTCCATCCTGGAGAAGAAAAGACTAAGGAAGGATATGAAAACTGTTTTTTGTTTTGTTTTGTATTAAAGCCTTTTATTTTCAAAACATATGCATGGATAATTTTTCAACATTGACCCTGCAAAACCTTGTGTTCCAATTTTTCCTCCCCCTATCCTCCATTTCCTCATCTAGATGACAAGTAATCCAATATATATTAAACATGGTAAAAATATATTTTAAATCTAATACATGCATACATATTTATATAATTATCGTGCTGCACAAGAAAAATCAAATCAAAAAGGAAAAAAATGAGAAAAAATAAAATTCAAGCAAAGGGTGAGAATGATATGTTGTGATCCACACTCAGTTCTGAACAAGGAATGGCCCTCTACCTATGCAGTCAGCATCTTCTTGGAAATTTAAATAAAGCCACCTAAGAACTGAAAGGTTAGGGATCATACAACCTCAATGCATCAAATACAACATCTGAATCCAAGTCTTTCTGGGTCTAAGGCCAGCTCTATATTCTTTTTACCACATTGCCCCTTGATAAGAATCAAAGTATAATGTGGAAGCTCCTAAATTGTACCTAGATGTGTGATTCTTTACATTTTATACTAAATTTTATATCACATAAGTCAAAATATTTATTCCATTATTTTGTTTTTTTGTCAGTATTCCACTCTGTGTGACATTTTCTTTTCTACTTGGTGTATGAAACTGTCCCTTCTCTCTTTATGGCACTTAGCTATCTCTCTTATGGAATACTTCTCCACTGGAGAAGGAAATGACCCTATGGGGTCACAAAGAGCTGGAGACAACTGAATGAACTGAACAACAACAATAGCCTAACTTGCAGGGGTTCTCAAACTATGGCCCGCGGGCCAGATGCAGCAGCTGAGGACGTTTATCCCCCTCACCCAGGGCTATGAAGTTTATTTAAAGGCCCACAAAACAAAGTTTTTGTTGTTACTATGGTCCGGCCCTCCAACGGTCTGAGGGACAGTGGACTGGTCTCCTATTTTAAAAGTTTGAGGACCCCTAATCTACTTTTCTGTGTATTTGACATGAAAATCTGCTTTTTATAGTAAAATGAGAACTCACTCTTCTTTTTTCCTTTTTTTACATTGAATATTTTGTTTTTTCCCCAATTACATAGAAAAACAATTTTTAGCATTTGTTCCCTAAAATGTTTAGCTCAAATCCTCCATGGTTGTCCCCTCCACTATCCATGAGAGGATAAGCAATTTGATATAGTTTATACATATGTTGCTCATATTGTTGTTCAGTCACTTCAATCTGTCCAACTATCATCTCAGTTGCGATTTTCTAGGCTCGGTATCTTTGCCTGATAGTTGCCTTTTCCTTTCCTGAGATCATTTTATAAAATAAGAAAACTGAGACAAACAGGATTAAGTGATTTGCCCAGTGTTATTAAGTAAGATCAGATTTGAACTCAGGAAGATGAGTGTTATACACTCTATCCACTGCACCACCTGGCTGCCAGGTTAAGAATATGCAATGACACAAAATGTTTCTGCATTAATGACATTATGAAAGAAAATACAGACCAAAATAAACAAAGAAAAAAAAAATAAAGTGGAAAATAGTATGTTTCAATCTGCATTCAGACACCATCAGTTCTTTCTCTGGAGGTGGATAGCAATTTTATCCATAGTTCTTTGAAGTTTCTTGGATCATTGTTTTGCTAAGAATAGCTAAGTCATTCCCAGTTGATCTTAGTACAATACTCTTACTGTGTACAATAGAATTCATTCTTCTTAATGATTCTTTCTGTTCTTCCTTAGATTTGACTCTTCCACACCTTGAAACAATGATTCCTCTTTTCTGAATGGCTCTAAGAAAACAAATTTTTACATTGTGATGTAAGGTTGACAAAGCATTTTGTTGGTGCTGTTCTAAAAATCAACATCAAACCATCAAAATGCTTCAATATCAGAAACAGATAAGGTTTTATTCATGGGAATAACACTAAAGAAGTGAAAGAAGCTGCCTTGCTTGCAACCTAGGGATTACTGGGATTTTCATTCCATTTTACTTGCTGCTGAAATTTCTGTTTTATCTCCGCCATTGGAATATGTTCTCTTTGAAAGCATACTTACACTTCCAGCACTCACAGGCCAGGTGCTTTTCATTCATTCACACATACATCATTTCATTTGATCCTTACAATACAGTAAGGTATTGTATAGAAGGTATATTATTAACTTAAGGCTCAGAGTGGTTAAATAACTTGCACCTGCATCTGAAGTAGGATTTGAATTCAGCCCTTCCTCTTCCCAAATGCAGCCCTCCACCCCTTGGTTTTGTTGCTTCTCTCTCTGGTTATCACATTTCTGTGTTAAATTGCAACTTTTGGCTTTCAAATACTAACCAATCTCTTCTTCCGTGACTCTGGTCCCTCCCTTCTCTACGTGACACTGCACTAGTTTGCATCTCAGGCTCATCATCTTTTCCCTGACTAATTGAATCCGGGGTCCGGACTCCAGAAACACCAGTAGATTTTCTTGGGAAAAATCAGACTAGATGCTGTGGGACTGATCACAAGGATTTCTGGGCTCTTTGTGACCAGTGACAAAAGCACATCCCCCCAGCCTGAGACAAAGAAGGAAAAACCAGCAAGTAATTTTGTCTTCCTGACCGTGGTCAGAGAAGATCCAGAATAGCAAGGAGGTGGAAATCCTGCCAGGAGAAGCAGTCAGGGATCACTGCCCTTCTGCAAATATAATGAATGTAGAGATTAAAATGGTGGCTTTCTTCTTGGCCTGCAGTGAGTTCTTCCTGGGGACTTGGGTGAATGGCTCCACTATACTGCTGTTCTGTCTTACCTGGGTCAAGAGCAGGAAAATTTCTTTTCCTGACTTCATCATGCTGAACTTAACTCTCTCCAGGATCATCCTGCAAGGGATACTAATACTTGATTCTGTTTTAGTCGCATTTTATCCCCATTTACATGAAGGAGGTATAGTCATGCAAATTATCGATATTTTCTGGACATTCTTCAATAACTTAAGCACCTGTCTGATGGCCTGCCTCAGTGTCCTATACTGTCTAAAGATTGCCAACTTCTCTCACCATGTCTTCCTCTGGCTCAAGTGGAGAGTTTCCCGGGTGATGGTCTGGATTCTGCTTGGTTCTGGGCTCTACTCCTTCTTCAGCATAATGGCACTCCTTGTGAAATTCAGTTTTTATTCTAATAGGAATCTCTCAGAAAATAACACTGCAGTTTTCAAAAGAAAGAAAACTGAATATTATGTCCTACATGTTCTTGGGGCTCTCTGGTCAGTCATTCCCTTCTCCGTGTGCTTGGTCTCTTCTGGTCTGCTCATCCTCTCCCTGATGAGACATACCCAGCAGATGCAGCAGTATACCCCTGGCACGAGGGACCTGAGCACCAGGGCCCACATAAAAGCCACCAAAATTATCTTCTTCTCTCTCTTGCTCTTCACTGGATACATTTTTGCTCTCTTTCTTGGTATGTCTAGTCATTTCTTTCCAAACCCCAAACTGGCAGGGTTAACAGGGGCTCTGATTTTCGCTGCTTATCCCTCTTTTCAAACTTTTATTCTAATCCTAGAGAACCAGAAGCTAAAGCAGGCATTCCTTGAGATGTTCCATATCAAAAAGTGGAGGCTAAAATTTTAGGACATGGAAAGTTCCACCCAAGTCTTAAGAAAAGAGCTTCATTGTCTTTCAATCTGTTTCTGTATTAGGTTCTTTCACCATTTTCTCTTCATTTCCCATAACACTTTCTGCTTGGCAAAAATTAAGGTATAATATAATGGAAAGAACCCTAGAACTAGATCCAGAAGACTTGGATTAAAGATTCTATTTTGTGACCTTGGACAAACTTATTTTACACCTATTGACTGTTATTGACAAAAAGACAGTTTTGGATGAAGTGATCCCTATAGTGCCTTGAAGCTTTGAAATTCAATTATTATAACTGCTTACTGATTCAACCCTTTTCCTGCTCTCTCTTTCCTTTTTCCCTCCAGTGAATCTAACCGTGGTGAAGTTCAAACCTACCACTGACTCTGTATGGATCTCAGCATCCATGAAAACCCAAACTCCCTTCTCTGGAAGAAGTCCTTTCCATCAGCAAAATTTTTATTTTATTTTATTTTTACAAAAGCTCATACTCTAATCTTAGTGCTCATATTAAAAGACAATCTGTGACTATACATGCAAAAGAACTAAAAAATTCAAGCAAAGATCCTGATATTTCAAAACTTTCAATTCTAGTTTTTACCTTAGCAATCCGAGTATTTTAGTCAAACAGAATAATGGGACAATGACAGTCTCTTCTCAATATTTGAGAACACAAGATTTAACAAATCACAAAAATGAGGTTTAAACTCAGATTGTCCTACTCTGGATCTTGTAAACTGATCATTATTTTTGTTTTTGGTCAATCAATTCAATTCATTTTTTATAGGCATCTGTATTTATGCAATTATCTTGTTGCACAAGAAGAATCAGATCAAAAAGGAAAAAAATGAGAAAGAAAATAAAATTCAAGCAAACAACAACAAAAGAAGAGAAAATGATCAGCAAAATTTTTAACTCTCAATTGTCTTTAGTCACATGTGAATAAAATCATATTTTAAAGAAAACCATCGTAATATGGCCATACCAAGATTATTTACAAACTCTAACATATAGTCTTAAGAGTTTATTTCTGCTCAGATTGAGAGAGGCTGAGGTCATAGATCAACAGCTCAAGTTAACTTAAAGTTCCAACACCCTTATTAGACAAAAAGGAAAATGGGAGTCATTGAATTACTCAAGATCAAAAGAAGCATATGAACTCAGTCAATTGACTATGGAGCTATAGACTGTAAAGATTTTTTCTTCTGTACTTCATTGAGCACTGACCTTAGTCATCCACTTTAGTTGTACTGTAGATAAGGTACAAGAATGTTATGCTTTGTGAACTGATATAGTCATAGCACCCACTGCAAATGAGATTAATAATTAATAGAGATTATGGTTGATGAATTTTTTAGATGAATTTCATGATTCCACCCAAGTACTTAAGGAAAATAAAAGAAGGAATAATAGGATGCTTCATCTGCTTGTCAGAACTTGGATGGGAGAGGGGCAGTATAGAGGAATTCTCAAAGACAATAGGAAATGTATAAATGGTTTTTCTAACACCTGACTCTCTTTCTCCTTATTCCTTCCCATTGCACTTAGGTGCAAAAGTGGACCTGTAGAAAGAAGTATTCTGATAGTTGAATCTGTGTGCATGAAAAGAATAAAATTCAACAAAAAGGATTCCCTGATCTTACACTAGAGCAAGTGGTATCTTCTGGTTCTAAAATTCTATTATCCCTAAATTAGAGTCTGAGAGACCTTGTTACCTCCAAACAAAGAATAAAGGTCTTAATGTCATCCTGCTTTCAATCAATAAATCAGAATGAAGACAGTTTTCTAGAGAATAGCCAAGTCTAGGGAAAAATCAGGCTGCAAAGCTTTTCCTATTCAGTTCACATGTATTCAATGACACTTTTTAGGACAGGGAATTACACTCTGGATCCTAGCTAGCTATCTTGAAGGCTAACTTGTCAAGATGAGGATTGTGCAATACTTAAAATTTCCACACTACCAATAGTGTAACAATGACATTCTCTTTGTATACGACAGAAATCAAAATTAGGCCTCATAAGATATAAAGTGGTAACTGACCTGAAATCTCCTCTCTATCTCCAAATAGTATCCAATCTTTATTTGAAGAACAGCAGTGATTGATGGAGAATTCACTAACCCAAAAAGCAGCCCTTTCTGCCTAAACAACCCTCGTTGTTGTCATGTTTCCTTACATCTAGCCCAGAAATCCCCAATCTGTATGTTCTACCCATGATCCTCCTGGTTCTATCTTCTGAGGGCAAGCAGAATCAGTCTAATCTCTCTTCCATATACCTAGAGAGTTCTGTCATGTCCCAGCCCCAAGACACTCTCTACAAAGCAGAACCAAAGAGAAAGTGAAGAACCCACTCACACTCAGTGTCTTCGCTGGAATAACATTGCACTAATTATCTAATACAATTAACTAATGACTAATTATCCAATGTTGTTTGTAGTGTCTTTCACCTCAGTGCTTACCAGGGGGAAGTAATGGCTAGAAAAGGAACTATCTGAATGCTTAGAGTGGGAAAATCATCACAAATAGCAGAAAAAATGGAAATGTCTCATTTCTTGTGGTTTACATATAAGGAAATTAAAAGAAAATAGAGTCCATGGTCAAATTCCTAGGATACTCACCTTCATTCTGCTCTTATACTGCTACCTGAGTGAAGTGGCTTAAGGTCTCTGAACTATGGGTTCTCCTACCGTTAAATAGTTTATTTTACATGCAATGTCTAAAGCCCCATCTAACTGCAAATTCTATGAAGCTATTTTACCATTAGGAAGTACCACTAGCCAAGATTGACTCCATAGGAAGCTAGCAGCTTCTTCAAGGTTATTATATTCATGGTAGAACTTTCCAAGAAGTTGCAGGAGACTTAGAACCTGGGTTATCGCTCCATTGCCTTTCCTTGTTTATTCCTTACTATAGCTAGCCCCAGAACTCTTCCTTCTTGGGACCCTGGATATTGGTCCCATATTCAGAACATGTTAGTATCTCCTACAGAATATATTTGTGACTCAGAATAAAGTCCTAGACCACATGAACCCTGTTCCCAATACTACCTCAAACTTCCCAATCTCTCTCCTCCTCAACTGCTATGCAAGCTCTGTCCATCTTCACCTACCTTTCTGGATCATTATAACCAACCCTGATCAATGGCTCCCACTGCAGCTGGAGACACTGAGAAAATCCCCCTCTACCACAGCACACCTAAATCACCCTCATCCATAAGATAAATTCATGGCTTCACAAGTGGAAATGGCAGTGAATGAGAAACCCACCCCCTCCTTTCATTTTTTGGCAAGACAGAACAAGCAGCTATGAATAAATCGGGACTTGAATCACAGATCTTACTACATTATCTATATTACGTGTTACATTTGAGAAGCAGTGGGACATAGCAGAATAGTAGATTTAAGAGTCAGAAAACATCAATAGCAAGTTCCACTTCACCTAATTAGTAGTTGTATGATTCTGGGTAACTCAGTCTCTCCAGGCTTTGGTTTCTTCACTAGTAAAAATGAAGGGATTGAATTCAATTAATTCCATGGTGCCTTTTGGTTCTAAGTCTATTATTCTAAACAGCAGAAAAAGAGGAATTTGGCCACTAGACAAACACAGGAGGAGGCTGAAGCCAAATCTAACCAGCTCCTAAAAGTTAATTGTTAAGTTTTCAGTGTGTACATTAACACCTCAAAAATTGGCAAATGTTACAAATTGGGTCTTGATTAATATTTCATTGGTTTCCAGACTTAAGAAAGTGCTTAAGAAAAAGCTGATAACATAGTTTTTTCACTCTTTTTATTGTTGTTTGCTTGTATTTTGTGTTCTTTCTCATTTGTTTGTTTGGGGTTTTTTTGATCTGATTTTTCTTGTGCAACATATTTGTGGAAATAGGTATAGAGGAATTACATATATTTAACATATATTGGATCACTTGCCAACTTGGGGAGGAAGGGGAAAGGAAGAGGGGAAATTAGAACATAAGGTTTTTAGGGGTAAATGTTGCAAATTATCCATGTATATATTTTGAAAATAAAAAGCTATAATTAAAAAAAATAAAATGGAAGAAAAAAAGAAAAAGTTGATCATGGAAATTAAACTTTAAAATGTGTTGTATATATATCCTTTTTTTTCAGAGAGCCAGTTGTTAAGAATTTGCCAGCACTCCCTTGGCCACTATGCTATTGACATAGGAAAATATAAACTATTATCACACAGACAAAAACAAGTAGAGAAATTATAACAAGATGAACAAAACTCAGATTAAATATGTTGTTTGCAATATCTGGAATTGATAAGAGAACATAGGTTGATTTTTAAAATTGATGTCTCTATAATTGACCCAATTCATCACTTTTCTCACATAGGGAGATAAAACTTGTGTCTATAGTAGAAAAGATGAGAATATTATCTGTTTTAATTTGAGAACATCAAATGTTTTCTATTTAGGATCTTGATTCAGCCATTATTTACAGAAATGCTCTTTGCTTTGATTTTCATTCTTCCTTCCTCTGTCTCTCCTCATAATTCATATAGTATCAAATAAGAAAGTGGAGAATTATTGCATATAAAATTTACTCTGCTGCTGGTAGCTGTCCAAAACAATGAAGAAGATGATCAGCTTTGAACAAATCTTTCTTCTCCAATCATATTTGCTGTGATGTCCAAAGACATATCTTCCACAGAATTCTCTGAAATTATTTTTTCATCTTGGGATTCCCCACAATCAAACAAGAGAATGAAAGGAAGGGTAGCAGCCATGAGTATCTCAGAGATCAGTACTTCAGAGATATTAGTTGGAGGAAATTTGGAGATAATGGAAAAAGGAGCTGCCAAGAAGTAGATAATATAAAGAAGAAAGGAGATGAGAGACTTTAGTGCAGCAACATGAGCCTTTGCCCGGGCATCTTTCCTACTCTCCATATGGTGCAACATTCTCCTGTGGTGTCTGTTCAGACTGATGATCAGCATGGCAGAGGAAAGGAGAAGCACAAAGAAAGAGAGTAAACTTCCCATTTTGAGCCAGAATATTTGTAAATAATGCTGTCCAATGAAGGGTGAAGTGCTAATATTTGTTTGAATGCTGTTCTGTCCCAGAATGAATACAGGATCAGGGTAATCAGGAGGGATACCAGAAGGAAACAGAATCTAAATCCCTTAGCCCTCCATTTCAGCCACATGCAAGAGGGATGAATAAAGTTTGTGATCTTTATGCAATAGAAGATACTGAAGCAGGTAGCCAAGGAAAGGCTCACCTGGTTTAAAAAGACCAGCAGATAATGAGATAGTATACCCAGAACCCTCCTGAGAAGAGTAGGAAATTAAGTCTATCATCAGGATCACACACTGGAGGTGAAATCTGCAGATGGCTAGTCCCAGAACAATGATATTATAAAGGGATGTTGTGCACACTTGGACCAGTTTTGTAAACTCCAGACCACAAGGATTCCATTCCCCATAACCCCAATGAGAAATTCAGCCATAGCTTCAGTAAATAGAAAGCTCTGTGGTGCAGTCAATATAGTTGGGGTGGAGGGAAAGCAACTTTCTCACCTAACCCCAGATAAGAGGTGTCCTTCAAGGATGATACTCTGGAAATAAGAATGTAGAAAGCTTTCAACTAAAATTCCGGGATCCTTTTCAATGTCATTGGTCCATTAAGGTAGAATTTTCCCTGTCATCAAGCCTGGATGAGGCTATAAATCATGCCAGATGCTATTATTTGAGAGAGATCACAAAGCTGCACCCAGGGAAAGCATTCTCTGAGATAACAATCTCTCCTTGATTTGCATTCACGTGATCTATAGACTCTCTTGTGTCCTTCTATGAAACAGAGCCACAGTGTTAGCTCCAAAGATACTAACAAATAGAAATCAGGTTTCCCTGAAAGGTCACATGAACACATATCTGAACTGTCTTGGATAAGAGAACTCAACATTAAAAAAAAAAAATTTAAGATTTCCAGAGGGAAAAAATACTAAATATATAAACAGGAAAGCTTCATAGTTGCATTTTTGTGTTCATAGTTGAATTTTTCAAATTTATTATGAAACTGACAGACATAAACATGAATATTTCCATTTACAAAGAAGTGTTTTTATGAAACTGGGACTCTCTATTAAATAGAGCTTTGCTTTTTACAACATATTAAATTTATTACAGTAATATGCATGCTGCCTTGTTTGTCTATATCTCCTTCTGAAAATCCCTTTTCTGCAAATTTTTTCCCAATGTTTCATTGACATTGACACTCTCTTTTCTTCTTATTTTTGGAATTATTATAATTTTCTCACTCAACCCATCCTTACAAGAAAACAGAAAAGCCTTTGCTTTTAATAAATAAAATCTAGCAAAAAAAAAATTCAAATATCAGTTGTGTCTGAAAATTTAAGTCTCACTCTGCTCCTATAGTATCACACTTCTTTCAATAAAGGGGAAGCCTTAATTAGTCTTTGTATTGATTAGAATTCTTAAGTTTTTCAAAATTGTTTCAGTTTACTATTTTTTAATTATTATATACATTATATACAAGAGAGTACATGTTGTATGTTACAACTACCTCTTTTGATGTTATATTCCTTTACTGAACTGTAAGTTTCTTGAAAGGTTCATATCTAATGGAAACTTTTCATTCTCCCCAGTAACTGGCACTTGGCTCTGCACACAGGAGGTACTTAACAAATGTTTGCAGTGTCGTGTTGTAAAGTACTAACTAGAACAACCAATATTAGGATAAAAAGGAAAGGAGGGAGAAAGGGAGAAAACAGACATTTATAAAGCATTTATTATATGCCAGGCCCAATGTGAAAGCACTAAGCAAATATTATTTTATTTGATATTGTCCCTTCATCTACATTTCTTTCCTAACCTCCCATCTTTGCCCCAAACTACTTTCTCTTCTACATCCAAAAGAAATATTGCCTCATACCTGGGATCCACCTCATTGTCCTAGAAAGATGCATAGCACATGAATAGTATGCACATCAATACAGGCATTTATTCAGGATAAGTGTGACAATGACAACAACTATGACAAAAGAAGGCAAGCTCTCACACTTGTTATCAACTGTATCCTATTACTTCTCTAGAAATACATTTTGTTTTAAAAGGATTTCTGTTAACGCTGTAATCTTTTTATTATTTGACATTTATTTCTGATCTAAATCAAACTCTGAGGGCCACTAGAGTCCTAATAATCACGCTATTATTCCTGCTTTCTTCTGCTTTCAGCTTTGGTCCCCCATCTTTCTAATCAGTAATCTGGGAACTGAAATTTTAGGAGGCTCAGGGTACTTGAATGAAGCTTGTTTATATATTTGTCTACAAATGTGCTTTTTCTCTTTTCTCCTTTCCCTTTTTCTCTCCCTAATCACTTCCTTCCTCTTCTTTCACCACCATTTCTTCTTCATGTGACTTATTTCCATTTCTTGCATACATTTCAACCTATTGGGGACACAGTTAAAAAGAACATAGCCAATCTGTTCATTATTCAGAACTGTGTGGAGTATTGTTAAGTTCCTTTAAATCAGAGTTTTTATTGTTTCAATTTTAAGATCTCTAGCATATACATTGCATTTTACATTTTTACACATAGTAAGTGCTAAGTAAACATATTCTAAAATGAATTACATTGAACACAGATGCTGCAAGGTCAATACAAAATATATAAAATCAGAAACAAAAATAATTTTAAGAGATAATAAGTAAAGCTATGTTGGAGGCAACGCAAGTCAACATATATTTATTAAGTATTTACTTTGTGCAAGGCATTGTACTAAATTCCAAGGATACAAAGACAGGGGAAAAGAGCCAGTTTCTCTTCTCAAGGAGCTCTAATGTGGGAGACATCATTTCAATAACTATATACAAAGATGAATGTGAGATAAATTGAAAATAGTCAATGAAGGTGAAGCACTGGCATTAAGGAGAATTGGAGAAGTCTTCTTGTAGACTTGAAGGACTCTAGGACAGCCAGAATGCAGAGCTGAAGAGGGAAAAAACTACAATCATGGATAACAGCCAGTGAAAATTGCCAGAGTCTGAGATGAAGTGTCTTGTTCAACGAATAACAAGAAAGTCATTGTCGCTAAATTACAAAGTTGGGGAATGAGGAAAGTAAGATGTAAGGAGACTGGAAAGATAGAAGGGAGCCATGTTATGAAGAACTGGAATAGAATGAAATACTGGGCTGGATCCTTAAGTCAGAGAAGGTTCACTGCAATATGTTTTGCCATAAAATGTATCTTCAGTTGCACCATAGAATGTTCTTAACTCTTGCTTTGAGTTTAGGGTGCAATAGAATAATGAAGATGGTATGTCCTGGAGAGTAAGAACAGTTAACTACCGTCAATATGCCTCTGAGCCAAAAATTTTTTATTCCAAGGGAAGGGAGAAAGACAATCAGTCGAGCAATGGAGTAAGGAATATAAAGAATAAGAAAATAAATCATAACTTTCATAGCACCTACATGAGCTTTAGTCTGGGGATTCCAAAAGCTGTTGGCATTTTTCTGCATCTTCTGCATATGCTTCCTCAGAGAAGAGATTAACAGGGAACAGGAAACCAAATTGATGATGAACTGGAGGCTGAAGCTCAGTATTACAGGAGCCACCATAAGGAAGATGGAGTCTCTGGTGCTGACCATGGTGCTGTTACTCACATTCTCCTGAAAGGGATTAGGGATTTTGCTGATCAAAAGAGACAGAAAATGTGAAAAGAGAGGAACCAGTAGACATGCTAGCAACAGCCAGGGTGTCTTCATGGATAGATTTCTCTTTAGCCAGAGAAATAAAGAATGGTTGAAGCTGGCAATCTTCACACAATAAAAGGCGTTGAGCAAAGTCACAATCCAGAGGCTCCAGGAATCCAAGAATATCCAAGCATTCAAAATTATAAGAGCCATAAATTCAGGGTATTTACTTTCTAAAAAAATTAAGCTTAACATTAAGTGCAGGAACATTAGACACAGACATAGACATCTGGTAATGGAGAGACTACACAGAATCATATCAAAAGAAGAAAAGTTTTTACTTTGGATCCAGGTCCTACAATTGACTGCCATAATTAATAGGTTTCCAGCAATTCCTATTAGAAGTTGAATTAGAGAAAAAATTATGATAAAAATATTAAAGAAAAAATAAGTGGGCACAAGAATCATTGTGTGTCCAGGATTCCCCTATTGCTGTAATATTAAAGGAAAAATTCCAGTACTGTTCAGATCTGCCCTTGTGGTAAAACTGTTCTTACTTCTTCCCCCTCCCCCCCGAATTGCAAATGAGATTAATGCATCATTTAAGGACCAGCTGCTTTTTCTGGGATGCAAATCTTCCAAGGATTACATTACTGCTCCTTCATTCACATCCTCTCTGTTTTTCTTAGAGGAACATAACCAGGAACAGCTTGGCATAAAGGAAGGGAAATGTGAGATGAAAAGGTGTCAGAGTTAGTGTTAGAAATTCAAGAGTTCAAAATTATCACCATCAAAACTTTAGGTTACTCACTCTCTTTAAAAAATTAAGCTAAACTTCAGAGTTAGAGAAAGATGTCTTTCTTCTGTTAAGACTCTGTCTTCAATTTCTCAACCTATATCTAGCTTCATTCCTCCTGTGGATAATAAATTAGTCAGGATTGCTGGGATAAATCCAATTATTCTTCATTGTGGAGAACAAAAATTATTGTAGATACAATAATTTATGTCTCCTAGCTTTTATGAATCTTCATGGTAATTCTTATTGGTACCTTGAGAAGCTCTGTGGTGTAGAGAATAAAGTGTCTATCTTAAAGTTAGGAAAATTTGGATGTGACTCCTAACTATGAGTCATACTTACCATGTAGTCCCAGGCCATATAACTCTAAACCAAAATGACAAAGAATTTGCTCATATGTCTCAGGTGGATGGATTTTGTTCTCTTCCCAATGTCTCCCTCCCTCAGTATCACATTAATGAAATCAAGGGTCCAACTCCATCTTCAGTCCTCAAACCAAAGCTCTAAAGACATAAGACAAGTAGTAAAGCATACTGGAAGGGATCCTTCCTTGGAAACAACAAGTCCTGGATTCAAACTCTGATTCTGATACCCTTGACAAGTCAGTTAAATTCTTAGTGTTCTAGAAACCGCTCTAAGACTATAAATTACTTGATAGTTGGCAGTCAGCACTATTGGAGGGAATTTCTTCCCAATGAGTTCCCAATATCAGTGAACTTGCAGGTAGGGATTTTATAAAGAAAACTACAAGACACTCAAGCACTCCTAAGGATATAGTGAAATTGTATCCACTTCCTGGGTCCAACTGAGTTTACCATAGCATGAGACCACAGTGATTTTTAAAATCATAGCAGAAAAAGAGGGAAACAGACAGACAGACTGCTGAGCACTCATGCCAGGAATGACACAAACAGAAATTGAAAAACAGCCATTTTTTACCTACTGCTGAGACTCTAAGGATCAAAATTCTTCCCTGCCTTCTCCTTCCTTCCACATACATAGACTCAGAAGTGTGAGGAGTAGCAAGGCTGTTTCCTGGCTGTGCTCCAGGAAAACAGAAAAAGAGAAAAGAATCAAGAGTACACTGCCTACTGATTCCAAACTAATTATAATATCTGTTCCCATAGCTGGGCCTTCCTCTACAAAGCAAAATACTTCTTGCCTTCCAGGCTTAGATTTAAAAGTTAGCAAAGGTACCCTTAAATAAAGAGGTAAAAATAAATAATCAAGATATTGACAAGGATGCCAGTGAAACAGACTTCTAGCAAAACATTGTGTCCCCAAGTTGTGCTGTGATTTGCCTAAAGAGATATGGAATGGTCTTGAGATGAGGATGACTAAGCTACAAAATCATTCATGGCTATATCCTTGATAACTTGTGAGCTTTTCCTCATAGTCTTCATATAGCATATGTAAGAAGTCATGGAATTCTGACAGAGACCAGTCTCCACCTTCTATTGTGTCCTATTCACTAACTTCCTCCTGAAAACTAGCTCCTTCCATATAGTCTGGAATGCAATGAATATTTGCTGAATTGATGAATAAATGATATACCTTTAAAAAAAAAAAAAGAAAGTACTGAATGGCAGGAGTATAAGTGATTTCAGGGAGAGGAGGAGAGCAAGATGGGAAGAGAGAAAGAGAAGGAGGGGAGAGACAGAAACAGACAAAAACAGAGAGACAGAGAGACATAAACAGAGAGAGAAAGAGACAGACAGAGAGTTAGAGGGAGACAGAAAACAGAGAGATAGAGAAAAACAGAGAAAGAAAGGGGAGAGAGAGACAGAGACAGAGAGAAAAAAAGAGAATAACACTATTAATCAACCAGGTATTACATAATTTTTTTTCTAATAGCAGTGATAGATTTCTAATGATCAAGCCTCATTTTTTCATTCCATACTCATGGGAAAGAGATTTAGAACTGGAAAGAACCAGAGGAACAGGGAGATGAAGTGGTCATCTACTTTCAAGGATGTCTGAAGTTATTTTAAACCATAGATTATAAAGATGAAGCTGTCCACAATGAAGTAGTGCTGATCCTCATGCAACAGGTTTAACCCAAATTCCTCTTTCATCCATACCCAAGTGATGCACTCAAGGCTACCTGTATTGAGCAAAAAGTCCTAGATTCAGGGATTTCTCACCACTAAGACAATAAGAGCTATAATGGAGTAGCAAAAAAGAAATTTATTAAAATGATAGCAAAAGATGCATGGAATTGGTGAATTTTTAACAACAGAGAAATCCCAGTAAAACCCCTTTAGAGTGACTGATTATATCAGGAATTCCCAGCATTGTGAGGATGTTTTGAATAGAGGATGCACTAAACTAGTCCATGGCAGGACCATTTTATATGAGTCCTTTGTTTAGAGTCTAGAAATTTTTAAATATTTGTGTGTTGTACAATATACATAAAGACAAATTAGTCAATTCTGCATTTTAGTTTCAGGTTGTGTTATTACATGTTTGAAAGTGAGAACTATTTTTGTTCAGCCCATATTTCCCTAAGAAATTCTTCCATAAATATCCTGTCTCATACAACCCCCACCCCAGCATCCCTCCTCTATTGCCTCTATATATGTTTATTTTTGACTCAATTTATATGCATTTCTGTTGTGCTAGGAGAAACATAAGCAAGTTTTGAAGTTGTTGCTTGGCCCTTGCAAAGTATGAAATTGTACATTTCAAAGAAAAAGTGATGAGTTCTCCCTTCCTTCATCTAGAAGAACCTTAAGAAAGGTCTAAGTGACTTCCCTGAAACAAGAATGTTGATGGGCTTGTGTTTTGCATAGAGCGATAGAATGAAGTAAGAAGGATGACAAGATATCTATTTGCCCTGGCCTACTTACCTGAGCAAAACTAAGGCCCCCAGAGTAATCACTTCTAATGAAAGTTATCTTATTTAGCAGTTAACATAAAAGTACTTAGTATATGTTATTCAACAGTGTTTTTTAGCTGAAGAAATCTATCAAAATTTATTTCTTAATAGTCAGAAAACTTCAAGAGGGCAAAAAGTAGGACAAGGTGAACAGGGAAAAACCCCAGGAACATTGTTGTAAAACTCCAAAACTACAACCCCAAGGAAAAAATACTGCAAGCTGCCAAACAAAAACAATTCAGACATCAAGAAGCAACAGTCAGGGTCACCCAGGTTCTGGCAGCTTCTTCAATAAAGGACTGGAAAGCATGGAATATCATATTTTGGAAGGCAAAAGATCTGGTGTTACCAAGATTAACCAAGAATTAACTATCCAGCAAAACTGAGCATCATCTTTTAGGAGAGTGGTGGATCTTCAATGAAATAAAAAACTTTCAATCATTTCTACTGAAAAAAAAAACAGAAATAAACAGAAAATTTAATCTTCAGACTCAGGATTCAAGAGGAGCACAGAAAGGTAAACAGAGGAAAAAATATACATATATTTAAAGATTAAACTGTTTACATCCCTAGATGGAAAAATGATATCTGCAACACTTGAGAACTTTATCTGCTACTGGGACAGACAGAGAGGACATCACATGGGTAGAGGGTATGGTTGTGAATGAACTCTGATGTGATGATTTTTAAAAAAGACATTAAGGGGTGGGGAAAGATCTCTACTAGAAGAAGAGGAAAGGGGAGAGATAATGAGACAGATTAGATCATATAAAGAGGTACAAAATTCCTATTGCAATCAAGGAAAGTAGGGAGGGGGATAAGCATTGTCTAAAGCTTGATCTCATCAATTTTGGCTTAAAGATGGAATAACTTAATCATTCAGTTGGGTATAAAAATGTATTTAATCCTATAAAAAAAAGTAGGATGAGAAAGAGGAAAGAAAAGGGAAGGACTGGATAGAAGGAGGGGCAGAAACACTAGGAAAGAAAATGTAAGAGAAGGGGGAGGAGTGTTAGAAGATAAGGTGGTGAATGGAGTGGGTTAAAAAAAAAAACACTACTAGGAGAAAGAGGAGGAATGATAGAAGATATGGTAGTAGAGGAGTAAATCGAAAAACTCAAAATAGTACTAAGGGCAGGGTGGAAAGAGAAAACAAAAGTAAATACAGGGGAGAAAATAGGATGGAGGGAAATACATAACTGGTGATCATAATTATGAATATAAATGGAATGAACTCTCCCATAAAATGGATTAAATTGATTAAAAACAGAATGGATTTAAAAACAGAATCCTACAATATGTTGTTTATAAGAAACACATTTGACACAGAGAGATACAGAGTAAAGGTAAAAGGCTAAACAGAATTTATTATACTTCAGCTGAAGTAAAAAAAAAAAAAAAAGCAGGGGTAGTAATTCTGATCTCAGATAAAGCAAAAATAAAAATAGACCTACTTAAAAGAGATAAGGAAAGAAAGTACATCTTGATAAAGGGTACTGAGAACAATGAAGAACTAACAATATTAAATGTATATGTACTAAATGGTAGAACACCCAGATTCCTTGAGAAGATATTAAGCCAGTTACAAAAAGAAACAGACAGCAAAACTATGTTAGTGGAGAATCTCAACCTCCTCCTCTCAGAATCAAACAAATCTAACTACAAAATAAATAAGAAAGAAATTAGGGAAGCTAATAGAATCCTAGAAAACTTAAATATGATAGATCTCTGGAGAAAATTGAATAGCGATATAAAGGAATACACTTTGTTCTTGGCAGTACTTGGCACCTACCCAAAATTTGGCCAGGTTTTAGGGCATAAAAACCTCAAAATCAAATGCAGAAAGGCAGAAATAGTAAAAGCTTCCTTTTCAGCCATGATACAATAAAAATTATATTCAATAAAGGGCCAGGAAAGATTTGCTAAAAGTCAATTGGAAATCAAATAATCTAATTCTACAGAATGAGTGGGTCAAACAAATCACAGAAACAATTCATGATTTCATCCAAGAAAATGACAATATTGAGACAACATACCAAAACCTGATATGCAACCAAAGCAGTTCTTGGGAGGAAATTTGTATCTCTAAATAGCTACATGAATAAAATAAAGGACATCATGAATTGGGCATACAGCTAAAAAAAAGCTGGAAATGAACAAATTAAAAACTCCCAATTAAATACTAAATTAGAAATTTTGAAACTCAAAAGAAAGATTAATAAATTGAAACTAAAATAACTATTGAACTAATTAATAAAATTAAAAGTTTTATGAAAAAAAAACAAAATAGATAAATCTTTGATTAATTTGATTAGAAAAAAAAGAAAAAAAGAAAAAACAAATCACCAGTATAAAAAATGAAAAGGGTGAACTTACCACCAATGAAAAAGAAATCAAAGCAATAATTAGGAGCCATTTTATTTAACTTTATGGCAGTAAATCTTACAATCTAACTAAAATGAATGAATATTTTTAAAAAATATTAATTGCCCAGATTAACAGGAGAGGAAATAAATTACTTAAATAGTCCACTTTTAGAAAAAGAAATTGAACAAGCCATTAATGAATTCCCTAAGAAAAAATCTCCAGGGCCAGATGGATTCACAAATGAATTCACTAAACACTTGAAGAACAATTAATTGCAAAACTATGTAAGCTATTTGGAAAAACAGGTAAAGAAGAAGTACTGCCAAATTCCATCTATGACACAAATATGGTACTGATTGCTTAAAGCAGGAAAAGCCAAAAAAGAGAAAGAAAATTACAGACCAATCTCCCTAATATTGATGTAAAAATATTAAATAAAATATTAGCAAAGAGATTACAGCAACATATCAGCAGGGTAATATACTACAACCAAATGGAATTTATACCAGGAATGCAGGGCTGGTTAAATAGCAGAAAAATTATTACCATAAGCAACCATATCAATAACAAAACCAACAGAAATCATATGAGAATCTCAATAGATGCAGAAAAAGGTTTTGACAAAATATAGCACCCATTTCTATTAAAAACACTAGCAAGCCTAGGGATAAAAGGAGCTTTCCTTAAAATGATAAGCAGTATCTATCTAAACAAACAGCAAGTGTTATTTGTAATGGAGAAATGCTAGATGCATTCCCAATAAGATCAAGGATCAAGATAAAGATGCCCATTATCCCCACAATAATTCAATATTGTACTGGAAATGTTGGCTTTGGCAATACGAAAAGAAAAAGAAATTAAAGGAATTAGAATAGGCAATGAGGAAATATAACCATCACTTTTTGCAGATATGATGATATACTTAAAAAATCCTAGAAAATCATCCAAAAACTTACAGGAAACAATTTACAACTTTAGTAAAGTTGCAGGACATAAAATAAACCCACACAAATCATCAGCATTTCCATATATTGCTGACAAAGCCCATCAGCAAGAGATAGAAAGGAAAATTCCATTTAAAATAACTGTAGACAAAATATTTGAGTGTCTATCTGTCAAGACAAACCCAGGAACTATATGAATACAATTACAAAACACTTCTCACACAAATAAAATCAGATCTGAAAAAAATATCAATTGTTCACGGGTAGCCTGATTTAATATAATAAAAATGACAATTTCATCTAAATTGATCAACTTGTTCTGTGCCATACCAATCAAACTATCAAAAAATTATTTTATAGAGCTAGAAAAAACAATAACAAAATTTATCTGGAAGAACAAAAGGTGAAGAATATCAAGGGAATTAATGAAAAAAAAAATACAAAAGATAGTGGCCAGCAATACCAGACCTAAAGCTCTATTATAAAGCAGCAGTCATCAAAACCATTTAGTACTGGCTAAGAAAAAGATCCACTGGTGGAGCAGTGGAATAGATTAGATACACATGACAAAATAATCAATGACTATAGTAATCTAGTATTTGACAAACCCCAAAACTCCAGTTTCTGGAACAAGGACTATTTGACAAAAATTGCTGGGAAAACTGGAAAATAATGTCAGAAACTCAGCATAGACCTATATCTCACAGCCCATACCAAAATAAAGTCAAAATTGATACATGATTTGGGCATAAAGGGTAATACCATAAACAAATTAGGAGAGGAAGAGATAATTTGCTCTATGAGACCTTTGGAGAAGGGAGAAATTCATGACCAAAGAAGAACTAGAAAACATTATGAAAGGCAAAACGGGCAACTTTGATTACATTAAATTGAAAGATGTTTGCACAAACAAAACCAACAGAAACAATGCTCTGAACCCCAGGGGTTAATGGCTATCTCAGGGTTAATTTTGAGGCCTCTTCAATGAAAAGGGATTTTTCAATTAAAAACAGCCACTGCTCTAAGGCAGGATGGCCAACCTAGCAAAGTACACAGCTACTATGAGGCAGGGTCTGGAGGATGGGAGCGGGCCTGCTGGCTAGGGCTGAAGATCAAGATAAGAGTGCAGTTAAACTTTTCCAAATCTCTTAACTGTCTGTCTAAAAGTTATTGCTTTAAAAAAAAAAAATTCCTTTGGAAGTCTGAGAAAGACAGTTGGGTCTCACCATTAAATCACCAAGCTGGATTAGGCAAAGGTGAGATCTCAAGACAAGTCCTGAGCACCTACCCTCTCCCCATCCCCCCCATCCCCATTCTATGGGGTGGGAAGAGGTAGGAAGGTGGAAGAGACCAGAGAGTGAGAGTGAAAGAGAAGCCCCATCTATCTTATCCGTTGCCAGGTATTCAGCTGTGGAGCAAGGGGGAACTTGACCAAGTTCCAAATTCCTACCAGAGGGCGGGACACTGGGGAGGTGGGAGGGGAGCAGCAAGATTTTTGCACAAACAAAACCAACAGAAACAAGATTAAAAGGGAAGTACAAAGCTGGAAAAAAATTTTTTTACAGCCAGTGCTTCTGATAAAGGTCTCATTTTTAAAATATATAAAGAACTATGTCAAATTTATAATAATACACATCATTCCCCAACTGATAAATGGTCAAATGATGTGAATAGACAATTTTCAGATGATGAAATTAAAGTCATCTATAAAATATTGGCAACAATTTGCCAATCTGATGAAAATCCTGCATCCTGTGACTCATGTGCAAAAATGTTTGCAGTAGCTCTTTTTGTAATTGCTAGAAATTGGAAACTGAGTGGATGCCCATCAATTGGTGAATGGCTGAATAAGTTGTGGCATATGAAGGTAATGAAATATTATTATTTTATAAAAATGATGATCAAGCTGATTTTAGAAATGCCTGGAAAGATTTATGTGAATTGATGCTGAATGAAACAAGAACTAGGAATACATTGTACACAATACAGCAAGAATGTGCCATAATCAACTATGAAAGACTTGGTTCTTCTCAGTGGTTCAGTAATCCAAGGCAATCCCAATAAATTTTGGATGGAAAATACCATCTGCATCCAGAAAAAACTATGGAGATTGAATGTAAATCTACAATGCTATGTTCATTTCTTTTTTCTGTTTTTTTTTTCCTCTACCATGGTTTTTCCCTATTGTTATGATTTTTCTCCCCCAACATGATTCATAAAACAATGTATATTTAAAATAAATACATAAATGATTTGTAATGGTGGTCATTCTAAAGTGTAGCATCTCCGAAAGGTTCACAGGATGCAGGATTTTCATCAGATTGGCAAATTGTTGCCAATATTTATGGAGGGATTTTCCCATCTATTGGGTGGTAAATGAATAGTTTTCCTAGATTTGGAGTAGAAAGGGATGTTAGAGGTCATCATCTATACAGTCCCCTTCTTGTACAGATGAGAAACCTGAAGCACAACAAGAGTAGGTGACTTACTTGAGATCATATAGCTAGTAAGTGACAGAGGCTGGACTCAGTCTCCGGTTCCCTTACTCCAAGTTTTGGGCTCTCTCCTCTACTCCATCTAGCAGCTAGCACCATCACCACAAAAAAAGTAGATTTCAGTCAACCAAGGGGTTCAGAGGTTCTTTGTGCACTTAAAAGTGGATTTTACCTCAATATCACTGATAGTTAACTAATCCATGAAGCTCTCACTGTAGACAAAGCTTAGATTTAAACCATTTGACTACCACAATAGCACAAAATAAACGATCAATATTCATTCATTCAACAAATATATGGTATTCATACCAGACTCCAGCAGGCCTTCCTTAAGGACTTAAGTTAATAATAATTATTAATTCTTAATGAGGACAATTTTGAATACCCAATGCCAAACTTCTAGGTAATGACAAATAAGAAGTAGACATTTTTTCAGATCCTTACTACCCTTCAAACTTCTCCAAAACAGACCCCACCCCAAAAAAAATGTGTGTCAAAGTAAAGTAACTCCAGCTGTCTCCATGGTTTAGGACACCTAGAAGCCAAAAGAAAAATTTTAAAAATATGAACTGACCCTTATCCTGCACTCACTTAGCATCTCTTTCCCACCTCACCAATTACTGGAGGCAAGACTGAATTAGTTAACCCACAGACCCAACACATGATCTTGCAACAACACATAATCCTACCCCACAGTTTCCCCTCTCTTTTTCCAGTCTCATTGATATCCAAGTTCCAGGCTACAGAAGTTTACCTGAGATGCTTGCTGGGACCGTATGAGGTCTATTTGTCTAAGGTCATATTTGAACTCAGGTCCTCCTGACTCCAAAGTCAGTATTCCATCCACTGAGATATCTCACTGTCTTTTTCAGAAAAAAAAAAAAAATGTTATTGCCTAATTATACTGGAATGATCGTTGGAATCTCTAGTATTTTATGACATGTTCAAGGCCTTGTCTAACCTACCAGGATTCATCTTATTTCTATTCCATCTCAGAGCACCTCATCCTCCAAGGATATCTATTATATGTGATATCTCATAGAATGCCAGAGATCAGCTCCTGGACAATCCTAGTACTACCACCACCAAGGATTCCTACTCCACTATGACAGGAGGTACATTCCTAACAATTTAACCTTCTTTGCTTCTGATCACAAATATTCCTGAAAAAATTTTCAGTGGAACACAAACCCTACCATCACCTCACCACAAATGGAAAATCTAAATTAAATCAAGAAATGGTTCCCTTCAGTATCTAGTTAATGATTCAAATATATTTAATTCAACAAACATTTATTGAGCACCAACTATGTGTTAGACATTATTCAAGGTGCCAGGAGCACAAAGACAAAAAATAGAAAAGACCCTACCCTCAATAAGTTTACAATGGATTTAGACGAAATAATAAATACATATGTTGATACAAAAATAGAAAAAAAAAAGCATTAAGTAATTTTAGTGTAGCAATGGTGTAAAGAGTATTATCAACTGGAGATATCAGGAAAGGCCTTGTGACAAAGACTGTACATGAACCTTAAAGGAAATCAAAAGTAAACTCTCAAAGTGACATAGCACTAACCTCCAACTCTTCTTAGATTCTCTCTCTCCCTGGGCTGGGGCGAGCTCATTCACTCCATCTGACAATTTGGAATAGTATCCGCAGAGGAATAGCCAGTAGGATATGATTAAATTCTCTCAGGATAACAGGGATAACCCTGGTATGGGGAAGATATACACCTACTACTTGACCACTGTAGCTCCCGAGCCCCTACCAGTGTGCTTCCCACTTACACAAAACAATAATTCATGGATTCAATTTTATTTTTTTATTATGAATTTAATAAACACCAAAAAATTAACATTTTCTAAGTAGAACAGAAAAATAATTATATGTGAAAAGTTAATACTCATTATACAAACCTTGATAATCTTTATTTTTAAAGTATATAATAAATTCAACATGTTACTTTCAAATTGTGCTGTTTATCCATGTTGTCTTCTGATCTTCTTCAGCTCTTTTCATTGAAAGTTTCAAATATGAAGCATTTACTAAACAAGAGGGCAAAAGCAGGAACAGCAAAAGTATGTATTCAATAGAAGGCAATTATGGAAATATAAAAATATTGTAGTTTAGGATCTGTAGGGAAGAGGGAGAACACACTTATAGAAACCTAACAGGGAGTAAGGAAGTAGGGAAATCCATTTTCCTGGACTCATTCCTAATATTGAATAGAAGACCAAGGGGTCAAATATCCCTACTATTTGACATTCGAAAAATACTATCTATGAAGTAAACAATTCAGCCTAGGAAAAGCATCAAAGAATTTGGAATGGTAAGAGACAGCATGTGCCAGGCAAATTAAATCACTACCACATGCCCTCAGACCTGGATGGAAACTGTCTAAGGACATTGAACCCCAAGTCTTTGGAAACAGCATTATCTCCCTGGTCACTGGCCCTATTTCCATCCCAGATCTTACAGAAAGCACTAAGGGAAGCACTCATTCTAGATCAAAGGTCCACTTTTCCTAACAATACCATTTGTTGATCAACTGCCACCAACTAATAGTTAAACCCAAAAAGTCTTAGAAAAAGGGATTCTTCAATCAGCTCTTTCTGCAAATTCACCCTTTCTTCAATCAATACCTTCTTAGCAAAGCAATATACTTCCCAAATGTCACATCTTTTAGAAAAATATCTGCAGGTGTTTTTTTCTACTTGTCAGTTCAGCACCTGTCAATTTCTAGACACTATCTTTTATCAGCACTTTCTCACACTGCCTTCTAGGTCTTCCATCCCTAATTTCTGTTGCTCAGATTTCCTTCTTTATCTGATCATCTCTTAACTCAATCAAGACCTCAGTGGCCCCTCTCTAACTCACGATGTGAAATTCAAAACTCCAACAATTTTGTGCAATCATTTTATAGTTCCCAAATAGATATTTGATTTATAGTTTTACAGCTATCTCCTTTAAAATTATGGAAATAAGAATAGGTGAATGACCTTATGAACCATATTGCACTGCAGCCATCCTTAACTTAGTGTTGTATTCAAACAGGTCCTTTCAGGACACTCTTACTTTCCTATTTTCTCTCTATGTCACATAGATTCATGTATTCTCTTTAACTTTACTACTTCCTGAAAAATCAAGGATTTTTCCTCTGGAAGTTCTATGAATGAACAATGTACCTTGCTCAGTCATTTAATGTCTGCACTTTGTCACCAGAGAAATCACTACCCTACAACATTCCACTGATCACTTAATAGGAACCTGCAGCTCCCTAAAGTCAGGAGCCTAGGCAGCCCAACATAATTGAAATCTGGTAGGGGGAAATCTAGGACCTTTAAGAAGGTTGAGTAATACTCTTATTGTGGGGAAGTACTGGATGTCACTCTTCAAGTACAAGCAGAGAAGAAAATAGAATAAGAAAAGAATGAAAAAGACATGGAGAGAAACCGGGAAAGACTGATGAGGATGCCGACGTCAAGGTTTCCTCATGAAATGCTACTCTCTGTTGAACAACAGAACATTCTTCAATCTCTCTTTTAGTTCAGAATATTTTGAATAATGAAGATTATATAGCCTGCAAAGTAAGCAGAGATGGTGATTACACAAATACTGTGGATCCAATAATTCACTGAAGAGAGGATTAATCAGTTGAGCAATAAAATCTAAAGGACTAAAAAGAAGAGATTAGGAGAGAATAGGAAACCAAATTGATTGTGAACTGGAAGCTTGAGCCCAGGATCACAAGAAGCATCAAAAAGAAAATGGGATTGCTAGTGCTGACCATGGTGCTGTTTCTCACATGCTCCTGAGCGGAATTGATTGAGGCAAAGCTTTCAGCAAGAAATATAAAAGATCTGTAAATAAAAGAAATAAAAGGCATACTAGAAATGACCACAGCATTTTCAAGGATAGATTTCACTTTAGCCAGAGAAACAATGGCTGATAGAAGCTGGCAACTTCAGACAGTAAAAAAATATTGAGTAAGGTCACAATCCAGATGCTTCAGGAATGCAAAAACATCTAAGAGCCTAAAATTATTTTGAATAGATGTTCAGACCATTTGCTTTTTGGAAGAAGAAAGATGACTTGAAGTTATGCATCTGCTGATGAAAAACCTAGATAAAAAAGGTGTTTGTTTTTTTTATCCAGACCCCACAATTGATCATCATGATCAATAGATTTCCAATCACTTCTGTGAGGAAGTGGGTTGAATTTGAGGAATAAGGACAGAAGCATCTTTATGTAACCAGGGGTCTCTGCTTGATGTTAAGGGAGAAATACAGGGACTTAGCAGATCTGTATTTTATATCCAGATAAGACAGAATTAATCATCTTTTCCCCCATAAATGAAATTGGTACATCATCAATCATTTAAGAACCAGCTGCTTTTTTATTGTTTCTTCATTTGTACTCTTTCTGTTTTCCTTAGGGAAGCATAATTATGACAAACCAGAAGCAATCTGGCACTCCACCAGGAACAAGGAGGTTCAGAGGGAGGAGTACCAGAACTGATGTTGATGCAGCACTTCTTATAGACTGCCCCTCTGGTCTCCCATCTTATATTTGGCTTTAACCTGACTAGAGTTGAGGAGAGAGAAGCTGAGTAGATGCAGTTGGGGTTAACTCATACTCACCTCATTGTGGATTTGGTACAATAGTGGTTGCAAAACAAGCTGCATTTCTCTTGGTCTTTCAAAGTGTTTTTCCTGACCAAAAAATAATTTCTAACATAGGTTATTCAGTCCCACCAATAAGGATACCTTCAGCCCAAAAATAGAGTCCTAATGTCCCCTGTGAGTAAAAATTTCCAGCCAAATTTTATGACTTTAGGTGCAAATACTGTGTACTGTCATTATTAGTCCAGGTCAAGGTTATCATTCAGTAAGCTGAAATTCCAGAACAGGTAAGGACGGACAAAAGCTAATTAGTTTTCATGAATAAATAGAGGACCTACTTGTGACCATTTGAAAATATGAGAGAAGAAGAAAGGAGAGAGATACAAAGACAAATAAAGAGAGAAAATGTAGCTATAGTAGAAAAGGAGGGTGGAACAAGAAATCAAAGATTCCAAGGAACTAATTAAAGTTGGAGAAAGAGGGCATTGAAAATGAAAAAAGTGAAGATAAATTCTAAAGACATAAAAGGAAACTATTCCGATGAGAAGGAAAAATAGGACTTATCTGAAAAGACTTATACAGTTATAAAGAAAAGTCACTGACTAACTTAAAACTTTAAAAGAAATGTACAGAAAGTGAAAGCAAAAGCAGAAGATGAATAAAAATTTTATGGGTACAACTCTGTAAAAATACTGTCAGGGATGCCAAAGTTCAGAATTTTCTGAGGCTTGCAAAGTGAGCTAAGGACTACAAAAATAAACTTTTAGCTACATTAGGAGAAAGGCAGCAAGGATAGGGGGAGAGGTTGTACAGAGAGAGTTGGGGGTAGGACCAAAGATAGCATAAAACTTTGTTCTAGGTAGATGGAAGGAAGATAACTGATAACAGAGAAAAGGCAATTCTTCTCAAATTTTATTTTGTTTCTGTTTTATCTGCCAAGGAGAATAATATTTCTATCAGTTTATTTAATCTTTCCATGTCTCTGAAATCATCTATTTTCTTATTTCTTGGAGCATAACAGTATTCTATCACATATTCAGTCATCTCTCAATTAATGGACATCACTTTAGTTTCCAGGTTTTTTTGTTATCACAAAAATAGATATTCTAATTTAGCTTACTTTTTAAATTTATTGGAATAAGTAGCTGAAATTAATAATTACTCAGTTCTAAAAGCTGGAGCTTATTGATGAGTGGAACTTGTGAGCAGATATAACATAAATGCCAGAGGTAGAAAAGGAGAGCAACAACAAAACATTCTCAAATACTAAAGCTAGAGTTGCAGTCAAATAGAGAGAAGACTAAGTTGTCATGGGCAGGGAAATATTGGGGAGGCAGCATGTCAGTGACCATGTCAGAGAAGAAACATAGGGCTCCTAGAAGCAAAAAACAAGTATGAGGAGTTCCCAGCTAAGTTAGATAAAAATGTACATGTCCAGCAAGGTTAACTACAATAATGAAGAGATGAAATCCTCAGTCAGTTGCACACCTAATTGGAGAAAAATAGATACAAGATGAAGATCTAAAGAGAAATGAAGCAATGAAAAAATAGAACTATTTTAAGTACCTTGAGGGAGGAGGAGGAGGAGTATCAATGAGCATATGTAGTTTTATCATTATCTTCTTAGATATATTTTGATTTATTATGAATACCAAAAATGATTTGATCTTTAAAAAAAAAAACAATTATATGAGGTGTAGGGTTGGAAGATTTGGGAATCAATCTTAGATTTTCCAACAAATCTCACTTATTACCTGTATGATCTTAGAAAAATCATTTTTTTCTATGTACTTCAGCAATCTCATTTGAAAAATGTAGAAATTAGACTAGGCGGTTTCAAAAGTCCATTGCTGTACTAGATCCCATGCTTTTACAATCTTAAATATCCCCAAAGTGTCAGTACTCTATAGTTATTGAGGAAAAGCTGATTGTAGGTAAACACAGATATCCTAGATTTGGGGAAGTAAAATTTCAGAGGTCAGAGAATTGCTTTCATGGACTAAAATGCTATAGGCTCAATCAACCCAAGAGGAATAAGAAGGTTTCAAAAATGAGCCTGCACTGAAAACATAATAGAAAGGAAATCTTCCAGTGAAAATTAGGTAAATACTTGTCAAGAATGCTAGAAAAGGAATTCCTGTTCAAACAATGATTTATCCTCATGACCACTGAAGAATATTCCAATTTTAATATTCTTTAATATTAATACCAAAATTGGACCTGTGATTTCAACCAGTATAGAAAAGTCCTAAACAAGGGATAGCCCTCTGCCTATACAGGTCAGCATTTGCTCAGAAATTTAAAGAGAGCAATCTAAAGAATTGAAAGGTTAGGAGTCACACAACACCAGTGTGTCAAATACATCTGAATCCAGATCTTCCCGGGTCTGAGATTAGCTCCCATTGCCTCTTAATTGATAAAATTGATAAATTGATAAAATTGATTTAAAAAAACGAAGTATAATGTGGAAACTCCTGAATGGTGCCTAAATGTTTATGTTTCTTTAAATTTTGTAAAAAATTTTATCTCACAATATAAGTTAAAGTTAGAGATTATCTAATATTGATCCCATTATTTTGGTTTTCCATCACTACTCTACTCGGTGTGACATTTTCTCTTCTATTCAATGTATGTACTGCTCTCCTCTTTTTATGGCACTTACCTATCTTTCCTATAGAATACTTCTCCACTGAAGAAGGAAATGACAAAATACTCTAGTATCTTTGCGAGAAAACCCCACGAATAATATGGTCCATGGGGTCATAAAGAGTGGGACACAACTGAACGGCTAAACAACAAAAATAACCCATGGAATACTAATTCTGCTTTCCTCTGTGTTTGATATGAAAATATACTTTTTTATAGTAAAGGGGATTCATTCTTCTTTTTGTTCCTTCTTTTTTATACAGAATATTTTATTTTTCCCAGATTACATGTAAAAACAATTTTTAGTATTTTTTTGTCTAAAATGTTTAGCTTAAATTCCTCCCCACTCCTCCCCTCCACTCTCCCTGAGAGGTAAGCAATTTGATATAGATTATACATGTGTTACTTTCATTGTTGTTCAGTCATTTCAATCATGTCCAACTCTTGTCACCTTATTTGAGATTTTCTAGGCAGACACTGGAGTAGTTTGCCTTTTCCATTCCTGATATCATTTCACAAGAAAATTGAGGCAAACAGGGTGAGTGATTTACCCAGGGTCACACTGTTAGTAAGTGTCTGAGACTTACTTTGAACTCGGGAAGATGTCCTCCTGATTCCATACTTGGAGCTCTATCCACTGCACCACCTGGCTGCCAGGTTAAGAATGTGCAATGACACAAAACATTTCTACATTAATCACATTATGAAAGAAAATATAGACCAAAATACACAAAGAAAACACAAGAAAAATAAAGTGAAAAATAGTATGCTTCAATCTGCCTTCAGACTCCATCAGTTCTTTCTCTGGAGGTGGATAGCAATTTTTATCCATAGTTGTTTGGAGTGTCTTGGATCATTGTTTTGCTAAGAATAGCTAAGTCATTCCCAGTTGATGATAGTACAATACTCTTACTGTGTACAATAGAATTCACTCTTCTTAATGATTCTATGTCCTCCCTTCGATTTGACTCTTCCTCACCTTGAGTGAGTGGCTCTAAGGAAATAATTTTTTTATGTCGTGATCTAAGATTGACAAAGAGTTTGGTTGTTGCTGTTCTAAAAATCAACATCTATGGCACCATCAAAATGGCTCAATATCAGAAACAGACAATGTTTTATTCATGAGAATAACACTAAAGAAGTACCACAATCTACCTTGCTTGCAACCCTAAGGATTACTATGATTTTCATTCCATCTTACTTGCAGCTGAAATTTCTGTTTTATCTCTCCCTATTGAAAAATGCCCTCTTTGAGAATGACTGTTTTGTTTTTCTTTTTGTACTCCCAGCACTCACAAGCTGAGTCCTTTTTCATTCATTCACACAAACAGTATTTCATTTGATCCTTACAACAACCCTATAGAGTAAGTGTATTATTAGCCTAAGACTCAGAGTGACTAAATAATTTGCACCTGCATCTTAAGCATCTGAAGTAGGATTTGAATTCAGCTCTTCCTCTTCCCAAATGTAGCACTCTCCTCCTTGGCTATGTTGCTTCTCCCTCTAGTTAGGTAGCAGGAAACCTTAATTTCTGTTTTGACCTGCAACCTTTTGGCTTTCAAACACTAACCAACCCATTCTTCCGTGTGACTCTGATCCCTCCCTTCTCTATGAGATACTATAGCAATTTGCATCTTAGTAAAGAGTTGCTCAGACTTTTCCCTGACCAATTGAATCTAGGTCTGGACTCCAGAAACATCAGTAGATTTTCTTGGGAAAAATCAAAAGAAAGAAAACTGAATATTATGTCCTACATGTTCTTGGGGCTCTCTGGTCAGTCATTGCTTTTTCCGTGTGCTTGGTCTCTTCTGGTCTGCTCATCCTCTCTCTGGGGGGACATACCCAGCAGAAGCAGCAACATGACAATGCAAGAGGGACCCAAGCACCAGGGCCCATATAAAAGCCACCAAAGTCATCTTCTCTTTTTTCTTCCTCTTCACTGGATGCATTCTTGCCCTCTTTCTAAGTCCAATGATTTCTTTCCAAACCCCAAACTGACAGGGTTAATTGGGATACTGATTTTGCTGCTTATCCCTCTGTTCAAACCTTTATTTTAATCCTAGAAGTGTCTAAAGCAGCATTCCTTGAAATGTTCCATGTCAAAAAGTGGAAGTTAAATTTTAGGACTTAAAAATTCCACCCAAGTCTTTAAAAAAAAGCTTCATGGTCTTTCAATCTGTTTCTGTACTGGGTTCTTTCCCCATTTTCTCTTCCTTTCCCATAACATTTTCTTCTTAATACCAATTAAGGAAATGGTATGATATAATGGAAAGAACTATGGAACTGGATCCAAAAGACTTGGAGTGAAGATTCTGCTTGCTTTTGTGACCTTGGACAAGTTATTTACCTATTTACTTTCATTCTATTATTGACAAAAAAAAAAATTGGTCTTGGATGAGATGATCCCTATGGTCCCTTTGGAGCTTTGAAATCCAATTATTATAACTTCTTAAGTTTCAACCCATTTCCTGCTCTCTCCAGTGAAGTCCAAATTTACCACTGACTGTATGGACTTCAATATCCCATGAAAACCCAAACTCTTATTCTCTGGAAGAAGTCCTTAATATCAGCAAAATTTTTAACTCTGTCAATTGTCTTTAGCTACATGTAAATAAAACCATATTTTAAAGACAACCATTATGTTATGACCATATTGAGACCATTTACAAACTCTAATATGAAAGTCACAAGTGTATAGTCTTGCTTAAGCTGAAAGAGGCTGAAGTCATAGATGAACAGCTGAAGGATAATTTACAGGTCAACTAGTTCGACACCCTCATTTAACAAAAAGAAAAATGGGAACCATTGAGTTACTCAAGATCACATTGGTATTAAGCATCAAAGGAAGCATATGAATTCAATCCTCTGACTATGGAGATATGGATTATGAATATTCTTTCTTCTGTACTTCACTCTGACCTTAGTCATCCACTTTAATTGTACTGCAAATAAGACACCAGGACATTATGTTTTATAAATTGATAAAGTCATAGCATCCACTGAGATTAATAATTAATAGAGATTATGGAGACTTTAAGTAAATTTCATGACTTCACCCAAGTGCTTAAGGAAAATAAAAGAAAGAATAATAG
Organism: Sarcophilus harrisii; assembly: GCF_902635505.1. Classification (NCBI taxonomy): domain Eukaryota; kingdom Metazoa; phylum Chordata; class Mammalia; order Dasyuromorphia; family Dasyuridae; genus Sarcophilus; species Sarcophilus harrisii. The sequence goes on along the minus strand of NC_045430.1, from coordinate 190,642,517 downwards.
AATGCTTAGCCCTTTGTCAGTACCTAGATGGGAGAGGGGCAGTGTAATCTCTTACAAGTGGGATTCTCAAATACAATAGGAAAGATGTGTGATTTTTCCAACATCTGACTCTCCCTTTTTTCTTCTTTTTTCCCATTGCATTTAAGTGCAAAATTGGACTTGTAGAAAGAAGAAGAATTCTGATAGTTGAATTGTGTGCATGAAAAGGATAAAATTCAACAAAGAAGAATCCCTGATCTCACACTAGAACAAGTGGTATCTTCTGGTTCTAAAATTTTATTATCTCTAGACTAGGGTCTGGGAGAGCTATTAGTCCCAAACAAAGACCAATGTTCTCAATGTTTTCCTGCTTCTCTGGTAGCATGACAGGTCTCCAGACAAAGCAATAAATCCCCTTCTAGTTGAGAAAGGACATGAAGATTCAACAATTTGAAACAAAACAGAGCCACGCCTGAGAGCCAAACTATGCAAAGGAGTTTGCCTCTGAAAAGTCTAGTAATGGTGTCAGTTGAGAGAGGAAGGAATCTCATCTAACACTGAAACATAAAAAGGAATTAATATTCATTGTTGGGCTTTTTGGAATGTTGTGTCACTTATAATGTTTATAGACATTTCTCCCATATTTCTTGCTTTTTAATGAAATTTTTTGCATAGTATTTAGGAATATTAAAGCTGTACACTAACCAAAATATAGCACCAAAATACTCATATTTAACTGCTTGTTGGCTATGTATAATTAGTTATGAATAAAGAGCGATGATTTTGAATGAATTGATGATCATTCACAGAATATCTTAAATCTAGAGTAGCTTTCTACAGACCTATACGTTAGGGGGACTTTGGATGCTACATGTACAACAACTATAAGTGTATAATTATACTGTTGTATAATATATCTGTTAAATTATGCTGCAGTTCATTTCATAGCATCCAGTTCATAGTTTCTATAATCCTTTATTAAGATGCATATAAAGATACATTCCCTTCTTAGAATTTTAAAGTTTATAAGTAGTTATTCCTCACTCTGGAGAACATAAATTAATAAATATCACTTGCGATAGAATGCATATAGTCAAACATATTAATATTTAAAGTCTTTTTTCTTATTAAGATCTTTATGCATTGGAAAGTTATTCTCTAACCCCTACAGAATCAGAGTTAACATTAATATATAGAATCCCAAGGGGAAAGTCCATTAACACCTCCTTAAGGTTTTTGATACTCAGAAAGAAAGACCAGAGTTCATTTTAGTAACCTTAGTGTTTAAAAGGAAAGTTTAGAGACTGAATTCCCTGGGAAGATTTATATTCTTATCAAATATTGGCTAGAATTGTATGTGTTCATTGTTTCTAGATTTTTTTTTTTGTTTTCACTCTTAAAAAGTCTTTTAAAAAACTCCCTTTTCCCCCAAAAGTCACTTCATAGATAAATGCTCATTTGGTCCCAAATAGCTTCATAGTACCTGACATGGACAAGACTATCTATATCCTCTTTTGGGGCTAATTTTGAGCAAATCAGAAAACATTCCAGTCTCATACTTTCACTCCCCTTAATCAATCACTGAGTTCAAAGATCCCAAAACTTAGATTAAGAAGAAGAGGTAGCAGACAACACCCTGTTCCCCCATAGCATCCTGGAACCCTGCAAAAGGAAAAGCATTTCTAACATATCAGAGATGGGACTTATTCTGTACAAAAAAGGAAAGCTGAGAAACCATCTTTAAAACTGAAGTATCACCACCCAAATAAGGAAAATGCTATACCATAATCCCACTTTGGCAGCATCCCACTTCCATCTTCAGAATACAATCAAATATCCTTTAATAAATCTCTTTGGGACACATAATTCTTGTGTATGATTTTCCTTTTCCTCTGTTTAATGTGAATGCTAGGTGACAATATAATCAATATTTAAAGAAATTCCCCAAAAGAAGAAATTGAAATGGGTAAGAGAAATTGATTGGATTTCTTTCTCATTTTAAACTCCTGAAAATCAAAAAGTCCTTATTCCAATTGCTGCAGAGAGTGGTGCTAATTAATTAGGGATATATGATAAGACAATTGATTTTTCTATGCCTCCTTTTACTCATCTGTAAAATCACGGTTTTGAACCATATAATTTCAAGTGCTTCTTTCATCTCTACAATTTCATCTTTATAACTAAATTCTTATCTATTGACATTCAATCCATTTAACAAATATGCAATCTATCTGGTAAGGCATTTACAAGTAGTCATTTTAAAAAATTCCTACGTGATATTATATATTCTAAACATGATTTAGATTGCATTTATAAATGTGTTCTTGATTTGAAAGTTGATGTTCTCTAAGTAAAAGATCATTCATTCCTATTCAGGCTATCTAGAGACATTGAAGTTGCCAAGTTGGGAAGGCACTTTAAAAATATTCAGAGACCATTCTGAAGACCCTTCACAATAATTTCCAAAAGTTCTTTAGTTAATTAATCATCTCTCTCTACAGATAACTCCCAAACCTATATATTCGGTTTCATTTTCCCTGAACTCCAAACATGCATCTCCAAATGTTTGTTGGGTCTTTTATCTGGTTGTTCCACAAGCATCCCAAACTCAGCATGTACAAAACTGAACTCATCATCTTTCTAACTAAACCTATTCCTGCCAAGGACACCATTATTTTTACAGTCATTTAGATTTTACCACCTAGGAGTCATCCTCAACATTTCAAACTTACTCATTCCTCCAATTAACATGGTGACTGGTATAGAGAATTCACTTAATAAATGTTGATAAATTTATCACTTCCAGCGCTCCATCCAATGATTGCATTCATTCATTCAGTCACCAAACATAAATAAAGAATGTACTATGTGCAGAGTATAGTGCTAAGCACTAGGAAAAGTACAAAATTTAGAGTAAGATTTAGTGGCAGAAATGTGTGTTAAGAGCCTACCTAAACAGATAGTACTGAGAATTATAATAGAATAACAGCAATAAGTATGGAAAGAACATAAGAAGTGAGAGAAATAGCAATGCCATCTGGAGCTCAGAGTAAAAGTCAAGTCTTGAGCTATAGATTTAGAAGTTAAGCTCACAGAGATAGTACTGAGAGCTGTGAGCAAATAAGACTGATAGGGGAGAGAGTATAGAGAAAGAAAAGGGCCAATGAAGAATATTCTCATTACATCATTACATTATGAAACAGGAAAGAGAAAGATCATTGATAAAAAATGCTATCCATTACAGAAAGGTGATGGACTTGAAATGCAAAATTACATATAAATACACATATACATATATATGTATATGGAGACATTACATAGATGCTTATTATATTCAGTCATTAAACTATATATAATCTTTATTTGCTAAATGCTTTGCAAATTGCAAAGCAACTATATAAATCAGCTATTATTTTTTCTGTATACACACCTATACAGATCCATATATATTGTGTGCTTATCTATAAGGATATCCAAAAAAGAGAAAAAAGATCCAAGAGTACAAAAACATTCATAGTAGCACCCTTTTTTATAGCAAAGAACTGGAAACTATCAATTGAAAGATGATTGAATTTATCATAGTGTATGAATGTAGTGGATTGCTATCTTGCCATAAGAATAGTGAAAAGTATAGATTCAAAGAAATGTGGAAAATTTTGTATTTACCATTGCAAATTAAAAAGAATAAATTACACATTACAAAGACTTAAGGGCTCTGACCAATGCAGTGACCCACAATGACTGAAAAGAATCAATGAGGAGAGGCGGAGTAGGTTGTGGCAGAATTGGAGTTCTTTCCTCAGGTCTTTGACAGCTCCTTGCAACTGGTTTTTGTGTCACTGGCACTTTTTCTTTCCACGATGGAATTTCCAGACTTGAGAAAGCATTGTTCTGAAAAAACTTGCAAGCACCTGGATTTTCTTCCATTAAACTGTGGCGCACGTGGCAAAGTCTTTTGTAAAGCTTGTGTTCAGTTGGAGTAGCATAAATACAGTGCTGCATATAAAAAGGATGTGCAGGTCCTAGTGTGTCCACTTTGTCATATCCCTGTTCCAGTAAGACAGAGAGAAACCGTAGATGTTGTGGTTGGCCAACATATGGATAAAGACTGTCAATATAATCCAGCTCAGGAGAAAAAAATGTTCATATACCTGTGTTCAAAAGAGGGATGCAAGAAGAAAGAAATGTGTGAGCTGCTTTGGAACCAGTGTAATGACAAGTTTTGAATTAAGTACAGACATCCTTTGGATCATAACTGCAAACATATTGGCCATCCCATCTCCAGAGGAGGGTGTGCAGCTATTATGAGAGCTTCTGAATCATCTGGAGCTTCAGACAAATTATCTTCCAGTTGGCTAACTCAGCAACTAAGAGGGAAACAAAAGAGTTGATAATCATTTGACATACCTAGTCTTTATCACCTGGCAAAGAATGATTCTATGCATTTTTATATAATTTAAAGTAATGTGGGCTTTCCCACAAAATCTAAGTTATTTCCTTTTAACTTTTATCTGAAAACATTTTCTTAATGTTTCTGAGGGATAACTAAAACTTTTTATTAAAATTTTGTTTTACAGTCAACAAATATAGCAACCTAGTCTTTGACAAACCCAAAGATCCCAGCTTTTGGGATAAGAACTTACTGTTTGATAAAAATTGCTGGGAAAATTGGAACAATAAAAAACTAGGATTGATCCAATAACCCGGTACACAAGATTAAAGGTCAAAATGGGTTCATGACCTAGGCATAAAGAATGAAATTATTAATAAATTGAGGAAGATGGATGTTTTACCTCTCAGACCTGTGGAAGGGGAAGGTCTTTATGACCAAAGCAGAACTGAGATATTACGTCACAAAATAGAAAACTTCGATTATACCAAACTGAAAAGTTTTGTACAAAAAAACTAATCGAAAGATTAGAAGGAAGCAATAAACTGGGAAAATATTTTTACAGTCAAAGGTTCTGATAAAGGCCCCTTTTCCAAAATATAGAAATTAACTCTAATTTAAAAAAATCAAGCCATTCCCCAATTGAAAAATGGTCAAAGGATATGAACAGACAATTCTCAGATGAAGAAATTGAAACTACTAGTCATATGAAAAGATGCTCCCAAGTCATTATTAATCAGAAAATGCAAAAAACAATTAAGATACCACTACACCCTGTCGATTGGCTAAGATGACAGGAAAAATTGTGATTTTGGGGGGATGCGGAAAACTGGGACATTGATGCATTGTTGGTGGGTTGTGAACAATCCAACCATTTTGGAAGTAGTTTGGAACACTCAAAAAAGTTATCAAACTGGCATACCCCTTTATCCACAGTGTTACTACTGGGATTATATCCCAAAGAGATTATAAAGAAGGAAAAGGGACCTTGTCACGAATGTTTGAGCCCTTTTTTAGTGGTAAAAAACTGGAAACTGAATGGATTCCACAGTTGGAGAATGGCTAATAAATTGTGGTATATGAAAATTATGGAATATTACTGTTCTGTAAGAAATGATCAACAGGATAATTTCAGAAAGGCCTGGGAGAGACTTACATGAACTGATGCTGAGTGAAATGAGCAGGACCAGGAGATCTTATATCTTAACAACTATATGATGACCAGTTTAAATGGATCCGGCCATCCTCCAACGGATCAACCAAATATTTTAATGGGCAGTAATGAACAACTAGCTTCCCGAAAAGAACTCTGGGGAAGACAAAAAACCATTACATTAATTCCCAATCCCTATATTTATGCACACCCATTTTGATTTCCTTCACAAGCAATTGTACAATATTTCAGAGTCTGATTCTTTTCTTTAAACAAAATAACTTTTGGTCAAAATACTTATTTTATCTAATTTATATTTTAATATATTTAACATCTACTGGTCATCCTGCCATCTAGGGAGGGGGTAAAGGTGAAAAAATTGAACAAGAGGTTTGGAATTTTAATGTAAAGTTACCCCATGTATATATCCTGTAAATAAAAGGCTATTAAATAAAAAAAAATTATAAAAAAAAAAAAGAACTCTGGGAATGACTAAAAACCATTACATTGAACCCCAATCCCTATATTTATCCCCACCTCATTTTGATTTCCTTCAAAACTAATTTACTTTTCGAGTCTGATTCTTTTTGTACACAAAATAATTTTGGGTCATGTATACTTATTTGTATCTAATTTATATTTTAATTATTTAACATCACTGGTCATCCCTTCATCTGGGAGGGGGGGTAAAGAGGTAAAAATTGAACAAGAGGTTTGGCAATTTTAATGTTAAAAGGACCATCTTTCCTGTAAATAAAAGGCTATTAAATAAATAAAATAAAATAAAATTTTGTTTTAAATTAACTCATGTAATCAACTACATAAATTCTACTTAGAAATAAAAGTGCCTTTAAATTATAACTTTGTACATTTATACATTATACATTTTAATTGTAACTAATTTATAACTTGTTCTCAGTACATTTTGTTAATAACTTAAATTTAAATTTTAAAGTTTAAATGCCATAAAAAAATCAATGAGGAAACATGCTACCTACCCACCTAAAGGAGCATAATAAAACATAATTTTTTGATATAGTCAGTGTGTGGATTTGTTTTTGTTGGTTATGCATATCTGTTACAAGAGGAATTTTTGGATTTACTTTCTTAAATTAGGAAGTAAGAGATCTAGAGACCAGAAGGGTCAATGGATGCAAAAAGAAAAAGGCGAAAAGAAAAAAAAAAAAAGAAAAAAGAAGAGGAGGAGGAAAAGAAGGAAGAGAAAGAAAGAAAAAAGAAAGAAAGAAAAGAAAAGAAAAGAAAGAAAGAAAGAAAGAAAGAAAAAAAAAAAAAAAAAGAAAAAAAAAAAAAAGAAAGAAAGAAAGAAAGAAAGAAAGAAAAAAAGAAAAGAAAGAAAAAAAAGAAAAAAAAGAAAGAAAAAGGAAATGGGTTTAATTTAAATAAGTTTCTATTCCCAAAAAAAGAATATGACCTTGGTACACTAAAAGTACAATCCACTGCAGAGTTATCTGGAAATGATAAAAGGATTACACACACTTTTTTTTAGTTTGAGAAGAGTCATTCTCCAAAAATTTCTTCCACTCAGTCCCTTCACCCTTCCCAAGTTCTAGATACGTCTGCAGTAGACTGTGCTTTCTGGTATATCAAGGACTAATTCCACTCGCTTTATGTGACACAAAAATTTATTATCTCTGTGGAACTTGAATCCTCCATTTTCTCTGGCTCTGACCGCTCCCTTCTCTGTGTGATACTAAATCCTGCAACTATTTGCATCTTAGCAAAGAGCTATTGGTCTTTCATCCATTAAATGACATTATCCAAGTAATGGAGAAAACTCCAAGCTTGGGATCTGAACTAGAGAACGATAGTAGGCCAATTTGAAAGGAACAATTGCAAGAATTTCTGAGCACTTTGGGACGGAGACAGGGGCACGAGCACGAGCAAATCAAAGAAGGACAAAAAGGTACTCCTGACCCTGTGGGAAAGCAGGTATCTGTGCGCATGCACTCGCCTCAGAGCAGAGGAGTTGTAGCATAGGAGCAAGGCTCCAGATGAGCAGAACGATTGCCACGGGTGAGGAGATCCAGCAGCAGACATGCTGAGTGCGTTCCAAATCTTTTTTATGTTGATGACCCTCTGTGAGTTGATTCTGGGGATTTGGGGGAATGGCTTTCTTGGGTTCTTCAACTGCATTCACTGGATCAAAAGGAACAAAATTTCTTTATCTGACTTCATCATTATGAACCTCGCTTTCACCAGGGTCATCCTGCATTTTGTGGTCACTTTTGATAGCACTGTCTTGATGCTCGGTCCTGATTTCTTTTGCGAAATGAAGCTGATGGCAATCCGTGACGCTTGCTGGACTTTCAGTAACTATTTAAACATCTGGCTGTCCACCTGTCTCAGTGTCTTCTACTGCCTAAAGATTGCTGTTTTTTCCCACCCTGCCTTCTTCTGGCTCAAGCGGAGAATTTCCCAAGTAACTGCCGGCATTCTGCTGGTCTGTGTGCTCTTCTTTTTCTTCAACACAGTGTTAATGATTCAAAAATACTACATATCTTTTGCCCTCCTAAAAATGAGACTCATCATAAACTACACTGAAAATGTCAGAAGAAAGGAAAGAGAATCATATGTCTTCCACTTTCTTAGCTTCCTGTGGACACTGGTTCCCTTCATTATATCCCTGTTCTCCTGCCTCTTACTCATCCTCTCCTTGAAGAGACATACCAGGGTGATGGGACACCATACCACCGCCCCCAGAGACATGAGCACCACAGCCCACGTGAGAGCCACCAAAGTGATATTCTCCTACCTCTTACTCTTTGTCTTTTATTTTGTCATTCAGTTCATCGGGACATCAACTATTCTCCTGAAAGATGCCAAGGTGATGATAATGATTGTAGAGTTGGTCGCCCCTGTCTATCCCTCTGTGCACTCGTTTATCCTAATTCTACAAAACAAAACCCTGAAGGAGGCATTCCTAAGGCAGCTGTGGTTTAAGAAGGGCTGCGTGAAAGGTGGAGCCAGGGGTTGCTGTACCCCTTAATGTAAGGGCAGTGGAGAGCTGCAAGCCCTTTCTAATTCTACTATTCTAGATAGCTAGTGGTATAGGAGAGCATTTAACCCAGAGTCAGAAAGATCTGAATTCAAATTCCACCTCAGATACTAAACCACTGCAAGTCATTTAGTCTCTGTCCACCTCATTTTCCTCACTTGTAAAATGGAGATGATAATATTTGTACTTACCTCATAGGATGGTTGTAAGAATAAAATGAGAAAATATGTTTAAAGCCCTTCTGCATAAATGCTGGCTACTATTATTATCATTATAAACATTATACATGATTGCATATATACATATATATATGAGTGTATATAAAATGATATCTATTTGGTAAAGTTTTCTTTTACATAAAGTAATGTTTTTTTAAGATATTAGATAAAATCTGAATTTTATTTCAAGAGATTGTTTTGGTAATACAATAATTAAAATATGATAAATAATATATGTATATAATATGCATTTATATTTAAACATATACATATGTAGATATAAATTAAATATACAGAGAGAGGACAAGGGTTTTCCCTTTGGAAGCAAAAAGTTCAGCAAAAAGTGGAAAGCGAAAAGTTTGGAGTTCCTAAATTTAGACAATATTAGTAATGGGGTAACCAGTGATCAGGGACAAACGCTAAAGTCTTTGAAATAGGCAAGTGTCACTTGTACTAGGTTCCCATATACCAGATATTTGGAAAGCTGCAAAGGTATAAAGAGAGTTTTGAGGAGGAGATGTGGAAGGCAGGGAGGATAATAATAATAATTATACTATCTTTTATTTATATAGTGCTTTATAAATGGCTTCATCAGACCAATGCCAGGAGGTAGATAATATAAGTATGTTTGTCCCAAGGTAAAACTAGATGACTGGGAAGCTGGGGCTCATATAGAACAGATATGATCCTAGAGGCTGAAAAAAATGGAATGATTTTTTTTTCTCTTTGATTTGTGCCCACCTGAAGTGGGAGGAAATCCTTCCGGGCTATTCACCATATAACTGACTTCTAAGTTTCTCCAAATGTAAATGAAAGTAGTCCCCAGTTTCCATATATGTACCATCGAAAATACAGAAGGCACAAAGAAGTCACAGGAGTTCACAAACAGATACAAAGCCCTAAAAACACACACAAAAGCCCTCAAAAAACCCATAAGCTCTCTCCAGAAGGGAACTGAACAAAGGGTGACTATTAGGGAAACCTTTGACATTCCAGTCAGCCTTCTTCACCAGATCCTACACTGTACCTGCTCCCTACGAAAACCTAAAGTACCACCTTGTAATTAGGAATCATCCTAGAAAAAAAGAACTCACACACACACACACACACACACACACACACACACACACGGGAGAAGAGAAACTGGGATGGGGAGAAAGATAGAAACAGACAGAGACAGAGACAGACTGAGACAGAGAGACAGAGAGATGGAGGGAGAAAGAGAGACAGAGACAAAGAGAGATGGAGGGAGAAACAAAGAGAGAGACACAGAGACAGACACACACACACAGAGGGGGAGAAGAGAGACTAGGGATGGGGAGAAAGAGACAGACAGAGAGAGAGAGACTGAGAGAGATAGAGGGAGAGAGAGCAGAGTACTACTAAAGTTAATCCCTTTCTCAATGGACCTATAATGTTTCAATAATTCTTTCACTGTTCTCCAAGCAAGTTGCTGTGCAAAAATATGTAGATAATAATCTTCTTTCTCCAAGGGCCATGCTACATCAGAAGATGTCCCTCTCTGAAAAAGATCTGGTCTCAATAAAAGAGGAAAAAGGACCCCCTTGGGCAAAAATGTTTGTAGCTGTTCTTTTTGTAGTGGCAAGGAACTAGAAACTGAGTGGATGCCCATCAATTGGGGAATGGCTAAATAAGTTATAGTATATGAATGCTATGAAATATTATTATTTTACAAGAAATGATGAGCAGGCTGATTTCAAAAATTCTGGAAAGACTTATATGAAATAATGTTGAGTGAAGTGAGCAGAACCAGGAGATTATTGTACACAGTTATAGCAAGATTATGTGATGATCAACTGTGATAAATAGCTCTTCTCAGCAATGTGGTGATCCAAGACAATTCCAATAGATTTGGGATGGAAAATGCCATCTGCCTCCTTTGGAAGAACTATGGAGACCAAATGTAAATGAAAGCATTTTCACCCTTTTTTGGTTTGCTTTTCTTAATTTTTTTCCTTTTGTTCTGATTTTTCTTTCACAACTTAACAAATATGGAAATATGTTTAAAATGATTGTACATGTATAACTTAGATTATTTGCTATCTTGGGGAGGGTAGAGGTAAGGAAGGAGGAAGAAAAAAATGGAGGACTAGACATTTTCTACAATCACTACTAACTCTTGGTGGGGAGGGGACAATTGTGCCAGAGGTACAGCAATTATAGCCAAATTCACAGAAGAAATAAAGCAAGATACTCAACAAGGTAACAGTCTCCTGAATTAATAGTGGACAACGATAACCCATCACATTCTTTCAACACCCCTTCCCCACCAGTCTTCAATCTATTGCAGGATGAACAAATCATATCAGTATGAACTGACCCAAAGCCTTATATTTTGCATTTCCCTTCCACTACAGAGAGTCTAGAGGCTCATGCAAATTCACTCCCTTCTTCTCTAGATACCATTCCTAACTCTACAGACTTCTTTTTCCACCATAATCCAAGTCTTCTTTCCCTGAAAGATCCACCCTCCTTATAGTCTTTTCTCTTCTTAGTCAATTACTCCCAGACCATTTTATTTGAAGGAAAATACCCATACCAGCCATATTCACTCCTTCATTCCTCTATGAGCTCCAATATTGACTCTCTGGAATCCCCCACATGGGTACTTTCCTTCCAACCCCCATTTAGCTTTATGTTTCACTTTCATCCAAAGTTAGCTCTCTGGGAACAGGAACTGGATCTCTTTTTGCTTGTATTTATATTCTTGACACTTATTACAGTGCCTGGTACATAGTAAACACAACAAAGACTTACTGACTTGTTTTGACCTAACCCTATGTTTCTTCTCCTATTTGGCTGCAGCAGGTAGATTTTGACTTTACCTATCCGTGTGAAGTAGAGGGGAAGAAATGGAGATGAATTTCATTCTAAGAGATCCTAGGTTAGAAACTCCAAGTCTAAAAATCTACTTCACCTGTCCCAACCCTACAAAAAACTAAAGATGATAATTAAGGAGGAACCAAAGAATGGAAAAAAATTGGGTCAAAGGACAAGAATAAATGGCTATCCTGGGCCTGAAGGGAAAGGAAGCAGAATCCAGCTGAGAATACCCAGCTGAGAATTGAAGTACAATCAGAGGTTAGTGAAAATGAGTGAGAAAATAATATAAGAAAAAAACTAAAACCACCCAAAAGTCAAGAGAGATAATTCAATCAAAAAGTAGAATTTAAGCAGACATATCAACAGAGAAATTATTACCATTAGAAGGAAGAATGAAAGATTATAACTTTATATAAATAAATAATACTAGAAAAAGAAAACTGAGCCAATGCTTGATAAAACACAGAATCCTATAGTATACTAAGAGAGCATAAAACAAAAGCAAAATATTCCAGAATAGTTCAAAAAAGAAATTAAAATGTTAGAAATTAGAAATAGAATATATGGCTTGCACAGCAAAAATACTTAGTAGAATAAAACAACTTGAATCCATAGTGGCAAAAAAGCACCAAGGAGAGTAAAAGAGAAAAAACAGACTTGGAATACCAGTACATTGGAATAAAGGACCATCTAGAAGAGGTGCAACAGGAAATAATGCTAACAGAACTCACTGTTTAATAGGCATAAGTTGTTAATTTCAAAGACAGGGTATATACAAAGACAATTTTAAAAGCATATATCTCCAAGAAAAAAATATGGAAAACAGGAAAACCATAAGGCCAAAAATAATACAAGAAAACTCTCAGAGACTTACATGAACTGATGCTAAATGAAATGAGCAGAACTAGGAGATCATTATACTCTTTAACAACGAAACTGTATGAGGATGTATTCTGATGGAAGTGGCCCCCTTTAACAATGAGAGGATCCAAATCAGTTCCAATTGATCAGTGATGAACAGAACCAGCTACACCCAGCAAAAGAACACCGGGAAATGAGTGTGGACCACAGCATAGCATTTGCACTTTTTCTGTTGTTGTTTGCTTGAATTTTTGTTTTTCTTCCCAGGTTATTTTTACCTTCTTTCTAAATTTGATTTTTCTTGTGCAGCAAGATAACTGTATAAATATGTATACATATAATGTATTTAACATATACTTTAACATGTTTAACATGTATGGGACTGCCTGCCATCTAGGGGAGAGGGTGGGGAGAAGGAGAGGAAAAGTTGGAAAAGAAGTGTTTGCAAAGGTCAACATTGAAAAATTACCCATGCATATGTTTTGTCAATAAAAAGCCATAATAATAATAATTTAAAAAAGAAAACTCTCACAACTTCTGAACACAAAAATCCAAAAGGATTAATCGAGTCCACACATTGCCTCCAAAAAAATTCCTATTCTTCAAACTCTGAGACATATAGTAATTAACTTTAATAATTCAAATTTAAAATTTGTTTTCAAGTGGCCAAGGGAAAGACCTTCAAATATAAAGGAAAGGAAATTTAAATATCACTTGACTATTCTGCACCCATTAGAAATTGAAGGGAATGTCATAATATATTCCTAAAAGCAAAGGAGCTCAAGATGCAAACCAAAATGTTATATCCTGCAAACCTGAACCCAACTATCAATGAAAAAAGATAGTTACTCAGTTTTTTTAAAAAAAAATTGATTAAAATAAAAATAAAAAATAAAAGGCATTGATAGAATACTTGAAAAAATTAGGATCTAATCTCAACTTCTGAAACTTCAGCTAAGTAAGCAAATACATCTTCTGCCATGAAGTTCTAGTGGAAATCTCTTATTTCTCTGACTGCTACCATGTCTTGAGCTGGAAAAGCTTGTTCTCAGGAATTTTAGTTTATGATTTACTCTGAGGAGTTATGGGCAAAAACAAGTAACTACCAAAGTAACTATTCTAGTTTCTCAGTATAGGACACTTTCCAAAAGCCCAGGTCTCTTTCCTTCCTCCACACCCATTCTCCTACTTGATATCTATTCTTTTACAGATCCAAAGGGCAAGCTATTCTGTCAGCCCACTTTTATTGACCTCAGGGGAGACCAGCAAATCTGACAAGTGTCCATCCAAAAAAGTGTCCATTTTGCCCAGCAATGTAAGAATAACCTGTGTCCTCTCAGGAGACATCATTGGTCATACTTACACTCCCAAAAAGAAGCATTACTAAAGAGCTTCTCACAAAAGCCAGCATCCTGTAAGAGTACATCAGGATGATTAAGGAATTCATCAGATTGGTTAGGGACTCTCTGATCAGTGATCCATATTAAATGGTTAATAATAATATGTTGAAGAAATTTAAAGGTGGGCAGCTGAGCTGCATTACTCGGATGACTTAGAAGGATTTGCAAAAATACCTAGGGAAAGAAGGGTGCCTTATACTTCATCTAGCACTATGGTGGACCAATAAGGAGTACATGTATGGTTTCTGCCACATTTTAAAATTCATATTGTATTATTAGTATGTAATTATTAGTATATACCTCAAAATTCATCCTCCTCTTACTAAAAAGAAAAAACATTTGTTTGATTGTGTTATCAGATGATAATAGCTACTTATCCAAATAAACAGGCAGATCAAGGACTCTGGATAGTAAATAGAATGTTTATTATATAATGTTTATTATATAAATCCTCCCCACTGGCTTTTGCTAGTTTTACACATATAAGTTATGCTCATTCTCAAAAAGAAAAAAGTAAACAAAGAAACTCAACATAGAGGAAATTAATTTGGAACTAATTCTCTTCATGATGGGAATATGTTCATGCACTTAAAATCTTTTGGTATAAATAGGTCACAGTAGTGAGAAGTATGGGAAAAGTATAAAGGAAACTAAGAATCTGGGGGCATAACGGTATTATGAAAAGAGTTATGTTTAAGAAATCAGAAAATCTGCCTTCATGTCCAGCTCTCCTAGAGCTAGGCTCAAAAAAAATGAGAAACTAGGAGCTATTCCTCAATTGGAGAATAATTGAACAAGTTATGATTGGTAAGTTTAATGGACTAGTAAGATGTATTGGTAATAAAAAAGACAATCTCAGAAAATTCTGAGTAGTATAAATTTATGCAGAGTGAATTAAACACAACTAGGAGAACAGTTTTCATGGGCAAGAACAATATTGCAAAGAAAAAGACTTAGCTCAGAAAGGCAATAATCAACACATGATGAGATCCTATGATGAAATAAATGTTACATACTGACAGGGAGGAGATGAACGCAAAGGATAGAAATATATATATATATATATATATATATATATATATTGCCACAACCACTGCGTGGATTCATTTTGTTTGATCATGCTTTTTAGTTACATGAGATTTTCTTTTTCTCTGTTTTTAATTGGAAGGGTTAGAGGGAGACAGAGCTTAGCAATAATGATGTCTCCAAAAAGAGAGCTATTGTAACATTTTTTAATTACATAAAAGGGAAGAGAAGTTCAGAACCAAATTGAAATAAGTAGGGAAGTTGTGAAAATAATGTGTGGAAATTATTATATATATTTTTTAAAGCAAGTGATATGAAATAAACATTCACAGGTTTTATACAATCCTCTTTTGGGGTTTTCTCATTAAAAAAAAAAAACAGTATAAAAGACTGATTTAAAAAGAGTTCAATTGTATCTACAACTTCCTCCTCTCTATTAGTTTAATAACCCAGTCAAAAAAAGAAATTAAATTAGTCTTGTTTGACTTGCTCTCGATAAAGCAGTCTGATTCTTTATAATATCTGCTCCTTTGTTCAGATGTTTACCATCCATCTCTTAAGAAATATGTTGTAGACTGTTTCCAGAAATCAAGGTCCAAACATTGTTCCATAGGTGGTAGATTTCACATTCTTCCCTTTGTCAGGCTCAGATTAGAATGAAAATCACTTGATGCAATTATGTAGAACTAGATATTCCTCTGTTTAAGCCACAAACATTTTCTTCCACATGACTCTGATCTTTCTTTTGTCAATGTGACACTGAATCTATTTGCATCTTATCAAAGATCTACTTGGTTTTTTCGTCTATAATGGAAAGCACCAAGCCAGATCACTGAAAAGAAGAAAAATTTGAGGGTTAGTCCAATGAACACTAACAGGTGACAACTGCAAGCTTGGCCATACTCTGATCAAACACAGAAACCTACCCAACACAAAGAAGAAAAAGTTATTGTGAGAGTGGAACACCAAGTATCTGTATCTTCTGAGTCCAGGTCAAAGAAACTTAAGTAAAAGAAGGAGACATTTATAGAAAATTCCTTTTTTTTTAATATCTTTTTAATCATGCTAAATCTAACCAGTAGTATGTTTTTGATGGTCTTCATCATTGAGTTAATTTTGGCTTTTTGCTGTAATAGCTTCATAGGGCTGTTGAATTGCATCAACTAGGTCAAGAACAAGAGGATGACTTTGATTTCATTATTACCAGCCTAGCCTTGTTCAGAATATGCTTGCTTTGGGCACCCATAGTTAACATTTTAACAGTGATCTATTCCATTTTTATGAGAAAATGACAGTGTGTGAAGTTATTGATATTGTCTGGACATTTATTAACTTTTTAAGCATTTGTTTATCCACCTGCCTCAGTGTTTACTATTGCCTAAATTTCCAATTACTCCCACTCTGCCTTCCTATGGCTGAAGTAGAGGGTTTCCTGGGTAGTTATGTGGATTCTGTTGGGCTCTGTGTTTTTCTCTTTTTTCAGCACAGTAATACCAATCAAAAAATCCATTGTTTATTTTAGCAGCAGACAAATGAAAATCATAGCAAATTGCATTAAAAACATTACTGAAAAAAGTAATATTTCACTCACATTAATTTTGAGTGCCCTCTGGATGGTCATCCTCCTTATTGCAATTCTATGCTCATCTCTCCTGCTCATTCTTTCCCTGAAAAGACGTACTTAGCAGATGAAGAACAATATTTCTGACTCCACAAACCCCAGCACTGACGCACATTTAAGACCCACCAAAATCATTCTTTCTTCTTTCTCTTCATAGTATTTTTTTTTTTTTTTTGCCTTTTTAATACTTACGTTAAGGGATTTCCTGCCAGATGACAATTTGGCATTGATGAATGGGGAGATGATTACAACTGCCTATCCTTCTGTTCACTCAATCATCCTCATTTTGGGCAACAGCAAGCTGAAACTGGCATTCCTGAGGATGCTCCAGATAGTGCCTGAAAGACACTATCTTTCAGTGGGTCACTGAAGGGTCACTAGGTGACCCTTCCTCCCACAGACAAATCTGGAAAGCAATAAAAGAATTGGCTGTTCTGAATCTGGCTCAATCCCCAGATTGAGCTTGCTCAATCCTTCACCATCAATTTCGACTTAAAACCATTAAAGACAGACACAGACTAATGTGTTCTCCAGCACCAGGTCCATTAACAGAGGATTTTCAAAACTTGAATGAACAACATAATGAATGAAGAAGCCTTTATTAAACCCTTATTGTGAACAATACGATTCACACATACAGGTTTTTTTTATCAATGGGAATGACTGAGTGTGGTATATTACTATTATTGTGCCTTAAGAAATGAAGACTATGAGAAATTCCAAGGAAGTCTTTGAACTGTAGCAGAGAAAAATAACCATAACTAAAACATTATATTCAATAACTATAATAATGTAAACAAAAATAAAGAACAATGAAAGGAAGCTAAATGCTTAGTAACCATGAAAACTAACTTTGGTTTAGGAGAAAAAATAATGAAACACTCTCATCTCGGAAAAGTCAGAATTTTAGCTACATCAAAAGACTCAATTCTCTTAACAATTGCTTTTCATTAAATGTTTATCTTTGTTACAAGAGAAGGGTTAATTCTAGATGGTGGTTACATCCAGAAATGTCTATGACATAAAAAGAAATGGCATATAATCAATAAAACATATATTTCTTAAAAATAGAATTTTGCCTATAAGGAAATCTTCACTTGTCACTGCCTCTCTACATAATACTTTCGAGAAGAAACATTCTCTGGAAAAAAAAAAGCCATTACTGTTAATACTCTGCTTCCTAACTTTGTCCATTTAGAAGGAGAATCACCATCTAATGAGTAATTCTTTAACACCTAATTGTACATAATGAGGCTATTTATAAATTCCAACTTAAAGTTCATTCCAACTCTGCTTTCATAATATGGAAACACTGAATTCTTTAAGAATAAGGGGGAATACAGTATGAATAATACCACATATTCATTATGTCATCAAAGAACATTGAACTAGAAGTCAGAAAACCTAGGTTTTTATACTGGTTCTACTCTGAATCAGCTATGGGATATATTATTTGTCACTTAAATTCTCTATCCCTCCCTCAGTTTCCTCATCTGTAAAATTAGAGGTTCAGATTAGATAATAATAGACATTTATATAGCCTAAATTAAAATTTAAACATTTACAAAAGTATTTGGATGTCTTTCAAGTTTCTTTCCAGACTCAAATTTCTACCATTCAATGCCCCTGTTCATTTAGCATCAGGAATATTTAACAGAAATATTTTCCACTTGATGATACATTTCCCTATTGTGACTCTTTTGGAATATTTGTATGATATCATATATTCTTTTTTTCCCCTGAGGCAATTGGGGTTAAGTGACTTGCCCAAAATCACACAGTCAGGAAGTGTTAAGTGTCTGAGGGATAGCATATATTCTTTTTTTAAATTTTTTTTATTTTTTTAAATTTTTAATAGCTTTTTATTCACAAGTTATATGCATGGGTAATTTTACAGCGTTGACAATTGTCAACCTTTTGTTCCAATTTTTCCCCCCACCCCCTCCCCTAAATGGCAGGATGACCAATACACATTAAATATATTAATGTATAAATTAAATACAAAATAAGTATACAGATAGCATATATTCTTAATAAAATTTAGATGATACCTCATTGTGTTAGTGATATGATAGGCTTCCTGGATATATATGCATGCACATACCCCCATAGACACACACTAAAGATTTTCTTAAGGAACTGAAGAGCAATTCATTTTGAAGGATTTTCCTTATTTGGTATGTATCTGGAATTGTACTTTGCACCTTGAAACAACAGGAAATCTAATTTTCAAAGAATGACAGTTCCTAGCTATCATCTATGTTATCTGTCCACAATTCTCTACTTTTGATCTAAGAGACAAGATGAGAGGTTTTAAAGGAGTTAGGAGGGATCTCAGATTATTCATGGATCAGGAAAGGCAGAACTAGGCAGCCTCACCCCATTTCTGAGTTCTAGGGTAGCAGTTGCCAAAGGAAGGAAAAGAGAGAGCTCCTTTCTTCATCGCCACTGTCACTGTCTGACCATTTCGGCTCAGCAAACAATGTCACTCATGAGACCACTGAACTTTCCTTCGCTCAACTCCAAAGGAGGCTGGGAGAAAAAAAAAAAAAAAAAACAAGAGCTCAAAATACCCTGAGAGCATTTTAGAAATGGTCATGCTCTAATTTCTAAGAAATCATGCTATACAATTCATAATGTGCTCAGATTAAGTCCCCAGAAAACTAGACAAGAGACTCAATAAGGTGAATAAATCACAAGGAAGGGCCTGAGCTGCTTTGTAAATCATTAGGGATTAGGTAAATCCACCTGGTGGTTTACAAAGCAATTTAATCCCCTCAGTTTTGTGTTACACTTGTATTTGCCCTTGTTGAGAGATTTATTTAAATGTTTATGATGTATTTACAAATATGGCTATATGAAGATATTTAGACCTTCGTGCCATTCTAAAATTTGACACAGCTTTTACAAATTGTTCCCAGAAATTATTTACCTCCATTTTGGGTCACCATTTTAAGACTATCAACTAGATAATATACATAGGAGGCTAAAGAACAGACCTAAAATCTCATTGGGATAAAGAGCTCAAAATGAGGAAAATTCCTTCTACTAATATAAGTTGATGGGTTTTCTGCAATATATAATCTTAGAGAATTGCCTAGGGCACTAAGAGCTTGTCTGTCAATGAATAAACATATATTAAGGGTCTACTTTGTACCAGGTACTGTGCTAAGTGCTAGGGATACAAAAAGAAGCAAAGGACATTCACTAAAGAGCTCACACTCTCACAGGGAAGATAAGAAGCAAATATGTAAATAGAAATAATCAGGAGAAGGAAGGCATTAGAATTAAGATGAAAGGGAAGTCAGGGAAGCTCATAGGTGAAAATGAGAAAGGAATGCACCCATTCCAGGTTTGGGAGACAGAGAAAATGCAATGCAAGAGGGGGAAAAGATTGTTTGTGGAACAGCAAGGTTGCCTGAGAATATACTGGGAAGTAAAATGTTTTGTCCTTCATTTTTGAAGACAACCACTGACATCATGGGGAGGTATCTTGACTTGTCCAGGAATTGGATTTAAAGAGGCAGATTACTGTCTCATACCTCTGTATCGGTGATGGCCCAGGATGCCATGGATGACCTGGACATCTGTGATGTCCCAAGCTCTAAGCTCTCCATATCACCTGCTTAAGCCGCCTACTGACCATTGGAACATATTGCTCTCATTGACTCATTCCACTGGATGTTCTTCAGATGCTTGGGGCAGACACCCCTTAACGCATGGACGCCCCAGTGGGTCACTCTCCACCTGGTTTGGCCGTCCACCCAGATGGCACCAGGGGGTAAACTACAGTTTCTCAGAGCCAGAGATGAAAGCTGAGTGCTAGGTTAACGGCATAGCCCTTTCCAGGACTGCCCATTCACCTTGGGACGTATGGGGTGTTATTGTCCAGGGTCACAGAGCTAGGGAAAGATGGCAAAGGGCTAGATTATGAAAGACATTGAATGCTGAAAAAGGATTTTCTACTTGATTCTGGAAGTGATAGGGAGCCAATGGAGTTACTGAGTAGACCTTCTTGTTAGAATAAGCAACTTTTTGGTGACTGGAGCATGGATTGGATACCCAGAGACAAGGCAGGCAAACCCACCAGCAGCAGAGTGTTGCCATGATTCAGACATGAAATGAAGGGGGACTACAACTGAATGGCAGTGGTGTTAGAGAGAATGGAGTGTATTCAAGAGATGTTGCAATGATCAATAGATTGGAAGGAGAAATGATGGTGAGGAGTCAGGGTGGTGGACACTCAGCCTGAGGGATTAAGAGACTGGTGTTGCTCCCAACAGTAATGGGGAAGTTGGAGAGAGAGAGTCATTAGGGTAACACGTGGAGTTTAACATGTTTACTGAACAGCCAATTCAAACACATCTGACTCCTAACTCACTTCTGCACTATATGACTTGTTTGGGTGCTCTATCCACTTTGCCAACTCACTGCCCCAAGTTAAAGACATCTGAAAGGCAATTGAAGATTCAATATAAGTGGTCTGTAAAGAAATTAAGGCAAGCTCAGTAGATCTTAGAATCATTAACTATTTTGTGTCTTGAATTCAGGATTTCCTGATCTATGCACTACACCATGATGCCTTTGTTACGGGCACATAGGACTTTACAAAGCATTTTTCTTACAAGTCAATAAGTGGAGAGTAAAGGTATTAATATTTCCATTCTGTACTTGAAGAAATTGAGGCTCAGAAAGTTTAAATTAACAGTCAACAAATATAGCAACCTAGTCTTTGACAAACCCAAAGATCCCAGCTTTTGGGATAAGAACTTACTGTTTGATAAAAATTGCTGGGAAACAGAAAAAGAACTCTGGGAGATGACTAAAAACCATTACATTGAATTCCCAATCCCTATATTTATGCACACCTGCATTTTTGATTTCCTTCACAAACTAATTGTACAATATTTCAGAGTCTGATTCTTTTGTACAGCAAAATAACAGTTTGGTCATGTATACTTATTGTGTATCTAATTTATATTTTAATATATTTAACATCTACTGGTCATCCTGCCATCTAGGGAGGGAGTGGGGTAGAGGTGAAAAATTGGAACAAGAGGTTTGGCAATTGTTAATGCTGTAAAGTTACCCATGCATATAACCTGTAAATAAAAGGCTATTAAAAAAAATTGCTGGGAAAACTGGAAACTAATATGGCAGAAACTAGACATTGATCCATACTTAACGCTGTACACCAAGATAAGGTCAAAATGGGTTCATGACCTAGGCATAAAGAATGAAATTATTAATAAATTAGAGGAACATAGGATAGTTTACCTCTCAGACCTGTGGAAGGGAAGGTCTTTATGACCAAAGAAGACTAGAGATCATTACTGATCACAAAATAGAAAATTTCGATTATACCAAACTGAAAAGTTTTTGTACAAACAAAACTAATGCGAACAAGATTAGAAGGAAGCAATAAACTGGGGAAAATATTTTTACAGTCAAAGGTTCTGATAAAGGCCTCATTTCCAAAATATATAGAAATTAACTCTAATTTATAAAAAATCAAGCCATTCTCAATTGAAAAATGGTCAAAGGATATGAACAGACAATTCTCAGATGAAGAAATTGAAACTATTTCTAGTCATATAGAAAAGATGCTCAAGTCATTATTAATCAGAGAAATGCAAATTAAGACAACTCTAAGATACCACTACACACCTGTCAGATTGGCTAAGATGACAGGAAAAAATAATGATGATTGTTGGAGGGATGCGGAAAACTGGGACATTGATGCATTGTTGGTGGAGTTGTGAACGAATCCAACCATTTTGGAGAGTAGTTTGGAACTATGCTCAAAAGTTATCAAACTTGCATACCCTTTGATCCAGCAGTGTTACTACTGGGATTATATCCCAAAGAGATTATAAAGAAGGAAAGGACCTGTATTTGCACGAATGTTTGTGGCAGCCCTTTTGTAGTGGCTAGAAACTGGAAACTGAATGGATGTCCATCAGTTGGAGAATGCTGAATAAATTGTGGTATGAAAATTATGGAATATTACTGTTCTGTGAAATGACCAACAGGATGATTTCAGAAAGGCCTGGAGGACTTACGAACTGATGCTGAGTGAAATGAGCAGGACCAGGAGATCATTATATACTTCAACAACAATACTAGATGATGACCAGTTCTGATGGATCCGGCCATCCTCAGCAACAAGATCAACCAAATCATTTCTAATGGACAGTAATGAACTGAACTAGCTATGCGAAAAAGAACTCTGGGAGATGACTAAAACCATTACATTGAATTCCCAATCCTATATTTATGCACACCTGCATTTTTATTTCCTTCACAAGCTAATTGTACAATAATTCAGAGTCTGATTCTTTTGTACAACAAAATAATGTTTTGGTCATGTATACTTATTGTGTATCTAAGTTATATTTTAATATATTTAACATCTACTGGTCATCCTGCCATTTAGGGAGGGTGGGGGTAAGAGGTGAAAAAGAATTGGAAAAAGAGGTTTGGCAATTGTTAATGCTGTAAAGTTACCCATGTATATATCCTGTAAATAAAAGGCTATTAAATAAAAATAAAAAAAAGAAGAGAATATCAAGGAAAAAAAAAATAATGATGATTGATAAAGGGGATGCGGGAAAACTGGGACATTGATGCATTGTTGGTGGAGTTGTGAACGAATCCAACCATTTTGGAGAGTAGTTTGGAACTATGCTCAAAAAGTTATCAAACTGTGCATACCCTTTGATCCAGCAGTGTTACTACTGGGATTATATCCCAAAGAGATTATAAAGAAGGAAAGGGACCTGTATGTGCACGAATGTTGTGGCAGCCCTTTTGTAGTGGCTAAAAACTGAAACTGAATGGATGTCCATCAGTTGAGAGAATGGCTGAATAAGTATGGTATATGAATATTTGGAATATTACTGTTCTGTGAAATGACCAACAGGATAATTTCAGAAAGGCCTGGAGAGACTTACACGAACTGATGCTGAGTGAAACGAGCAGGACCAGGAGATCATTATATGCTTCAACAAATACTATATGATGACCAGTTCTGATGGACCAGGCCATCCTCAGCAACGAGATCAACCAATCATTTCAATGGAGCAGTAATGAACTGAACCAGCTATGCCAGAAAAAGAACTCTGGAGATGACTAAAAACCATTACATTGAATTCCCAATCCCTATATTTATGCACACCCTGCATTTTGATTTCCTTCACAAGCTAATTGTACAATATTTCAGAGTCTGATTCTTTTGTACAGCAAAATAACGTTTTGGACATGTATACTTATTGTGTATCTAATTTATATTTTAATATATTTAACATCTACTGGTCATCCTGCCATCTAGGAGGGTGGGGGTAAGAGGTGAAAAATTGGAACAAGAGGTTTGGCAATTGTTAATGCTGTAAAGTTACCCATACATATAACCTGTAAATAAAAGGCTATTAAATAAAAAAAAAAAAAAAAGTTTAAATTACTTCGCCAGGATCTCAGTTCAGACCATGTAATGTAAAGTCTGGTTCTCATTCTACCACACTCTCTCCTTCCTATAGTTATCCGATTTATTCCCACATGTAAGAGGATGATTTGGGAAATCTGTATTCTATTTGAAGAGTTCCTTTAATCAACCTGACATTCCATAGCATGGATCATTGTTTGGAGGCAACCAAAGGGAACCTCCTCATGGAATGTGTCTGTACTCCCAAAAGCCAAACTGATTAAGTTTCAGACTTTAATACTGTTCAATCGTATCAGATTTTCAATGACCCCATTTGGTATTTTCTTGGAAGAACTATTGAAATGGTTTCCCTTGTTCTTTTCCAGTACCTTTTATGGATGAGGAAACTGAAGCAAACAGGATTAAGTGACTTGTCCAGGGTCACAGAGCTAGCAAGTACTGAGGCTGGATTCGAACTCAGGAAGATGAGTCATCTTGACTCTAGCCCTCTATCTATAAGGACCACTTAATTTCTTTCAGAGTCTAAGACATCCTCCTAATGATTGGCTACATAAAAATCAGTGACCTCTCTTTGTGACCTATAAATATGAACTTGGTGGTTTCTGACTCTCTTAAAAATTTTCTTTTTGAATTTTCCCTTCTGTCTCCCTGGGAGTCAACAGTAGCAGTCAATGTGCAACAGATTAAAAAACTATATCTGGGATCCCTAGAGAGAAACAAACAATCTTATCTTCACAGTCTAGCATTTCCCAAAGGAAAAGGATGCTGCTTTTGCCATCTGACGTATTCGTGATTTCTCCTCCCCATCATTCCCATTTAATTGTTTCTCCTTTTTATTGAAATTTCATAAACACGTAACTTATGTTTGGATTATGAATTCTTTGCTCTTGTGTAAGGTATGGAATCAGGAAGCCTCATCTTTATGAGTTCAAATCTGACTTCAGACATTACTAGCTGTGTAACCCTGGGCAAGTCACTGTACGTGAACATGTACATGTTCATTTCTCCTATAATAAACCTAGTTTTCACAAAAGTTTCATGGAACTGCGATTAGCTGTTGACAGTGGGTAACTCCAAGTTTAAGAGTTCCCAAAGACAAGTTACAGAGCATTGATTTTTCTGGGACGACAAGATTCCTGATTCAGTTGTTTTCCTGAATAAAAGAAAATAATCTACATAATTCCTGTACTGTGTCACTTTTCCAAGTAATTCATCATTACTTTGACAGTTGTGGACTAGCAGATTACAAAGTCTAAGTAGTCCATCTCTGAAAAACAACTAATTGCCCCACACCTAGATGGATTTCTTGTGAACCTACATGACTTTACACTGTACATACTTTTAAGAAATGGTTTCTCTTCACAAGTCCACTTACTTCCAGAGAGAAAGACTTTTCTGAGGCATTTTATGCTTCCCACCGAAGTTTGTAATTTATGTACAAAATACAGCCCTTTATTGACCCATATTTAAATGGGCTAGGCCTGGAAGAAGACCTAACTTCAAATCCCAGCCTCAGATACTCACCAGCCCAGGGTAAGTCATTTAACCCTGTTTGCCTCAGTTTCCTCATCTGGAGAAGAAAATGGCAAACCATGCCACTATCTCAGCCAAAGAAAACCCCAAATGGGGTAGTGTTTGATTGAAATAACTCAATATCACCAAAAATTCTGTAGTCTTTTTGCAGGTCTTCTTATCACTGCAAGAAAATTAGTGGAGGGATATAAGTGTAGCATGCAAGCTTGCCATCCATTCTCTCTTGCTCTTGCTCCATGACAGTTCTACCTTCTGCCATTTCATCATTTATTGGTAATATGATATAGCTTACTTTTGTTTACCATGAGTCCCTCCATCACCTTTTTAGGTAACCCCCAATTTTTTTTTCACTTTTGCAAATAAGTTTTTGTTGTTATTCTTTGCTTTTTCGCCATCTACACTTCATAATGTGTTCCTACCCTCTTCTCTTCTCAGGGCAGCTAAGTGATGTAGTGAATAAAGACTTGGGCCTCTTCCTGAGTTCAAATCCAGCCTCAAACACTTAAATATCTGTGTGACTCTGGGTAAGTCACTTAATTCTATTTGTCTCAGTTTCCTCTTCTATAAAATGAGCTGGAGAAGGAAATGGGAAATTACTCCAATATCTTTGCCAAGAAAACTCCAAATGGCATCACAGAGAGTCAGATACAATGGAACAACAAATAGACTATATTGTTAAATTTGTCCTTTCCAACTCTTAAATTCCATGATTTTGTAATTTATTATTATAAATGGTCCTGACTCTTCATTATGAGACAGTGGCTCTTCTTACACTGAAATATTGGCCATTCCCCATCTGTATGTGTTTTTATTCAGTATAATAAGAACCAGTCATGTTTCTGAATAATCCCATCCATCCTTCCACCCACCCCACCCCCCAATCATCTTGCAATCTTCTCACTGCCACTTCATTGCTTCTCTTTACCTGACCCTTTTCTTCTTGTACTTGATGCAGGAACCTATCTTCTATATGGCACTGAATTCTCTTAGAGATACTGATAACTTTCCTCTATATGACTTGTCCTTCGAGTTATGACACTGAATCCCACATTCATTTGCATCTCAATAAAGAGCTGCATAGTTTTTCATCCATTAAATAAATTTACAAGACAAATTGCTCAGAGGAGGACAGATTTGGATACTGAACTAAAGAGTAATAGGAGACCTGCTTTGAAGGAGGCAGGGTCAATTACCTGAGGTCAGCTACAAAGCCAGTCTTAACAAGGGTTAGAGGCTCTTTGGATAGTTGTTGCTTAGCCTTTTCTAACTCTTCATGATCCCACTTAGGATCTTGGGAAAGACAAGAATAGTTTGTTATTTCCTTCTCCAGCTCATTTTTCAGATGAGGAACTGATGCAAATAGAATTGACTTGCCCACAGTCACAGAGCTAGTAAGTGTCTGAATCCAGATTTGAACTCATGAAGATGAATCTTCCTGATTTCAAACCCAATAGTCTACCCACTGTGCCACCTTAGTACTTGAATGGAGAAGTTGGAATCCCTGTGTTCTTGACTCTGTTATTTCATTTATATCTGATTCTCCATGACCCTATTTGGGTGCTTTGACATTTCGTTCTCCAATTCATTTTACAGATAAGGAAACTAAGGCAAACTGAGTTAAATGACTTGCCCAGGATCACATAGTTAGGAAATATCTGAGGCTAAATTTGAAGCTAAGATGAGTCTTCCTGACTCTACGTCTTCTGTTCTTGACTGAAGTCAAGGAAATTAAAGAGTAGCAGAGAGGATAGAGGGGAACAAAGAGATCATTGATAAACAGAGTGATCCAGAGGAGTTAGGGCTAGTTGTCCTTCCACAATCATGGGCAAGGTTCTTTGTCTAATTTCATCACCACAAACCTGGCTTTCTCCAATATCCGCCTGCAATGGATTATCATAATCAATAAGTATTTGTTCGTATTCTATCACAATTTAGGGAATAACTTAATACCAGAAATTCCTTCTACTCTTCAGTTGCTAATCATTTAAGTACTTGCTTTGTTACCTATTGCTCCTGAACTGCCTGGAGATTGCCAGTTTCCCCCATTCAGCCTTCCTCTGTCTCAAACGGAAGGTTTCCCCTGGGGTTGTCCAGATGCTCTTGAGCTCCGTGGTCTCCTCATTCTTTAGCACAGTGTCACCGGTCCATAAATGTAATATTTATTCTGCTCTCAGACAAATAACACACCAAGCAAACTGCCCTGAATATGTGAGAAGAAAGTAAGAGGAAGATCATGGCACTTTGGATCCCGATCTCTTTGGCTGCATCCCTGATCTCCTTTCAGCTCATCTTCTCTGTGGGGAGACCCAACCCAGAGGTACAGCAACAGTCATGTCACGGGCTCCAGACTCGAGTTTCTGCTCCTTTCTCTTTTTTTATACTTTGTTGCTCTCCTCACTGGGATGGTGATTTCTTTCCAGATCCCATAAAGATGACAAGGGATATTATTTTAGCTACCTCACCCTCTGTACACTCATTTATCCTCATTCTAGGGAAGAAAAATCTACCTGAAATAGAAATTCCTGAGACAAAACAACCTGAAGAAATGTTCACAAAGTCAAGCCAGCTGACCTTTCACCTCATAAAGGAACTTGGGGGAAATGGATGAGTTCAGAAAAGACTGGATTTCTTTGCCCTCTACATCTTCAAGCCCTTCTCCCATAGCATTAACTTCCACATATAAATAATTAAAACAGAGATACTGACCCATAATGGCCTTGCTTATAATGAAGTACTTATTTAACATGAGCTGTATGTCTGGACTTTGTAGGAGTTTTTATTCTCTGGGAAATACTATCATTAGAAAACTCTTTATTGCTATATAAGAATTTAAATGATTTAATAAATGTCATTATAATGTTTTACTCTCTATAATAAGCCTATTGACAAATTGGGACCTCCTACTGTCATTGGTTTGTTGATGTGGAAACAGTTTATTAATATCCATATAAGATATATGTCCATATATCCATAGTATTAGAAAAAGGTAACTGGATTCAGCCTCAGGAGACCTGGATTCTGATATAAACCCTGCCATTAGCAATTATGTGACTTTATCCAAAGTGTCAGCTTTTTCCTTCAAAAAACTTGTGATAGAAAGAGTCAACTGCATCTAGAGAGAGAACTATGGAGACTGAATGTGGTCAAAGTATAATATTTTCACCTTTTATTTTGGTTGTTATTGTTTGTTTGTTTGTTTTTCCCCCCATTTTGATCTGATTTTTCTTGTGCAGCATGATGAATATGGAAATATGTTTAGAAGAATTGCACATGTTTAATTTATATTGGATTGCTTGCTGTCATTATAGGGTAGAGGGAGAAAAATTTGAAACGCAAGGTTTTGCAAAGATAAATATTGAAAATTATCTTTTATGTATTTGAAAAAAATTTTAAGCTATTAAAATTGTTTAAAACTTTTTAAAAATTAAAATCAAAAGACCTTTTCAGTTTTAAAATTCTGATTCTAAATCTTTGTCCATTTAGCATTCATTTATTTATTAATGAAATTGTCCTTTTGATAAAGATAAATGTTTGGTTTTTTAATACAGTTCTATGATATCATCAGAGTAAAGAGATCTAGATGTAGAAATTTCCTCTGTAAATGCAGATCAGCCATTCATCTAAATTATAATATCATTTATGAGGCCTTAAGTGATTTGTCTAAGATCATGCAGTCACTATGGGTCAGGGAGAGAACTGAACCTAAGTTTTTCTAATTTCAAAATCAGTATGCCATTGTTCACTCCAAAGTATGAGGAAGTAAGTGATGCAGTAGATAGAGTGCTAAGCCTGAAGGCAGAAAGACCCTAGTTTAAATCCAACCTAAGGGTACTCTATTAGCCTGGGTAAACTATAAAAACAAGTTATTTAATCTTTGTTTGCCTGAGTTTCCTCACCTACCTGTTAGGATTGTTGTGAGGATCAAATGAAACATTTTTTAAGTGTTTGGCACTTAGCAGGTACTAAATAAATGACTGTTTATTTCCTTGTTCCACATTAGTTCATCTTCAGTTCAATAAAGTTTGAATTTTATTTCTAAATGTTCTATAATTTGGGAGTATATTTGTAGCTCTTCAGTTGTTTTTCATTTGTGTCCAAGTTCATGATCTCATTTGCAGTTTTCTTGGCAAAGATAGTGGAGTGATTTTGCCATTTCCTACTCCAGCTCAAATGACAAATGAGGCAAACATGCTTAAGTGACTTTCCCAGAATCACATAGTTAGTCAGAGTCTAAAGCTGAATTTGAACTCAAAAAGAAAAGCATTCCAGCTTCTAAGCCTAGTATCCTACCCGATATACCACCAAGCCATCCAATTAAGGTACCAGAGCTTTTGAATTAATACAATTGTTTTGGAAAGCAATTTGGACCTATACCCCAAAATTCACAGAACATTTTGACCCAGTAATGCTTTAACAATAAGTTGACCTCAGAGAGGGCAAAAAAAGAGGAAAAGAACTCAAATGTACCAAAAAATATTTATAGCAACTCTTTTCTTGTACTGGAAAATAACTAGAGACTAAAAGGATGTCCATCAATGGGAGAATGGCTAAACAAATCACAATATACAAATGGGATACAATACTATTCTGCCATAAAAAAAATAATAGGTTTAGAGAAATGTGAGTAAACCTATATGAAGTGACACAGAGTGAAATGAGTAGAGCCAGAAAAACAATTTACCCAGGGACTACAATCGTGTAAAATAAAACAAGTTATGAAGACTTAAAAATTCAAATACATTAAATAACTGTATAATAAACAATGCAAAAAAGATGCAATAAACACGTTCAGGAGACAGATGATAAAGTATGACTTCTAGTTATTTTTGTGGTCTATTATGTTTAGGGAAATATTCTTTTTTTCTTGGTGTTTAAGTTTAAAATAATCTTTTTTTTTTCCCAAAAAAACTTAAACTGGTCACAAAGTACCATAAGCAGGCTAAACATTTTATTTATGTGTGTATCTAAATATACACATCATTCATATATATGTATCTTATCTCTTTATATATATTTTATGTATATACATGTATAAAAAATAATATCTCTTCCCATGTATCTCTTTTACCTAATTAATCTATATATATTTTACCTAAATATAATCCAGTTCCCAACCATGTCAGAAAGGGGAACCCTTTGCTACATATGGCATATAAAGGGAAATGTGTATCTTAACTGGAGAAGAGAATACTGAGGTACTTTGTCTATCTGAATGAGGGACAGAATTGGTATCCAAAGCTTCTCAGAGGACAACCATGTAGTTCCAAAAATTCTTTAGGAGAAAAATACATAGAATGCCTTTAGAAACAGCAGATTATAAACAGAAAGCTGAAAGACAGAATTCTCCCCCAAGTAAAATTGGGGTCTCTCTCTTGATAGAGCCAAGATCTTATCTTGTTCTCAATAACAGAGCTTATTCACTCATGTATTTTCTGATATACTATAATCTGTTTACCTTCTCCAATTTCTTCTTGCTGTTTTATTTAGATAAATAGACTTACTCACTATTCCCTATTTGTAATGGTTTTTTGTAGAACCTGTTTTGGTGGGAAGGAATTAAATTGGAAGTATAAACTAATGAACTACCTTTGGGGGCAGTTAGGCGGTGCAGTGGATACAGAGCCAGCCCTGAAGTCAGGAGGACCTGGCTTCAAATCTGCCCTCAGACACTTAATACTTCCCAGCTGTGTGACCCTGGGCAAGTCAATTAACCCCAATTGCCTCAGCAAAAAACAAAAAACCTACCTCCCCCCTTAAGAGTAACGGGAAATGCCTTTTATTTTGAACCCCATTCCATTCTCCAAAAATCATATTCCTAGGACAAAGATACTTGAAAGGACAGAGCAAATAGATAAAATTCCTCTTGGAAAGAGAGCAAAGAAGGAGTAAACACCCAACCATGGCCTTTTCCCCTGTTTCACTCAAGAAGGAAGGTGCAGGCTTCCTTGAAGAGAGGTTGCTCAGCTTCAAGAGATAGCTGCCCATTCACATCTATATCTATATATTTAGATAATTTGTAAATGCATCACATATCTCACATGTGCACACCAACCTTGCATAAAATTATTAACATTATATAATTGTTCAAAGTTAGAAAATCAGTTTCCTGACAGTATAAAGTTCCTGGTACATACAAGTATTATTATTCCCCTTTAAGATATGGGTGAGGGAATGAATTTTTCAGAAATTAAGAGATCTGATTGAGGTTCCATAAGTAATAAATATTGGAGGCAAAAGTAAAAATCAAGGTTCTTTAA
Source organism: Sarcophilus harrisii (assembly GCF_902635505.1). Lineage (NCBI taxonomy): Eukaryota > Metazoa > Chordata > Mammalia > Dasyuromorphia > Dasyuridae > Sarcophilus > Sarcophilus harrisii. The sequence continues at coordinate 190,610,778 of NC_045430.1, read as the reverse complement.
ATAAAAATATTTTTCCACTAGATCATGCTGTATCACTTATATTATGGAGTAGTTATGTAATTTAGAATAATATTAATAAAGTATCTACTTTTATGACACATTTCCAGAAGAAGATACTTTGGAAGAACTTCAGAACAGGTCTGTTTCATTTGGGCAGGGGGACAGTCTGCAGAGTCCAGACACAGCATAGGGAGTCTGGGGCAAGAAGCTGGGGCAGGGAGCCAGAGCACTGAGGCATCTTGGGGGAATCTTCTGTGAGGCCCTTAGGCTATTCTGTCCTGGTTGCAAGTGGGTGGTTTAGCAGATTTGCTGTAAAACACCTAAAAACAAATACAAAAGGCAATTTGTAAGACACTGAGCCCTGGAAGGCCCTAGGACTTGGTTGCTATTACCCAGTAAGGAAATCAATCAGAAATACTGGCCCAAGGGAAAACTAAAGCAGCTGTCACTCCTTTGCCTTAAGAGCAGACCTCAACCCTTAAAAAAAATGAGCAAAAAAGCAAAAAGAACCCTGACCATAGACAGCTTTTATGGAGAGAGAGAAGAACAGACTTCAAACCCTGAGGTTCCTAAAGGCAAATCAATTCCAGATGAAGCCACAAAGGGAGAGCTATTCCCCATTTCACAAGGCTTTCTTGAAAAATTTTTAAAAAGATCTTAAAAGAGAGTTAGAAGAAAAATGGGGAAAGGAAATGAGATCTTTGCAAGTGGGTATGGAAAAGGAAAAACAGAAATTATCTGAAGAAAACTCCTTTAAAAATAGATACGATGAAATGAGAAAAGCATATACCTTCCTACAAGATGGATCTGATGAAATGGAAAAAGCATATAATTCCTTACAAAATAGATATGAAAAAGAAAGCAATTAGTTGAAAAACAGAATTTGCGAAATAGAAAAAAAAGTGCAATAAACAAACCAACTCATTTAAAAATTCAATTGCCAAATACAAAAATAATTTTAAAAAGGTAACTGAAGAAAATAATACACTAAAAATTAGAATTGAACAAAAGGAAATGAATGACTCAATAAGACTTCAAGAATCCATCAAACAAAACCAAAAAAATGAAAAAATAGATCATGTAAAATACTTCATTAGAAAAACAACTAACCTGGAAAATAAATTGAGGAGAGACAATCTAAAGATTATTGGACTTCCTGAAATCCATGATAAAAAAAGAGCCTAGACATCATCTTTCAGAAAATCATCAAGGAAAACTGCTCTGATATCCTTGAACCAGAGGGTAAAAAAACATTGAAAGAATTCACTGACATGACCTGAAAGAGACCCCACAATAAAATCTCCAAGGAATACAGGAGCTAAATTTTAGAATTATTGGATCAAGGAAATCAGATTCCAGGCCCTAAAGTGGAAGCTTCTAGGTCCTGGTAAATCTGATTGTAGCTCCTCAATATTTGAATTGCTTCTTTCTGGCTGTTTGCAATATTTTTTTCCATTTCCATTTCCAAAAAGCCACAATCAGGATTACCAGGACCTAGCAGCTTCCACTTTAGGGCCTGGAATCTGATATTCCAAAAGATAAAGGAATTTAGATTGCAGCCAAGAATCAACTATCCAGCTAAATTGAGCATTATCTTTCAGGGAAGAAGATGAACATTCAATGATACAGGTGAATTTCATTTATTTCTGATGAAAAGACTAGAGCTGGACAAAAAATTTAATCTTTAAATACAAAACTCAAGAGAAGCATAAAAAGGTAAAAAGGAAAGAACTCTTGAGAACTATATTTCTGTTATGGATATACTTGGAGAATACAGATATAATTTGATTTTGTTGTGATAATATGAAAAAGAAACTAGAAATAGAAAGGGGATTGTGCTGGAAAAAGAGGGAAATGGAGGTAAAATGAGGGAAATTACATTTCATAAAGAGGCAAAGAAGATCTTTTATAATTGAGGGAAAGAAGGGAGGGGGATGAATATTATATGAATCTTACTCTCATCAGTTTTGGCTCAAAGAAAGAATATCAGATATATTTGACTTCACAGAGAAACTTGTCTCACCTTATAGGGAAATGGGAGGGGAAAGGGGAAGTCTAATAGAAGGGAAAACAGGAAAAAAAGGGTAGGGGAAAAGTATAAGAAAGGGGGAAGGGCTGTAAAGGGGAGGGCTATTTGAGGGAGATGGTGGTCAGAAGCAAAATACTGGGGAAGAGGGAAAGGGAGAAAGGAAAGAGAAAAACATAATTTGGGGTAAATAAGATGGCAGGAAATACAGAATTAGTTATTTCAACTGTGAATGTGAATGGGATGAACTCTCCCATAGAATGGAAGTGGATAGCAGACTGGATTAAAAGCCAGAATCCTACAATATATAGTTTACAAGAAACACATGTGACACAGAGAGACACATACAGAGTAAAGGTAAAAGAGAGAGAGAGAGAGAGAGAGAGATACAGAGTAGAATCTATTATGTTTCAGATGACATAAAAAAAGTAAAAAAAAAAAAAACCTCTTGCTAAAAGATACTATAGATAATGAAACTGATAATATCAATACTAAATATATATGTACCAAGTGGTATAGCATCCAAATTCCTAGAGAAGTGAAGAGAGCTGCAAGAAGAAATAGACAACAAAACTATACTAGAGGAAGATCTCAACCTTGCTCTCGCAAAACTAGATAAATCAAACTACAAAATAAATAAGAAATATGTTAAAGAGGTAAATAGAATACTAGAAAACTTAAATATGATAGATCTTTAGAGAAAATTGAATGGAGACAGAAAGGCGTATACTTTTTTCTCAGTGGTTCCATGAACTATTATACAAAAACTGACCATGTATTAGGACATAAAAAGCTCAAAATCAAATGTAGAAAGGCAAAAATAGTAAATGCATTTTTTCAGATTATGATGCAATAAAAATCACCTGCAATAAGAGGCCAGGGAAAAAATAGACCAAAAATTAATTGGAATCTAAACAATCTAATCCTAAAGAATGGGTGAAACATCAAATCATAGACACAATCAATAACTTCAACCAAGAGAATGACAATTTTGAGACAACATACCAAAATTTGTGGGATGCAGCTCAAGTGGTTATTAGGGGAAATTTTATATCTCTAGATGCTTACTTGCATAAAATAGAGAAAGAGGAGATCAATGAATTGGGCTTACAATTTAAAAAGCTAGAATAAGAACAAATTAAAAAACCCTCAATTAAATAACAAATTTGAAATTCTGAAAATAAAAGGGGAGATTAATAAAATTGAAAGTAAGAAAACTATTGAATTAATAAATAAAACTGAATTGGTTTTATGAAAACAAAAAAAAAACAAAATAGATAAACTTTAGTTAATTTGATTACCAAAAGGAAAGGAGAAAATCAAATTATTAATCTCAAAAATAAAAAGGGAGAACTTTTCACCAATGAAGAAGAAATTAGAGCACCAATTAGGAGTTATTTTGCCCAACTATAAGTCAATAAATTTAATAATATAAATGAAATGGGGAAATATCTACAAAAATATAGATTGCTCAAGTTAATAGAAGAGGAAATAAATTATTTAAATAGTCTCATTTCAGAAAAAAGAAATACAACAAGCTATAATCAACTCCCTAAGAAAAAAATCTCCAGGGCCAGATAGATTTACATGTGAATTCTACCAAACATTCAAAGAACAGTTAATTCCAATATTATATAAATTATTTGAAAAAAAATTAGGGAATGAAGGACTCCTACCAAATTCCTTTTATGACACAGATATAGTGCTGATACCTAAACCAGGTAAGGTGAAAACAGAGAAAGAAAATTATAGACCAATTTTCTCAATAAATATTGATGCAAAAATCTTAAATAAAATACTAGCAAAGAGATTACAGAAAGTCATCCCCAAGATAATACATCATGACCATATAGGATTTATACCAGGAATTCAGGGCTGGTTCAATATTAGGAAAACTATTAGCATAATTGACTATATCAGTAACCAAACTAACAAAAATCATATGATTATCTCAATAGATTCAGAAAAAGCATTTGATAAAAGTTATCACCCATTCCTATTAAAAACACTAGAGAGTATAGGAATAAATGGACTTTTCCTTAAAATGATCAATAGCATCTATTTAAAACCATCAGCAAGCATCATGTGTAAGGGGAACAAACTAGAACCATTATCAATAAAATGAGGGGTGAAACAAGGTTACCCATTAGAATCATTACTATTCAATATTCTATTAGAAATGTTAGCTTTGATAATAAGAGAAGAAAAAGAGATTAAAGGAATTAGAGTAGGTCATGAGAAAACCAAATTATCACTCTTTGCATATATGATGGTATTCTTAGAAATCCTAGAGAATCAACTAAAAAACTATTAGAAATAATTCACAGTTTTAGCAAAGTTGCAGGATGCAAAATAAATCCACATATATCAGCATTTTTATAAATTACCAACAAAGTCCAGCAGCATCAAATACAAAGAGAAATTCTATATAAAATAACTGTCAATAGTATAAAATATTTGGGAATCTTTCTGCCAATGCAAAGTCAGGAACTATATGAACACAACTACAAAATAGTTTCCACACAAATGAAATCAGATCCATTCAGTTGGAAAAATATCAAGTGCTCATGTGTAGGCTGAGCAAATACAATAAAAATGACAATACTACCTAAATTAATCTGCTTAATCTTATCAATCAAACTCTAAAGAAACTATTTTACAGATCTATAAAAATTAATAACAAAGTTCATCTGGAAGAACAAAAGGTCAAGAATTTCAAGGTAATTAATGAAAAAAATGCCAATGAAGGTGGCCTAGCTGTACCAGATCTAAAACTATATTATACAGCAGCGGTCACCAAAAATATTTGGTACTAGCTAAGAAATAGACTAGTTGATCAATGGAATAAATTAGGTTCACAGGACAAAATAGTCAATAAGTATTGCAATCTTGTGATGACAAATTCAAAGACTCCAACTTTTGGAATAAGAACTCACTGTTTGACAAAAACTGCTGGAAAAATTGGAAACAAGTATGGCAGAAACTAAGCATGGGCCCACATCTAACACCATATACCGAGATAAGGTCGAAATGGGTTCATGATTTAGTCATAAAGACAGAGAAGGAAGAAATTTGTGACCAAAGGAAAACTGGAACTCATCATTGAACACCAAATAGATAATTTTGATTATATTAAGTTAAAAAGATTTTGTATAAACAAAACTAATGCAGACAAGATTAGAAGGGAAGCAATAAATTGGGGAAATATTTTTACATTTAAGGGTTCTGATAAATGCCTCATTTCTAAAATATATAGAGAATTGACTCAAATTTATAATAGTTCAAGCCATTCTCCAATTGATAAATGATCAAAGGATATGAAGAGACAATTTTCAGATGAAGTTGAAACTACCTCTAGTCATGAAAAGATGCTCTAAATCACTATTGATCAGAGAAATGTATATTAAGACAACTCTGAGATACCGCTACACACCTCTCAGATTGGCTAAGATGACAGGAAGAGATAATGAAGAATGCTGAAGGGGATTTGTGAAAACTGGGACACTGATACATTATTGGTGGAATTGTGAATGTATCCAACCATTCTGGAGAGCAATTTGGAACTATGTCCAAAGAGTTATCAAACTGTGCATACCCTTTGACCCAGCAGTGTTTCTATCAGGATTATACCCTTTTTGTAGTGGCAAGAAACTGGAAACTGAGTGGATGCCCATCAATAGGGGAATGGCTGAATAAGTTAATAAGTATATGAATGTTATAGAATATTAATGTTCTATAAGAAATGAGCATCAAGATGATTTTAGAGAGACCTGGAGAGACTTATATGAACTGATGCTAAGTGAAATGAGCAGAATCAGGAGATCATTGTACGCGGCAAGACTATACGATGATCAATTCTGATGGACATGACTCTTCTCAACAATGAGGTAATTCAGGCCAGTTTTAATAATCTTGTGATGATGAGAACCATTTACACCCAAAGAGAAGACTGTGGGAACTGACTATGGACCACAACATAGCATTTTCATTTCTTTTGTTGTTTGCTTGAATTTTATTTTTTCTCACTTTTTTTCCTTTTTGATCTGATTCTTCTTGTGCAGCAAGATAATTGTATAAATATGTATGACTATATTGGATTTACATATATTTTACCATGTTTAACATATATTGGATTACTTGTCATCTAGGAGAGGAAATGGGAGTAAGGAGGGGAAATTGGAACACAAGGTTTTGCAAGGGTCAATGGTGAAAAATTATCCTTGCATATATTTTGAAAATAAAAAGCTTTAATTAAAAAAAGAACAAAAGAATACTAGTGCTTCTTGTAGATTCCTCTTTCAGATCCTCTAATTCAATCCTCCCTTTTTATAAATAAGGAAAATGGTTTAGAGATCTTAACTTCCTGAATCAGAGTCTTCAAGACAATGAAGGATAAAAATGAAATGCAAAGCCTGCCCTTGTCATTCAATATCCAGAATCTGGAAACAATCCATGGAAACCATCTGAAAACAAAATAATTGTATAATTCTGGGCCTTTCCTTTCTTTGTTTAAAACTAGGAAACCTACTGTTTATGTAGAATTGGATCCTCCCCTGTTGGAGGCACAAACCATTTTCCTTTATGTGACTCTCACCCCTCCTTCCTCAGTGTGACACAGAATCCTGCACATATTTGCATCTTAGCTAAAAGCTGTTTGATCTTTCATCCATTAACTTAAAGTGACAACCCAAGTTCATGACTAAACTGAAGGCTGGTCTAGAAGACACCAACAGATCTTCTTGGAAGGAAACTATGAAGGTTTCCTGATGACAGCTCCTCAGTCCTCCCAAGGCAAGATCACAACCCCTGGAGAAAACAGATCACTATCAAAGAGAACCAGCAAATAGCTTCCTCTTTTGGACCCAGATTAAAGAGACTGGAGGAGCAGGAAGGTGGCTAAGCAGAGAGCCAGAATCAGCGCTGACAGTCTTTCTGCAAACATGACCATTGTAGTCCCAATTCTGTGTGTGGTTGTGACTATCAGTGAGTCACTTCTGGGTATTGGCTGTAATGGCTTCATCTGCTTAGTGAATTGCATCAATTTGATCAAGAGCAAGAAAATGTCTTTGTCTGAATTTCTCATTACCAGCCTGACCATCTCTAGGATTTTTTTTCTTTGCATAATTGTAGCCGATGTTTTCATGATATTCTATTTTGATTCTGAAATAACCCGAGGAATGCAAATATTTTCTCTGCTATGGATCTTTGCGAACTTCTTAAGCATCTGGCTGGCCACCTGCCTCAGTATCCTGTACTGCCTGAAGATTGCCAATTTTTCCCACCGTGTCTTCCTCTGGCTCAAGTGGAGGGTTTTCTATGTGGTTAAAGGGATTCTGCTAGTCTCAGTTCTCTTTTCTTTCTTCAGCACACTGGCAATGCTCAAAGGATTTGATTCTACTTTTCGTAGTGCACAAATGACATGCACAGCAAACTGCACTAAAGACATTAGGGAACAGCAAAGTATTCTTTTTTACACGTATATCTCTATGGCCCTCTGCATGGTCATCCCCTTTATTGTGTCCTTGATTTCCTACATTCTGGTCATTCTTTCCCTGAGAAGACACACCCAACAAATGCAGAACAATGGCATTGGCTCAAGAGACCCAAGCACTGAGGCTCATGTGAGAGCAACCAAAATCACCCTTTCTTTTGTTTTCCTCTTCATCATGTATTTGGTTGCCTTTTTCATCATTATATTGGGCTTTTTTCTGCCAGATATTAAATTGGCATGGATGACTGGGGAGTTGATTTTAGCTGCCCACCCTTCTGTCCACTCAATCATCCTCATTTTTGTCAACAACAAGCTGAAACAGGCATTTCTGGGTGTATTTCAGATAAAGAAATGGGGCATGAAGGGTGGAGCGAAGTGACCCTGTACCCCAAAGAAAAAAAAGAATTTATGAAGAAACTGCTATGTGTCAGCACTGTGTTAAATGCTTTACAAATATTTCATCTGATCCCCATTTTATTAAGGAAAGTGGCAGACAGAGGTTAAGTGATTTGCCCACAATAAAAGAAGTTGGGCACATATTTGCCCAGCTGGTAAGTGTCTGAGGCTTCTATTTAAACTCGTCTTTTGCAGCCAAGCTTGATGAACAGAGATGAGATTCAGAATCCTTCAATATGGCTCAAATCTAGGTTCCTTTGCTCCATACTCTCCAAACTCCTTCAATCCTAATTAATTTCCATTTAATACTAACTAATAAACAGACAGCATGTTATCTGTTCCAATATTGTACCAATATTACCAAAAGGAGATTTTGTCTATGGTAAAAATCTTTGTCACTCATTGTCTCCCTGATTTATTATCAGGAAAAAAGTTCCTATTTTGGGGAACTCAATTTTTAACTGCTCCTCTCTTGTTTTTCAACTTTGTGGAGATCCTTCTTTTCTTCTTCTTTTTTTTTTTCTTTTTTCTGAGGCAATTGGGGTTAAGTGACTTGCCCAGGGTCACACAGCCAGGAAGTGTTAAGTGTCTGAGGGCAGATTTGAACTCGGGTCCTCCTACTTCAGGGCTGGTGCTCTATCCACTGCACCATCTGGCTCCCCGTGGAGATGCTTCTTTTAATTCATACCATTAAATAACCTAGTTGTACATAATGTGGCTGTTGACCAAGTTGGGGTCGGATACTCAGCATGCTTAAGTGACTGAATCCCCTTGTGTGTGAGGCTAGAGAGCATGACCTGGAAAGGCACAGAAATGTGCCATAAAAAGGCTCTGCTCCCCAACTGCGAGTGTGTGCTGACCGTCCGTGACTAGCCCAATCTGCTGAGCCTGTGGTGAAGAGACAGACCATTGGTTGGCTGTGAAGCAGGAGCTGGCCAAAGCTGCAGTCTTCTTTGACTTTCCCAACTGGCCAGTGTTTGGGATTTGTAGTATACAGACTTATTCATGCAGAATTCATTGTCTCCAAATCATCAGAGTTAAAGTGAACTTTAATTGGAATGTGCATGTGATAATGATCTGGACTCCCTGTCCCAGGACATCACCATCTCCTCAGAGTTTTAGAGGTACTCTTAAAAGACTTGCACCCTCATTGGCTTGTTCTCCTTCCAATATAATTAATGCACTAGTTATATTTAACCATCTAATATGAAAGTATGAATGAGATTCATTAGATCTGCCTAATTAAGACTTGCAAATGCTGTGAGAATTACTCAGAAAGATCAATGATTAAGGTTTCTTTTTGAGACAGCCAAGGTTTTATATGTATATGTAAGATTCAAATGACATTAGATTGACTCAGAATATCCAAAGAAATATGTAAATGTTATAGCTTTTAAAAAGCACAATTCTATGACTGTTAGCGTGATTGCATTGGTTTTGATGTGGGGAACTCACTCGTTTCAAGTATCATTCAAGCCCACAATAAAACAGGATCAGTCTCACTGCAGTACAAAGGAAAGTACAGTTGCAAATTAAAATCACCACTTGTCAGAAAGGTTGGCAACATGTTGCTGTTTTAAAAAAAAAAAAAAAAAAAAAAAAAAAAAGGTTAATTAATTATCAGGAAGCAAAAGCCTTCAGAGGGATCTGGCAGGGGTACCAGAGGCCAGATTTGAACTCAGGAAGATGAATCTTCCTAACTTGTAGGTCCAGCACTCTTATCTAATGTACCATTAACTACCAGAATTGTAGGTTTTAGATATAATTATATTTCTATGATTATAAAGAATGACCAGGTAATAGCTACCAGAATTATAGAAATTTCCAAATGGAAATTTCCAGCTGGAAAAACTGGACTTCTTTTTGTCCCCTGCCATTTGGAAACTAAGAAACAAAAGAAGCAGTATAAACAGATGGGAAGGATGTGTAGGGATAAGGAGAGATAAGACAAAGAAAGGTAATGTTTGCATTATCCCCAACTCAACCCAAATATATTGCCAAATTTTCTCACTTCTAATTCCACATTTCTCACATCCAAACTCTTTTTTCCTATCACTGGGACCACCTTAGTTGAAGCTCTCATCTCATTTCTAGACAGCATAATGTCTCTATGTGTAGCTTAGGTAGGGAGGAGGGGGGTAGGCCCAGGGAAGCAAGCTGAGTACCTGGGAAATTAGAATGTTGGAGTGAACAATAGCAATATTAAAATATTACTAGTTTATGCTACTAAAATAGTAATATTAAAATATAAGGTAGGAGGAAAAAAAAGACTGAGCCAGGCACTGAACTCAATGAAGGAGAATGTCTCAGAGATCAATATTATTGAAATTGATTGTTAAGTATGGGCTTACTGAACCTCAAAGGAGAAATCATCTAATGATGGTTAAAAGTCTGGAAGTGGCAATGGGGAACAAGAGTATGAAGGGAAGGGAATGTTTAGGGAACTAAATTTGTGTAATGATACTGAGGGGCTGACAATTATTACAACTTTAAGATGCAGAAAAAATGATCGAAGAACTGGTAATGGCAGGTAAGGTACTGTTTGTTATGAAGCATTCCTCCCTGTGGAATAAAAGTGCAGATATTTGCAGTCCATGAAGAGCTGTCAAGAATCGTACAATGTGCTTTTCCCCATGGAGATGCGTTTTTAACTTTGTATGAATCTACTATGGAAAGAGATGATTAAAACTGTTAGCATGAGAGAAGCTAAAGAAATGTTTATTGTCATTACTTTACTGATGTGTGAGATCTTTTCTTAGGATGCTGTCTTCAACTTTATTTTATAAAAGTTTAAAAAAAGTTTAATATTTTGAGAGCACCAAAAGGAGTAATACTGGATTTCCATATAAGCAAAGAAAACTTATTCCAGCATTTTAAAGGTCTGAGATGACTTTAATGATGATACTGGTCATAGTGAAAGTATAGTATGGGAGAGGAAGGCTGGTGGTGGCATATATTCATCTATATATGTATGAATTTGTGTCTGTATATGATGTATATAGACTGTTTAAGCCTACATACATATGAATGCTTATCACTCTCATTTGTTAATTATACATCTTTAGTATTTTATTTCTAAATAAATATAATTATTAATGAAAAGAACAATGATTGGGGCTCAGCAGCTACAAAAATAGGAATATAGCTTCCCCAAAGATCTCTCCAGAAAAGTAACCTTGAAAATAATTGCAACAGCACCCTTTATCCCTCAGAAGAATGAGATTAAGGGGCAACCACCTAATAGACAAATTAGATAGTGTTGTGATCTACTGAAGGGTTAATATACCAGAACAAATGACTAGACCATTCAAGGGAACTTTTAGGACTTTCATGTTATTCCTGTGGGTAAGATGGAAATATATGGGCTAGATAATAAAAATGGTTGAAGGAAGGATTCAAAAAAAATCATCACTAATAAATTGATATCAACTTGAAGGGAACTGTGTCAGAACATGCCCTAGAGAGTCACTGTTATTCTTGGATATTTAAAGTTTATATTACGTTAGATGAAGACATAGATGAGATGTTCAGAGAGGCCCACAACCTCTAAATTGTTTGGTCAATCAGTAGTTTTTGAGTAAAAGGGATTCATCTTCGTTGCATTTTGTTTATACCTTTTAGACTACCATTTATATAGAATACAGACAGAAGGCTGAATTGACTGATACTGCAAATCCAGTAAAATGTATGCTTGTGTATACAATTTATACTTTAAAAATGTGAACCAGTGAATAAGATACAGAATAGGTCACCCAATGTTCACAATACAAGGAAAAAATAAAATGCTTTTTGTTCATATGTATATATGTAAAAATGCATTTTAATTCTCGTCAAAAGCAATTCCAAAGATTATACATGATTTCAAAATGAGGATGTCCCAACACAGGCTTTGAATGAGTCACCCATTTCACTCCTTTTCTTTTACGTAGTCACTCAGAAATATGATATTTTCTGTAAGGAATCCAAAGAGAAAATAGTTATTTTCTTTTTTTTATTATTATTATTATAGCTTTTTATTTATAAGATATATGCATGGGTAATTTTTCAGCATTGACAATGGCAAAACCTTTTGTTCCAACTTTTCCCCTCCCTCTCCCCACCCACTCCCCCAGATGGCAGGTAGTCCAATACATGTTAAACATGTTAAAGTATAAATTAAATACTATATATGCATACATGTCCAAACAGTTATTTTGCTGTACAAAAAGAATCGGACTTTGAAATGGTGTACAATTAGCCTGTGAAGGAAATCAAAAATGCAGGTGGACAAAAATAGAGGGACTGGGAATTCTACGTAGTGGTTCAGTCATCTCCCAGAGTTCTTTCGCTGGGTGTAGCTGGTTCAATTCATTACTGCTCTATTGGAACTGATTTGGTTCATCTCATCGCTGGAGATGGCCACGCCCATCAGAATTGATCATCATATAGTATTGTTGTTGAAGTAAATAATGATCTCCTGGTCCTACTCATTTCACTCAGCATCAGTTCCTGTAAGTCTCTCCAGGCCTTTCTAAAATCATCCTGTTGATCATTTCTTACAGAACAATAATGTTCCATAATATTCATATACCACAATTTATTCAGCCATTCTCCAATTGATGGGCATCCATTCAGTTTCCAGTTTCTGGCCACTACAAAGAGGGCTGCCACAAACATTCTTGCACACACAGGTCCCTTTCCCTCCTTTAAGATCTCTTTGGGATATAAGCCCAGTAGTGACAGTGCTGGATCAAAGGTTATGCACAGTCTGATAACTTTTTGAGCATAGTTCCAAATTGCTCTCCAGAATGGCTGGATGTATTCACAATTCCAACAATGTATCAGTGTCCCTGTTTTCCCACATCCCCTCCAACATTCCACATTATCTTTCCCTGTCATTCTAGTCAATCTGACAGGTATGTAGTGGTATCTCAGAGTTATCTTAATTTGCAGAAAATAATTATTTTCAAAATTCCCTTTTACTCCTCTTCTTCATTAGTCTATCTATGATAGCCATGATTTACAAAGTACTTAAAATATGGTTTCTCAAATACGCCTCACAACCACCCTATGAGGCACATACTCTAAGAATTACTGTCTCCATTTAATAGACTAGAACATGAGACACAGACATTAAATGGCCTGTCCAAGATAATACAACTAATGATTACCAGAAGAGGATTTAAACCCAGGTCTTCCTGACCCCAAGTCTAGTCTCTACTCTCTCTCATATATATACACTACACACTAGAAATAGTAAATCAGTCTCCCAGAAGAATTTGGGGAAAACTATTTTGATTGATCAATAATTGCCCCAATGTTGCTATTCATCTTCAAAAATGTTTAAAATTGGTGAAATTGCTTCTTTATCTTTAAAAATAATTACAATTAAAAGAAAGACATGAAAAATTGATTCTATACTGGCCTTTTAAAAAGAATATCTAAAACTTGGAACACAAACTTTTGCAAAGATGAATGTTGAAAACTATCTTTGCATGTGTTTGGCAAAATAAAATACTATTTAAAAAAAAATAAAAGAATATTTTATATACTTAAGGGGAAGATACAAATTCTCTATCTCAAATTAAAAAATAGAAATCTCTTCAGCCTAAATTGATTGAAAAAAGGTAACTGTCATGCAAGAATAGCAAGAGTATCACCTATGTTGAAGAAGTAGCTTTTCTAGAAACTCTTTAGACAAAGAAAGGTGCTAAAAAGTCAGGCTGAGGATCAATACTGATCCTGAAAAATACTAAAAAACAAACATCCCACCTCTTGCTAAAGAGGCAGTAGGGAACCAAAGATAGAGAATGCTGCAAACATTATCACATACAAAACTGATTTAATGTTTGGGGTTTTTTTGCCACAGAGAAAATTTGCTCAATAGCAATACACTGAAGAACAACTATAGAAAATATAAGTCATCAATACAACCTTAAAAATAAAAACAAACAGCCACAGAACTCTTTCACTTAGAAGGGAGGATGGCCCAATTTTCAGTTTTCACTATCAGAAATGGAAAATCATACTACTTCCACTTCTCCAGAGTAATTAAGATCACAATAGAAGCAGATGAAACAAGTTAAGAGAACAGCATTCTGGAAATCTCTGATCTGAAACAAGGGAATCAAATTAAGACTAAATCAGAATTTATGGTAGATTCCCAAGCTGAGTAAAAAAACAAGTAAAACATAAGCCCTGAGTGTAGAGGATGGCATATCCTCAAAGTATTTGTTCTTATTACTTGTCCATATATAAATGAACAAAGTATAAATAACAAAGAGAAGTACAAATTCTAATGCAGAGACAAATTTTACTTCATCTATCACTGAAACTTACTGGGATAGGATTCATGACTAGAAATTGTCTTTGAAAAGGCCTACGTTATTCAAAAGATAATTTTTTTATAATTATGATTATGAAGAGAAAAAAATGGGAGCTGAGACCAATATGTCATACAATTCCCCTTGAATTTTACCCTCTATTCAAAATGAGTTTCTGTAAGCACACCCCATACTTTTCTAATCAGGCAGATAGCGTCTAGAAGCTTCAAATGAACAAAAAGAACACGAGAACTGATCTGAGTTTTCTTAGTATCTCTAGATAGTGCCTTTTTTTTTTTTTTTTTTTTTTTTTTTAGCTAAACTGTTTCCCTTTATCCCCACCTCACTCTACTCCATTCTTGAAAAGTAACCAAAATCAGTGATGAAAATACACTATTTTTTTGATGCTGGTAGCAAGGATTCAATTCTATTTTGCTGGAGAGTCAAAGACTTTTATTTATTTGTTTGTTTATTTTCTGAGGCAATTAGAGTTAAGTGACTTGCCCAGGGTCACATAGTTAGGAAGCGTTAAATGTCTGAGGCTGGATTATGAACTCAGGTCCTCCTGACTTTAGGGCTGGTGTTTTATCCACTGCACCATCTAACTGCCCCAAATCAAAGACTTTTCAGAAAAGAGATAAACCTTCACCTTAGCTAAGAGAGTATAATGAAGTAAAAGTTCAACTGAGTTCTATGAATAGCAATTGGCCACTAAGCATCATATTTTAAAATAACACCTTACAATTTTCCTCACTACCACAGAGATGAGCAATCCAAATATTCTTACTCAATTTAACACATGGGGAAACTGAGGCTCTATCATTTGTTAAAGGTCTTATGACACTAAATGTCAGAACCAGGTTATGAACTCAGGTCTCTCTAGACACTTTAAAACTGTTTCTACTACATCACATTATCTCTACTTATCTTGAGCTCTTGGTAAATGTGCATATGCCTCAGCAAACACAGAGTTAAAATTTTTCTGGTCTACCTTTCAAGTAATTTAGTATTTAAATGTAGTACCTCATGAAAACATCGCAATACCCTCAATTCAAAATCATACAGAACATGTTCCAGCCTTTACAAATTCAAAGGAGGAGAATGATAAAGATAATCTCTCTTCCCCAAAGGATAAATGTTTTGAAGAAATAAATTTCTCACCAGCTATAATTGTTGTGGCTTGTCGTCTCACATTGTTTTTATCCGTGTATTCACCATAATCTATTTTCCCTTCCACAAAAACTCGAGCCCTAATGAAAACAAAATTTAAAGAAGTGAAAAGGTTGATACATTACATGTTTTATATCAGAATTTGATTTGGAGACTTAAAACACACATCTATACAAACACACAATTAATCACATATAGTGACAGATTTTTGAAGCTCAAAATGAGAGGTTCAATAAACTCGACTTCTTTAGCAGAGTCCTATCATTCCCTCTTTCTTTTATCTACAATCTCTCCCTACCTATTCTCCCTCCCTTCTTCCCCTAACACCTACATTTCCAAGTTTCCCGTTTTCAAAAACTATTACCTGATTCAATCATTCATTTATCATTTATATATGTCCTTCCCTTCATGATTAACACTTTTTGAGAAAGCTGTCCATACTCAACTGCCTCTAATCTTCTCTTTTCTCTCTTCTCAATCCTTTGCAATATGGAATGTAATATAACCATTCAGCTTAACCTTCCTTCTCCAAAGTTACCAATCACTTCCTAATTGAATTCAATTCAATTAGCATTTATTAAGCACCTAGCTATACTTCCACTCCTTCCCCTCACATCACTGAAGGAATGATAGAAAATTGCCATTTTCAGGTTCCCACCGTAACACTACAATCTCTCATCCTTTGAAGTTCAAGCTATGCACAATAGATAAGAATGCCAGGCCTGGAGTCAGGAAGATTCTTCTGATTTTAAATCTAGCCTCAGACGCTCATTTAAGCCTGTTTCCTCATATATAAAATGAGCAGAAGAATGAAATGGCAAACCACTCCAGTAGCTTTACCAAGAAAATCCTAAATTGAGTCATGAAGATCAGACAGAACTGAAAACAACTAAACAATAAAAATAAATTTAAAAAAATATGGTGGCCACTTCCACCATAAAGAATTTCTGACTATAATGTACTGGCTTTTCACCTCTGTCTCTACCTTTGTTTATTAAAACCTATTTCTGTGTAACATGGATCTTGTAACCCTCACCCCCTCAACGCTCTTCCAAGGTCATCTCACTTATATGAGCCTCCAAGTCCTTCCTTTTCCATCCTCAATGGTGGTTGTCCTTCATTCTCAGAGGCCCAAAATGGCATCACTATATCAGAGTTGACTTACAGTGTATCCAACTATGACGGATCAGGCCAAAACAAGCTTGGAATGCTCTGTCACAGGTTGGATGCTATAAATAGTCTCTATGAATATTTGGGGTGGATTCTCTTCCTTTGTGCATCTCATGTTTCTTCTGAGTGAATTCAATTCTGTATTGCTCATAGAGCACAGCACCTTCACTGATGAGAGCACACCATGTTCAGTATATGGCTCATAAATTTTCTCGTCTAACTCTTGTCCAATATTCCTACTGACTCTTTCCTCAAACACCTTAATTCAGATGCTCAACTTATTTACCCAGAATTCCTTACTTCTGTACCCCACCCTCAAATGGGCCACTTCCACCATAAAGAATTTCTGACTATAATGTACTGGCTTTTCACCTCTGTCTCTACCTTTGTTTATTAAAACCTATCTCTGTGTAACATGGATCTTGTAACCCTCACCCCCTCAATACTCTTCCAAGGCCATCTCCCTTATATGAGCCATTTTCTTTCTTCCCCAACTTGATGCCTTAGTGAACCAATTCAACTCTGCATTGTTCTCTATTGACTCCTTAGTTCCCTTATTATATCAACAATTTTACCCTGTCAAACTTTAGCCTTTGACCATCTCCCCATTCACTGCCTTTACTCCTACACACAAGTTGGTGAAACAAAAGTGGAAAAAGCACTCCACCATTCTGACTGAATCCACTACAGATCTATGTTACATAACCTCTACTGGACCCTCACTGTTGCTAGATATCTATGCTGTCATATAAGTCTCTTTTATCAATTCATTAATCCCACTATCCACAGCAGCTTTTCCAAACCTTTTCATCCCAACTCATACTTCTAATAGTTCTCTTCTCCCCTTTTTCTTGTCTGAGAACCTAGTATTTTACAAGGAAAAACTGAGGCCATTCCCCAAGAGCTTCTTCTTCTCCCTATCTTAAATCACTCAAATATCTTCTACCACTATCTAAATCTTCCTTCATCCCTATCTCACATGATAAAGTGGCCCTACTTTTTATTAAACTTATTTTTAAAATGTCTTTGCAAAACCTCGTGTTCCAAATTCTTCCCCTCCCTTTCTACCCCCTCCTAGACAACAAATCCAATACAAGTTAAATATGTGCAATTCTTCTATACATGTTTCCACAATTATCAAGTGACACAAGAAACATCAGATCAAAAAGGGAAAAATGAGAAAGAAAACAAAAAGTGGGCAAACAACAACAAAAAATATGAAAATACTATGTTGATATCCATACTCAGTCCCTATTATCCTCTTTCTGGGTGCAGATGGCTCTCTCCATCAAAAGAAACTATTAGAATTGGTCTGAATCATCTTGCTGTTGAATAGAACCACATCCATCAGAACTGATCATTGTATAATCTTATTGTTGAAGTGTACAACGTCCTCTTGGTTCTGCTCATTTCACTCAGCATCAGTTCATGTAAGTCTTTCCAGGCCTCTCTGAAATCATCCTGCGGGTCATTTCTTATAGAACAATAACATTCTATAACATTCATATATTATAACTCATTCAGGCATTCCTCAACTGATGGGCATCCCTCAGCTTCCAGTTCTTTGAATGGCCTTATTCTTTACCAAGGCTAAAACTCTGCTGAGGCTATTCCATTCCATACCATCTCCAATAGATTGCTCCCTCTGTCATCAATCT
Organism: Sarcophilus harrisii; assembly: GCF_902635505.1. NCBI lineage: Eukaryota > Metazoa > Chordata > Mammalia > Dasyuromorphia > Dasyuridae > Sarcophilus > Sarcophilus harrisii. The sequence goes on along the minus strand of NC_045430.1, from coordinate 190,592,565 downwards.
ATCATGTATTTTCAGTTTCTCCTTGGCTACTGGCTCATTCCATACTTCCTATAACCATTTCTTCCCCCTCCCAAAAAAAAAACCCTCATTTGATTCTTCTGTACTCACCAACTATTATCCTTTCTGTCCTTTGTGGCTAAATCCTTAAAAAGTCTTAAGTATAAGAGATGCATCCACTATCTCTCATTTCACTTTCTTCTTAATCCCTTACAACTCAGATTCTGACTTCATCTTTCCACCAAAACTTCTCTTTTCAAAGTGATTAATGATCTCTTATTGCCTGTAGAGAGCCAGAACTCTGGAGAAGCATACTTGAAACAAGGTGTTAACTCAGAGGAATAGATAAGACAATGGTTACCTAGTTTAGCATGGTTACTAATAGTTCTCTAGTTCAGTACATGTACTTAGTATTTAATATAGTTCTACAAGATTGACATCTATTCTACAAGATTAACACCTACAATGATGTAATTGTAATAGAGTATTACAATTACAATACTCTACAATAGAGTCCGACAAGGACTGAACAAGAGAGAGTCACTCCATATCCCACCACCATGGTGGCTGGCCTGTCCTCCTTCATTTCTCCACTGAGACCAAGTCCTGTCTGAAGGCCCTCCAGAGAGCTAATCAGGGCCCCATCCAGAACACATCCTCTAACCATAAGTGTCCCAGAAGCTTCTGTCCTGGACCTCTTTTCTTCTACTACTTTACTTGGTGATTTCACCAGCTCCCGTGGATTTAATTATCATCTTACTTCTTTCCATTTTCAGATCTACTTATCCTGCCTTAACTCCTGTGCTGACCTTAAACTGAGTTTCAGACATCTCAAATTGGATATCCAATAATATCTTAAACTTAACACGTCCACTATGACCAGGCAGAGTTTATACCAGGAATGTAGGGTTGGTTCAATATCAGGAAAACTATCAGCACAATGGACTATATCAATAACAAAACTTAACAGAAATAATATAATTATCTCAATAGATGCAGAAAAAGCTTTTGACAAAATACAGCACCCATTTCTATTAAAAACACTAGAGAGTACAGGAAGAAATAGTTTTCCTTAAAATTATAAGCAGTATCTGTCTAAAACCCAATGAGATCAGGGGCCAAACAATGACATTCCTTACCACACTATTCTTCAATACTGTACTAGAAATGTCAGCTTTAGCAATAAGAAAAGAAAAATAAATTGAAAGTATTAGAATAGGGAAAACAAAAATAAAATTATCATTCTTTACAGATGATATGATGGCATACAAAGCCTAAAGAATCAACTAAAAAGTATTTCTATATGCTACCAACAGAGCCCAGCAGCAAAAGATGGAAAGAGAAATTCCATTTAAAATAATTGTAGAATCTGTAACCTGTATCAGATTGCTTGCTCTCTTTGAAGAGAGGGAAGGGAAGGGAAGGAAAAAAAATATGAAACAAAAAATCTCACCAAATCAATGCTAAAAACTATCTTTCCATGTATTTGGAAAAATAAAATACTATCAAGAAAATAAATAAAATAACTGTATACAACACAAAATATTTGGGAGGCTATCTGCCGAGACAAACTCAGAAACTATATGAATCCAATTACAAAACATTTTTCACACAAAAGTCAGATCTAAACAACCTGAAAATATCAAGTGCTCATGAGCAGGCTGAGCTAATATGAGAAAAATGACAATTCCATCTAAATAAATTTACTTAACACCATACCAATCAAACTACAAAAACATTATTTAATATAGCTAGAAAAAAATAGTAACAAAATTCATTTGGAATAACAAAAGGTCACGAATATCAAGGGAATTCATGGGGAAAAAAAATACAAAGGATGGTGATGAGCCAGGTAGACTTCAAAAAAACCTGTAAATGAACGGAAGCCGAATGAAATAAGCAGAACCAAATGAATATTGTACAAAGTAACAGCAACACTGTGCAATGTTCAACTATGACAGACTTAACTCTTCTGGGCAGTACAATAATCCAAGACAATTCTAAGATTCATCATGAAAAATGTTGTACACACCCAGGGAATGTCTATGGAAATTGGATGCAGATAGAAGTATATTATTTTCACTTTTTTTTGTTTTTGTTGTTTTTCTTTCTCATGACTTTTCCCTCTTGTTCTGATTCTTCAACGACATGACTAATGTGCAAATATGTTTAACATGATTGTATGTGTACAGTTTATATTGAGTTGCTTGCTTTCTTTGTGAAAAATTTGAAACTCAAAATCTTATCAAAAATAAATGTTGAAAACTATTTTTGCATGCAATCAGGAAAAAATAAAATGCTATTAAGTGCCCCCCAAAATACATTAAAAAAAAAAAATATGAAATGATCTCACCCCTGAAGATTCTAAACTTTCTACAATCTCCTTGATGTAAGATCTTTTACCCTCAACTCTAGAGATATTTAATCATTCCATACCTCATTTCTCTACTTACCCTTTTTTCACATATTGATATGCCAAATCCCTAAGACCTGGCCTGAAAACTGATATTCTGTGCCACGTAGTTCTTTGGCTGACATCACCTAATAAACACAAAGATGGTTAGAAACATTAGCAGACACCACATGAAGTAGAATCACTGCAATTTTTCCTAAAAGAATTAACCAAAGAAGGCTCTTTTTAAATCCTGCTGCCTAGAAAAATGGCATTGACAAGGTCCAAACTCCTGAGTTTTATTAGTAAAATATCATAAGTATAGGTAAAATTATTTAACTAATATAAGATAGTCAGCTGAGTAGCTTTGATGAAGTGTGAAAAAACTATTTATTAAAAGGACTATTTATTAAAATAAATGAAAAACAATTTATCTTTAAATAAAATAATCTTTCTTTATTCAAGAATTCAAGGAATATATGTGTGTATATATATGTATATATGTGTTTATATCAGCCCTCCACTAATCTGGACAAAACTCTTTTTAGCAGAAAGCTGTCATGAACTGCTTTGGCCAAAAGAAATGATCACTTGGTGGTAAACTGTAATGAGTTTCTCTAAACCTAAAAAATCTGTTATCAGTATATTTAAAATCTTTTGACTCCACACCATCATCAGTCAATTTTTGAGCACACAGCTGCTTACATGTATGCTTATTCATAAATTATACATATATATAGTATTAATATCATATATTATAAAATACATGCAAAATAAACATTTTAAAAATAAAGCTGAAATATTTTTAAACTTCTTTTCCTTTTTAACACTATTTTTTTCATTTTACTCTCCTAAAAAAAAAATTCAGTGAAAGTGATGTGATCATATTTTTATTAGTCTAACACTTTGTGATTACAATGATTCATTAAAAAAGGGAAAAAATCTTTAAGTAACTGAATTTCAACAAAAACTTTGCATAATTGGGGGATGGAACTGAAAAAAAAGTAGCATGATTTTAGAAGCATGACCAATGAACAGAAATGTAATCTCTTAAAAAGAGATTCCCTATCCATCAAAAAAACCCAGAAAAACAAAATCCTTTTAATGTATGACTTCTTCATTTGCTTCCAAACTGGTGTGTTTGGAATGCTTATTTCCATTCTTGTTAATAATCTATGGCTGATCCCCAACTTGATTTGGAAGGAGAGTGGGCCACTGAAGTGGGCAAGAGGGAATCCATGTGCCAGGATATCATCCATATAAGGTAATATTGCAGCAGCAGGAGCACGAGAGGCAAGTAGGGAATGATTGGTCACTGCTTTCATGACAAGAAAAAAGGAAAGAGGAATAAGCTAGGCCAGATCAAAAATGAACTGCCTGACCAACCCTTAGGAGAGTAACAAATATAGTCAACCATCCTAAGCAACAGCCCACCATGTTCTTGGGCAAAGAGAATATAGCACAGGCCAATAGCTTGCTGAATAACTGGGCTGCTCTCCTTGGTTCTCATATTTTCTTTGTGCATCCCAACAGATCATACAACTTTGGCAATCAGTGCCTTAGAGGATGCACATATAGTCCATTGTCAGTAATACAGTAGGTTTAAAAAAAAAAAGTCACTGAGGTATCTTTTTAAAAAAATGTACAGAAAGGAACAAAAGGCCAAAAAGAAGCACAAACAGGAAAGCTTTATTAAAAACACCAGGCTTAACTTACTTAAAAAAAAAAAAAAGCAGTACATAAAAAAGATTTGTATTTTTATGTACAATCTTCTCTTTTTATTATCTTATATGTATAGAAATACTCATTTGGTCTTTACTCAAATCAGAATTAAAAAAGAAACACAAGAAAACACACAAGAAAAAAATCTTTTCCAATCTGTCATAAGAAAGCCATTATTTAAAAAATTGGTATAAAATTGGAGTCTCTTTGAAAAGAATTAGGATAGTTAGTTTACTTACATAAGACAACAATATATATATATATATATATATATATATATATATATATATGAGGGGAAAGGATATCTTTTACTTTATAAATGAGATTAATATTCCCATTGTTACCCAAAATAATAAAAATATTTGGTTCACCCAAAAGTCTTTAAAACTTACTCTGTTGGGATGTATCACTTTCCCCTGATCGCCACATTTCATTTGTGGCCATAGAAAAGATTGTGACTGGATTCTTTCCTTCTGACTGCCTCAAAACAGGATCCTGACCTACTCTTCCAAGTAACTGGACACGATTAAGAGCTAAAATAAAAAACAAAGATAAAAGTACAATTGAAAAAAGAAAACCTTAAACTGGAAGAAATACTTCAAAACTTTAATAGGAGGAAACAGGGAGCCATATGTCACATACAGTGCTAAGAGCTTCACAATTATTATCTCACTGAATCCTCTCAAAAATCCCAGATAATAAGTGTTATTATGATCCCCATTTTACAGTTGAAGTAATCAAAAAAGACAGAGTAAGCCTTGTCCAGGGTCACAAAGCTTGTTAAATATCTAAAGCCACATCTGAACTCACAGCTTCCTGATTCCTTCACCACTCCAAAACGGAAGGTTAGGAAAGTGGATGAGACCTGTGCTTGAGGAAAAAAGGTGGAGAATAGATTCTGACTTCAGCAGAACACTGATTATTGGTACCAGAATAAAGCCTCAGAGGCAGCTCATCAGCTAGAAAATAGATCTAAAAATGAAGGGATAAACTTTTAGAAAAAATATTTATACACAATTCAATTTTACAGAATTACTGCAACAATATTACACTGGCACAGTCAAATGGCAGCTAAGTAGTTTATTTTGATGAGAAAAAGGGAGAAAAGGTAGATTTTTGCTGATTACATAAAAGACAAAATATAATTTAAAAAAAAAAGTAATTCTCTAGGATATGTCCTGGGCATACACCTCCCACATCCATACTGTGGAATAAATTACTTTCAAAATAATAGCTGAGTTTTTAATAAAAAAAAGTTAAGTATATTTTAATAAGGCAAATAAATTTAGATAGCTATAAAACCACGTTAGTATTGTGACAGGGATTTCTAACTATTTTCACTTGTCATGTTTCCCATGAATTCATAGGAGTCAGAAAAGATCAGAATTAAGTTAAATTCTTGCTCATAGTAACACAAGTAGATAAGACATGTCTTCTTATACAAAACAACATCTTATTCCTCTACCTAATGTTATAACTTAAGATTTCAGGCACCTCAAACCAAAAAAAGGATAGGAAGAAAAGAGACCAAACAAGGCAATTAATCAAAGAGAGACCTCAACGTGATCAAATGCTAATCCAACGGCCATACTTTAATCAGCAGACATTTGAAATGTTGATATCACCAGAGACCAAGTGGAATGAGAACAAAGAATGCCCAACGGATTTAATTAAACCAAGTACTGGAGGGAGTTGTGAGTAGTTCAAACTAGAAAATACAAGGAGGGAAGAAAGTAAATAGCTACTGATATGTGAAGTTCTGCATAATGTGAACATGCTTCCTTTCTCCCAGAAAGGGCTGGGAGAACGCATGTATATGCCAAAAACCTCCCATCACACATCCTCTTTAGCCCATGTCCAATATAGTACATCATGGGTCTCAGTCTACTTCCCTGGAGCTGTCAATCAATTTTAAATGCTTAAGAACTTCAGGAAAAGTGGCATGTGGATAGACATTCTTTCATTTTGTTTCTCCTCTTCCCATGCCTAATGATGCTAGTATGTACAATGCTTTCTAGAAGTTATAGACTCTTGTTTGGCAATTGTTTACAATGAAGTCAGTAGTTTATTATTGTCCTATTGAGAATTTCTGGGTGAGATTAAGTTCAACATTTCAAGGAAAAGCCAAATTACAGGCAAAGTGATAAGCACTTTAGCTAATAGCTGAGCTACTCTTCTAACACTGGCAAATCTCAAGGACTTCTAATCTGTTCCTCCACACCCCTACTTCTCTTTTATTTGTACAGAAGGAAGATAGATGGAGAGTAGATATCTTCTTCAGTTTTATGTACCCCTTCTCGTTTACCCATTCTTCTGAAGTTCAGACTTTTCAGGGAGCTTGAACTCTAAACTGATCACACTCAATAGAGAAATAGAAAATTGTCTGATACAAAAAGCACAGACTTTCAGATATATATGCTGAGGAGGCCCATTCTACCTTAGTTAGTGACAAAATAGTGGCAGAGTTGATCCCTGGATTTGGAATCAAAGGTCCTGAGCTTAATCTTGGCTCTGTTTCTTACTCTGTATCATCTTCAGCAAGTCACTTCACCTGATTTGACCTATTTCCTCATCTATAAAATGAAGGGTTTGGACCAGATGTTCTCTAAGGGATCATTGGTTCAGGCACAAAACCTAAGATAATGAAAGAATTTATAGGTTATTTGTCATAGATAAATTAGCACACATATACATACACTTGTTGTATATGTTACATAAATTAAACATACAGAATTTAAGCTTAATTTAACCTTTAAATATAAGAGTATGTACATAATTTATAAACTTAGCTATTAGCTACTTACATCGTTCAAGAACTAAATTAGTACTTCCTTCAGAGTAATGTCTTGCAAATCGACGAAGTACCTAAATAGAAAAAAAACAACAAGATAGCTTTAATTTCCAGAAAGGACAAACAAAACAAGCAGAGAAAAAAGAATATTTGCTAACCAAATGATATTTTTAAAGTAAGAAATAAATTGTTGTAAACAAAACTCAAAAAACAATTGTCCATAAAATCTGAAGAAAACATTTGCTGGCTGAAAAAACTACTGAATGGAATTTTCAAAACAATTCATCACATTCCCAAAAACACCCTCTATCATAAAGAGAGTAAATTTCCCCTCTCTTCAAAGGCATAATAGAGACTTATCACCATCAAAAGATCCAATTTTAATTTAAAATATCCCTAAGAATATAATAGAGAGCACCAGAATAAGACAGTCCTTGACTATGTCCAAGTTCTTCTTGGATTTCCATATGGTCAGAGTTCTTTTTAAGTCTCATACTAAGCTAACGATTGGCACAATATGCAGAATAGAAACAACATGGCAGCTTTATATACAAACTATACTCCAGTTTTTTTTTATGTCATAGATCCCTTTGGAAGGCTGGGAGAAACCTATGGAATCCTGAAAATGTTTTAAATAAATGAAGGAAATGCTAAATTTCAGTTAGAGGTTAATTAAAAATAAAAATGTAATTTTTCCCCCTTAAAATTTTCTACAAGATACAATATTTTTAAGCCATTTTCACACACATATGTTTCAAATAAAAACAGTAGAAGTGTGTGCTCTAAAAGAAGATCTACATTGTTAAGTGCAGTTATACTTGTTAGGGATGAATATTTTGATGTCTGATGAAACCAGAAAATGAACCTTGTTTTACTATAAATTGGACAATTTTTTTTTTTTTTTTGGGGGGGGGAAATCTATGATTTGGATTCCAGGATTTAGAACTCTGTTAACAATGTGGATTATAAAAGGTCGATTATTTATGAAAAACTAGAAAATTGTGAGTACAAAGAAACCATTTCACATACAGACTATTCTGTTGAAATCTTAAAGAGAGATATGACATGAACCTCCTCACATCTAAATGTATATATGATTAAAAAGTGTGAAACTAAGAAAATAAGAGATCAAATAAACATATGGAGGTTGATATATGACTAAAAAAGGGCTCTGGACTAGATTAGCAAAGTTGTGACTTTTTCTATAAAAGGTAGGTCACTGAGAGTCAGGAGGTGCTCATTTACAACACTCCAGGACGATCAAGACAAGAGAAGGCAGCAACAGGTAAGACAAAGTGAAGGAAAATTCAGCAATGGAAGCCTCCCCCAGTCAGCAGAAAAGCTTCCTGGACTTCAACTGGCCAGTGAAAACTGACAGGACTGGACAAGAGCTCCAGGAGCAGCTCTTGCACTTCAGCGCCACCTATAGTTGCGTCAAAGTGAAGCTTCTACCAGCTTTGCTCTCTAGAGTCTTCTGGATGGAGAAGGAAAAGCAGTGGGGTTCCTGGTTGCTATAGCCCCCCGAGAAGCTGGTTTTAGAAGGAAACCTGAACCTTATGAGCTGTGCCGTGACTACACAGGCTAGCTTCTGGCTGCACAGAAAAAGTTCCAATTACCCAGCAGTTTCTGCCTACACAGCTCAGAGTCCTGCTCCTGCATGGACTGGTCTGTAAAGCCTAGAGCTAGGACCTTGATGAACTTAGCAGCTGTCCACCTTAGAGAGAACTATCATTCACATTAGCCAAGGGTGATGATTAGCAACTGAAAAAGTCTGCAGAGGTTGTTTTCAAGTCAAGGAGGATTTCCTCAGCTGAACAGTGGTGAGAGTCAGAAGTGAAGTTCATTGACAGAAAATGTTCCTGAATGGACCCATGACACTGAAGCTTGTAATCCATTGCAGAATTGCACTAATCATTTGTTTCTTTTCCCAATATGTTTCTCTTTCAGGCTGCTGCAATTACCCCACACTTTTCTCCACACCTAAATATAATGATGGAAGAGTGTGATCTGATATAATTTCTTTTGCCTTATTATTAAGCAAAAGGCTTTGTTTAACTTCAGATACAAAATGCATCTGCATTCAGAGAGAAAACTATGGAGGCTGAATACAGATCAAAACATAATATTTCATATTTGTTTTTCTGGTATTTTTTCTTTCTCGTGGTTTTCCCCTTTTGTTCTGATTTTTCTCCCAACAAGACTTCATGTGGAAATATGTAAAAAATGAATATACATTTCAACCTAAAAAAAAATTTTTTTAAAGGCTATGTTTAAGATCTTACATGTGTCTTTGTTGCAGAAGGCTATACAGACAGAAAACATACTGGAAGGGGGCTCAAAAGCTAGAGTTACGAGGAAGGTAAACCTCCTAAGGTTCTGAGAGAGTTTAATTATAACCATCTGGTAGAGGTCTTTGGTAACTTAGGTACTATGATTGAAGGTTGGGAGAGCTAGCCAAATTCAGAAGTAGACTTCACACCTAGGTGAAAAGTAAGAGGCCCCAAGTCACACACAGAATACATGATGAGTACAGTCAATGTAGCATCCAATCTGTCTTGTTACATTCTAAGGGCAATGGCAGAGTTCACACATAACTTCTTAACTGTCACTGTATCCCATAGTCCCCTTAGGGGTCCCAGGACTTCATGTTAAAAAACACCTATGAGAGGTTTTTGCTCACCCAAGTAATGGTTTAAAAGTGCTCAAACTTTTGGAACATTTCAGATAGCAAATGATTCCTTTAACTGAGATGAAAAGAAAGTTACCTGTAAAACAGGTCTTTGAAACATGGTTTCTATTTTCTTTTCTTCTTTGTCAGTTTGATATTTCTTCCTAAAGAACAGAAAACTGAGTTATATGTTGCTCTATGTGTGCAACTCTGTAGCTGCCAACTAAAATAGCTTTAAAGTCTGGCTTCCAGAGGATACCTGTGTATTCAAATTTAGAACAAAAGTTCTCATTAATAGAACAGAACTGCTGATTTGAACTTTAAACCCAAAAAAGTCTGAAGGCTTGAGAAATTATTTCACACTGTAAACATCCTCACTATAAGAATAATGGATCTGATATATGGATAGTCTGTCCATATAGGCTATTCTAGCCTCACCCTTATCAGCTAGAAGAGGACTAAAATAGCCTCAAAGCCTGTACCACCATATCCTCCACTCCCTTCTAAACCCCTTTTCAATTGTTTTATGGTTTCACTTTATTCAAACTGCTTTCTATCATCAATCTCTTAACTGCTAACTCCAATGGCCTTTCCTCAGTATTCATCCTCCTTGACTTCTCTGCATCTTAGGGCTTTGTGGAGCTGTGAAAAAAAAAAAAAAGTGAAATGGCTTCTGCCCTCAAGGATCTTACATTCTAATAGAGGAAGACAAAAAGTATATTTTTAGACATATACAAATGAATATTTTATATGAATAAAGATAGTTTGGGAGGGACATACATTTCCAGATGGGGAGGAGAGATCAGCAAAAGTCTTATTCTGTGATACTGCCCTCCTATTTGTCTGATCATTATTAGTCTTCTTTATAGGATCATCCAACTCCTTTCCCTAATTGTTCAATTAGGCAAAAAACTCCCAGATGGGTGGAGGAAGAAATGGACGGTCTTAAAATATTTAAAGAACCGTCGTATAGAAAAGGAATTGTATTTTCTTTATCCCCAGATGGCAGAACCGGAAGCAATGGACAGAAGTTACAAAATATAAACTTGGCCTTGGATAAAGCTATCCAAAAATGGAATGGGCTGGGGAGTGGATTTCTATTCAATGGAAATCTTGAAGCAAGTTTTGTGTGCCTGATATACATAACAAGTCCTAAATAAAAGATTAGTAATCGCCATCTATATATGCTGTCATAATCCCTCTCTTGAATGCCAGTAGTATACTGCAAACTACCTGTTCATCTATACCTAGGCTTCCCAGTGCTATCTCAGTCAATATATCTAAAATAAAACTGAAGCCCTTCCTCTTTTAACAGGATCCTCCTTCAAGCTCCCTGGTTTTAGTCTGTTATCCTTGATTCTATTCTCTCTGTCAAGGACAATATCCAATAAGTTATCACTTTTATCTATTTATCCTCCATCTTAACCTTCCCCTCCTCTCCACTTAAATCACCACGATTGAGGTTCAAAAGCCTTTTTTCCCATTGTACTCTTTTAATTGGCCTCCCCTTTCTTCTCCAAAAGCCCCAAACAATTGGGGGGAAAAAAAACCCCTCTAATTCAGGCCATTATGTGCGCTCAAAAAACCTTTACCGACTCCCTCATGCTTCCAGATTAACTCCTCCCACAGTGACTCCGATTGCCCTTTCCAGCCTAAGTCTCGTTACTTCCCTTCTAGAACGCTTACACTCCAGCCACACTGGCTCGCTAGGTGTCTCCAAAACGTGGCATCCTAATCCCCAAAAACAAGGGGAATCAGTGACCTCGGAATCCTTCTCCCTTCCCTTCTCACTCCCCCAAGGGCAAAGTGAGTTCCCGGGGGGTAATTTTGCCTCCCCCGTAAAGCCGGATTCAGAGGTTACAGCGGGCGCCAAGAAGGGCAGTGGGGACGAGTTGGGGGAGGGGTGGTCATGACTGCGTCCAAGTCCAGAGCCCAATCCCATGCAGAGAAGGGGATGCACAGCGCCGTGGGGGGAGGAGGCGGACAAGCGGGTCACTGATTTTGCGCTCGTCCGGTCCAATGGGGCAAGTGCCCTGGTTACGGTGTCGCAGGCCCCAAATCCCAACTCGGGCTCTGCCACTTCTAGACGTGGGGACAGTAGATACATCATGTAACCGCTCTCGGCGGCCGCGGTTTCCTCAGCTACAACTGCGGGCGAGCAGCACCTTCACAGAGCTCAAGGTACAATACATAGAAACAGCAGCGCCGAGACTCTAAAGTCTCCCGGGTCCCGGGCACGCTTCCGCTGGGTCACGTGGCCGGAAGAGCGGCTACTTCCCATTCGCTTCCCCCCAGTCCCTTCATCACTTTCCCCGCACGCGGCGGTGCGGCCTGGACACCGCTGATCTCCCAAAGATGGCTTGCCCCCGGCTTGGGCCGCAGTAGAGAAGAAGGAGGCAGCGCGAGAAGCGGTCCCGGGCCATCCCGCCCCGCTCCCCGCCTTTACCTAGCGCGGAGGCCCGCGAGCGGCGCCGACCCTGGCAGATGGGGACCCAGGCGACGGAGCGCGCCGGAAACGGAAGAGCCGCCGCCCCGCGGCTAAGGGGGCGACAGCGCCTCCATGCGGCCCGGAGGGTCTGACGCGTCGCCTCTGCGCAGGCCCCGCCCCTAGATGCTGAAAAGTAGCCTCGGCGTCGGCGGCAACCTTGCTGGTCCTGTGCAGTAGAACTTGGCTCGCCTCTCCAGCCGCCCCCACGTGACTGCCTCCGTTTTCCGAATGTCTTTCAATTCTATTACTACTTACTTAGGTCTTCTATGGGCGGGACTCCCTGCTTAAGTGCTGAGAAACCAATCAAAGGGAAAGGGAGCTCCTACCTTCTGGAAGCTTCCATTTTAGTGGGGGGGGGGGGGGAAGCAGGAAGGATCCAGGCCCCCCGAGTCTGCGCTTCCATTCCTGCGCCCGCCGTTCCCCAGAAAGGCGGGCCGAGGCTCGGCCCCGGACCCCGGTCCCACTACACTTGCCTCTCCTTGACCCCGAGGTGGCGCTGTCATCTGTGTGGGTCCCGCCACGTTTGCCAGATTGCTCTCGTTGTTTTTTCTTTCGTGGCCTTTAATAATTTTAGAGAGGGGGGGAAACAACAGAACGACGTCTCTCATTATAATTTTTTAATCCCAAAAAAAGAATGTAAATTAATATGATGTCCTCAGCAACGAGATCAACCAAATCATTTCCAATGGAGCAGTAATGAACTGAACCAGCTATGCCCAGAAAAAGAACTCTGGGAGATGACTAAAAACCATTACATTGAACTCCCAATCCCTATATTTATGCCCACCTGCATTTTTGATTTCCTTCACAAGCTAATTGTACAATATTTCAGAGTCTGATTCTTTTTGTACAGCAAAATAACGTTTTGGTCATGTATACTTATTGTGTATCTAAGTTGTATTTTATATTTAACATCTCCTGGTCATCCTGCCATCTAGGGGAGGGGGGGGGGGGTAAGAGGTGAAAAATTGGAACAAGAGGTTTGGCAATTGTTAATGCTGTAAAGTTACCCATGCATATATCCTGTAAATAAAAGGCTATTAAATAAAAATTAAAAAAATTAATATGGTGTTAAAGTGCATTTATCTTTTAGCATATTCAACTTTTGGCTTTGGTTAACAAGTCATAAAAAATGGCAATACAGATAGGTATGGTCATTTTTAGTGCCTTTATTCTGCATCATTTGGTTACTTTTCTTATTTACACGTTTGAATATCTGGACTTGCCAATACCAGTTATAATTTTTAAGAATTAAATATGTCTAAAAGTGGAATGGGTTTCTGTGGGAGGTGGGTAATACACTTTTAAAGGTCAAGTTAAATTAATTTCTAAGACAATTCTATTGATGATATATACTTAATACTTCTTCAAAATACATTATCTCACCTTAACCTCAAATGGCCCCAGTAAAATCTTTATCAAGGTGAGGAAAACAAAGTATAGAATTGATTGTTTTGAGACACAAAAATATCAAATTCTTTGAATCCTTATCTAGTCCATTATTCCTCCTTTTCCCCTCCTCTCCCCTGTAAACTAAGGTGCGGAGAGAGGTGTTTAGAACCTCAGTAATTAGTTTTTTTGGATGCTGAGCTGTTTTGTATAGCAATGGTTCCATTCATTAAACATTTCATATATAAATAGTTGATATTAGAGTTTGCATTTTAAATATCCAGTTTCCCATAACATTCTTATCAATAAAATGGGAACATTTGTGATGAGGGAGCCATGACTACATAATTGTAAGAAAGAGATACATATGAATATCACCCTTGGCAGGATTGGTGGAAATAGTATATAACTTTGCATACTATTTCCACCATCTGGAAGTACCTTATTTTGTTAAAGGAGTTTGGCATCATAGAATCTCAGTGTTGAAATAAATCTCTGAATTTTGCTAGTTTATCCTGAGTCTAATAGGAAATCCCTCTACCACATTCCTAATAAGTGGTCATCCAATTTCTGCTTACTAAAACTTGGAGAGCCCACTATTCAAGGCAGCCCATTCCTCTTTAATCAGATTTAACTTTTTAAAATTATTACTGGTATTGACAAGTCCAGATATTCAAATGTGTAAATAAGAAAAGCAACCAAATGATGCAAAATAAAGGCACTAAAAATGACCATATCTATCTGTATTGCCATTTTTTTTATGACTTGTTAACTGAACCTAAAAGATAAATATGCTAAAAGATGAATATACTTCCACACCATAGTAATTTACATTCAATTTTTGGTGATTTTTTTAGCCTTTTCTATGAATTTTTTATTAATTATATAATTGTGGTTAATATCTATGTTCTTTTTTTGTTGTTTTCATCATTGCATCACTTGTTTTCCGTTTCATTAAATTCTTCACATTCATCTTTTATTATGACACAATAATATGACATCACATATATTTTATTTTTTTCTTTTTTATTATAATAATTTTTTATTGGCAGAACCCATGCCAGGGTAATTTTTTACAACATTATCCTTTGCACTCACTTCTTTTTTTTTTTTTTTTTTTTTTTTTAAATAGCCTTTTATTTACAGGATTTATACATGGGTAACTTTACAGCATTAATAATTGCCAAACCTCTTGTTCCAATTCTTCACCTCTTACCCCCCCCACCCCCTCCCCCAGATGGCAGGATGACCAGTAGATATTAAATATATCAAAATACAACTTAGATACACAATAAGTATACATGACCAAAACATCATTTTGCTGTACAAAAAGAATCAAACTCTGAATTACTGTACAATTAGCTTGTGAAGGAAATCAAAAATGCATGTGCTTTGCACTCACTTCTGTTCCGATTTTTCCCCTCCCCTCTACCCCCTCCCCTAGATGGCAAGCAGTCCTATATATGTTAAATGATATCACATTTATATTCCATAATTTATTTAACAATTCTCCTATCACTGAACATCTAGTTTGTTTCTAGATTTTTGAAAAATTCTAATTTTAGACAGTTTTTATTTAATATAAGGCTTTAAATCTGTGTGAGTCCTGGTGCTGCCCTCTGTTACCAAGCAGAAAAATTCTAATTATTCTTCTGCCTTATAGCCCTTTAAATACTTGAAGATAAATACTATGTCCCACGTAAAACTTCAATTTTTTTAAGCCTAAATATCATCACTTATTTTTCCAACTGATCTTTGCATGGCAGCTGCAAGGGAGACAAAGACAAAAATAAAATAGTCCCTAACTTGAGTTTACATTTTAATGGGGGAAACAACCCTTGCATAGAAAATTTCTAATGATATATATAATTACTATATATAGTTGATACTATACATACAGTGCCTATATGTGCCTCATAGAAAGCACAAGTGAATGCATTCTAGATAGAAAGATGCCCTATAAAAGACACCGACAAAAAGAAACAATGTGCAAACACCAAGCAAGCAAGTTTGTGAGGCAAGAAATGTGAATTAAGCCTAAAAAAGTAGATTGGAACCAGACTATGAAGATCTTTTGCCCCTACAGAGTGGTATATATTTTAACATAAAGATGAGAAAAAACCAGAGGATCTTCTTGAGTAAAGATGACACGGTCAGATCTGTACTTTAGCAATCTCAAGTTGGCCACTCTGGAGGGCAAATTGCAAAAGGTAAGAAACTGGACATGGGTACACCAATTAGGAGATTAATGCAGTAAGTCTAGGACAGGAATGTTAAGTATCTGAGCTACAGAGGCATCTGAGTGGAGAAAAAAAAGGATATAAGAAATATTGTGGAGATAGAATCAACAAAATGAAGCAACTGATTGGATGTGTGGGTGAGGGATAAATTCAGAATAACTCCAAGGCTAGTGAATATAGGTGACTGGAAGGACCCTTCACAGACCTGGAAGTT
Organism: Sarcophilus harrisii; assembly: GCF_902635505.1. Classification (NCBI taxonomy): domain Eukaryota; kingdom Metazoa; phylum Chordata; class Mammalia; order Dasyuromorphia; family Dasyuridae; genus Sarcophilus; species Sarcophilus harrisii. The sequence continues at coordinate 190,576,664 of NC_045430.1, read as the reverse complement.
AAGAAAAGTCTGAGGAAAATGATAATAAATTTTATTTTGAAGATGTTGAGTATGAAATGATTCTGGGCCATCAAATTGGAGACATCTAGTAAAGAGTTAGTGATGTGAAGAAAGACTAGGACTGGATATATATAAATCTAGAAATAGAGGTGATAAACATTAATCTGAAGAGTGGGAGATCAGACAGTGGAGAGAATGAAGAAAGGTATAGGATGATAGCATAAGGATACTAGTAGATTCAAGTTAAAATGTTTATAAGGATAATAAAATTCTGATCATGTTTATGAGCAGAATGGAAGGAGCCATTGAATAAGGAGATACTGGAAATTTGAGGAAAAGAGGATGCTCTGAAACAAAACACTCCTGATATAGTCTGACGGGGACAGGGTTCAGTAAAATCATTACTTTACTCATTCCAGTAATTATGCCTCCTGTAACACAGTTTAAGCTTACATTAACTTCTTTATCTACTAGTATATCCACATATACTGAGCGTATATTTTACTAAAACTCCTCAAATCTTCTTCATACAAATTATCTAACCAACCCCTCTCCCCCCGACCCCCCTGTTCCCAATTCTGGACATATGCATTTGCTTTTTTTGAACCCAAATATCAGATTTTACATGTATCCCTATTAAATGTTATTGTATTTGGTCCATTTTTCTAGACTTACGAGATCTGTTGGGATCTTAACTCTGCCTGCCATCCAATAAGTTAGTTATCACTATTAGCTTTGTATAATAACAAAATTTAATGTATATGCCATATATGCTTCATCCAACTTACTGGTAAATATGTTGAACATAAAGCACCAAGGTTTGAGCCTTGGAGCACAGCCCTGGAGATCACCCTTCAGACTGAAACCAATCAAAGACATTCAGTCAATGACTTCACTTAATCTTTCCACTTAACTCCCATCTCCTCTCTGGTACTATTTACCATTTTCATAAAGAAACAGAATCATAAAATTGTTTGGAATGATATCAAATTGGCCAAGACCTCTGGCAATTTGAAAAATGAGATTCATCTTCCCAAGATAGGACAAGGAGAAATTTTGTAAGAAAAAATTAATGATTAAGATAATATGAATAAATTCAATGCCTTTGAATGCAGAAGGGCTTAGGTTTTATGCCATCAGAAAAACACCAAGAACCAGAATTGTGAAAACAAAGACATCATCTCAAGTTTTGAAAAGGGCAGGTGTGGAATGATAAATCTTGGAAACTTTGTACAAATTAGTGTGGTTTAAATCCTTTAAAAAAATTCTAGAACGTAGTATTAAATAGATGCTTGCACCTATTTACAAAAGAATGCAGTGATAGGATCTTTTTTCTAGAGTTGTTCCACTTTGTGGGTTTCTGCATGGTCTTCCAACACTTCACCACAAGATGGCTGTCTTATTCGGAAGATAAAACCTTAAAACTAACCCTCCAATTATGTAAGTAATTTCACAATTATAAAAATATAATTCTTTATTAATAAAGTTGAATTTTAGAATCATAGAATATTAAACATGGAAGGAACCATAAATATCCTTTAGTCAAACTTTCTTCATTTTACAGATGAGGAAACCCATTAATTACTCCTTACCCACATATGCATTCATTCGTTCACAAATATTTATTAAGAATTCACTCACTAGAGACAAGTGCTAGATGCCATGACAGTAAGAAAGAAGACACAAAAAAATATTTGTAGCAGTTCTTTTTGTGGTAGTAAACAACCAGAAGTCAAGAAAACACCCCTCAATTTGGAAATGACTGAATAAGTTGTGGCATATGAATGTAATGGAATACTATTATTTTCTAAGAAATACTGAATAGGCAGATTTCAGAAAAATCTGAAAAGATTTACATGAACTGTTGCTGAGGGAAGTGAGCAGAACCAGAAGAACATTTTACATAGTAATAACAACACTGCAATGATCAACTATGATAAACAGCTCTTCTCAGCAATACAATAATCCAAGACAATTCTAAAAGATTTTTTATGGAAAATGTTATCCACATCTAGAGAGAGAAGTATGGCATCTGAATATAGATTGAGGCATACTATTTTCACATTTAAAATTTTTTTCTTTCTTGTGGGAAAAGAAGGTAGAGAGGGGAGAAAAGAAATTACAATCAAAATCTTATAAAAATGAATAATGAAAACTATATATATATATAATTGGAAAAAATAAAATACTATTAAGTGAGGGAAAGAGAAAACAATTTCAGTAATTTTTAAATAAAAATGACTTTTCAAAACAAAAAAAGAAAGATATATTACTCCCCTCATGGAGTTTACAATCTAAGAGGAGAGATAGAGGACAAGTAGGTAGTATAATGGACAGAGTGCCAGGCCTGAAGTCAGAAAGACTCATCTTCCTGATTTCAAATCTGGCCTCAGATATTTGCTAACTAGATAATCCTGGGCAAGTCACTTCACCTTGTTTGCCTCGGTTTCCTCATCTGTAAAATAAACTAGAAAAGAAAATGTCCAGTAGAAAACTTCAAATGGGGTCATGAAAAGACAGATATGACTAAACTACAACAGAGGAGATAAACATTTTCCAAATAACCATATTAAAAAGCCAAATGTGAATAAGCAATAAGACATACAGAGGAATATACAAACTATGAAAATAAATCCTAAGTGGAACAAAATATAAAAGAACATAAGATCTATATACAATAAGTACCTAACGTGTTTTGTAATGCTTCACACATAGCCTTGTAAAAACAGGGCAGAAATTCACTGTCTTTGCAGATTAAACTAGGCTGTATATAAATTAATCCGTCACAGATTCACTCTTCATA